>NC_138197.1:127826844-128456789 GCF_964194105.1 Spermophilus citellus | reverse complement strand
CATCTCAATTCACCAGGTCTCTAAAGACTTGTGGGTCTCAGGAACAGGAGAGAGGGAGGGGAGGGGAGGAGGGGAGGGGAGGAGGGGAGGAGAGGGAGGGGAGGAGAGGGAGGGAGGGGAGGAGAGGAGGGGAGGAGAGGGGAGGAGAGGGAGGGGAGGAGAGGGAGGGGAGGAGAGGGAGGGAGGGGAGGAGAGGAGGGGAGGAGAGGGGAGGAGAGGGAGGGGAGGAGAGGGAGGGGAGGAGAGGGAGGGAGGGGAGGAGAGGAGGGGAGGAGAGGGGAGGAGAGGGAGGGGAGGAGAGGGAGGGAGGGGAGGGAGGGGAGGAGAGGGAGGGGAGGAGAGGGAGGGAGGGGAGGAGAGGAGGGGAGGGGAGGGGAGGAGGGAAGGGGAGGAGAGGGAGGGGAGGAGGGGAGGGGAGGAGGGGAGGGAGGAGAGGGAGGGAGGGGAGGAGAGGAGGGGAGGGGAGGAGGGGGAGGGGAGGAGAGGGAGGGGAGGAGAGGGAGGGAGGGGAGGAGAGGAGGGGAGGGGAGGGGAGGAGGGAAGGGGAGGAGAGGGAGGGAGGGAGGGGAGGGGAGGGGGAGGGGAGGAGAGGGAGGGAGGGGAGGAGAGAGGGGAGGGAGGGGAGGAGAGGGAGGGGAGGGGAGGAGGGGAGGGGAGGGGAGGAGGGGAGGAGAGGGAGGGGAGGAGGGGAGGGGAGGAGGGGAGGGGAGGGGAGGGAGGGAAGGGGAGGAGAGGGAGGGGAGGAGGGAGGGGAGGAGAGGAGGGGAGGAGAGGAGGGGAGGGGAGGAGGGGAGGGGAGGAGGGGAGGGGAGGGGAGGAGGGGAGGAGAGGGAGGGAGGGGAGGGGAGGAGGGGAGGGAGGGAGGGGAGGAGAGGAGGGGAGGGGAGGGAGGGGAGGAGGGGAGGGGAGGGGAGGAGGGGAGGGGGGGAGACGTGGGGGGAGGGGGGGCGCCTCACCCCTCTGGCACCCATGAGGACCCTGCTCACAAGCTCCACCTGTACCGGGGTCTCACACCACCCAGCCGTCCCTGGTGGACACTCCAGGGTTGAGCATCTGCCGCCCATGGACCTCCTGAAGGTGTTCCCTGTTGGCAAGTTTCATCGAGTAGGGGCAGGGGACATGGCTGAGGGGCAGAACCCTTGCCGGGCAGGGAGGTCCCCAGCCTCTATCACCAAAAGGTAACCAGTAATAACAATAGCAGGCCTTCCTCGTGCCCCAGGCCCTGTTCTGAGCACTTGTCACATTTTAACCCATGTCATCGTCACAGCACCCTGGGTGGCAGCTGCCACTCTTTCCACCATTGTACAGATGAGGGACCTGAAGCCCAGAGAGGTCCGTCACCTGGATGAAGGTTCTGCAGCAGGAGGGGTGGTCCTCGGAGCCCGCCAAGGTGAGCCTGATGCCCCGGTCAAAGAAGGGGACACAGGCACAGAAAGGGGTGGCATCCCCAAAGGCCTACTGACAGAGGAGCCTGGATGCCCACCGGCCTGACTGCCAGCCCAGCCTCTCTACTGTCATGAGCAGGTTCCATCTCAATCTCTACACCCACCAATGGGGTCAGACAGTGTCACAGCCCAAGTGTGAGGACGAGTTTGTCACTAAGATCTTTATGAAAGGACAGGTGTCCCCACTGTTTGGACCTGGAATGTCCCCAAAGGCCCATGTGTCAAAGCCTTGGCCCCCAATGTGGTGCTAGTGGGGCGCGGGCTTTAAGAGGTGGGGCCCAGCCAGGTGCACACGGAGAATCCCGGCTACTCAGGAGGCTGAGGCAGGAGGATCCGGAGTTCAAGTTCAAGGTCAGCCTGGACAACTTAGTGAGACCCTGTCTCAAAAAAAGAATAAAGATGGCAAGGGATGGACCTGAGTGGGGGGCAGAGGTGGGACCCAGTGGGAGGCCCTCGGGTCACTGGAGGTGTAGTCCTAAGCGGAGGGTGGTCACCAGCCTCCTCCATTTTTTGTACCAGCTGTGAGAGGGCAGGGATGTACCTCTGCCATGACATGCTGTGCCACCACGGGCCCAGAGCAAACAGGGCGGCGGTCGCAGAGGACCTCCAACACTGCCGAGCCAAGCAAGCGTTTCCTTTGGAAGCCGATGATCTCGGGGTTTGCTCCAGAGATGGAGCTACTGACGCAAGAGCTCGGCTCAGAAGCACCTAGAACCCGCTCCCCGGCCCTCGCGGCCACCCCAGGCCAGTTTTCACAGAGCACAGAGGGGAAACCGAGGCACGGAAACCGAGGCCATTCGCTCAAGTCACACAGTCCACAGACGGTGGGGCCAGGAATGGGTCCCAGGGCCTGGCTGCGTGTCGTGCCCTTAAGCACCAGGTTCTGACCCTTCCCAGGATCAGGGCTGGAGAGGTCACCGAGCAGAGGACTGAAGAGAGGGCTGAGGCAGAGAAGGGGACACTTGGGGGACCAGACCTGAGTCGAGGGCACAGCTTAGCCCTCCATGCCTAGGACCAGTGGGCTCTGGTGGCCTGTCTGCAGCGTCCCATCTGTGCCCAGGACTTGGGGACCCAGGCACAAAGGATTTGTGTGGCAGGAAGCTGTCAGCTCCTGGCAGGAAGCAAAGAGAGGGGGAGGGGTGGGGTGCTCTAAGCCAGGGAGCCACCTCCTAGTCACCACCTAGTCACCACCCAGCAGCCCTTTCAACCTAGAAGGGACTGATTAGGTCACAGCTGTCACACTGCCGTCACTCCACCTCTGAACCGTCCTGCGTGGACACGGGCGCTCATGTCCAGGCCGTGGCAGGAGCTCACCCTCAGGGTCCTGGTATGCCTCGGCCTCCCTGTGCCCGTTTCCAGGGCAGGAATCACTCGGAGCTGCTCAGGACTCTCGGGAGCCTCTCCTGCCGGCACCCACCATGCCAGGCCAGACCCAGTGGCCACCCGGGCTCCGTCCTGGGCTGAGGCTGCCCGGGTACCATGTCCTCTGAGCAGCTTCCCCCCCCCGGCCAGGCGCCTCTCCAGCACCACCTCAGCAGCACAGATTCTGCAGCCAGGGCTGACTTCACAGTCCCCACCCGGGTCCCCCGCTGTCTGTCCTCACAAGGAATAGGCTGCCAGCAAAGGGGCCGTCTCCCTGGGACAGGTTATAGCCACACAGCCAAGGAACACTCCTTCCTCCAGCCAGTCCTTCTGCCGCCTGTCACGAGTCTGTTGACACCAGCTGCACCCCAAGCCCCCACCCTGGGCTTGGCCATCTCTGCCCACACTGGTGCTGGCTCCTGCTTCCCTGCCTCAACCCCTCCTTGTGCTGAATCCAAACAGCCCCTGCACATAGTAGGTGCTCAATGCATTTTTCTAACCTAAGCAAATCGATGCTCCTGTGTTCAACAACAGTGTCTGACACATAGTAGGTGCTGGGCACCCACCACCGAGAGGAGACCAAGACAGACAGGCGCCCCCCGCGGTGCTCACCTTTGGGGTCCACGGAGAGCTGAAGCTAAGGAAAACCAGGAGCGGGAAGGGGGGTCACAAGCTGCCATCGAAAGCAATATGAGCAGCCACCCCGCCTCAGAGCGATGCTGTCCCAGCCAAGCCGAGGCCCGGACACCTGATTATGCTCTTCATGATGCAGAAGAGGCACATGCAGGCTAAGCCTCTGGATCTGAGCCTGGGAATGTGGCTCCAGAGCCCATGGCAGCCACCGTGGTACCGGGTGGGCTGCAGGCTGTCTCAGGAATGCCCAGGCTGACGCCCAAAGGGCCTCCCATTTATTTCAATACTTGGCCATTGTTGCCTGAAAACGCTTGATTATTCGCGAGTGAGGGCCCTGCAGTCTCGTCTTGCGTGACCCTCAGGACACCTGTGCTCTGCCTGGTGTCTGAGACCCCCAGCCACCTCCCCTCCTCTCCTCCTGCCCCCAGGCCCCAGTCACACCAGGTTCAGACCCTTGGACAGCAGGGACAGCGGGATGCCACACTCTGTCCCCAGAGCACACAGAGGGACAAGTGTGGGCTGGGATATTCTGGGCTGGACGGAAACAGCCCCTGCTGGAGGTGCTCAGTGGAGTCTCTTGCCCCATCCCTGAGTGTCCTCCTCATGACTCTTCCTTGGCCACATCCTTCAGGACACACCAGCCAGGAGCTCTGGGCCTAAGGACAACCCCAGCACTGCCCAGCACTGCCCCTTGCACTCCCAGCCTCGTCTTGTGGGGTGAAGGGACAGAGGGGGCTCAGGGTGGGTTGACTCTCCCCAGCTACCAAGAAGGACACGGCAGGGGGCAGCGAAATCCCAGCGCCCACCCTGCTTCCCTGTTAGGGCCCCTCTGAGACACCTTCAGCCTGTCTCCTCTACAGCTGGGGAAGCCCCCAGGCCTAGTGGAAGGCTAGCAGACCCGGGGAGCTCTAGCCCAGCTCCTGGCCAGGGTGGAGGGGCAGCAGAGACCAGGGCTTCTGTGCCTTGTGCATCTGTGATGGCTGAGCCTTCAGGGGGACCAGCCTGCCCTTCCTCATCCTACTTCTGGGCCCTCATGCAGCACAGGTCATCCCAGAGCCCAGTCTGGTCTGCTGAGGGGTGCCAGGGATTATCAAGAGGGGAAGCAAGAGGTGTATTAGTTAGGGTATGTTAACCTACACTGCTGTAACAAACAGACCCTGAGAGCTCTGAATTTTAATACAATAGTTTAATACAATAGCTTATAGGCTGAGCAGCTCCCTGTTCCCAAGATCATGGCAGCAAAAAAAAAAAAAAAAAAAAAAAAAAGAGCTGCAGATTGCAAGGGTTGCTTTCAAGGCCAGTCCGGGCTTGGGACTCCACCCTCCCCTCCTCCAACACTCCATCAGCGGAACACATTTCCTGTGCCCTCCTAAGGGCCAAGGCTGCTGGGTGAGGGCAGGGGAGATGGTGTAAATGTCCTGCTATGGCTGGCAAGAGAATCTGATGCTCAGGCCCTGTCTTGAACCCTTGTTCTTGCTGGGTTGTGCTCTTATCAGTGTAGCATTAAAAGCTCCAAAGCACTTTCCAGCCATCGCCCCACCACCCGCACACCACGTCCTTCTCCTGGCTCCACGTATAATGCCGCGATCACTGAGGCTTAGGGACTGAAAGGTTGGCACAGAACAGCCATGTGCCCAGTCTCTTCCCTCTCTCTCTCTCTCTCTGGTCCTAATTGCTAATTTATAATTTATATTCTCAGCTATTTCTAAAGGAGTTTTCTTTAAAAGTAAAATAAAAGACCAGAAATCATTTACAGAACAGACGTGAGCTAGAAGTTCCAGAAAGTTGAAATGAACACTTATAGCAGTTGAATAATAGAGTAGTATAATACAATCATGTAATTAATTAATTACACTGAATTATTAATGGTGACTGAATTATCCAATCCAATCGGAGCTTCCTTACAGCAGAGGCGAGAGGGGAAATAACTACTTCCTGCCGGTATTCATCCCTTCCTGCTGGCTCTGCCGCTCTCTCTCCCTTCCTAGATTCTTCTCTTTACCCTTCCTTGTGTTGGGGACCCTCTGGGGAAAGAGGATCCCCCCTGCGTTTTTTAGATATGTGCATCCCCCTCCTAAGAGAAGAATGGCCTAAAGTTAAAAGGCTTCAGGAGGTGAGCAGGTGGGGGGTCGCTCCCACACCAGCTCTGGGCTCCTCGTCCACAGCTGGAGCCGAGTCGGGGACCCCAGGACAGGAGGCAGCCTTGACTCCACTCCACACGGGACGGGTCCAGGTCCCTGGCTCCAGTGAGCACCTGGAGGGCAGACCCCCGTCCTCAGAGGCAGACACTCATGAACTGAATCCTCAGGACAACCCTGCAAGAGAGGCCTCGTGACCCCCAAGTCACAGAAGGGGAAACTGAGGCCAGGAAGGGGATTTGTGCAGGGTAACCCTGTCCCCGCCCCTGAAGACCCAGCCTTAGAGCAGGAGGCCCCCAAGCTGTGGGCGGGGAGAAGGGACGTCTAGGCAAGGCCTGCTTTGTCAGAAGATGGGGACCTCGCCTCTCCCCACCCCCACCTGGTGACTGGGACAACAGGACCTCTATTCTAGGTGTGTGTGTTGACAATTGGCAATTTATTTTTTTAAATATTATTTTATTTCTTTATTTTTTTATGTGGTGCTGAGGACGGAACCCAGGGCCTCACTCGTGCTAGGCAAGCGCCCTACGGCTGAGCCACCACCCAGCCCTGACAATTGGCAATTTAATGGAGATAGAATTAGACTTAAAGGCTAAAATAGCCAGAACCCTCGGCCCCAACCTACCCCCTTGGGAGCCGGAATCCCCCTGAACTCCCTGAGGCCCAGAACCAGCCCAGCCCCCACCTCCTCCCTTCCAAGGCCCTAAAGCGTCACCTCTATACAACGCTCCTACCCCACCTAGGTGATAGCCTGTCCCCACTGCACAGATGGGGACACTGAGGCCCAGAGCAGAGAGGGACTTACTCTGGACTGCAGGGTGAGGTCGCATCTCCAGAGCTGGGCTCCAGCACCCTACTAAGGCCGCCCTCAGACTCCCCCCTGTTGGCAAGCCACAGGGGGCCAGGGGCTGGGGGGGCAGGGGGGCCTTCCCACTCACCCTTTCTCTCCCCATAACTGTTCAGTGGCCCCAGGGGCCTGGCAGGACTGGGGACCACCCCCCTTCAGCCCAGGGGCACCTGCGGCCTGACAGGGGAGGACATGCTCCCAGGGCACATTTGGTATAGAGCTGTCTTTGGCCACCAGGGGGCTGGGGCCATCGAAAAGACCCACATTTGAGCCCGGCCCCATCCCCCCCGAGTCTGACCCCAGGTCTCCACGGAGAATTTCCAGCAGATTCTTCCTGCCTATTGAAAACCATGGAAGAGAAGCCAAGGTGCCTCTCCCCGGTCCCCCACGGGGCTGCTGGCCCGTGGCTGCTGTCTCTGGACAGCACCCCATCACTCCTAGGCCTTACTGGGTCCTGGTCCGCCATGCGAGAGCCCCAGCCACCCCGGCCTGGCCCAGAGAGGTGGTGCAGCCCGAGGCCACACAGCTCTGGGGATGGCGAAGGCTGTTTGAACAGTCCTCAGGTTCCAGGCCCCTGAGCCTCACTCTGTGGCCTCCAGCCCACCTGGTGCAGACCCCAGGACACGGAGACCCCGCGCCACCTATTTGTGCAGGTCTGGCTCACAGTTGCGGGCACAGGTCCCACGGGCGCCCCACTACAGCCCGGCTCTGTGTCCAGTGGAACGTCAGGGGCTTTGCACGGGCTCCTCAAGTGCAAGGGGACTGTGAGGTGGGGACTATTATATTTAACTCACAAATGAGGAAACTGAGGCACACAGAGGTTATGTGACTCGTCCAAGGTCACGTGACTAGGTGGAGCCAGGGTCTAAACTTGTGCAGCCTGGCTCCAGAGCCCTCCCTGCAGACCCAGGGAGCAGGGCTCTGTCTGGGCCCTGCCACCCTCAGCCAGGAGGACGGCTGGAGGATCCCTCTCAAGGGCTACTTCCCACAGGAGACAACAGGCCCAGAGAGGGAAGGTGGTTGTTTGCAGACACACAGCCCCAGCACGACCCACCTCCCCAGGCTCAACATGCCACTTTGGTCCCCTCCCCTACCACAAGGGATCATGGCTCTGGGGAACTGAGGAGGGGCGATGGCCTGGTGACAGGCGGCCAGGAGAAAAGAAGCTTGGAACCAGCAGCTCCTTGAGAAAGAGTCTTGGCTCAGGGAGGCAGCCCAGGGAGGCTGAGAGGCCTGGAGGGGAGGCAGAGGCCAGAGAGGCCCAAAGCCCATCAGCGCAGAGATGGGCTTCCTCCTGAGCTCTCCCATAAATGCTTTCCAAAGCTGCTGATGGCCAGAGCTGGGGGAGGGAGGGAGGGGCAGGCGTGGGGCAGGAGACGCCATCACCGTCAGCCTGAAAAGGACATTGGGAGTTCCATTTGGTTTTCGATCTGAAGGTGGCCAGAGCCAGGAGCTTGGGAATGGGCAGGAGAGAGAGGGGACAGAGAGACACTGGGACAGAGAGCAGGCAGGGGCAGAGACCCCGAGAGCCAGAGGTAGGACCCGCCTCCAAAAGACCCTGTGCCCCCTACGCATGCGCGCACCCACACCTCACACCAGCTCACGGAGCGGGAGCCTCCAGAGCCCTTCTCCCCTGAGCCTGGGCCGAGGCAGAGCTGGGTCCAACAGGGACCCAGGGACTGGAGGGTGGCCACCACTCCGCTCACCCCATGGTGCCTCTATGCGGTCTCTGACCAGCTGAGCACGTACCCAGGGGCACCCAGGGAAGGAGCCAGGGCCTGTCAGGGACCCGTGTAGAAACTGAGGCTCAGAGCAGTAAAGCAGCTCTCTCAGGGCCACACAGCTGGGATCAGAACCTGCCTGTGAGCCCTCTTGACCCACTGTCCCACAGGGAGACCGGCAGGAGGCAGCTACCCACCCTCTGCCCCACATTTTACTGACCCAAAACAGCCTGGCAGGAAGCGGGCATCACAGGTAGGCTGCGGAGTGGCCCACTCGGGCCCCACGGGGGGCTGTCCCCTGCCCACACTCACCCTAGAAAAGGGAGCCTGACCACACAGTGCCGGCCCGGGCAGAGGGGAGTCCCGACCCCACACCACTAAGGACACTCCGGAGAGGGCACCAGACTCCACGAAAGCTGTCCTGCGGCGCCACCTAGTGGTGCGCCGGTGGGAATGGCGTCCAGCACCGCCGCCTCGGTCAGTTCCTTTCCCCGCCACGCGGCGGCAGCGCCTCTGCCTACCACCGGCTGAGCGCCTGGCTGACCGGTGGACACGCTGGGATCCACCCAGCCCCAGGGACATTGGAACACGGAGAATCCCCCACCTGGGGACCACGTGCTGACTGGCCCACATCTGAAGGAGACAACTTGTTCCTTCATCCTGCGGAGCTCTGCTCCTGGGCATGTCCCACGTCCCCACCTCCTGGACATCGCTACCTCCTGGACATCTCCACCGGCTGCTCGCTGTCATTCCAAACCCACCCTTTCTCCATCCTGTCCTTTATGAGGCACTAACTATATGCGGAGCACTGCTCCGGGGACTAGGGATAAAATACTAAAACCATTCTCACCCTCCTGGAGCTGAGGGGTGCGGATGGGGAAACAGACAGTAAACAGCAAGTACACACAAGAAAACAGTCTGGTTACTTAGAAGCAGGAAAGAGACACCTGTTGGACCACACGGCTGGGTTCCAGGGCCCCCAGGGCCCTTAGGACAAAATTAAAGAGCTCCGCCCCTGAGACCACTGGGCCCTCAGGTCATCTCTTCCTCTCCCATGGGCCACTCCTGTGTCTCCCATCCTCCATCACCGTACGCGGTCAGCTCCTCCTCATCCTCCAAGGGCTTTCCTGTCTCTGTGGCTTGACAGGCCCCACCCAGAACCACAGCGCTGCTCCCCTGAACCGCTCGCTGGTGCAGGAGTGTCCAAATCAATCTGACTCGATGCCCAATCATGGCACCACTGGTGTGACCTCGCTGGGTTCTTTGGCTTCGATTTCCTATTCTATAAAGTGGGGAAAGCAGTTCCTACCTCAGGGTTGGGGACGTGCAGAGCAGGACCCTGACCCTGGATGCACGTGCTGTTATTGATGTGGCCTCCCTGGGGGCTAGCTGAAGGTTGGACCATGAGGTCTACCAGGGAGACTGGCTGAGGAGGCTCAGTGCCCCACACTATGTGCCAGGTATACAGAAGGCCCTCAGAACATGTTTGCTCGTTGAATTCAGTCGTTCCTTTTGGTTTGCCACTCACTTACGGAGTGGTGCTGCGCGTCGCCTGTGCCAGCGCGGGGCAGGGGCTGCCGGGGGAGCCCTGAACCAGCAGGCTCTTACCCACAGGAAGGCGTTCTCAAAGTGTGGGGTCTAAGAAGCCCTTTACCCTCTTAAAAACTTAATATCTACTGACATTTAACACAATAGAAACTAAAACTGAGAAAATATCTTAAATGTTTATTAATTCACTTTACAGAACAAAAAACTTATTGGTAACAAATATTTTATGAAAAAGTATATTTTTTCAAAACAAAAATACATTATTCCGCATGTTTGCAAAGGTCTTTACTGTCTGGCGTAACAGAGGACACAAAGTCCCTTGCTGTAAATTGCTTAGGTAGAAGCACCTGAAACCAAATGCGGCCTCACGATGTCCTTTCCTAAAACTAGAGAATACAACGCTGGGCCCCGCGCCACGCCTCGCCAGCCGTGGAGAATAATTGACCAACCAAGCTCGAGTACTGCAGGCGACTTCCGGGAGAAGGCGTGGTTTGGCTAGCAAGGAGCCTGTTGGATTAGGATTGGACAACAAATGTGTCCTTCCTCGCCTTGACCCGCTCCCAGTTCCCGCCCTCCTTCCGTGCCCGAGTACACCTTTAACGCATGCGTCGTGTGGAAGGTGGGCACTTCCGCCGCCCACTCCGGAACCCTCTGTTCTAGCGCGGGTTTCCGCGGAGACAAATAAAGCCATCAGCGCGGAAGTAGCGTGGGCCGGGTCAGGCGCAGTCATGTCGGCCGCGTTGCTGCGAAGGGGTCTCGAGCTGCTGGCGGAATCCGAGGGTGAGGAGGGATTTCCTGGGGGCGTCCGGCGCGGGCTGGAGGACGGTGGGAGCCGCATGCAGAAGCCCCGGGGTAAGGAATGACCCGGGCCGACTCAGCCACGGCGTGATGGCAGCAGCACCACCAAAGTCTCTCTTCCCTACAGCCTCCCGGGCCGCGCCAAGCCAGGCCAAGCCGAGCGGAGCTCGGCTGAAGCGGGCTCGGAAGGCGAAGGCGAGCCAGGCCCAGAAACTGCGAAACTCAGCCAAGGGAAAGGTGCCCAAATCGGCGCTGGGTGAGTTGCGGGAGGGTCTGGACGTGCTGCCCCAGGTTTGGGGACGGCGCCCTGGAGGAGGTGGCACTTGAGGCAGGACTTGAAACGTTCCCTGGATATGGCGCAGCGGGGCTCTGGACGTGCGGGTGGAGGAAACACGTAATAAGGGCCCTCCTGGACCGCGGCTCTGGCGGGGATGTAAAAGACGAGGGTGTTCTGAGAGGAGTTTGGAATAAAGGCCAAGTCAGCCTCCTTTAGGCTGAGAGCAGGTGGCGGCGTGAGAGTGAGAGTGGCCAAGTGAAAGGAGAAGACTAGTCTAGGAAGAATAGCTTGTGTAGAGGTCCTGAGTGAGAAAGGAGCTTGTGGCCTTTGAAACATGTAGTGAACAAGGGTTAAGATGGAGCACTTAACAGTTTAATACCTCCAGGTGCTGTTCTAAGCCCTATGCAAATTGTAACTCGTTTGATCCCCATACCAACCCGGTGATGTTGGCACAGCTATCACCCCCATTTTACAGATGCAAAAAGAAATACCTGACCAGATGGAACATATGGACAGTAGGCAGTGTGTCTCCAGAGTCCTGCTCTTTTTTTTTTTTAAAGATAGACTTTATTCAGAAAGAGAGAGAGAATTTTTCAATATTTATTTTTTAGTTCTCAGCGGACACAACATCTTTGTTTTATTTTTATGTGGTGCTGAGGATCGAACCCAGCGCCCTGCGCATGCCAGGCGACTGGGTTACCGCTTGAGCCACTTCCCCAGCCCCCAGAGTCCTGCTCTTTAGCTTCATTCAAGTGGGAGGTGCTGTGCTTAATGCAGTGCTGATAGCAGCAGAGATAACAGAGAATTGTGTAGTTGCAAGGTATTGAGGAGGGAGCATCATGGGCTGGAGTGGTGATTTGACTGTGAAGAGGGATCCCAGTTTATAGAACTCTTAGGAATGGTGCTGCTGTTAACAGAATAGAAAGCCTTGGGGAGGAGCAGGTGTGGGCAGGATGGGAAACACTGTTGGGTGTCTTTGAATCCACAGGGCTTGGTGCATAAGAAGTGTTCATGTATTTGCTAGAGTTAGAAATGACAAGGAGGAAACAGCAGGAGCAAAGATGTGGGAGCAGGGAAGTGGGACAGACTGGAGCACCAGTGAAATGTGCTGTGCCACAGGAGCTTAGTCCCCAAGAGGCCATTCCTGCCCATTCAGCCCTTTTCTTCACCACTCTGTCACTGGGGTTCCTTTTTGCTGTCTCCCTTGCTGGACTGGGAGCTCCTCACACCAGACTTCCCTTGGGCTTGTGTGTGGCCCTGATGTCCAGCCCAAGGGTGGGCACGTAATTGATGGGTATAAGCCACCCCACAAAATACCTCTGTGGCTGCTCGTTGGTCTAGGACGCCTCACCTCTTGTCTGAATTATTGCCAGAGCCTCCTTGCTGGTCTCTGCCTTCCACCCACTACTCTCCTAGTAGTCTCATTCTAATCAGCACCAAGGGGATCTCAAGTGATCCTCAAGCCTTGTTTCCCCTTTACCTCACCCTTCCATGTCTCCTGATGTTCTCCATAAGAGCCCTGAGTTTTCAGTGTTTGATGACACCCTGCATGACCTGCTTCCTCCCCACACCACCACTTTGTTCTTCAAACACGTCACATTTCTGCTTCAGTCTTTGAACTGGTTGCTCCCTCTACCCAGACATGTGTCCTTCCCCTAAACATCCACAACTCTTGTCTTTTGGGTCTTTGTTCTTGTGTCATTCAGTGAAATTTGCTTCTTAGACCTTCCTATATTGAAATTGCAGCCCTCTACCCCTGGCATTCCTCTTTTCTATCTCCTATTTTTCTCTATAAAGTGAATCAGTCTCAAAACTATTGTTTACCTGGTTTCCCATCTTTTCCCACTTACTACAGTATAAGTTGTATGAGGGCAAGCGTTTTTGCTGTTTCTTGCTGTGTGCCCAACACCCAAATCAGAGCCTGACACAGTTGTGCTAGGGACATATTTGTTGAAAGAGTCAGGACCAACTGGAAACCCCAGGGGCCTACAGGTGAGGGTTTAGCAGGACCTACCTGTGTGGAAAACAGATTTGGTCAGGAAGTGCCCAGACTGTTGCAGTTATCCAGGATGGGCCTTTGGCAGGGCCAGGGACCCAGGAGACTTCCAGAGAGTAATTCTAAAACGAGGGTCCTTGCTTGCCACCCACAGCTGAGTACCAGAAGCGAGAGTGTCAAAACCACCTCAGAACAAACCTGAAGTTTATGACCAACAAGAGAAGCACGGTAGAGGAGTCTGTGACCCAACAGGTTTGTCCTGGAGAGTGATGGCTGAGGCCTTTCCTCAGAATGCATGGTATCTCTGCCCTGGATACAGGGTGGAAGTTGGGCTAACCCATGAAGGTCAGCAGAGTGGTTGGGGAGAGGGTGGTCCAGTCCTACCTTGAGCCATACTCCCCTGTGACCTGTGGGCCTTGGTCTGCTTTTCTGAAAATAGAAGCAGTTTACCCTCACTTTGTACACTCCCTAGATTCTGCGCCAAAACCGGGGCCGCAAGGCCTGTGACCGGCCTGTGGCCAAGACTAAGAAGAAGAAGGTAGCCGAGGGTACTGTGTTCACTGAGGAAGACTTCCAGAAGTTCCAACAAGAATACTTTGGCAGCTAGGCACTTGGGCCCATCTTCCTAGGACTTCCCTGCCTCTGCTGGCCTTGGGACTCAGCCAAGCCAGGCACAGCCAGCAGATGGTGATGCACGACCAGCCTGGTTCAAGGAAGCCCTATAGCCGGAAGCACTGGAAGATAGGAATGGAGCTAATGAGCTAGAAGCCTTGGAGCAGATTTATACTCAGACTGGAGCTGACCTTTGCAGGCTTGGTTGTTGAAAGAGTCATGAGGGGCCATTTGCACCTGCCAGAAAAGAACACTTCTTTTTGCTTTGCCCAGGTAAGGCCTCTGGGCTGTTTGTCGGTAATGGGCCCTTAGGGATTGCACTCCAGGAACATGAAGGTGGCTGCTCGATGGGCTTCTGGGCCCTAATAAACATGGACCTGAGCTATGTGCTTCTGATATTTTATGGGGTGTCTTCCATCTCCTCTGGAACTCCCCCTCTGCATGGATCTAGGAGCTCCATGTCAGAATTCTTCCAGTCCAGGCCTAAGGCAGATGGCCATCCAGGGAGCTGTTTGCCCAGCTCCTCCCTAGAGGTGTGCTGCTGTTATTTTTGAGGCAAAAATAACATTTGTAGCTGCTGGGAGCTTTATTCCAGGCAAGAAGGCAAGTCTGGGGAGGACAGAGGTGCAGCTGCCTCAGCTACCCCCAGGAGGCTGGGTTCTGCTATGGGCACCAGTAGGTGGTTTCTGCCAATTCCCCCACAGCACCCAGGTTTCCTGCTCTGGTATGAAGCCCACTGGATCCTTCCTGTGTCACATAGGGTAAGGCAGTTTCCCCGCATTGGGAGTAGTCCAGAAGAAGCAGTGTCTCACTCTGATCTGCCTGAGCAGGTTGTACTTGAGCCACACCACCACAGGAGGGCAGACTGGGCCCTTTCCAGCAGGCAATGACAGGACAGGTAAGGGATAGGTAGTGTGGAATGAATGGTGCAACTTAGCAGAGGCACACAGTGGCCCCATGGAGGACTGGGGGCCTCTAACAACCACCCCTCCCCTAACCTGAGAACTCCCAAGGTTTCTGTGGGTCCTTTGAGGTTGGGTAGGTCAGAGGTGGGAATGCCAATCAGGCCCCCTGAAGAAAGCAGAGAGGCTGGAGCTGTAGCTCAGTGGCAGAGAACTTGCCAGGCAGGTGTGAAACTGGGTTCCATCCTTAACACCACATTTAAAAAATAAAAAGCAGGGCATGGGGTTGTGGCTCAGAGGTACAGTGCTTGCCTTGCAGTGTAAGACCCCTGAGTTAAACATTGTATCCCTCTTCAACTTTTTTTAAATAAAAATTTTAAAAAGCAGGTTTTTAATAGTTTTCCATACACATACCCTGGCCTCTTCCTAGCCTTTAGTTGCTCACTTTAGTGGGTACACAGGAGGGGAAACTGCCTAAAAGCAGTTTGGAGTCAGGTCGTATTTCCAGGTGGCCTCTACCTGCTTTAGGAAGCTCAACCTACCGCCTGCCTATCCAGGTCAGGGCAGGCGGGAGAGGGTGCCACCAATCATAACTATAGCAACCAGGACCTTGAGGGCCTCCCAAGCAGGGACTGTTCCAAAGGAGTGATGATGGATCTTCCAACTTTTCCCTCCTGCTGGTTTTTGCTGGGGGTGGGAGGGCCACATTCTAGCATCTTTGGACAGCTGTTAACTGTCTTAAGCAGCTTAGCAAGGAGCTGGCTCAGCACTCAGCTCATATCATAGTGTAAGGATGACCAGGCTCCAGGGCCCCTTCCTAACGAGGTCACACCCATCACCATACACTCAGATGCTTCCTGCCTCTCAAAGGTAAAGAGATATTGGGCTTTACCAGTGCCTCTGGGTCAGGGAGCTGCAGGAAACACAACCAGCATCCCAGCTTTGGCTGTGCTGATCCTATTAGCACCAGTTTTCCTGCCAAATGAGGGCATCCCACACCCCTGACTCCCATCAGGGTGGCTGAGTCATTTTCCAAAGCTGCTGTACATCTCAACTTTCAGGCCTCCTGTCACCACCCGGCACTCACAAGATGAGATGGCTATGTGGATACGTGGCTACCATCATTTTTTTAAATATATATTTTTTGGTGGACACATCTCTATTTTAGTTTTATGTGGTGCTGAGGATTAAACCCAGGCCCTCACATTGCTTTTCTTTGAATCTTTAGCTAAAGTCCCACCCCACAACCATAGACTGCCTTAAAGTGTCCTGGAGTCACCTACTAGTCAGTGACCTAAGCCTGCTAGATTTGAGACAAATCCTTATATTAAAAAAAAAGAAAACCAACCAGCATGAATATGGCATCCATGAAAGTTGCTGAATTTAAGACTTAAGCTGCTTAGGTGGGGTGTGATCAGTGAGCCTGACAAACTTTAGAGGCCTGAAAGGAGACAGCTGTGGGAAGGCCAGGATCTCATCCATCACCTCTTACCCACACATAAAACCTGTGTAGGTAGTTTCCCATTCAGGGAAAAAGGTGAGCAGGGCCATGCACCCACATGCCACAATAGGGCTTATATTACCAAGACAGTCACCCAGCTGTTTGAGACTGCAGTAAAGCTGCAATTTATAGTTCCCCTCCAATGAATCCAAATATGGGGAATATAATCCTCAGCTGTCCTGCCTCAAGGCTTAACTCAGGGAGCCACTAAAGAGGCCACTGCAGAATTCAAATCTTCCAAGTGGAACCTAATCCTCTTGTGCACTTAAGGACTGGGTGACCTCATCTTGGTATTAACAGGTGTTGGCCCAATGCCAAACAAGGAAACAGGCGAAACCCAGGCAGCCCCTCCCCCTCTACCCTGCCAACTGTCTCAGAACTGAGCAAAAGCACAATGAGGCATCTGGCCCAACAGCCTTCTCCTAGGGGATCAAATAGAAACCACCAGATCTGAGGAAACCAGGCCCAGTGGAGTTGAAGATGCTCACTACTCCAGGATTATCCCTTGTGAAAATATCCTCTGGTTACACAAAGAGTGTGTGTAAGGGGGGTTGCTTGATGAGGGGTTCCTTACCAGAGTCAAGAAACAGCAAGACTGAACTATTTAACTACAAAATAATTTATTACAACACAGCTTCAGCACGAGACACCTATGTACAAGCACAGCACTCCTGACTACCCTACTGAGGGACCCTTTTTTTCCCTCTTGCTTTGCGGACCTCTTCTATCAAATCTTTCAGATATTGGATCTCCTTGGCCAGAGAATCTGCCTTCTCTTTCAGAGCCTCATTCTTCTTTTCTAGCTCTTTACACTCACCAGTGAGTGCTTCCTGTTCTGCCCTCTTCTTCTGGCGGTACCTGGTGGCTGCAGTCTTGTTTTGCTCCATTTTTTTCAACTTTTTATCCAGCTTCTCACCTTTTACTTTTGCTATAACCATTTTATCCCCAGGAGGGTCATAAGGTTTGGGGCGGTTAGACCCACAAGGGCCACCTGGAGATGGCAGGCTGACATTAGGAGAGCCCTTAGAGGTAGAAGGGCTATGCTGGGGAGAGCCCAGGTAGGACTCTGGGCTCATGCAGATGCCACTGTCATTATCTGAGGGGCCATCTTCCTCCTTGACACACTGAAGGATCATAGTACCATAAGCAGCAGAGTCGGGCTTCCTCTCTCCTTCAGAGATATCCACTTCACTGCCGAGCTCTAAGCTAAAGGAATGATCTTGAGTGGAAGAAAGATCCCCAGGGGAAGGGGAAAGAGGTTGAAAGAATGTGAAAGGGGCAACCTGGTCTGTTTTTGAACTTTCTGGGAGATGGCCAATTAGGTTCACTACCTGGGGTGGCTCCTTATTAGTCTCCTGGACTAGAGGGGGAAAGAGATCACATGTATCATATAACGTGGCCAAAAGCTCATCTGGCATGGTTTCCAGGTCATCTATACTCAACAGGGCATCAAAGTCAAACTCCTTCAGATCCATTTTCTCCAACATCCAATCTGTCCCGGAGAAGGCATCCTCTGCAAAAGAATTCAGAGTGAAGGATGACGGGAGCCAGTTGAGTCACTTACATTACAGACCCCAGACCCATCACGAATGGCCACACATGAGCACCTACAAGTGGCCCACTCACCCTTGCCAGTGTCTGAGGCATCGACCAACCCATCCACAGCCAGCCACTCGGAGGAGCCCGCCTTAGCCTTGTCGCCGGAGAACCCATGAGGTTTGAAGTGCTTGGCCACCTCCAGGTAGTCATCTAGGAGACCTAGGCTTTCTTCAGCCCCCAAACCCGACTGGTCGAAGGGGGACATCAAGTCCCCCGCCAACACCTCGCTGCTCAGGAAGCTCATCTCGGTCATGTTGTGGGGCTTTGCTGGAATCGAGGAATGTGCTTAATTCGAAGGTGTCTCTGTCGATTACAGCAACACTGCTGCTGGATGCCGTGAAAAGCCTGGATGGGAATCAGAAGGCAAGACCCCTTAGAGGTGGGCTGGGCTGGGAATCCCGTCACACACGCAGGTGGCGAGTCGGGAGCACGTGGCGCCAGGGCCATTGTGTCCGCCTTCCCTGCCTCCAGCTCAGGTTGCACAAAATGGACGCGGAGGAGTCTCGGCCATTCCGCAGCCGGTCACCCAGGGGAAGGCGCTCGTCCCCACTTCCAAATAGGGCCACCGCCCCGCCCCGCCCCTTGACTCACAGCCCCGCCGCCATCTTGGCTGCTGCCACGTTCGCGGGGCGGCCGGGACCCCAGCGATTCCAGGAGTGGCGAGGGCCGGGAGCGCCCGCGCCCCGGAAACGCCAAAACAAGGACCGCGCGTCCGGGCGCTCATAAAACCGCTTCCCCCTCAGCGACGCGCCCGGCAGAAAGCCGCGCCCAGCCAAGCCGAGAGCCCCCGCCCATGCAGGGCGCCCGGCAGCGCGGCCCGCCCCGGTACTCACGCCATGGCTAAGCCGTCAGGGGTTGCCGCTGCAGAGCCTGGTGCTGCTGCCGCCGCTGCAAAGGCCAACGCTGCCGCAGGCACTGCTGCCTCTAATACGCCATGGTGGCTGCGCGCCCTGCGGGGGGAGGAGGGAAGGCCTACGCTCAATCACAACTACATCTACCGGCGGACAGGACAGAAATGGCCGCGCGCGGCGCCCGCCGGCTCTTTATAGGCTCTGCCTATGGGACGCAGCACAGAGCGCATCCTTCCGCTGCGACCACGTGACCTTAGCCATCGACTCACTCATTCCCATATGTGTGATCTCCCCACCGGCGCCAGCCCTGTCTGTATGCCAGGGAAGTAGTTTTGGAGGGAGAGGAGTTTATTCAAGGTCTCATGAAAGAAAAGGGCGCACTATTTTACAGGAGCCCTACAACGTAGGAGTCATGTCCTTCCCTCGGCCGCCGCAGGTCGCGGAGGGATCTCTCAGACACGCCTCACTTCCGGTGTTAGCTGAAAGGGCGGGGAGAGAAGTTTTTCTTGCCAGGGAAGCTTTTTTTAGAAGACCGAGCCGCCTGGTTATCGCGCGAGATGCTGATGGGAAGCGCGCGTCGAGCCGATTGGCCCATGCGTGGTGAATCATGTCTATTTTGAGTTCCTATTGGCTCCAGGCCTGAGGTGGGCGGGCTGTTCAGCAAGCCCAAGATCCGGGTGGGTAGGAGCCCCTAGCAGGGCGGTCACCTCTATTCTTGTTTGAGACCCTGCGGCTTCAGTGGCTCCCACAGCCCGGCCCCTTGCCGAGCGGCCACAAACGGGCCGGCTTCCGCTAGCAGGCAGCTCTACCCGGCACGCCGCAAATAGTGGCAGCCGGGCCTGGCTGGGGGTCCTTCCTACTCTGAATTAGCCAAATGACAGCCCAAGTCCCCCCTCCCACCCACCAGGGCGCTCGCTCCCTTCCGGACGGTTGAGCTGCTTCCGACCCGGAAAGGTCCCTGAAAGTCACCTGGCCCAAGACTTTATTTTCCAATGGAGCCGACAGCGAGCGGCTGGCCAGGCCGCCCCAGGTAGGCTCGAGGACCGCAGCGGAAATCGGGGACTGGGACGGCGCTCCTGGTGGGGCCTCATTGGGCGGTCACCCGAGCCCTGCCCACCTTCCCTCAAGGGCCAGCTCTGCGTCCCTTCTCTGAGCCCGAGTCCGGAAGGATGCGTGTCGTCTCCCTATTCTATGTTCACGTTGCCCATTCGAAAATAAAAGTATGAGGACTTCGGTTCGTGCAGACTCGATTCCCCCAAGAGCAGGTTTCATGCGACTGGTGTCGCCCTAGGGGAGTTCTGATTAACTGCCAGGCACGGACAGCTTCCCTACAAGCCCTCCCAATGGCCTTGTGAAGCGAAGCCTGCTCAGGGTCGTTTGGCTGGGGGCGGGGTGGTGGTTAGAAACTGTGGTCCTAGTGGGCAGGGCCCGCGCCCCCACCCGCGGGAGGCCGGAGTGCTGAGAAACCTCCCTGCACAGTCCGTTCCCGTGAAGGTAGAAACCTTCCCCTCCACTTGCGTCTGCCATACAAATATCATTTCTACAAATGCTGGCTTCGTCATTTATTAGCTGGGACATCTGACAAAGTGACATACCTGTTTTCTCATCGATTGAGCATCCTCGTCCTAGGAATGGAGTGAGACCATATACATAAAGCACTTAGCACGCTGCCTCCTACAAAGTGGCCAATAAATGGTTGCTATTGTTACTATTATTAGAACTCAGGTTTCAGGCCCTGACCTCCCAATCCCATGCCATCACCTACTTCCGCAGAGGACTCCTGTTTATAGTTACATGAAACCGACACTAGAACGCGATCCAAGGCATCCTGGATGCTGGGTAAGTGTGGTTTTCCTTTCCCTATGGGGTACCTTGAGACATACAGAAGTTGTCTTTCAGTGAAAGGCAGTAAGAATCCTGAGCCATTATTCATGTCTTTCAAAGGAATAATTCAGGCCCCCTGGGAGGGGTGTCCTCCTTTTGCTCTACAGACTTTTGAGGCGTCTGAGGACCTTTCAAGTGGTTGAGAATTTTAAAAAGTGACACTTCCCCAGTTTTGACACTGCCAAGGCCATAGAAAAATGAGTCTGGTGGTACCTTGTCCCACCCATGCCATTAAAGAGACTCAGGTGAAACATGTCAGTTTCTAACTGAAAAACGCAGACCCAGCACTCCCATAGTAAAACGTTCTGTATCACACACAAAAGTCAAAGTTGTTGGAAAGATTTTTATTTTCTTTTTCCCATGCTGTGGAAGGACATTGTGTTCCCCAGTTAAATTTCCTCCCTCAAGGAGAAAAAAAGGATAACGGTTCTCTGAGTCTCAGGGCTAAGCTGCTCCTATTATAGTCCTAGCCAAGACAGGACACAAAGACTGGTGGTGGACTCCAGTCTATGAACTAACACATCAGCCACCACTGAAGGGCAGGCAAGTGGCTGGAAGTTAAGTTGTAGACTTGACCTCAAGGACCAAGAACTTAGAGACTATGAGGTGATCAAAAGGAAAAGGTAAACAACACCCTGTATGCAGCTGACCACAGAACCCACATTTCTGGAATTTTGGCCACTCTTTAATAAATAATTTATAAAAAGGCTACATCCTGTGGCAGGAATCAGCTCTAGTCCTAAAATGTCTCTTACCATTCTCCTTCACCTTAAACTTAAGGCAAAAGGGCAGAGTTCTGGCAACTCTTTTGAGAGTTAATGTTCTAACCCAGTGAAAGCATACCATGTGTGGCCGAGGGCTCTGACACAAGGTGATGCCTCCCTACAGAAACCCCCTCAGAGCCTCTCCAGGGCCCTTGATCTTAAAGCTGATGCTTCCTCTAAACCATTTGAGCTTGAGTAGAAAACAAGGAAGCAAAATCAGCTCATCCGGAATGTGAACAGGTAGATAATCACGCCAAGACCCAGCTGCCAAGAGACCGCCTCAACATAGCTTTTCCAAACGTGGCCTTCACCATTTCTTTCCTTTAGTTTTAAAAAGTCAAAACCAAGTATAAAAAGAAAAATACTGCTATCCAGAACTCATTTTTTAGGAAGAGGCGAAACAGGGACAAACCAAAATAAACATGGAGTTTTTAGGTGTTCGGGATAACAATGAGTACATCTTAGGCATCAAGCTGAGTATATGATTTGCTAATCTAGATGGTGCCAACAGGATCTCCAGAGGGAGGAGGAAAAGCAGGTGCTGTTCCTTCACGGCAAAAGTGGGAGACGCTGAACAGAGAGGCAGAGTAATGGGGACAGCTACTTCATCTTTCCCCAAAGAGTTTTTAAAAAGGCAGAATTTTGCCCTCTTCCATCCAAGCAGCCCAGAGCACTTGGTCATCATCCACATTTTATTGTGAGGAAAATGGCAGCAAGAGGACAGCCAGCCCAGTCAGCGGACCCACAGGACCAAGGCTTCTCAGGACTAGTAGGAGGCTCAATTCTAAAATGAAGTTATGGTTTTGTGAAGCATAGTTATTAAGTCAGAGTTGCCCTGAAAAACAGGAAATAAACTCATTTCCTCACCTAAATTCAGGTATGCTTGGCTTTGATAATTTGGGACTCTGAAATCTTGAGGGTCTTTAAAGCCTTTTTTTTTTTTTCTTATTTTTGAGTTCTTCCCAATGTTTTATATAGAATTTAGTCAGAGATGGCAACTTGGGAATTTTTAAAGTTTTATAATATTTATAAAATTTACTTTAGAAACCAAATCCTTTATCTCAACAAATAATAATCTGCTTCTGTAGCTATCAACCCTCCCCTCTACTGGGCTCTAGATGGGTCATCCGAGCTCTCAGATGTCAGGTCCCACTCCATCCCCTCCACATCAGTCACCCAGGTAGTACGCAGGCACACAGAGGTTTTAAACTCCCCTTTGCTTCTGATGGACAACCAGACGCTCAGCTCTGTCAAGGTTCTTGCCTTTTCAGAAACAACTGGACTCCCACAAGGACTCCTTGTGTATGTACCAGAGAAGAGGCAGAGACCAAACAGCCAGGCTACCCTAGTTCTAACCTCCGAATTTGACAAAAAAGGGACGACACCTATCTCTGCCCTAAACTCTGGGATGCCGAGGTGTCAGTGCTATTTAAAGAATCATGTCACTGTCAGGGAAGGGCTGAGACAGCTTCCCAGAATCCCACTGATGGAGAGGTAGTAAAGAATTCATAAAATAAGACTTGATGGGAGAACGAAATACTGAATAGGCAGATAAGAGAACTGCTGTCAGCCTCTTGCTTCCAACAGGGAAAAAAACACAAAATCAGGAAGACACACTGATGAGTATTAACCACTCCCCCCTGCCCTCTGGATATACATCCATTGCCATAAGTAGCGTGATTTTAGCAGCAGGAAACAGGAAGGAGTGTGGGGAGTGCCCGCCTCCCTCTTCTGCAATTTCTTCCGGGTCCTCTCTCCCTGGCTAGCACCCATCTGCCCAGCTGTCAAGTGAAAGGCAAGACCAGGAAAAGAGGGCTGTGCATGTTCGCTTGCCCCTTGGCCTCTGGAGATGCCAGGAACGCTTAGCAAACACTCCTCTCCTACTGCTGTGGCAGACACTGCAGGAAGGAGGACTGGCTGCTGGGCCTGTCCTTACTCTAAGGCAGCCTCCTAGAAAGGCAGGGCCCACTGGGGGGCCACACACAGGCACCAGGCCCCAACTGGGACTGAGTTTTCCAGCTGACACTGAGCCTCTGCTGCTGAGGCTGTGTTCCTACAAGGCCTTGTTCTGTTGGCAACAGAGTAGGAAACAGACGAAGCCAGCACCCACGGGAGGTGCTGCCCTCGCTGCCCCATGCCTCCCTTGTCTGGCTCTGGGAGACACGGAGAGACAGACAGTGGGCATGCAGGCCCTCCACCAGGCCCTCTGAACCCGTCTCTCCCACCCCCAATCCTGTGGTCTTGCTGATGGTTCACTAAGAAATACAATCTCCAAATAACTCTGCATCCAGTTTATCCTGTGTGGGTTGACAACTGTGTTCCCAGGAGAGATGCTATCAGCACTTAAGAATTCTAGTTGAGGGGACGGGGAGGATGGCTTTGTTTTCCAGGAACCAGGGTCAAAAGCCGGCTCCTTTCCACTAGCCTCAGCCCCAGAAACCCTAAATACTGTCTCAGCACTCACTCTGCAGAGTTCAGCTTGCAAATATGCAGTCACAGCTCTTCTGTGATATTCAACTAAAAGGCAACACCTTGATTAGGCAGATATGCTCCAAGGACAAGAGCAAAACAGAAGGCATGAACAAGAGGAAAAGATAGAAAAGACACTGAACAGGAAGAGGCAAAAGGAAACCTGGGTCAAAATGCAAAACACCCAGTGGTCTCAACAACTCAGGCCAGCACTGTACCTTCTCAATTCATTCCAGAAAAAAATCAGCCTGGAGCAAGGCAGGGAGTAGGGAGCACAGTGTTTGGTAACAAAAATAAAAAGGGTTGGGTGAGAAAATAGGAGATCGAAGAGATGTCATTCTAATCAGCATGAAGTGACCAGGAAGATGGCCAGCAAGACAGGAGGCACCTAGGGACCCTGTGAGGCACCAGCCATGTAGCCAGCTGTTTCTATCAGAGACTCCAGTGCCTGACCGCCCAACACCTGCTCTGGCCTTCACTGCCCTACGTCTGCAGCAGCACTTCCGGCTCAGACAATGAGCAATAGAGAGTATATCCCAATTCGTCTATTTCTCCAGGGGTGAGCTCTGCAAATAAGTTCACCTTGGGGTTCAGGGCACTGGGCAGGACTCCTGCCTCTAAGTAGCTGATGAGTCCCCTCAGAGCCTGCAGGAAACGGTCAGCTAGCATATCTGGAGACCAGTCAGCCTCCTCCTGGGCCAGGTGGAGGATGACATTGGTTAGCTGGCTGGCAGTGAGGGGGCCCAGAGCTGGAGTGGACTTGCATATGGCCTTGAGTATCTTGAGGCACAGCGATCGGCAGCCTGAATCAGCCTGGTCCAAAGCCCGCAGACGCGCTGTCTCAGCAGGACGCAGGCTCAGCCGCCACAGGTTGTCATACTGGGCTAGCCGGTGTGGTCTGGCCACCAAGACAGTGTCACCAAGGGTCACTGATGGCAGGAAGTCAATGACAAGATGTTTGTCCCGCTCATACTGCACTTCAAGTGTCAGGGCCTCTGGAGGTGGAGCTGGCCGGATCACATAGTCCAAGAGGGACCCGATGGCCGGCCAGTTAATAGAGCCAGCCACAACCTTCTCAAAAGTGTCTGCTACTGTCTTTGGGGAGAGGTAGCCCCCGACAACACAGCGGTCCCAGTAACTGCTACCACGAGGAAAGTACTCTGGATTCTCACGACGAACCAGGAAGAAGCCAGGGACGTTCATGATCGTGTCCTCACCAGGGATGCATGACCACAGGTTCTGCTCCAGCACAAGGGGCACAATGAGTTGGATGTGGTCGGCTGTCACCACCTGCCAGAGCAAAATTAAAAAGGTTTTGAGGGGTTTACTCTGCTCAAGGGACATGCTTCCCCACACACAGGCGCCACCATCTTGCATTCCCCAACAAGAACAGAAGCCAAGAATTCTTTCATGTCACCAAAGCAATCCATGTCGTGAGGAAACCGGAAAGGAGAGATGGGAACAAGAATATAGGAAGGAGCAATTTTCTTACACTTTCTTCAAAATTGTGAATATGACTAAAAATGAGAAGGTTAAAGATGACGTGAGCAAAAACAAAGCTGCCCAGGAGCAGGTTCACAGCAGGAGAACCTCAGTCTGCCTGGTCAGCCCAGGACTTTCTAGACTGATGACACAACTGAGAAGCTTCTGGTCAGAGCCCAGCCCCACCCTTTGTGAGAACCACCATGTTACCTGCAGGTCGTCATAGAGGCTGCCACTCAAATACATGTCCCGAAGTGGCATGTCAGGCAACTTGGCCCGTAGGAAGCTCCGGAGCTCAGCACATATGTCCACGGCAGCTTGCTTGGCCCGAGCCTGCTCTCCAGCAGGGATGGCTGCCCGGTTCCGGTAGTAAGTAAGAAGTTTTTCCTGCAGGGACATGCGGAGTCGTGACTTCTTCAAGTCTACCTGGCCCTTCCGGGCCAATGGCTTGGGCCGGGGCGGGCAGAATGTATCTGCCAAGGCAAGAGAGAGAGGCACATGAGCTCTTCCCATGCTCGCTCAGTCCACAGCTGCCTCAGCCCCAGAAAGGAGAAGGGCTGGGCACAAAGGACAAGTACCTGCACGGTGCCGGCACAAGTGTGCTCAAGAAATGTCTGTGCAACGAAGGAGTAGTGATCAAGTCCAGAGGCAGTTCCAGCAGGGTAACATTCCCTCTCACCTGTGTCAAAGGCCAAAGAGTCTGTGGGAAGGGTCTGTAGGGACCGGCTCAGGCCTGTCTTCATGTCCTTGTTCAGCAGTCGGGGGGAGCCCATCCAGTTTGGTTCTTCCCAGCTCCTTTTCCCTGAATGACTCAGGCGGGTGGGACTGGTTGGGGCACTGATTGCCCGGTCATACATCTGAAATGGCACAGAGGGCCCAGGACATATACCTGCCTTTCCTTCTCTATTTCCTTCCAATCCCCTGCTCCCCAGAAGTTTGGCCCTAGTAAGTGCCAATTACTTCTTTTACCTATGCTCAGGATTGAACTCAGAGCCTAGCACATGCTAGGGAAGCACTCTACCACCAAGCCACATCCCCAGCCTCCAATACTTTGTTTTTTTCCAGTGGTGTCGTACTGGGAATTGAACCCAGGGGCACTCCACCAATCAACTACATCCCCAGCCCTTTTTATTTTCTATTTTAAGACAGGGTCTAGCTAAATTGCTAAGATTGGTCTCAAACTTAAATCCTCATACCTCAGCCTCCCAAATTGCTGGAATTACAAGCATGTACCACCACACCGTATATGGAATTTTTTCATTTATCATTTTGATCATTTCCTCATATGACTAGGATGCTTCCACATTTTCTGACTATACATTCATATATTATGAATACACCATGATTTTGAACAGTGATTCAATTATTTAACAAATAGTGCCAAGCACAGTAGTGGACACCTGTAATCCCAGCTACTCAGGAGGCTGAAGGAGGAAAATCACAGGTTCAAGGTCAGCCTCAGCAATTTAGCAAGACCCTCAGCAACTTGGCAAGACCCTGTCTCCAAAAATTAAAATAAGGGCTGGGGTTTTGGCTCAGTGTAGAGTACCTGCCTGGCATGTGTGAGGCACTGGGTTCAATTCTCAGCATCATATATAAGTAAAAAAATAAAAATCCATCAAAAACTAAAAAATATATATATTTTAAAAAATTAAAATGAAAAGGACTGGGGATATAGATTAGTAGTAAAGTACCCTTGGGTTTAATCCCTAGAACAACAACAAAAAAATCATCCCTTGGTATTCCAGGGGAACACCCTAAAGTTTCTAAAACCTTCTCATGCTCAAGTTCCTCTGAGGGCACAATACACTGCATTTAACCTATGTACACCTTGCTATATACTTTAAGTCATCTGCAGATTTTTTATAATATCTAATGTAATGGTAATGCTATATTCTTAAACAGTATTGTTTAGGGAATAATAACAAGGAAAAAAGTCTCTACAAGTTCAGTACACTTTTTTTTTTGCAGTGATCAAAACCAGGGCCTCACACATGCAAGGCAAGCACTCTACCACTAAGCCACATCCGTGGTCCCCCAGACACATTTTAAATATTTTCAATCTGTGGCTGGTTGTGTCTGTGGATGTGGAACCCACAGATAAAGAGAGCTGACTTTATCGGGAGGCTACTGCATGCTGGGCATTTTTCTAGGTGCCAAGAATAAACCATCAAACCAAAGAGGCCCAAATCCCTGCCCTCATCAGTTTCTAGTCTCCCAGAGAGATGTAGGCAAGACATAACAAACAAGCTAAATATAAAGTACACAGGTAGAGATGAATGTTTAAAAACAAAAAAGGTAGGCAAGGGAAATAGAAGTATGCAATTGGTGTAGTGCCACTATTCTAAAGGACACTTCAGTTATTTGCAATTTTTTACTTGCCAGGATACATTTATTTTATTTCCAATCATTTCTTTAGGGCAGAGTCCTGGAAACAGACTCAAGGCCTCAGATATCTGATTTCAACATCAAGTTAGACTGGCAGTATCAAAGTCCTGTTCCTACTGAGCTCTACTCTGTGAGGCTGCCTTACTGCCTCCCACCCCTGGCCCTGGCTGTGTGCACTTACCCGCTTAACCGCCAGTGTGGCGATGCCCAGCATGGCTGCTCCACCCACCCCCAGCACCAGCCGGGCATTGGAGAGCACAAAATCAATGGCTGTGCCAATGCCATTGTCATCCTTCTTGCCTTTGCGCTCACCAGCGCCTGCCATTGCTCACCTGCGAATGAACAAAAAACACAGCTATCACCACCTGGGACCTCAGGAACCATGCGCCTTGCGCCCCCTCTCCTGTCAAGGTCAGGTCTTGCCTCTAGCACTCAAGCACTAGGGCCTAAGAAAGGCACCAGATCTTATGATATAACTGGATACAAGGGAGGGGAAACTGACCATGTATACTGTGGGTAAACCGCCCCATGATCTGCAATCAGAGAGCATGAAGTTCACTGTCAGTCCTTGTTATAAACATAAAAGTGACCAAACACCCTGTGCATAGAAACACAACTACAAGTCCATGTGAGAGAAAGTGATCTCTTTCACTTTGTGAATGCTGCTACTTGACAAATGCTTGTTTCTTGGGGAAAGTACACAGTGGGACTACCAAAGCTCAGGTAATGCCGAGAAAAAAAACACAACACTCTAGTCTCAGCTGTAGACTAGAAAACAAAACCAACCAACCAGCCATCTGCTCAAATGTCCTGTGAACTCAAAACACAGTCACCTACAAAGTGTACATGACACAAACCAGAAGAGGCCTCCTGCCTGGTGCTCAAGCAAGGCAAGTACACACTTGCTCCCGGGCTACATCTTGGAATCATCCTGATTAAAGTAGCCCTGAGCCTTTCCCTAGTAAAGGAGGGCCTTGTGGGCCATACCTGACTCCTGCTCCCAGCCTGCTGCTCTCTCCCACTGCCTGTGACCTATATTTCAGGAAATACCCGGAAAAATGAAATTGTGTACCATGTGGTATCTTCCAATATCAGATCACATTTCTCTCAATACCCTGTAACAACAGGATATTACTAGTGTCACATCTCATGCCCCTGCCTATCCTTCTGTGCCCCTCAAAAAAGAAATACTTCTGACTATACTCATTCCAGCAATTGCATGGTATTCTAACAAAAACATGGGCTTTACAGTAGGAAATCGTGAGACTGAGAATTTGCCTAGAGCCCTGACTAATTAGCTGGGTGACCGCAAATGGTTACTTAACCCCTCAGCTATGAAAAGGGGAAAATGATCCCCGCATGGCCCCAAATCACAGGCTGCAGTGAGGAAAAAAACTCTGTTGCAATGCTGTCTGTGAACATTCTATAAACTGTAAACATGTTCCACAAATGAGGGCTGTCATTAAGTTATTTAAGATTCCCATCTACAGGGCACAAGGTCAGTTTCCAGGAAGCACTCGACAGTCCCACCTGTCCTCTAAGACAATCTGCACCTTTTCAGGTGGAGCTACACTGGCCTCTAAAACTCATGCTGAAACTATCCTGGGCTTCAGATTGAAACTATTAAGTAGAGCAGGCTTGTTAAAGACTCTCCTGCCCTAATGCAATGCCCCCACCCCATCCAAGGACCAGGTGACATCATAGATCGGGTAACCTGGAGGAGAAAGAGCATTCACAAGTTCCTACAAGGAGATGCCATCCTTATTCTAACTTAATTCAACCTGTTTGGTGAAACTGCTCTCCATGGCACATCCTGCAGCCCACTAGCTGAGAGGAACTCCACCTTCCAAGGAGGTGGGCCTGGTTCCTTAGGGCAATAAAGGACCAGTGTTGTTTAATAGGTTTAGTTTGATTTGCTAGATGAAAAAAGTTCTGGCGATCTGTTCCACAACAATGTGCGTAAGCTTAATACTATTGAAGTGTACACTTAAATGCTTAAATAGTTTAAGAAACAAAAAAAGAAGCCAGGCATGGTAGCACACGCCGGTAATCCCAGCAGCTTGAGAGGCTGAGGCAGGAGGATCATGAGTTTAAAGCCGGCCTCAGCAAAAACAAAGCACTAAGCAACTCAGACCCTGTCTCTAAATAAAATACAAAATAGGGTTGGCTTGTGGCTCAGTGGTTGAGTGTCCCTGAGTTCAATCCTGGTACCCTCCCCCGCCTGCCAAAAAAAAAAGGAACTCTGAGCTGATGGCCAGGACGAGGTATGCCAACATTTTGGGCAAGTTTTACTTGTTTCCCTAGACACAAAAATGGGTAAAGAAACACTCATCACTTAAGATAGTAAGCATTCTAGCTTGAAAGGTCAGAGCTATGAACTTTCCAACTTAGTTTACTTGAAAGTCATAGGCTTTTTTATAAATATGTCTGGCATGTACATGAGAAGAGCTAATAGCAAGTGTGGAGGCTCCTGACAGCCAAAGGGAAAGCCTCAGGAACAAAGTCCCTCTAACCTTTCCCCACCCTCCTGTCTCTCACCCCTCATTCTCTATGGCAAGTCATGGAAACCAGAACCCAAAAGCCAGCAGTAAAGCCTAAAAATATTAGTCCATCTTTCCCCCATCTTTTTGCAATAACATTCTCTGACCTTCTTTTGACTACAGTCCTAAGACACGCCCCTTCCCATTCCATAAAGGAGCCATAGGAGGAGATGCTACAGCTGAGGAGCCAAAGGTAACAAGGCCAGGCAGCCTTGCTGGGCTTCCCCTCTCCATCCATCACTGTAAATCATACTTTCTGTCCAGTCATTTTTCTGCACAGCTATTCACACTTCCAAGAACCTAAGCATAACAATGGGTAATTTAACCTGGGTCTTTGGGCCTTCATTATGAAGGCTCCTGTGCACATATAAAACTTTGATTAATCTATTATGCTTTTGTCTTGTTGATCTGTGTTTTCCTAGAGTGTCCCTCATGATGCTTTGTGATGGGTAGGAAAGCGAGCCCTTGTGCTGGGCACTTTACACACATTAATTCTTCACAGCAACAATCCTATGAGGTCAGTAATACTGTTATCTCCAATTTAAAGATGAAAAAAATGAGGCACTCAGCCACTGAGCCACACTCCCATCCCTTTTTTATATTTTATTTAGAGGCAGGGTCTTACTGAGTTGCTTAGCACCTTGCTTTTGCTGAGGCTGGCTTTGAACTCATGATCCTCCTGCCCCAGCCTCCCAAGCTGCTGGGATCACATGCATGAACCACGGCGCCCAGACTTAGGGTACACTTTTTAACATAGTGAATATCCATTGTATAAATGAACCATAGGGAACCCCTCTTAACCTGAAGTTGTTTTTTTTTTTTGAGTGGGTTGTGATAGCAAGATATAGTGTAGCTCAGAGTCAAAACAGAATAGGGGGGCTGGGGATGTGGCTCAAGCGGTAGCGCGCTCGCCTGGCATGCGTGCGGCCCGGGTTCCATCCTCAGCACCACATACAAACAACGATGTTGTGTCCGCCGATAACTAAAAAATAAATATTGAAAAATTCTCTCTCTCTCTCTCTCCCTCTATCACTCTCTCTTTAAAAAAAAAAAAAAAAAAAAAAACAGAATAGGAACACAGAGGCTTTAATAATTTGCTATTTCCCTTCCATATCCACTACCCCTCCCTGTGCAAGCAGGCTCCCAGGGGCATCATCCAACCCCTGACCTTGTATTACCAAAGGCAGTTCTGCCAATCAATGTACATGGCTAATGAGAACCAAAAGTCATTACATAAGGCTCCTCCTCCTGATTTCCATCTCTACCCAAAACAGCACCTTCTACCCAACTGATAAGCCTTAGACCACAGCTACCCTTCATTCTGTCTCCTCCTGCCTCAGCCAACTGACTGCGCTGCCCTAGTTGTACATGCTGTATTTATATTTAACCATCCACCACAACCTTAGCCCTTTAATCCATCTGGCCAGATTCAGTGCCTCTGTTTTCTCTCACCAGTTTACTCTCCACATCACCCTGGCATGCTCCAAGACACAAATGTCACTGCATTCTTACAAAGCTGTGATGGTCCCATCACAGTCCTTAACAGTGTTCTTCCAGATCTGGCCCAGCCTCAACTCCAGCCACATGCCTTACAGATGTTTCTAGCCATTACGAAATGCAGTTCCCATGTCCAGGCACCTGCTTATTCTCATCCCTCTGTCTGATGAGTTTCTATTTCTCATATGAGGTACACCTCAAATGTCCTCTTTTTTATAGCCACCTGGGATCCCCTCCCACCACACAGCCCAAGGCAGAGCTGTGCCTTCATTGTCTCCACAACTCTTCCTACAACCCTCAAGGATAGAGCTGCTTACATTAGAATTATTTCCCACCGATCTCCTTAGAGTGAGTTCCTTGATGGGCAGCATCATTAATCTCTCTCCCCAGAGCCCACCAGAATGCCAGGGCTATACAAGGCCTTCCGGAAAGGCTGCTGAATTAAATATGATCACTATACTGCAGTAGGACTTCTTAATAACACTGGGAGAGCTAAAGACAGCTAGCACACCCCTCACAATAGCATCCCCAGTGCTGTGTGCGCACTCATTCAATTCTCATGGAACCTAAAGAGGGAGGTACTATTATTTGCACTTTACAGATGAGGAAATGAAGGCCTAGAACAGTTTAGTGACATGCCCTAAGCCTCATAGCCATTAGCAGCAGTGCCAGGATTTAAATCTCAATCTTTGAACGCTGCAGTCTGTATGCTATGCTTGCTTTATAAATTGTCTTGTTAACAGAACAGCTATCTTCCAGAGCATGATCTGACCCACAGTATACCTGAATCTAACTGAAGAACAGGTGAGCTTGAAGCTGAACTCAAATGGTATTAACCAACGTCTTTCCTAACATTTTTATATATAAAGTGTTCTATGAAATAAAGTTGTGATAAAATGGTTCTGGTGGGACTTGAAACTCAGGTCCTGTTTTTCTCAATAAGAGAACCCACTTCTATTAACTTGTCCATTTCCTCCACTGATTTCAAAGGATCAAAGGGCAGGGTCTGGTCACAAAGGAAAGGTTCTTCCTTTCCTGGTCCCCCATATTAGAAAAAAAAAAAAAAAAAGAAACCTACAGGAACAAGGACCTACCTGAGGAGTCTTAATGCATCTGTGAGGAGGGGCTGGAAGAGAGCAGGAATGTCTACAGAAGGCACCTTTGTCCTCTTTCCCTTGAAATTAGAGTGGGAGGGGAAAGAGAGGATCCTAAATAAGCCCCCCTAGTTTGCTGCGGAGGAAGACGAGGCCCTTCTCCAGCTGCTTCTCCCGGGCCTCAGGATCCTCTAGCTTCTGATTTTTCCGAAACTCACGGCGGATGGAGGCAAAGTAGAAGTCTCTATCAGTGTAGCGAAGTTCTCGGCCCTGGCGCAGCAGAGCCCGATAGAGACTCAGCACCGCCTCTCGGCTCCACGGGGCCATGGGGGACTTTAGGGGCTGGGCGTCACACTCTAAGCAGAGGGAAGATATAAAAGCCTAGAATCAGAATTAATGACAGCAGAGCATACAGAGACTATGTATGGGGTCTCACTGTGTTGTCCAGACCAGCCTCCAGCTTGTGATCCTCCCTCCTTGGCTTCCCAAGCAGCTGGGACAAAAGTAGTGTACCACCACTCCCGGGGAGATCAGGTTTTCAATCCAAGATTCGGACTTCCAAGGTTACACTGTGACTTGTGGCAGGGCTAGGATTGGACTTCAGCCTCCCAACACTACCTCCTGGGGAAGTCCAGAGTGTGGCTCACCAGGGCTCAGATCCTGGTCTGTGCCTGGGCTGGAATACTGCTCTGCCACTTACTTGCTATATGACTCTAGGTAAAATACTTGCCCCTCTGAGCATCAGCTTCTTCACTTATGAAATGGAGATGATGCTATTATGGTACCAGTACCTACCACATAAGGTTATTTTGAGAACTGCCATGTAAAGCACCTGTTAAGTAGATGGCCATGGTAGAGTAGTTGATGATAAGGACTCAGCCACACTTGAGTCCTGGGCCCACCACTTATGAGCAGCATGACCTGGAGCAAGTTCCCTAACCTCTGTTTGCCTAGTTCCTCATCTTGTTAGTGGGGAGAGATCATATTTTGCCCAGATGGTTGGTCTGAGTCTTAAAGTGTGTGAGTATGTTTACAGCAGCTCTCAGCACACACTGAGCCTATCAGGACAGCTACCACGGTGCCACCTCCAGGCTGATGCTCCCTGACACACTAGTTACACACGGACCACAGTAACAAGAAGCCCCACACAGGGATGGAGTAAAGTGCTTTGTCATCCATTATTACATCTAAACTGAGAGCCAGGAGGTGGTCAGGGTTCCTAACAAGTGATCCCGACTCTCCACCAGGCATGTTCTAAGCACCTCCCACTCGGGCCCCTCTCCCTCAGCAACCCGTGTCACGTTATCCCGTGTAAGTGGAGGCAGCGGGGCTCCCGGAGGAAGTGGCTCGCCCAGGACCCACAGCTGTGCAGGGAGGCCTGCGAGGCTCTCGGGGCGCCCTGAACTTCCCCAGCGCAGCGCCGGCACTGCCCGGCTCAACCCACCGGACCTCGGGGTTTGCGACGTGCCTCCGCGGAAGGAACAACCTCGCGTGTCAGACACGGGGGAGCGGCGGGGCCGAGGGGCGATCTGGACTTGGGGCCCACGGCGAGTCGACCACAGCCCAGCCTGGCCGACCTCCCGGCGCGCTCGGGCCAGCCACCGTCGCTGTCCCCTTTCCCTCAGCTGCAGAGGCGCCCCCGCGACCCCGAGGGCCCCGAGGGCCCCGGGACAAGCCGCAGGAAACGGGAGGTGCCCGATGCAGAGAGCCACCAACCCGCGGGCTGCTCCTGAAGGGCGCCGGGCCCCTCCGGTCCACGCTCGCTCCCCCGATGCCGAGACCCCGGGAGGACCCGGGAGATGAGGCAGGACGAGCGACCGAGAGGCCGGAGGGAGACTCAGGCGAGCTGGGCCGGAGGCGGCCCCCGGCGGCCCCTACGCCTGCTCTCACTCACCGCGGGCCGCGCGCTACCACTCCTCAGGACTCGCCACTGGCCCGGTACCTCTCTCGGGGTCACCCATCAACATGGCCCCTTTACTTCCGGGGCGCGACCTTGCGCACCGAGCCGAGGGAGGGACTGAAGGGAGCCAGGAGCGGGCGGACTTCCGGTCTTCGCTCCACTGCCTCCCTCCCGAGGCGGGGCCGAGGGCTCCGTCGGGCCCCGCCCCTCACGTGGGGCTCCGCCCACTTCCCTGAGCCCCGCCTCCGTGAGTGACGTCACCTAGGGACGGGCCTGCAGAAGTCTGCGGGCCCCGCCCCCGGCTTTCTTGGGGCGGCGGTGGGCCCCGCGGATTCCCAGAGTGTGCGGTGGGGAGTGATTGCGGGTGTCGCCCTCGGACTGTTAGACCGGCCACCTCCTGCCAGCCCCTGGCCGCCACGGGCTCTGGCCAGCCCCCTGCGCTGACTGCTGACCTTGGGCCCGGGCTCTGAGGGACTCTGACACCCTTATACCCTCTCTGGCTTCGGAGCTCTTCCAAACCCACTGTCTCAGATGGCTTCCTTTGATCCCTCCATTACGGGCCGGCCTCCTGGGCCTCTTGTCTCCCGGCAAACTCCAGCCCTTGCTTCCAGGTCTACCTCAAATGTCCCCGCCTTTTCCAGCCCCTTCCTCCAACCCTCAGGTTGTTTCTGGGCCCCCAGAGATGCCTGCACCGCTCTTTGTCCAACAATGAACCCGTTTCTCCGCACCTGTTCCGTGTTCTTCATCCATCTGCTTCTGTCTCTCACTGTACTTCGGGTTGGTGGCCGTGTCCTTCCAGAATCTGTGAGCCCAGCCCCCAGTGCCTCCCCCAGCCAGGGATGCTTGGGGTTTGGGACTCAGGCGAGTGGCTCTCTGACAAGTCTCCTAAGCTTTCTCGCACCTAGACTGTTGGGATTAAACTGTTCAGCAGGAGAGACTTGGGGAATTACAGTAGTTGTCGACTTATTCATTCTTTCAAGCCACAAATCCTGGACCTCTAAGGAGCTAGGCCTTGCTGTGGCCCCGATGGAAACTGCTATCTCAAGAGCTGGGAGATGGCAGTGCTGTGTTAGTGCGCTCCTGTAATACCAGCTACCCAGGAGGCTGAGGCAGGAGGATAGCAAAATTGAGGCCAGCCTTGTAAACTTACCAAGAACTTGTCTCAAAATTAAAATAAATAAAAAGGATTGGGGATGTATCCCAGTGGTACCATGCCCCTGGGTTCAGTTCCCAGTGTCACTAAAACACACACAGGCACACACACAGGCACACACACCCCACATATGTAGGCGGACAAGGACAGGAGGAAGAGGGCCTGAGGAGGCAGTGAGCCAGCCAGCCAGTGGTCAGGAGGGAGAGATCCAGAAAGGCCCTCCTAATAACAGGGACAACTCTCCAGGGAAGAGCCTTAAACTTGAATTGTTCTCAAGCAGCAGAGGGGCAGGGGAGGGAGACGCAGGTGAGCAGGTTTGGAACTGGGGCAATGGGACCTGGCTTCCCGTTCAACAGGGTCAACCTGGAGGGAGAGTAATGGAAAGGAGCCGGGGCTGAGCAGGGGGCCCCTCAAGAGGGCATTGCCAAACCCCTGGAAGAGAGGATGGCATTCAGGCCAGAAAGGGGTGGTGCAGGGAGAAGGGGCCCGCTCTGGAGTGTACTTGGAGGCAGGGAGGCAGAATTTGCTACTGTGGCTATGACAGAGAAGAGCCAATGGCTTCTGGCTTCTGCCCCAGCAATGGCCCTGCTACCATCCTGCTCCACACTATTAGGAGCCTGTTCCGGGGATTTCAAATCGCTGGGAGAAGGCCACTTTCCAGTCTCCACTCGGTGGGGGAGGGGACTTCCTGAGACTGCAGCCCGGGGGAGACTGTGAGCCCCTGGGCCCTCTGGGGAAGGGAGAGTCCCAGGTAGAGGCCTGAAGGAGGCTTAATGACTGTGTGTTCCAGGGCCTTAGGAATCACTCCCCAAGGGCTGGCCTGGCCTAGGAAACAAGATGATCTCCCTCCCACCACCCAGGCAGGACCACACCCCAGAGCCGCCTTCACTAAGCACATACTACATGCCAAACACGGGCCAAACACAGTCTAATTCAGTGTCCCTGTTTGCTAGTCACCATTATCCTAATTTTATAGATGAGGAAACCAAGACCTAAGCGGGGCATGGTGGCACACGCCTCAGCGACTCTGGAGGCTGAGGCAGGAGGATCACAAGTTCAAAGCCAGCATCGACAACTTAGTGAGGCCCTAACCAACTCAGCGAGACCCTGTTGCTACATAAAATATTTGAAAAGGGGAGGATGTGGCTCAGTAGTTAAGGGCCCCTGGGTTCAGTCCCGGGTATTAAAAAAAGAAGAAAAAGGAAACAAAGACCTAGAAAGGTTCATAACATCTTTGAGACATGGAGTTGGGCAGCAGAGAGGCGCACAGTGGGACCCAAGTCTGCTTTACACTGAAACGTGTGTCCTTTCTGTTCTTCTTGACTGCCCTACTTTGCTCTTTAAGGGAATAATTTTGTGACCCAGTTAAATCTAATTGGTGACATTTTCAGCTGGAAGACCAGGTGACCGCTCTGATCCCTCCTGACCTTCTGGTCTGTAGAATATTATTTTTAGGAGGGAAGGATGGAGGGAGATACTTCGGAGGAGGTCTAATCTCAGGGTCGGCCTCCCCAGAGTCAGGATGCCCCTCCTGCCCCCCCCCCCTGCTCCTGTGGGGTGGGGGATGGACAGCAGGCCATCATCTGCACCCAGATGTATACCCATGGTGCTTGTACTGTAGACCAGAGGCGCTCAACAGGGGCACTGACCCATATCTCAGGGCTTTGCTGGGTTTCATGGAACACGGGGCCTTCTGGAATCTCTTGGATTGAGAATGCAAGACTGATGTAAGCCCAGGTCTCACGTCTGAAGGCAAGGAGATCACTTGTCCCCCCAGACAGGGACACGCACATGGTGTGTGGTGTTGAATGTATGGATGGATGGATACTTTCTAGAAAGACAAAGAACCAGGAGAAATGGACCCTTTCGATGGGACCCAGTTGTCTAGTTTGAAAAGGGCACGTGGTTGGTGGGAGCCGAGCAGAATTGGGCCCTGGAGCCGTAGCTTCCATGTCGGTGGCTGGAGAAGGTGATACAAGGACCATCCTATAGGCTGTTGGCAATGAAGCTAGAGAGGGGGCTGTAAGGGGTGACAGTTTGCAATAAGGGGGGCTTGTGTCGTTATGTGGCGTGGACGGGCACATGGAAATACTGATGCACAAGCAGACTGGACCCCAGGGACAGCGGCTCGAGGGCAGGACCTTAGGTGAATCCTAAGTCATTGTCCCCTGGCCCTGGACAGTCTCAGCGTTCAAGGGTCTGGGCTCTGGAGGGCCAAGGCAGGATGCAAAACGAAAAGGAACCAAACGTTTTTGCTGAATGGCCCGTGTGAGCCCCCATCTCCAGTGGGGTGGAAATGAATCTGGGTTAAGTGGTCACTCACTCACGTTTATTGAGCACCTAGTATGAACCAGGATTAAAGGAGGGAATGAGGAAATAAACGTGCCGTTCTCGTCCTCCTGAAGGTCAGGGTCACGGGGAGAGACAGTGAGGGGACAAGCACTAGAGTGAAGACTTCACAGGTGCCACAGGGACCCAGAAGAGCTGGGAGATGGACACCAACCCACTGTAGCAAGGGCGGGGGGGAAATCGCATGGGTCACATGGAGCTTTTGCAACAAGCTTTATAACCATGACAGAGGTCTCAGAGGGCTTTCCAGGTGATGGCCCAAGGACAGGGATCAGCCACCCAGGGCTGGCAGGCCACAGCCTGGAATCTGACCCTGACCTAACAGCAGTGAGAAGTCTGCGCCATGGCACAGCTTGTGTCTGGGGAAAATCAGGCTGGCTGCTTTGTGAGCTGGCCGAGCCCAGCAGATCCGTCCCCAGGTGACCACCGCGTCCACTCATCAGCAAGAGTTCACAGGGACCAAACTCTCCTCGTGGGTGGCCCTGGCAGCGCCAGCTCCCATTATTCTCAGCACAGGTGGGCAAGAGTAAGAGAAGTGGCGATGTCCCGACAGCATCCGAGGAAATGGGACCTTAAAAAGCTTCAGGTGGCGGGACGAGGACCTGAAGTCAGGTCTGGGGCTCTGCACCGTCAACAGGCCAAACGAAGTCACTTGGGACCAGGGTGCTGAACGAGGACAAGAAGAGGGAACCCTGGGGACCCTGGAATCTAAGATTGAAGAAGCAGAGGGACGCTGGGGAGGAACAGTCAGAAGACAGAGTGTCCTTGAGGCTTGGGGGTGCGGTCACAAAGGTCAGCAATCCTGAGAGTTCAGGGCAGAGCCGGGGCCTGCAGAATGAATGGGCTGGGAGAGAGCGGGCAGTGCCCTGGGAGGGGCTGGGAGAGAGCTGAAAACACTGCAGGGAGGGGCCCTGTGGAGTGACATCACAGAGGGCAGGCAGCCGCCCCTGACCTTGCCCCTGACCTTGCCCCTGACCTGCTCTGCCCAGTGGCTGCCTCAGGACGCTGAGACCCTCGGTAAATGTTCCTCCGAACTTCTGGGAGGATCCTGGTGGACAGGACAGAAGGTCCCCCTGCCCTGCGCCTCCCGCAGACCCCGGGGTGGACAGAGGCTGCTGGGGTAATGGGGGGTCGGTGGGATGCGAGCCAGACAGGGACCCAGGAATCTCGGTCACAGACCCTCGCCTCCCCTTCCTGGGGTCTGCTGTCATTGGATGTCATCAGCCACGAGTTCACCAGACCCAAACCCCACAGCCCGGGCAGCAGGGGGGGCCCTCGACGGGCCCACGGAGGCCCAGCTGCCCCCATGGCGCCAGGCCAGAGCAGCTGCCTCACGAAGAGCACTTGTCCCCTCAGAGCTCCGTGTGTCTCGCTGCTGGTCCCCGCTGCAGTCCTGAGGGGGCGGGGGCCAGGGTACCTGTGGGGGAGATTTCAACAGGCTGCCCTCTGCCCGCCTGGCCTCGCCCCCCAAGCCACTGCAACAGTGTTGCTACTCGGTGGCCTGGAAGTGGACCGCTGGGGACACAAAGAACCAGTAGGTAAGAAAGAAAGAAAGAAAATCTCACAAGAGTACACGAGGCCATGTGCCCCTGCCATAGGGGCTCAGCCTTTGGCTAGGAATCCGCTGAGCCTCTGTTGGCACAGATAAAAACACCGAATGTCCTGGTGTCCCACGTCTCTGCCAGGGTCCTGCAACATACCCCCTGCACAGACAGGGTCGCATCGCCCGGGCTGATTACAGCCCCTACCTCCTCCAGGGGCAAATTGGATCCCCAGGAAGTGTTCAGATTCTCCTCAAAAAGAAATAAGCCCCAGAAAATGACCAACCAGCTCTCCACTTTGTGGAAATCACCACAGGATCTGGATTCCCTGGGCTCCCCCCCACCTTGGGCTGAGGAACGGCCACCACCTTTGACAGAACATGAGCTCCCGGCTCCCCAAGCCCCACCGCTCCCTGGAGTCTCACCCCCGTGGCTTACTCTCACCCACAGGCTCCTGTGGTCCGCCAAGGTCTCGTTGGGGTCTCCTTCCTCACTGGAAGAGTGGAATCAGAGTGACTGCCCTCAGTCTTCAGTCACAAAGCCCCTGAAGCTTCGAATAAGGACAAGCTGAATTGCACTTTTAAGAAAAATTTCTGGGCTGGGCTGTAGCTCAGTGGCAGAGCGCTTGCCTAGCATGTGTCTGGGTCCAATCCTCAGCCTCACACAAAATAAATAAATAAAGTAAAGGTACTGTTAAAAACAAAGGAAAAGAAAAGAAAAATATTTCTGGTTTGGTGAGGTGGGACCTGCCCATGATCCCAATCTAGCAGTTCCCCGGGAAACCGAGGCAGGAGGATCACAAGTCCAAGGCCATCCTGGACAAGCTAAAGAGACCCTGTCTCAAAATACGGAGTAAAAAGTTCTGAGGAGGCAGCTCCGTGGAAGGGCACTTGTCAGCATGCAGTGGCTCCGGGGTGCCACCCCAGGACTGGGGGGAGCAGTCCGGGCTGGGCGGGGCTGTAGCTCAGCCGAGGAGCACGAGGCTCTGGCAAAAAAGAAAAAATGTTCCATCTTTGGTGTGTTCACCTGGATTCCTTTCCATGAAAGGAGGGAGGTAGGGGTTAGAACGAGTCTTTATTTTTTGTACCGGGGATTGAACCCAGGGCGCTTAACCACTAAGCCGCGTCCCAGCCCTTTTTATACTTTATTTAGGGACAGGGTCTCGTTAAGTTGCTTAGGGCCTCACTAAGTGGCTGAGGCTGGCTTTGAACGCCTGGTCCTCCTGTCTCAGCCTCCTGAGCCGCTGGGATTACAGGTCTGTGCTACCACACCTGGCTTAGAATGAGTCCTTTTTCTACTGTCAGGAATTTACTGATGATCCCTCCTCCCAGTGCCACCAAGTGTCACCTTTGTCATGTGCAAGCCTCCTGCATGGACCTGAGGACCCCATCTTCAGAATCCTGAGGCTGCCCAGACCCTGCCGATTCTGGGTCGTTGCAGACCCCCCTGAGTTGTGGCTCTGGAGGTGACTTGGAGCCCACGGCCAGAGTCCCCCTAGGGCTGCTCAGGTTGGTTTGTCCCAAGGACCCCCCAGCACAGAAGGCATCTGTCACCGCTCCTCTGCCTGCACCGCTCCACTCACCACCTCTTGACAGCTTCTGCTTCCTCTGCTGGCCCGGCTCAGCTCCTCAAAGGACCCTGTGTGCTGGGCAGTGCTGCCACAGTGGGTAGGCTACCTTTGAGTCAGCTGTTTACTTCTGTCCAAGTGGCTAATGGCAGGGTTGCAGGCACTCCCCAAAGCTGTGCCAAGAACTCTGACTTGGCACTGTGATGATGGAGAGCCAGAGGTGACTTTAAGGTTGGGAGTGTGAGAGGATCAAATCTTGAATGTAGAAGCAGGGGTGCTGGGGATGGTTGTTCAGGCTACATACTGCACAAGGGCACTCCATCTGAGGAGCCCGTTCATGTCACTGACCTCATGGAGGTGAACATTTCCTAGAAGAAGTCTTCAGCACAAGGCAGTTATTATTTATTTATTTTTTATTTTGGTCCCGGGGATTGAACTCAGGGGCACTCAACCCCTGACCACACCTCAGCCCTATTTTGTGTTTTATTTAGGGACAGGGTCTCCCTGAGTTGCCTCGACACTGCTGAGGCTGGCTTTGAACTCGCGATCCTCCTGCTGGTGTTACAGGCCTGGGCCACATGCCCAGCTGCAGTTTATCATGCTAATGAAACTGGTGCCTCACGGCCACTTTCCAGTGGATGACAGTGACCTGTTTGGGGGAAGGACGCCCTTTTCAATTTGCACCAAGGCCCCTGTGGCTGTGGCGGCCCTGCTGGGGAATGGATGGGAGGAGAGAAGGGGCAGCGGGGGCTGTTGCTGTGTCCAGGTGCAGCACAGGCACGGGACGACGAGCAGGTCTGCTCCCAGGGACTCGAGGGCCTGGTGTGACACATGTGGCGGTGCCACCGGCTCCCTTTCTTCTCCTGGAGTCTCTGAGTCTCTTGGCCCCCGGTGCCCCCCACACCCAGCCTCCCCCTGGCACGGCCCTCAGAAGGCTGGGAACCCGGGGGACCTTTCACCCAGGGCCACCTGCTCCGGGAGGAGAAAGCCACCCTGTCGGAGGGTCACAGGAGCCTGTCAGGGGGCAGCACCCAGGAAGCAGCCCAGGCCGCTCAGGCCAGAGCCACTATGCGCGGTGACTTCCAGTTGGTGACGTCACCGTCTAACAAGCCTCCCACTGACCCCACGGAGGGCCTCTGTCCTCAGGCAAGGGGACAAGTGAATCTCCACTAAGAGGGTGGCTGCCCTGGCTGCCTGAGGGCGGCTCCTTGGGACCTGACTCTTCAGGGACCTGCCGCGAGGCACAGGTCAATACTAATCATTACTAATGACGCGGGGTGCAGGCCCAGGGAGCTTGCTCAGTGCTCACCGCAGCAGCAGGACCCAGCGGGGATTCAGTGAGCACCGCTGGGCCCTGGGCAGAGTGCTGGGGAGGGACACCAAGGTGAGGAAGACGCCCAGCCCTGGCGTGGTCAGCACCTGGATGCCCCCATCAGTGTCTATCCTCAAAGTGTGGCCACCTCTGAGCATGTTCTAGAAGTTTCCTTCTCTCCTCTGCCCCGCCGTCTTCCTCCTGTGTTATTTCTGAGGCTTGATTTTGCTTTATCGTCATGGCCCTGTATTCTAACGTACTGCTCTCGCCTTTTGCGACATGTGTTTGTACAAACAGCTTCACGTCGCAGGTGGCCTCAAGTGAGATGAGGCGGAAGCTGGGAGCGAGGGCAGGCGCCTCGCCCTCCACCAGGAGGCAGCGCAGCACAGCAAGAGCGGCTGGGAGCCGCAGGAGCCGCAGGACCTGGCCCTGATGAGGAGCAGGCACCTCCCAGGGGTGCTCCAGGTCCCCCAGCTCCTGTCTTGCAGGCTGGAACACGGAAGGGCCCCTCCAGGGGCCACTCGGTTGCACAGGAGGAAGGGTGACCTGCCCTGACCACTCCCATGCCCTGAGGGTCCAACATGGTGGCCTGTGCCCAGAGCCTGGCCCTGTGCCCTGGAGTCCCCTCCTGGCACCTGGTGGTGGAGCCCAGTGCTGCACTGAACGTCGGGTGCACCCAGGTCGCCACAGCGTCGTCAGGAGACCCTGGCCTGCTGCCAGGTGGCTCTGACTCCGGGGGCAGAAGACGTCCCTCAGCAGCCAGCACTGGCTGGTGGGCCTGGGTTGGGAGGAGACGTGGCCAAGGGGTTCAGTGGGCCCACAGGGTGGCAGGCCTCGGGGACAGACTGCCAGAGAGAGAGTCCTGGGAGCTTCCAGGAATCGGGGGTCCCCGTGGGAGCATGGCACACAGTTGACATTCCACCTGACGGTTTTCTCCAGGAGATTAGTGCTGATCTGAGGTGCAGGTGGCCAAGTCCTCTCCCATTCCGCAGGCTCTCTCTTCACATTCTTGATTGTTTCCTTTGCTGTGAAGAAGCGTTTCAGTGTGACACCCTCCCATTTGTTGATCTGGGTTGTCCTTGGGCAGTGGGTGTCTTGTGGTCTCTATTCCTTGGCTGTGACGAGGTGAGCAGCCTCTGCTACATTCTGCCTGCCACCTCACCACAGGCTCAAAGGCAACGCGGCCAAGAAGTCATGGACTGAGACCTCTGAAACCCCAAGCTAAAGTAAACCTTTATGCTTTATCAGTTGATGGTCTCGGGCGTTTCGTCACAGGATGGAGAGCTGACTATCACAAGGCAAACCCCTGTGAGAGCAGGAACACGCAGGTCGGGAAGTGAGCTGAGCTGAGCTACACAGAGCTTGTTGGCCCTGTGCAACCAGCTCCTCCTCGGGCTGCACCTGAAGCCAGCAGTGCCCCCAGTGTCATGTTAACAAGCAGCAGATTCCTTCCCTGCCTCACTAGTTGCCTCCCTTGGTTGGCTTTTCTGACATCACTAAAAGCAAAATGGCTCAGTCACCTGTGGCTGCCATCAAGCTGTGTAGCAAACCACCCCACAGCTCTGCGGCTTCGCGTGAGCTTGGAGACTGGATCGCAGTGCAGCCGGGCACACACACAGGGGACGCTGGGCAAGCAGGTGGCCCTTGAAGCCACCGTGGCAAAGCTTTGTGTCACTCTTGGTGCTTTCCCTGTGGATGCTCCGAGTACTCAGAGGGAGTGTTTGAAGGTGGCTTGTGACCTGCTTCAGGGTCCGGCTGCGTCTGCAATTGCCACAGAGGGTCAGGGTGGCAGGCGAAGCGTGCGCGGGAGAGCAGCCGGTTTTCTAGACTGTCCTCCAGTTGGAGCCTGTGTGACATGTCCTCGGGATGAGATTCAGTGACAATATCGGCAGCAGGCCTCTTTCTCAGAGCCTCATCTCAGTGGGTCTGTGGGGCCTGGAGTCCTGTCTGTGGTGGTGATCAGAGATGGGTGACGGGCTCATTCCTCTGTTATTCCTTCCTTTGTCACTTGCCCAGGCCCACGTGGGCAAGTGCGTCCTGTGGCTACTGTCCACCTGCTGCCGGACAGCAGAGCCCCTCTGCGGAGCCCAGTCTGGACCCTACAACTGTGAGTAAATACATTGATGTTCGAATCTACTCAGACTCCGGTGGTTTGTTTTCCAACAATAAATATTTGAGCCGGTGCCTGTAATCCCAGTGGCTCCGGAGGCTGAGGCAGGAGGATCGTGACTTCAGAGCCAGCCTCAGCAACAGCGAGGCTCCAAGCAGCTAAGTGAGACCCTGTCTCTAACTAAAATACAAAATAGGGCTGGGGATGGGGGCTCAGTGGCCGAGTGCCCCTGAGTTCAATCCCTGGCACACACCCCCAAATAAATAAATAAATGTTCGAGAAACTAAAAGTATTTTTTTCTTTTTAATTTAAAGGGATCTATTTTCTGTTCCGAGTCTGAGAATTCACTAGAAGATCAAGTGGGGGACCAAGGGTGCTGGCCAGGGCTGGCCCTGGGCAGGGTGCTTCCTGACTTGGGGTGACAGGAGGGGCTCCTGGCGGGCCTCAGGGATAGACTCTCAGGACTCAGGGCTTCCCTGCCCACCACTCACTCAGACCTGGCCAGGAATGGCCCTTCAGCATGGACTTGCTGTCCCACTGCCCTGGTGTCCCACTGGGTGAGGTTTCACAGGTCGCTAAGCAGGCCCTGTCCTTGTGGGCTAGGAGCACTGAAACGCCATGGGCCATCTTTAGAGACAGGGGACTCAGTGGGAGGAGAATGTGCACCCCCAGGGCAGGGCCGCCCAGCGCCTGCACACCTACCTTCTGGCCGGGAGGAGGCCTTCAAGCCGTTTCCATGCTCTCTTCCTGGCTCTGCTAACGTTGCGCCAGCCCTCACATCACCGTTCTGAGCCAGTGCTTACCTGTGCTCCCTGACGACTGACCGTGATCCCTCTCTGGGTCCCCTGACCTGGCGCTCTGCAGGGCCTGTCAGGAGCTTGGATGGTCTCAGAACATGAGCACCACCTCGGGCCCCCTCCTCTCCCTGGCCTCTTCCCCAGCGCGCAGCTGCGGATGGAGGGAGGCCCAGCTTGTGAAGTGGGGCAGACCCACTCCGCCATGCACACACCTAGGGCGTCGGTGTCTACGTCTCACCTTCCACATCTGTGCATTTAGCCCGGAGTTTGGCACAAAATAGGCAACTAATAAATAATGCTTGTAAATACTGGCGACGATGGTGTGGTGGATTCACCCAGGACGTGACTTACAAGTTGTAAACTTGATCTAAAGGACATGGCTCACCATCGCCCCCTTCTGGCTGAATAGAGGTGTCCACTCGTTTCCTTTATCAGGTGGAATTGGCCCCTCCCCTGTGCCCCAAGCCTGCGCCCCAGGGAGTCAGAGCTTAGCCTTGTTAAAGTGCCTGGCACCCCATGAGTGCTCGGGAGACGGGAGTCCCTGTTCAGGCCACCAACCTGACACCACTGCTCCACCCTCTGGGCCTGCCAGTTAAGCCAGAGGAACCCACAAGGAACCAGGTTGGGCTCAGAGTGTCTGTTCCCACCGCCGCCGGGACTCTCCTAGAACACACCAGGGTCTCCCAGGACAAATGCCAGTGTCCACTCTGGAAAGAGGCCTCCAGGAAGGCCCCCACACTCCAAGGCCACAGGTACTGTCACAGCACAAGTCCAAGGCCAGCTCCACAGAGAGAAGACGACTGTTCCTGCAGAGGAGGATGCTTCCTCCCCAGGGGGCCAGCAGACCAGGGGCCGGACTGGCCACCTCCTCCTGCTGGACCTTGAACTGGCATCCTCCATTGCTGAGCCTGTGTCCACTGCCTGAGGGAAGAGGCGCCCCAGGCTGGAGGGTGGCCATCTCCCTGAGTGAAGGCCTTCAGTGGGGCCCCTTGTCCCCGTGGCCATCTAGCCCTCAGGGAGGCCTCATAACCCACTGACCATACCTGGTGGCAAGACCAGGGCCACCGCCCGCACCTCTGCCTCTCACCCCCACCCCTGCCTCCCACCCTCCACACACACACACACCTTCAGACTTCGCAGCTGTTTTTATTAATAATATTATCTTCTCCTTTAAGCATCCCTTTAAGGGTGAAATGAAATTCAACCATTTACAGAGAAAATGATTTCAGAATGTACATATTGATTTTCCTTTACAAAAAAAATAATTATTCTTGGTGTCCTTAAATTACACATTTCCCAGGGTCCTGCCTTCTGCCTGGGCAAGTCCTGTGTCCCCACTCAGAATCTCACCTTTGCCCTAAAGCACTCCCGCACCTGTCCCTAGAACCCTGTGACCCCCAGGTGGACGAGGCCTGCTGGATGCCGACACAGAAGCCCACCCCAGTCTGGAGGTCACGGGCCACTGGTTGCTGGGGAGAGATCTGGATATGGTGACAGGGCAGTGGTGTCCTGCGGTTCACATTGTTTGGTTTCCTTTCATATTGGGGAACAGCCCTGGGGATCCCCTGCCCCCCAAATTCCCAGTGTATGCTGCGGTCATATGTGGAACTCTCACCCCATGTCCCGGCCCTGGCTCTCACGGCTGCCCTCTGCACCCAAGGCCTGGTCTCCACTTCTGGCCGAGTGTGCCCTCCGCACGGTGGGAGAAGCGAGGAGGGCCGCACGGGCCTGAGTTTCTCCTGTTCTTCCCCGAGTCCAGGCCGTGCCTTGGGCCAGGGGCCGCAGCTGCCCTGGGAGGGGCCATCCCTGAAGCAGCTGAGCAGGGCTGGGGGGCCAGCCTGTCACAGGGCCAGCAGAGGTGGCCCCTGCCCCAACCGAAGCCTGACTTCTAGAGCCAAGACTCAGCCCCAAGAGGAACCAAGGAGAGAGGTTCTATGACTCCAAAGGAGGGGTTCCCTCGGGGGTGTCCACTAGATGGAGGCAGAGAGGAGCCATGGAGCCCTCTCAGCCTGCTCCATGCCTGCCCTGAGCTGCTGAGGCCAGCTCCCCCACCATGTCTACATCTGGCACATCCCCAGACAGAGCAGTGGCAGCAGAGACCCCTGTTCTCCCAGCCCATCAGGAACCCTCCAGTAAGACTCCCCCAAAACCCACCAGGTGTGGGGATCAGGAGGCACAGTGGGGCCAGAGGGGCTGAGGGGTAGAGGGCTCGAAGCTTTCGGCCTCAGATCGGGACAATTCTCATTCCTCAGACTGACAGACAGACAGACAGACACCCTGCATCCCCATTCAGCTTTGTTTTCTGGGCTCTCCATGGGCTTTCTGCCTCGGTCATCTGGGGGAGCCATGGGAAGTGTGGCCACCGGCTCCAGGTCCAGGACCGGGACTCCCACACCTACACACAAGCACCTACATACGGGGACCGTCGACACAGACGTGGACAATACACACCAGCATGCACCCATGCCCGTAAATACACACGCACACACAACACGGCCATTCCACAGCAGCCTCTGCACACGGGCATCACGGGGAACGGCTGAGGGGGGTCAGGGGAGGGGGGCGTGCCGCCCTCCCCCCGACCTGCAGGCTCTTGCTGTACCCTAGCCCTGTGCGGACAGGAGAGTGGGAACGGCTCATTCTAGAAGCTCTGGACAACGGAGAGCAGGACCCTACGACTCAAACACTCATTTCTGCCCCTTCCCCAACATGCTGCTTCCCCACATCCATCCTAAGAGCCTCTTCTCCCAAGTCGAGGCCGGGCACCAGGAGCCCAGAGATTACATATCCCAGTCTCCCTGGAGGTTATTGTAGCCAAGTTGTGGCCAATGAGATGCCATGAAAATGACTGGATTCCTGGCTCCTGTCCTTAGTGGGAAAGGTGCCTTTCCCACCCCCTGATAGGGGGCTCCGGAGCAGCCCTGTATCCAGACTTGGAAGGTGTGGCTGGAGGAAGCAGAGCCACCCTCTGGCCTCAACCATCTCCCTGTGGACAATGAACCACCCACAAGCTTGTCTTGCTTGAATTTCAGTTTCTTTACTTACAATAGCTTAGAACCTACTCCAACAAACACCTTCCCTCTCCCAAGGCAAACTAAGAGGAACGGGTTGACATATAACTGGCCTTAATGTCCCTTTTGGGCCCAGAAGAGCCTCATGGCCCCTTCCTGGACCCTAATCAGCCCTAAGGAGGGGCACAAGAGTGACTGCCCCAGGGACGGAGGCAGGCTGGGGCCACTGGTGTGTGGAGGGAGAGGCCTCAAGTGGGTCTCCCCTCTCTGGGACCCTCTACTAAGCTCCCCATCCCCCTAGCCCCTGCTCTCATCCCACCTGAGAACTGGACTGCGGGTCCCTGTGAGGCAGCCCACGGGCAGCAATATGAGAGGCAAGAGGGACCGTCAAGGCCAGGGGCCCAGCCTACCTCAGCCGCAAGGGGCAGGCGGCGTGGGGCCTCAAATCCCTCCTGCCCAGAACTCCAAGGACACTGTGAAGCCCCCTTAGCGCTCCTCTCAGCTCCATGCCATGCTCCCTGCCCTCCCACTAGGTACCCCCTCTTGCTCCTGGACCCAAACGCACTTATTTACAGAGCCCACGGCCTCCTGGGATGTCCTGATCTCTCTGCAGGTCCCAAGCCCCAGGAGGCCCAAGGCCGTCTTCTCTCCCCCAGGCTGCAGCCCCCACGTGGCTGCCTGGTGAGTCCCTGCAGGCTCCCTTCCGTGCCACCTGCTGCACTCTCCAGTAGCACCTCCTGGCCACCGCCCTCTTGGCAGCAGAAGGACTGCGGAGTTGTCTGGCTTGCTCCCGTGTCCTGGCAGGAAGGATTTCTTTTCTTCTTTTTTGAGCTTAGAGACCTGATCTTGACGCACAAGGACTTGCACAGGGAAGATCTCCGACCTACTCCTGGTCCTCCCAAGAAGCCCCAAGCCGGCAGGAGGCCAGAACTCTGGGGGTAGCCACCACGCCTCACTGCCATCTGCCTATGCGATCGCGCAGCCCTAGCCTTCGACCACGTCCGATTGGCCCCTGGCGGCGGGTGGCCTTCCCTCGCGGGGGCCCTTGCTCCGCGCGCCTTCCTCCGTGCTCTTGGGCTCCTGGTAGGGGTTGTCGAGCAGGTAGCGGAACTGGTCGTAGTTCTTGAGCAGGTACTTGGGGGCATACATGTGCTCGCTGGGGTCGGCGGGCGGGTACTCCTGCTGCGTGCCGTCAAACCAGCCGCCGGTGCGGATCAAGCTCCGGATGTAATTGAGGTCCCGCTTGTCCTCGTAGTCACCCCAGCGGGGGAAGTCGCCGTTCTGGGCGGACACGAGCTTGAAGTAGATGCCCTCGGGCGTGAAGCACCAGGAGCAGTGCCAGCCGGCGAAGTGCAGGGGGCTGCCCAGCGACCACTGCACCAGGATGTGGCCGGTGCGGTTCTCGTACTGGCGGAAGTTGGGCATGGTGTAGTACTGGCGGCGGCGCAGGCGGATGCCGTCCAGCCCGTACACGGCCTGCAGCATGTCCACTGTGCAGCCCGACACCACCTCCAGGGTGCCCGGCTGCTTCCAGAAGAAGCCGTAGAGCGACTTGCGCATGTGGAAGGCGAAGGGCTCCGTCCAGCCGTCGTAGAGCTTGAGGAAGAGGACGCCGTCGCGCGCCGGGATCTCGTCGGCGTCGTCGATGATGAAGACGTCGTCGGGCCGCAGGTTGCGCAGGCGCGAGACGCCGTCCTGCGTGAGGAAGGTGCGCAGGTAGTCGTCGGCGATCCAGCCGTCCTGCCGGCCGCCGGGCGGGAAGTGGTCCAGGAAGACGTAGAGCACCTTGTGGCGAATGTACTCGAAGGTGCCGTTGGTCAGCATCTCGCGGAACTTGAGCGGCCGCGGCTCCCCGTAGGCCGTGAAGTTGGACTCGCACACCACGAAGGCATCCACCACGTCGCCCAGCTCGTGGAAGCGCACGTCCAGCAGGTCGAACTCGTGGTTGATGTTGATGGCGTTGATGACGCGCCGCGGCACCTCCCTGGGCACCAGCCGCTCCTTGGTGGGCAGGTTGGAGTACTGCACCACCGTGGGCACCCCACAGCTGGGCCCGTGCCAGCCGGGCAGGCACACGCACTCCACCCACTTGCGCCTTGCGCCCTGCCTGCTCGCACGCTCCCGGGCCGTCAGCGTGTGCCGGGGAGGGCGCCGCGGGCCCCGGGTGGAGGGGCCGTACGCCCCCTCGGGTTTCTCCTCGGGCCGCCCTGAGGGTGGCTTATCCAGCATTTTGGTCCCTGGCTTAAAGCACACGCCCCCCGCTTTGGTGCGCACAAAATACTCCGTGGTGTCCTCGGGCAGCACAAAGTCCACCCGGTGGAGTTCCTCGGTGGCCTTGCTGGGGGACAAGGGCTGGAGCAGAGGCGAGTGGGAGTAGAGTGGGGTTCGCAGCAGGTCCGGGCCACCAGGCTCAGGGCTGGCCTGAGGTGTAACGGGGGCATTGTTCCAGAAGAAGCTGGACACGAGGTTAGGGCTGAGAGAGGCCAGTTCTCGGGGGAAGGTGACATAGGACAGGGTCTTAAAGAAGTGCAAGAAGGAGATGAGGCACAGGCCGGCCATACAGAACATGAAAAAGAGCTTGTAGCGTCTCATCTTCATCCTGCGAAAAAAGGAGAGAGTGGACCATCAGGGGCAGCCTGGGGCTCTTCTCCTAGGGAGGACAGGTGAGGGCAGGGTGGAGGGGGAGCCTTTACTATTGGCACCATGTTTGAGGCCATCCTGCATAGAGTCACCCATCTCCTGCCCCCTAGGGGTCCACGGCAGCACCAAAGCCCCTGGAAGTCCCAGGGTCAAGGAAACTGCCCCTTGCTCCCACAGCCCTTGTCCCCAGAGATCCCAAGCCACCAGGGCTACCCCTCAGCCCGCTGCTTCTCTGCCTGGCCCACCATGACTGGACCAACTGCAGGGCTAGGATTTGCTCCAGAAGCAATGTGCAACCTGGGAACGCTCCATGGAAATGCTGTACTGCCCCAGGGGAGGGGCCAGCAGGCTAACCCCTACCCACTGGGGTCCCATCCTGCACTGCAGAGGGTGGGGGGCTGTTCCCTATCTATCTATTCATCCATCTGAAACAGGACAGAGACCCTCACCCTGGAGACCCTTTTCATAATTAAGCAGAAACCCCCACCATTTCTGTAATATATAAGTTCCTCTGAGCCTTGTCAGAAAGTTTTTGCACAAGGTATCAGCTATCAGCAAAATCTTGTGCAGAGGGCACTGTGGTTTGGACCTTCCTCTGTTTGTAAGTGCCAAGTTTGCAGGAAAAAAAAATTACTTTTATGTAGACTTCTTTAAAAATGTAAAACTCCAAGCCTCCTGGCCATACACACCCCCCCCCAACTCCCCACCCCCACCACCCCGCTGCCACTGGGTATAAAGTTCAAAGAATTTCTAGACTCATGGTCCAGAGGAGGATTTCAGACACGAGCCACACTCTGGACTGGCCGGTGCAGCCAATAGACTGCCTCTCTGTCCTACCTCATTTGGCAATTCCAGATGGGACAGTGGCGCCAAAGATGGCTTTTCCATCTCTCCAGGGTCTGGCTTCCCCGGGGCGTTGGAGGACAATGCTTCCCTTTGGTGCACCACAGCGACTCTGCCTGTGGGGGAGGCACTAGGTGCCCTAGAGCAGCCACCCTGAAGCACAGTGGAACCCACTGGGAGCAGGCACCAGGACTAGGGAGCTGAACAGGTAGGACCGGCTCCTTTAGTGGTAGCCCATCTGACTTCCCCCTGGAGGCCTGAGCAGGTGGAAGAGAGGCTGATCACCTCTGAGGCCCTGAGTCACCTGCCAGCATTCGGGGTAAGGGAATTGGTCCGGGTGTCTAGGGGTCCTGTCAACTATTAAGAAGACCCAGGGAGTTGCCCAAGGAGTCTCTGTTGGGTCAGTGAGCGTAGGGGAGGCCGTGACTCCCTTCTTTGGTTTTGGAATTGTGCAGCTGGGATGGTACAGAAATTTTTCTCTGATCATGTCTGTGTGCAAGTGTGTGAATGAGAGGGACAAGGGAAGGTTCCGACCTGACCCAAGGGCCCAAGTGACTGCAGTGTCCCCATCCGTGGTTCCGTGGTACCTCAGTCTGAGGCAGATTCCACCAACCCACGTCTAGGGGGAAGCTCCAGGTAGGGGGTTGTTACCCACCCATAAAGCTAAGAGGACTCTAAGTCCCCAAGAGGAGATCAGCCGGAGACCACAAAGTGAGTCTTGTCCTAATGTGAGACACCACGCAGGGTGGAACATGGGAGGCACACAAAGGAAACTGACTCTTTTGAAATGTATGTTAGGAAACTATAAGAAAAGTTCTGAATGGTTACTGTGGGGCAAAGCTCACTCCACAAAGGTTATATACTTTGTGAATTAGAATGGCCCGCCCTTGAAGTGGAATAGCCACCAGAAGGATCTTTAGATAAAAGTGTCCTTGGTGAGGTCCATTTAATAGTTGACAGAACCCCTAGTCACCAGACCAGTTCCCTTACACTGAACGCTGGCAAGAGACAGTGCAGAAACAGTTCCTTTGGCTGAGAGCCTGTCTGGAAGGAAGGTCTAAGTTGGTATTAGCCCGGGCTATAGTGGCCTCTAGGACTCAACAGAAGGGAACTAAACAGGAAAATCCTGACAAAGACAAGACAGAAAGGAAACCAGTTTTTTCCATGAGCCACAAGAGAACCCACCACCTTATGTGCCATTCTACCCGACATTGCCAAGACCACTGAGACAGCAGACTGTCCCCTCAGCCCCCTTGTCCTCAGAGGCAACAGACAACGGTCCTCAACACTGGCTATTCCATCCTCCTTTAATGTCCTCAGTGCCAGAGGCTTCCTCAGAGCCAGACTCCTCCACCCCAAGACCAAGGCAGAAAACTTGTCCCAAGACCAGAGCCATGACTCAGGTGAGCGCTCTCCCAATGCCCTTTCGAGAGAGTAGAGGACCTACTTATGTTGACCAGGAGGGAAACGTCTGAGGGGGACAATGTAGTTTTGCAGACAGCCTTTCACCACCATTGATCTCTTGAACTGGAAAAATCATACTCCCTCTTACATGGAGAAGCCTTGGGCCCTGATTGATCTGATGTGATCCAGTACCCAGACCCACCTGCCCACCTGGGTTGACGACAGAGCCCAGACAGTGATCCCAGCAGCTTGCAAGTGGCTAGAGGCACACGCTCCGGACGCACAAGGCAACATTCAGTCCTATGCCCAGGCCCAGTGCCCCAACAGAGACCCAGGGTGGGACCCCAGGAAGAGTAAGAGCACCTAAAGATAAAGAGATATCAAGAGGCCCTTATGGGCAGCCTAAAGGAAGGGGAAATGAGAGCCCTAACCATGAACAAGCTATCCGGAGTGCTCCAAAGCCTGAGGAAAGCCCCAGCCAGTTCTAGGAACAACTGTGCAAGACCCTCCAACCCTCCCTTCAACCCTGAGGCATCAGACTGCCAGCGAGTAAAACTAGCCCACAGAGATAGTCGCCAAAAATGCCAAAAACTTTGCTAAAAAAAGAAAAAATGCCAATGAGCTGATGAAGTAGCCACCACAATTTTCATAACTGAGACCAAGAAGAGGGGTCTCCTTGCAGCTGCCCTCACCACAAACCCAGAAGTCACCCAAAGGGAGGGTCCCACCAGGACAAAGCCAAGATATCCCCAGCGTGGAGGTGATTGGTTTAAGACTGGAAAAGGAAGGTGTCTCCCAGGCGGATGGGGGAGGTTTTCTGATGGCCACTTGGCCATCCCTGAGACTCCGGCCCCTGCCTTCATCAGGCAGGTCCAGGGGGAGCACACATGGGCCAAACAGCATTGAGACTGTCCTGAGTCAGCATTCCTACATCCCTGGCTCTCGAGCACTTCCCAGGTGACGTGGGAACAGTGCAAAACTCATGCCTGCAACAACCCCCCCCAGGGGCCAAGGCTCCCACCAGGAATCTAGGCTATAGGAGAAAGCACCTTTGAGGACTTGGGAGTGGACTTCACTGAACTGCCGTGCTCACGGGGTTAGAAATATCTTTTTTTTTTTTTTTTTTTTTTGGTATTGAACTCAAGGGCACTTGACCACTGAGCCACCTCCCCAGCCCAATTTTTTGTATTTTATTTAGAGACAGGGTCTCGCTGAGTTGCTTAGCACCATGCTAAATTGCCGAGGCTGATCCTCCTGCCCCAGCTTCCCTTCGCCTCCTGAGCCACTGGAATTACTGGTATGTACCACTGTGCCTGGCTGTATGTTCTTTTGTTTGTTTTGTTTTTGGTGCTGGGGATCCAACCAAGGGCCTTGTGCATGAAAGGTAATCACTCTACCCACCGGGCTCTATCCCCAGCCCTGTATGTTCTTCATCCGGCTGGTGCAAGCCTTTCCAGCCCACAGTGAGGGGGATAGGGTGGTGGCCAGGGCGCTCCTCCAGAAAACTATTCCTAGATTTGGTATCCCCATAACCATTGGCTCAGATGACGGGCCAACTTTTACTCCCTACAGACTACAGAGTTCTGATAAAGTAGAAAGGATGGATTGGACTTTAAAGGCTCAAACTGTGTCTGGAAGTTCACCTGCATTGGGATGAAATCCTCCCTACTACTCCATTACGGATTAGATCACTCCATCAAGAGGACTGGATGCTCTCCCTCTGAGCTAGTGCATGGAGGACCCCCACTAATCAGGGGGTTACAGGGGACTTAAGGGAAAAGGAGAATTAACATTGAGGCAACAGCTTCAGGCTTTAGGGGGAACCTCACAGACTCCCAACCAGTGGGTCAGAGAGATTGCCAGTCAGTCTGGCTGCAGCTGCACCCTCCCTCAGGCCTAAGAATGGAATAGTCAGCCCCTAGAACCTCTTTGGAAGGGTCCTGTCACTGTTATTTTGTGCACCCCAACTGCAGGAAAAGTTGCAGAGGTGTGTCCCTGGATTCACTACACCAGGCTCAAGCCTGGGGGTGAACTCCAGATCCCGCTGCACCCCAGAGGGAACACCAGAGAAGACTGAGGGTCAGAAGGACAACAGCCCACCTCTGATCACTCCGGAAGCTCACTAACCCGAGCATGGTCCAAGCTTGAGGAGACCACAGCCCTGCTTCAGCCGCCCAGGGCCTGGCTGATCAGCACACGGCAGAAGAGAATCTTCCCACCAGGACAAATGGACTCGGTTCATCCTCTAAGACAGTCCCCCTACTGTAATGCACTGTCACCCACCTCTAGCCATATATCATATATGTAGTTCTCCACTTGGTTTTTGCTACAGATTTGATAACAGTAACTCCAACTGACTGGACCCTTGGTAACAAAATTTCCCATATATATATATATATATATATATATATATATATATATATATATATTAATATATATATATATATATATATATATATATATATATATATATATATATTAATCTTGCTTATCAGGTTTTCTAGGGTTTGTTTGGTGTTATTAATTTGACATTGTTAACTTATACTGTTTAACCTATATGTTGGTCTATCACTTAGTTTGGTTTCCTTTTTAATCTTAGGGGGCTCTACCCCACTCTTGCCTCAGTGGTAGAAATTTTGTGAACTGTGGGTCAAGTCAATTTATTATAATTAGGGAGTGATTATATATATATTTAGGACTTGCCCCACCAGAAAGATGCTGTAATTGGATGACTATTTGTCTCTGGAAAAGACCTAGGGATCCATTAGAAAAGGATTTAATCTAGGAGGTCAACAAACTTGGGGTAAGGATGAATGGTCACCCCAGAGAATTATCGCCACTTCTGGTCTTGCTGCCTGGACCCTGGAGGGCAGCTGGGGCTACAGAACTGTCTTGCCACATTGGAGTGTTGGCTTACAGACTGTACTGGAAATTATTGCTAATCAAACTGCTCTGGCCTTTGACATCCTGTGGTTTTCTACTCTTGGTAGATTCAAAAGCTTAATTGGCCTAGTAGGTATTCTGCCGTGAACCTGTTTATTACTCCCATGTTTGGCTCCCTGTGCATTAAAATTATTGGGTCCACTATAGAAGCAGCTGTTGGAAAAAAAAGATATGACAACTAAGATTGTGACATTCTATAATGCTTTAAGCCAAGAGGATGATGATAATGTTTGATTTAAATAAATAATGAGGGCTGGGAATGTGCACGCTCGCCTGGCATGCGTGCGGCCTGGGTTCGATCCTCAGCACCACATACAAACAAAGATGTTGTGTCCGCCGAGAACTAAAAAATAAAATATTAAAAATTCTCTCTCTCTCTCCTCTCTCACTCTCTCTTTAAAAAAAAAAATAAAATAAGAGTTCCTTAACAAAAAATAAATAAATAAATAAATAATGATTGGGGCTTGTGTCCGCTGAAAACTAAAAAATAAATAAATAATTATAAATAAATAAATAAATAAAGATCATTCAAAGGCAGAAATGAAACAAGCCAGAGACCACAGAAGACTCTTACCATAATAAGCAGAAACCCCCACCATATTTTTTTTCAGTTGTAGATGGACACAATATCTTTGTGTTATTTATTTATTTTTGTATGTGATGCTGAAGATCAAACCCAGTGACCCACACATGGGAGGCAAGCGCTCAGCCTCTGAGCCACAACCCCAGCCCTCCCATTATATTTGTAACATGTAAGTTCCTCTGAGCCTCTAGATATCAGCTATCAGCAAAATCTTCTGCAGGGGGCACCATGGTTTGGTAATCGTGATTTGTAAATGGCAGTTTGCGGGGAAAAAAATTACTTTTATGTAAACTTTTGCAAAAATGTAAAACACCAACACTCCCCAACACACACACTGGGTAAAAGTTCAAAGAATTTCTAGACTCATGGTCCAGAGGAGAATTTTAGACATGAGCCACACTCTTGGCCAGCTGCAGCCAATAAACCAGCTTCCTGAAAACCCCTCAGGTGTCCAGCCTCGTATCCTGCATCCCATCATCCACCGATCTTGTGGACATAGACACACCATTTCAATACTTTTTCATTGAAAAAAATTCACAGATCTCAGGGCTGGGGCTGTAGCTCAGTGGCAAAGCGCTTGCCTCGCACATTTGAGGCACTGGGTTCGATCCACATAAAAATAAACAAAGATCTTGTGTCCATCTACAACTAAAAAATATATTTAAAAAAATGCACAGATCTCGGGCTGGTGATGTGGCTCAAGCGGTAGCGCGCCCACCTGGCATGCGTGCGGCCCGGGTTCGATCCTCAGCACCACATACAAACAAAGATGTTGTGTCCGCCAAAAACTAAAAAATAAATATTAAATCTCTCTCTGTCTCTCTTAAAAAAAAAAAAAGACTCTGTCTCTAAAAAAAAGAAATGCACAGATCTCAAAGAAACACTCAGTTCTGACTCTTTTTTTTTTTTTAAAGAGAGAGGGAGAGAGAGAATTTTTAATATTTATTTTTTCAGTTATTGGCGGACACAACATCTTTGTATGTGGTGCTGAGGATCGAACCCAGGCCGCACGCATGCCAGGCGAGCGCGCTACCGCTTGAGCCACATCCCCAGCCCCAGTTCTGACTCTTTTTTGGCCTCGCCCATGTTGGCAAGCCCTGAGTTGCCTCCCCTGCCCCTTTTTTAAAGTTTTCTTTTGAGACAAGGTCTCACTAAATTGCTGTCCTGTCACAGCTGTGGAATCACTGGGATTTCATTTTAAAAACTAAATTAAACAGAGCTGGGCGTGGTGGCCCACGCCTGTAATCCCAGCTACACAGGGACACTGATTGGGGAGGATCACAAGTTGGAAGCCAGCCTAGACAACTCAGTGAGACCCTCTCAAAATGAGAAACCAAAAGGGCTGGGAACATAACTCAGTGGGAGGAGTGACTCTGGGTTCAGTCCCCAGTACCAAGAAAGAAACACATTAAATATTTCTTGCTTAGCCAGGCGCGGCGGCCCAGGACTGGGATTGCAGTGTCTTGGGAGGCGGAAGCAGGAGGATCATAAGTTCAAAGCCAGCCTCAGCAATTTAGGCAGGCCCTAGGCAACTCTGTGAGTCCCTATCTCTAAATAAAATCTAAAAAAAGGGCTGGGGATGTGGCTCCGTGGTTAAGCACCGCTGGGTTTAATCCCTAGTACCTTGCATTCACCCAAGCCCTACAATTTGAGGTGTACTACTGGTTTTCCATGCAATTTTTCTGTTTTTGATCTAATATTTGTCATAGGTCTTACATTAGACTCCGTATCCAATCAAGTTGTTTTCCTCAATGATTTTCATATTGGTAGAAACAAATCTCCTATTTCCTTTTTTTTTTTTTTAGAGAGAGAGAGAGAGAGAGAGAGAGATTTTTTTTAATATTTATTTTTTAGTTTTTGGCAGACACAACATCTTTTGTATGTGGTGCTGAGGACCGAACCCGGGCCGCACTCATGCCCTGGCCGCACGCATGCCAGGTGAGCGCGCTACCGCTTGAGCCACATCCCCAGCCTTCCTATTTCCTTTTAAATCTCATGTAATACTCCCTGTTTTTTTTTTTAAAGATTTTTTTTAGTTGTTGAACGACCTTTATTTTATTTACTTATATGTGGTGCTGAGAATCAAACCCAGTGCCTCACACATGCCAGGCAAGTGCTCTACCACTGAGCCACAACAGAGAGTGAACCGGCTCCCTGGTTCTTTTGAATGAATCACTCACTCTCTGTTATGGTTTGGATGTGGTGTCCCCCAAAAGCTCATGTGAGACATGCAAGGTTTGGAGGAGAGAAGATTGGGCTATAGTCTTCACCTAATCAGTGAATTAATCCCCTGATAGGGATTCACTGAGCGGGACCTGGAGGCAGGCGGGGTGTCGCTGGAGAAGTGGCTCAGGGGGCGTGGCTGTGGGGTGATATTTGTATCTGGGAGTGGAATCTCTCTGTGCTTCCCTCCGCCACACTCTTCCTCCATGATGTCCTGCCCCACCTCAAACCCTGAGGAATGGAGCCGGCCTTCCATGGAGTAAGACCTCTGAACCAAAACTGTTCTGGTCAGATCTTTCAGTCAGAGCAGCAAAAAATCTGACTAAAACACTCTCTGTCCCCGAGGGATGCACGATACAGCCATTTGCTATATGTATGCAGTTTATGATTGGTTTATGGCTATGCAACAGAGATGCTTGTATGTTCTTTTCTTTCTTTTTTTTCCCAACTTAGTTTTAATTTTAGAATACTTGTAGATCTCCAGGCTGGATGGAACATGCCTGTAATCTCAGCATCCCGGGAGGCTGAGGCAGGAAGATTGCAAGTTCAAGGCCAACCTGGGCAATTTAGCAAAATCCTGCCTCAGATTAAAGAATAAAAAGGGCTGGAATGTAGCTCAGTAGAAGAGCACCCTGGGTTCAATCCCATACAGGATTGGGGGATATTTGTGGATTATTAGAAAGGTCACACATACAGGAGAGGTCCCTCACATGTCTCACCTGGTCCCCCGAGTTAACACCCGACCCCACCACGGCACATTAGTCACAAGGGGGAGACCAACACTGACGTGCCACTGTTAACCGGACGCCACCCTTCACTGGGTTTTTTAATTGTTTCAGTGGGTTTTGGTTTGGGTGCTGGGGCTGAACTCAGAGCCTCAGGTCTGCCATTGGCCACACACCCCACTAAGGACACTTTTATCTTGCAAATGAGCTTGTGCAGGGCACTTCAGACTGCAGCCACCTGCTTCATTTTGTCCCTGAACCTGGGGAGATGGGCAGGTAGGCCAGGAGATCACACCCCTTTGTCTAAAGAAGAGCAGGCACAGAGGTGACCTGACACCAGGTGACCTTGCCTGGGGGCAGTGGGCACTGGGTCACAGGAGCAGCTGGCCTTTGGCATCTGGCACCATCCCTCCACCCATGACATTCCTTCCCTCAAAATATCCCTTTTTGTGGCTTGTCCTTACTCTCTGGTTCTTCCTCCAGGTCATCTGGGTGCCCTCCTGCCATCCAGTCCCCTTGCTCTCTAGCCGAGGACAGCACTTGGCTTCAGACTACTGTGTTCTTAAGCAAGCGCTTCACCCCCAGAGCCTCAGTTTCCTCATCGGCAGCACGGGTGGAGTCCCTGGCGGGCTGCGGGTGCTCCTTCGACACTCAGGCTGGGAGCCCCAACCTCACTTTCTCTAAGCTTCAGTGTCACAAGGCGCAGCACCATGCAGTGCGTGACCCCGAAATCACGTGGAGATCAGTGTTGGAGGACCATCTCCTCCAACCCTGGACCCAGGTGTCTCGCTTCCTTCCACTGAAATGCCTGCCCCTTAGAGCTGTTCCCCGGGGGCCTGAGAACCATACTGCAGGCCAGGAGGACAAGCCAGAGCGGGGGCCTGACCTTGGCTAAATGCCAGCTACCCAGGCCAGAGATGGGGCTCTTGGGGGGAGGGGCTGCTCCCTGGGAGCATTTGGAAGTGGGGTGCCCGGGCTCCTTTCTCCACCCTGCGTTCTGGCCCTGGGCTGGCCAAGTGCGACAGAGCAGAGCAGGCCAGCAGGGCGTCAGGCAGAGGAGGGCAGGTGGAGAGGAGGTCGTGACCCGCAGGGACCGGCAGAAGGTAACACTGCAGACCACTGTGGGGTTCCGGGACCTGGATCCTTCTGGTGGATGGTTCTTCCTTACTGGGGACCTGCCTGTGGGGCACACGCCCCAATCCCAGCCCTTGCTGGACTCAACTGGCCATGAGTTGTGAAGGGCGGCCTGGGGTTGCCATCCAGACTCAATTCCCTGGCACGGTAAGAGGCTGGGGACCCTGCTTGGTGGGACGGGCCTCCGGGTACCCGCTGAGGTCGAACTGACCCAGCCTCCCCTGGGCTCCCTGGCCTGGCTGGCTTCCAGGATCCGGTTACACCCAGCAGCTGTGCCCTTCCGAGGACAGGCTCGTCAGCGCCTGGGACTGTTCCTCTGATGGGCTGGGGCCTCCAGGGCAGGGCCTGCTGCTGCGAACCTGGAACTAAGCAGGTCCCCTCCTGGCTGAGCCACTGGCGGGTGAAGCCGGCGTGGGTCGGGGGCTAAGGGGAAGATCCACCCTCACACTTTCTCGGCCCTTTCCCTGTGGCCCTTTCCCTGTGGTGTTTTGCAGCTCACTCTCCGTAGCCCCCTCCTTTTGCTCTTCACTAAGTTTGTCAAGCGTCTCACGAACATTTTCGGACCAAGGCAGCGCCAAGCAGAATGGAGTATAAACAAGCACAGGGGCTCCTGGAAACCGCCCTGCGACCCGAGAAGACGGCAAGTCCTTCCCCAAGGACATCACGACGTGGCTGAGTCAGGACTTGGCCATGGCCTCTGTCCCTCATGACTGCAGGTGGCCAGCACTGGTTACTGCAGGCAGGCTAGTGCCACCCGGGCCATGGGGCTCGTGGTGGCATTCCTGCCTCTGTTACAAAGTGTCATTGAGAACCCCCCAGGCATAATGATGACCCATCACCAATGCCAACATGTGCCACTGTCCTGAGCACGGTACACATGGGACCTCCCCAAATCTTCCCAACACAGAGCAGGTGTCATGTCACCCCCATTTTTCAGACAAGGAAACTGAGGCCAGAGGGATGATGTCAGTCGCACTGTGCCAAACACGGCGAGTCAGAACCACATCTGATGCTGCAGGGTCCCTGGTCGGACGGCAGCCCACGGTAAATTTCCCCTGGGTGCCTTCCATCTGCCAAGTTCCACCCAAGTGGGACAACAGGAACCCGTAAGGAGTCCACCTGCGGCCAGTGAAGACGCCCAGCAGGTGGACAGCCACGGTCACTTTTAATCCACACACCACCCCGCAGGGTGCTCACCCAACCGGCCCAGGTCACTCACCACTTAGCACGTACCTGCCGAGTGCCCTCCACTTGCCGGATCCTTGCCGAGCACTGACCTAAGGCCCGGCTCCCATGCTGGCTGCGAGGCTCAGGCCAAGTCCAGAGGTCTCAGGACCAGGAAAGCTGATGGTGTAATCCTCCATCCGAGGCTAAAGGCCCGAGAAACTGGTTGGCGGGGAGGGAGAGGACCGGTGTCACGTCCTGGAGTCCCAGGGACATAAAGCCTGGTGTCTCATGGCAGGGGAAGTGTCCCAGGTCCACTTGTCCTTCTCAGTCTTTTCATTCTATTGGCCCCAGCTGAGCGATGGCGCCCACCCTCGCTGAGGGTGGATCTTCCCCTTAGCCCACTGACCCACACACCAGTCTCCTCCAGAAACACCCTCACAGACACACAGAAGTAATGCATTACCAGTTTTCTAGGTGTTTCTTAATTCAGTCAAGGTGATACCTATACTTAAAATTACCCATCACAAGCTGGACGCGGTGGCGCACGCCTGTAATCCCACTGGCTCGGGAGGCTGAGGCAGGAGGATCATGAGTTCAAAGCCAGCCTCGGAAAAGTGAGGCCTTAAGCAACTCAGTGAGACCCTGTCTCTAAATAAAATACAAAACAGGGCTGGGGATGTGGCTCAGTGGTCGAGTGACCCTGAGTTCAATACTTGATACCAAAAAAAAAAATTACCCATCACAGGGCTGGGAATATAGCTCAGTTGGTGGAGTGCTTGTGTGTATAAGGCCCTGGGTTCAACACCCAGCACCCCCACCAAAAAAAAAAAAAAAATTACCCATCACAATGACCCAGCCATGACCTCAGAGTCAGGCTCAGGTGAAGGGTAGCCAGGTGCTTTTTGAGGCTGTGCAGTGGGGCTCCCTGAGCAGGCAGCAGCTCTGGGGCACAAACTCACAATGACAGCTGTCACCAGAGTGACAGGAGGCTCCTGTGGAGCTCTCCGTGGTCCTGAGCTCTCCTGCGCTGACCAGGGTCCTAGCTCGGCCCCGAGGGCAGGCCTCACCCCTGTATGGCAGCAGAGGGTTCAACACCCAGTAAGTGCTCCAGGCACAGTGGGCGCGCTCAGGAGGGGAGTTCTGGATACCACCCAGCCTGCCCTCCGCCTCCTCTCCTGGGCAGGAGTGGCCCATCCACAGCCGCCAGTCCAGGAGAGACCCTCACTGCCTCCTGAGTCATCATCTACTACTTCGAGGACATCTTGACTGCGCTGCGCCTGCCTCCCTGGGTTCACCTTCCACTCCATGCCAGGCCCATGCCAGGCCACCACCAGCAGAGCCAGGCAGGAGGTGGGTCTCTGCAGCCTACCCTGCCTTGACTGGTAGCTCCAGAGGCCCAGGGCAGGCTAGTGGCTTATGATGGCCAGATATGAACATGCCTGTGATCCCGGTGAGTTCCTCTGCCTGCCCATGTCTCTATTTCCCTTTTTTAAAAATCCTCACAAAGAGCCAGAAATATGCCTAGGCACACACCGGATGTTATTAACCCTGGCCCTCATTGCTAAGGGAAGTTTGGAAGATGGTTTGAATCCCAAGGCTGTGACTAAATAGCTGTGTGCCCTTAGGTAAGTTGCTGAGTTTCTCTGAGCCTCAGGAAAAAGTCATGTTCTGCTTGGCTGTCCTGTGGGAGACCGGGATGAGCCATGCTGTCGAAGCATCCTGCAGAGGCTGATACTGAGAGATGCTCTGTCTTAAAGGCCTACTTTTTGCTCTCCTTCCATTTGGGTTTCCTGTCAGTCAACCGAATGCAGGAGCATGCCTTGCTCCTGGCTGGCTTTGCTAAAGGATGGGGCCAACTGGGGGTGCTTGCCACTAAGTGGCCCCCACCATCCTAAGGGACATTTCTCAGTGACTCATCAGGTTTTCAAGACCTGCAGCCAGGGGGCTGGGATTGTGGCTCAGTGGCAGAGCGCTTGCCTTGAACATGCGAGGCACTGGGTTCGATCCTCAGCACCACATAAAAATAAATAAATAAATAAAGATATTGTGTTCATGTATAATTTAAAAATATTAAAAAAAAAAAAAAAAAGACCTGCGGCCAGAACCCAGAGCATCTGGAACCTCGCAGAGGGTCCAGATTCCTGGCTCTGAGGGTTCCTGGATCCAGTGACCTTGCTACTTTCGAGTCTGGCCTGTGCATGTCCAGCCCCCGTGCTCCAACCCCAAGCCCCCTGGACTGTCGGACATTCCTTCCACTCTGTTGATCCACATCAGCCTCCCTGGGGTCCTCACTGTGGGTTCTGATTCATTTCCTGGTGTAAAGCTGAGAAAGCCAGTGTCCCAGGAGATGGTGCCCACCTCCCCTGGTCTCCGAGACCAACAAGAGTCCTTCCAACTTGAGGTTTTGTGACACCCTCCCACCCCCAGAACGAGACCAGAGGGAAACTGATGCTGGGTTTGTCCCTTCAGCCCTGTGGCTTTGTCCTTTAATGTCGCCAGGCAGGGCCTGATGGCCACACTACAGCCAGTGTATCATCCAGGCTAACCACCGAAGTTGCCGAGCCCTGCTGTGTGTGAACAGGGGAGAGAGATTAGGGGCCGGTTCTTGGGCCCAGCCCTGGGAGGCAGGTGTGCATCTACTCTGCAGGTGGACACAGGCCCGGAGCAGTTGAGCTGCTTGCTCAGCGGGTGGGACTGAGACAGATGCAAACCGAGGCACCCCAGCATCCCGCACCTGCTGACCAGCAGACCCGAGGTCCAGGGGGCTGCAGACGGGAGGGTCCTTCTCCAGACAAAACACAAATAGCTGGGCGGAGGGAAGAATTTGGGTACCATGATGTCCTGCCCCAAGGATTCTGCTCCTTGACAAAGCCAGAGAGAGGAAATCTGCTTTAGGGGCCAGGCCTGCCCCAAGGCGCCATCTTCCCGGGGTAGCCAGAGATTCTTGTAAATCCTGCTCCCTCTGGGGCAAGTGGACTAGCTGCCAGGTGCCCGTGCTGGGTGAAGAAACCAGGGCCCAGCGGGGAGATGGAGGCCATGCTCCAGCCAGGCAGGTCTGGGCAGACTGGGGTCCAGGTCCCGGCAGTACCCAGCCCTCCTGGCCATTTCAAGGTGACCTCCCTGGAAGCTTCTGTTCAAAGCCTGCCCCAAAGAGCCCCTTCCATGGGGGGCCCACTGCACCCTCCCCCTACACCTGGCCCTTCTCCCTCCAAACCTGCCCCTGCTCAGCCTGACCCCGGCACCTGCTGGCTGCCGCAGAACTCTCCCACTGAGTGGGGGGCAAGTGCCCAGGGAAGTTGGTTCCCAAGGTTGGGACCTGCCCCTGCCAGGGTGACCCCCCTCCCCAAATGGGTTATAGTCCTACCCAAGATATCAGTTTCTGGTCCCCAGAGACCCCTGGACAGTATAGATACAGAACATTTCCAGCAGCCTAGAACGTTCTACTGGACAGTGCTGGTGGTCAGGCCAAGCACCCTCCGGCGCCAGCCAGTAGGGTGGCAGTGCTCAGAAGCCTTCATGGCTCTGCTCTCGGGCCATTTATGACCCTCCCCTTCCATGACCTGCCCCTGCCTCACCTCTTTCCTGTCAACACTTATTTCAGGCTTATTGTGTCCCAAGCGACGGAGGGAGGTTTATACACGCTTTACCCTCATCCCCATCCTCCGAGCTAGGAATATTCATCCCCATTTTTTTTTTTTAAGAGACATATTCTTTTTTTTTTTTTTTAAGAGAGAGTGATAGAGGAGAGAGAGAGAGAGAGAGAGAGAGAATTTTTAATATTTTTTTTTTTTTTAGTTCTCGGCGGACACAACATCTTTGTTGGTATGTGGTGCTGAGGATCGAACCCGGGCCGCATGCATGCCAGGCGAGCGCGCTACCGCTTGAGCCACATCCCCAGCCCTCATCCCCATTTTACAGATGAAAAAACTGAGGTTCAGAGGGCTAAAGCAACTTGTTAGACCGCTCCTCTGCTCACCTGGGCACACTCACTGATCTTCAGGGCCCAGGCCCCACTGACCCCTCCTCTAAGCAGGCAGGCCTCCACCCCAAGCCATGGAAGGCTCTCAGCAGAGCGAGTCCCGCCAGCTGTGCCTGCAGAGGATCAACCTATCCAGCCTTGAGCGCCGTCCCGCCGCACATTCTGTGATGGTGGGAATGTCCCTGGCCTGTGTTGTCCAGTGCAACAGCCTCTAGCCACATGCGGCTACTGAGCACTTGAACTTGGCCACAGCAACTGAACAACCTATTTGCAACTTAATTTTAATAGCCACCTGTGCAACAGCTACTGTGTGAGACCAGGTGGGGTTAGACCATCTAGGGAGAAGAGGAGCAGGAAGTCAGCCAGCTCCACTGCACTAGCCCTGGCGGAGTGATGGGGCTGGACAAGGGGACAGCAGGCAGGGGAGAGAAGGACAGGGGCAGGTCAGTGGTGAGCTGACGACAAGGTCCAGCACAGAGGGCTGCTCCTCAAACAGCAGACGACTGTGGCAGGGAGGGGTGCACTTCTGGGGGCCGCCTGGCTCGGGGACACCAGAAGACCCTGGTGGTGGCGCCCCCACCTTGGAAGGAAAGGCAGGGCTGCGGGTGGGGCCTGGGAAATCCGGGAAGAAGAAGGCCGCGGACGAGCCGGCGCCCAGGGACCATCAGCGCCCAACGCAGCAAGGCTGGGAGAAGGCCACGGGCTGGACACTGGGGAGGCCACCGTGTAGGCAGCCAGGGCCAGTAGGGAACAGCATCTGGACCCTGCACCAGACGCCAGGGGGCTCCCCACCTCTCTAGGCCTCGTGACCTCATCAGGCAAATGAGGGTGAGTGGAGTCCCTGTCGCAGGGCCATGGTGAGGATCTCGGGGGATTATTTAAAGGGCCCAGAACAGCGCCTCGAAGAGCAAGCTCCAGCTGGGTGTGCACAGGACGAGGAGGAGGAGGGGGACAGGGCCTCTAGCCCCCTCTCTAGCATGGGGGCAGCTGACAGAATCAAATGTCAGGTAAAAATGTCCAACACACCCCACTGTGACTCCACCTTCACTCGAGGACAAGGGGACTGAGCCCAAACAAGGGCAGTGACAGCTGGCAGAACCCAGGGGCCAAGAGCTGGATCTGCTCCGATTCAGATGCCAGCCCCAGCCCTGGTCAAGCAGAGATGAAACCATTTGAACTTCAGAGGGCAGACAAGGGACAGACGCCCCAGGGTGAGTGGGCCGCTTCAGAAGGGCCTTATGAATTCACTGCCTAGTACAGCGACAGACGTGGCCCAAGGGAACAGCATTCTGGGCAGCAGGAACAGCTAGGCCAGGAGAGGGCAAGGCTTCCCGAGCCGCCTGGCAGCCCAGGGAGGAAACGGTGGTGGGTCCACCCGAGCAGACCCGAGGGAAGGGGGAGCTCTAGCACAGGGGGCCGTGTCTCTCGGGGATGTGGCTTTGCCTGGTCAGCACAGCCCCCTCCTGCAGGGCCACACACATCATGGACCGAGTCAAAGCTGGGAGTCTACAAGGGCTGGTGAGCGCTGGGCAGCGCGGGGAAGGTGCCCGGCTGTGAGAGGGTTTGGGGACCCAAGGCCTGCAGCTCAGACGCTGGGGTGGGCACACTGGGCAGGACGGCCCCTGGGCTAGGACAAGGCCCTCACCCGGCTCAGTGCAGAAGGGATGGAGGACAGAGAAAACAGTAGGGAAGGGACACCAGGGGATGAAGGGCCTCCTGGGAAGAGGACCTTTCAGCCCAGACCCCAGGGGGAGAGGGAGCTGCGGCACAGAGGGAGCAGCACTCCGGGTAGGCTGGCCACCAGCACCAAGGGTGGCCGCAGGAGCTGAGGCCAGCACTCAGCCCTGCAGTTAAGGGGGCAGTGAGCTTGGCAGGGACACCAGGGCTCTCGAGGGCATGGCGAGGACACTGCCTGAGCGTCTCGGTCACCACCCTCCACAGCTAAGCCCTCTGGGTAAGGGTGGGCACACTTGAGCCCAGAACATTCCCCAGGAGTAGTCACCTCTGTGGTTCTATTCTCCTTGGAGACAGCCGGCTGGCAGACCTCTGGTGCCCAACTGTGTGCCACTTGATTACTTGTTACCTTCACAAGCAGAGGCCAGAGGACCATTGGCTGGTGGCAACCATAGGATTCATGCCTGTCTGCCACCTGGGGCTCCTCACCCAGGGTTTGGGGCCAGGTGCAGGTGGCTGCCTTTAGCCTTGCCCAGGGCAAGGTCCACCCAGCTGCTGTGAAGAGCCCAAGGGCCTGCCTGCTGTTCCGGGTCACACCTCCCCGCCTGCAGCAGGTGACCACAAGAGCCCCAGCCCATCCTGCCAACCCTCGGACCCACCCCCATCACCAGCATGGAGCTGGGGAGCCCCAGGACAGCGCTGACCAGGCTTGATGGCAGGGACTTTAAAAACACATTTCATAAAGCCCCAAGTTCCCTAAGGGGCCAAGGCCCCCCAGTCCCAGCAGCCCTTGTGCCCCCAACACCAAGAGGAACAGGTGACTTTGGACAGTGGTGGGTCAGGCAGGTGGGTCACCCAGGGGTGGACATGCTGGTGCTTTAAAAAGTCAGGAAAACCCCAAGGTAAGGCTGGAGCTGAGACTCTGGAGGGGTCGTGCTCTGCACGGCAGACCCCTGGACCCTGCCCCAAGCTGCCTGCGCCAGCCTGCTGTGCCATAGGTCCCCCCACCCCATTGCCCTCCTTCTTCCTCGTTGTTTGCCTCTAGCCCTGGTCACCAGGAACTCGAGAGAGGGTTCCTGGGCTGCCTGACCCTGGCCTCTAGCAGCCTCTGGTGGTACAGCCTGGGGCTGCCCCAAGCCCTGAGCCCACACTTCCCCCATCAGCCAGTAAATAGGGAAGGAGAGGGTTCTGCCGAGACCTACCCAAGGTCACCCTCTGGCAGGGTTTGCTAAGTGCTTCATCCTGACACCAGCCAGCTCTGAGTCCAAGGACACTCTCCCTGCAAAGAGCTCTTCCGACACTAACCTGCGCCAGCACTCCCCACCACCCACGTCAGGTCACTGCCTGGGCCCCTCCTGGCCATCGCTGCCCACCTCCCCTGTTTTAGTACCTGCCTCAAGGCTCCCCAGGGGCACCACCACAGCTGGCAGTGTCTGGTCCCAGTCCCCCCTGCAGCAGCATCTGCACTTGGCTTTCTAGTAGCTGGTGATTCTCCCTAGAGGCTGTCCCCAGCCTCCCTGGGCCCAGCACAGGTGTCAGGTGACTACATAAGGAGCTGGCCTCCTCTAAGCCCTGCCCTTCACCCAACTGTTTTCCCAGCTCCACCTCTTCCCAGCTGGTGACTCCCGACCTGGGCCTCAGTCTCCTCATTTGTAAAGCAGGTAACTAAACAGTGGAGGCAGCCCCACCCTGCAGGCTGGGCGGCCAGGTGCCCTCAAGGCCAAGGCTGTGTAAACCATGAGGCCTTCTCCTCTTTGGGCCTCTCACTGTTTCCTCCCTGGGCAGAGGGTCCTGGAGGATGGCCACCTGACTGGGGGGACTGGTCGCTGCTGGACATTCCACAGGGATGTGGTCGGGAGCAGAGGAGCATACGTAGGTCAGAAAGCTTCTCTCTGCGCAGAAGGACCAGTGTCCCAGAGTGGGTGGGGCGTGCCTGGCCCAGCCAGGGGCCAGAGGCCAGAGCCCATGTTCCTGGCCAAAGGTGGCCAGTGCCAACATCCCTGCAGGCAGAAATGGGGAGAGTTAGGGGATCACCCTGCATTGCTGGGCTCTGGGCCTGGAGGCCCCCTCAGCGAGGCCCCGCCTGCCCTGTCAATAGTCACCCTCTCTAGAGGCTGAAGACAAATCAGACCCCCTCCCCAGGCGGCTGAGACTGGAGAGAAACTTCCTGTTTGCTTGGCTGCCTCCACCAGCAGCCAGGAGCCACCCAGGCCCGCTCAGCAATGGGGTGCCCTCGGCAGGCCGTGCTGCCCCGCGCCCCGGACCTCCATCTGTCAGAGGGGAGGGCATCCACCCACCTGCAAGGCTGCTGAGAACCGCCCCCAGTGAGAAGGAGTCCAAGGGGCCCCTGGTGTGCACAAGGCATGGGGGCTTCCAGAGGGCACAGGCCCTGGCATCTCTGCAGAGGGAGGCTGGGGCAGAGGGAGGCTGGGACAGAGGGAGAGGGCAGCTGGGTGTGGGGTGTGAGGAGGACAAAGGATTCAGGAGCAGAGAGGAGGCCAGAGCGGGTCAAGCCATGGGGAGGGGCCGCACCGGCCTGGAGTTGTTACTTGGGCAAATGATTAACAGCTTCTGCTTAGAGGAAGGAGAGCCCAGCGCCTACCGACCTCGAGCCACGGCCAGCCACCAGGCCTCTTGCTGGAGTCCTTAGGAGCCCAGAGGCCAGTGGGCACAAATCTCCCAGGGTCATTTGCACCCAAGGCCTGTGGCTCCCTACTACCCCAGCCGCCTGGCTTCCGAGACCCACAGGACCAGCCCTGTCCTGCCTGGAGTGGGGAAGGAGGGACAGCAGACAAGGCCAGGGGTCAAGGGCTGAGGCCAGCTCTGCCCACCTCGGTTTCCACAACTGTGGAACAGAGACCAGAGCTCAACGGGAGACAGGATGCCTCCTGAGTAAAGTGGTGTCATCATCTTGGGGCTGGAGGGTGGCAGTGATCTGAGACACGTGGCCCTCATCGGCTTACCACGGAGGCCGAGGTCAAGCAAGACCCGAGGAGCTGGGGCTGAGGGGCTTCAGTTCACGACGGAGAGACTTCTGGGCTCCTCTGGCCAGTGCTGGGGAGGATCCCTTCGGCCCAACCTCTCAGAGGACAGCGTGGACCAGGGGCAGCTGAGGCAGCAGCTTCCTGGGGTCTGGACTCAAGTCATGCCCCTTCTCCCTCCTTCTCCCATGGGATCCTGGGGGGCCACTGAATATCCTTGGTGTCCCCATTCACAAAGTGAGACCACCCACCCCCTGACCCATGAGATCAAATGCAATGACATCCAAAGAGCTTTGGCACAGAGGCCAAGTCCCTGCGCTGGGGCTCGGTGGCCTCTTACACCAAGACACCGAATGCCTGGCAGGGAGCTATGTGGCCTGCTGCACCCCGACTCCCTTTCCCCCTCGACCCCCAAAGCCCTGCTCATGACCTCCCCCTGTCTCTGCAGCAGCCAGGGTCACCACAAACTCCCCATCAGGCCACCTCCCTCTATGAATCATCCCCTGCCCACTGCCCAGATGTGGCCCCTGTCACAGTTGGATTGAAGCCAAGACACCTCTGAGCACCTACAAGGCCTGCAGACCTGTCCCCAATATCCTCACCAACCTTGACCCCTAGTCCCTGAGGCTCCAGCCACACTCCCCACCTTCCTGACCCTGGTGCCCCCTCGCAGGGTCCCAACCCAGGGTCCTCACACTCAGATCTCTGTGTGCTGGCCACCTCCGGTCTTTCTGATGTCAGTGGTCCCACAGACCTTCCTGACCCCCGCCCCCGCCAACAGCCCCGACTCTGGGTTTCTCCCACGGCTCATCTCTGGGAATCTGCTTTTCCTCCCACCCCAGGCCCGAGTCCTCCCCAGGAAGAGCAATCCCTGGAGAGAAGGGTCCCTGCCTGTCCCCCCCAACACACACACACAGCCTGCCCCAGGCTCTCTAAACAGCTGCCAAGTGACAACCCCAAGACTCAGGGAACCCTAGTGAGTGGGGGACTAGTTTGGGGGTGCATGGGGTATAGCCCCTCCAGTGAGCACGCCCAACTGACAGGGTGCCCGCCCCTGTCCAGAGAAAGCCCCCGCCCCCTCCCTGCTGAGATCAGCTCAGGGCCAGCCCCTCCCGCCAGCCCAGGCTCCCTGTCCTCCAGGGACAATGTACAAAGGGCCACTTCAGTGTGGAGCCTCGGCTCTGTCTGTAGCCCTGAGGCTGGGGGAAGGGCGCGGAGGGTGCGACCCACCCCTCCCTGTCCTCTTGGGGCCCTCTCTAGCAGGAGGGCTATGGCCTGGGAAGCTTTGTCCCAGATGTCATGGGGTGGTGGTGGCCAGGGGCCTGCAGAGGGCGCGGGCGAGGGCTGGCCCAGAGCACCCCAGCAGGACTGCGGTGCTTCCTGGCACAGGCACCACCCGGCTCCCGGATAGGCTGGTGCAGGCTTCCCGGGCATCGGAGGGGCCTAACTGCCAGCTGAGCAGGAGTGACCTGGGTGGGGTGGCAAGGAGAGCCTGAGCAGGGCCCTAGTCACACAGCGCTGGTTCCACCGGCCTCTCTGAACCCTCCTCTGCAGGCCAACTCTGAATCATTCTGACAACCCAGGCTGATAATGTGTGAGCCGTGCCTGACACCGAGGGGCACTCTGACAAGTCACCAGTCCCTTCTGGGCCCCATCAGTGACGTGACCGGCAGCCCACACCAGGAGCCCCAAGGCATCATCCCGCTCAGTGACCAACTCACCCACCGCCCAGTCTGTCCCGCGGCTTGGTACTTCTCAGGCCCTGCTCCTCCGGGGCCTGGCTGGTTGACCCCTCGGCTCTCACTGCGACACCACAGCAGCTTCCTCAGGGACTCCCGACCAGGTCCCCAGGAGCCAGCCAAGGCCGAGCTGACGCTGGTCTCCCTCCTGGACCCACTACCCCGGGATAAAGTCCAAGTGCTCGAGGAGGCTCTGGAGCTCCTGCGCAAACTCCCTCCCCAGGCCAGTCCCTGCAGGCTCCTGGCACCTGCCTGCGCCCACCTGCGCCCCATACCCCACACGGGCCGTGCTGCTCCACCACCTGCATTTCCAGGCCCCAGAACATGGCGACAGAGAGGCCTCAGCCCAGCCAAGTCCACACATCTGCTTTTCAACCATGCTGCTGGTCTCGGGTCTCAGAAAAGCTGCCCAAGGCTCAGTCCTGCCTGCCATGCCACCTTAGGCTCCTCATGCCACTGAAGCGGCTCATTTATGGGAATTCTAAGGTCCCCTCCAACTGGAATGTGGGAGGCTCAGAGGAAAGACATAGGAAATGACGCAGCCTGCGGGGACTCCGTGGGAAGCCCTGGGAGGAGTGACAGGAGAGAAGCTGGGGATCTGAGGAGAAATGGCTTCGAGCAGGCGGGACCCTCCTTGGCCTGTCCCCACTGCAGCTCAGTGCACAGCGCAGGCCCGCGGCTCAGCGGGCATTCAGCCAGCGCCCCCAGGTGCAGGGATGGACTTAACCCCAGAGGAGGAGGGACGAACCTGCAGAACTCTCCTGGGCTCCGGGCACCTGGTGAGGTGCCTGTTGCAAGCGGGAAGCTGCACAATGTGCCTTTCTCTCCTCCTCTGCCCAGTTACTTTGCCCCGCTCCTCACGTTTCTGCTGTGCCTGGCTGAGAACCAGGCCTGGGTCTGGAAAAGCCACCCACAGACGCTAAGCCACCTGTGCCCTCTTGGAAGCGTGGTTTGCTTTTCTGAAAAGTGAGGGGCCTGTGAGACGCTCGTGCCCCTCTTGTGCCAGGGCAGCCCCACCTGCCCAGCACAGCCACAGCCCCAGGGGCAATACCTCAATGAAGTCACTTCCTCCATCCACCAGGCCCCTGAGAGTGACAGTGAAGGGCCCAGGGCAGCAAGATGCCCTCCAGCTGTCTTAGGGGTGCAGTCACGGTGGTGGTGAGGACCCGGGGCCACGCTGCAGCAGGGCAGGCTGGACTCTTCCGCAACCAGGGGCCACAGCCCTCTTGGGTCAGGACTGGCCATCACCAGGGACACTCAGGATGAGCAATGAAATGCAGGAAGGTCACAATTGTTCTTTAACTTATTTTAGGGTCTCCTTTAAACCACTTCCAAAGTAGATGAAACAGCAAACGGTAGTGATTTGTAGACAATCAACAGAAGCAAAAACGCTAACCGGAAGCTACGTCAAAAGAAAAGGATCCAGGTACCATCTCCTGACGGGCGCCACTGAGGAGGGTGTGAAGCTGGGATCATGGCCCCGGGTGACTCCATCTGTCTGGGAGGGACGGTTCCTTAGTAGCACGGGCGCACTCAGGTAACTTCTGACCAGTCACTGACCCAGTGCCCATGTTAACAGGGGACGGACTTGTAGATGACGCCCCCCCTAAATAGGATGGCTGCCAGGACAGTTCCAGAGAGGACAACTCAGGTCACAACCCCACAGACCCCCACGTGAAGGCACTGAACACCTGGTCGGCGGAGTGCAGAGGTGGTCCCGGCCCGGTCAACACCGGACAGTGAGGAGTCTGGAGGAGCCTCACTGCGGTTTCCTTTCCTTTCTCCTCGTGGCACTTAAAGTTCTCCTGATGGCTTCTGGTGTCTGACTTGAAATCTTCTTTCATCGGATCTGAGGTGTGGAGTCTCCACTCGCTGCTTTCCTGGGACATTATGACTTGGTGCCTGGACTCCGCTCAAGAGCCAACCACGGGACGGGCATCGACACTGTTCGTCACCCATCTAAGTTGGCCTCGGATACCTTGCCTTCTGCCTTGAGCCTCCCGGGGTTCACTGACCTCTGCCCAAAGCTCCCCTGCGTGTCACGCCCACCTGCTCGACTCGTCTTACGTCATCTTGTTGTTTTTGCTCAGCTTTTTATTCAGGCAGCAGCTGCAGTGACACTTTGTCCGTCCTGGGTGGCACGCAGACTTGTACTCTCCCTTGCTTTTTGCAGCATCTTCTTAATCTGTAGGAGGGGCATGACAGAGGAGACAGGCCACCTCCACTGATGTGGCTATTGTCTTGGGGCACACACCCACCTCCCTTCAGGAGTGGGTACTGCACCATCTCATTTTAGAGGCTCTATCCAGAATCTGGGGGGTACACAGGTCACCATCTTCGTCGACCAGGATCCTCCTTCTTTTTTAATATCTTTTAGTTGTAGGTGGACACAATACATTTATTTCATTTTTATGTGGTGCTGGGGATCGAACCCAGGGCCTCACCCATGCCAGGCGGGCGCTCTTCCTCTGAGCCACGACCCGACTCCAGGCTCCTTTTTCTTTCTTACGCCATTTGTCCTGTGGTCATGTGCTCTGTTTTCAACATAGTGACACAAACACCACTCCTCTCCTCCACTTTCAGCGTCCAGCTTAAGCTACTCTTAAAAATGCTATGCAGAAGGATTAAGGGTCACTTCCCCAAGTTATTGAAGATTTTTTTTTTAATTAGATGACGAGATTGAGCGACAGTGGGTCAGCAGATGATAAGCCAGGAGTCGCAGAGCTTAGACTCGCTACATCAAGTTCCCGGGAACCAGGGCAGGGACGCATCCTGGTTCTGGGTTTCGAATGGAGTGTCCGGGAGGGACACCTTCACACATCCATCTCTCTTGGTCATCAGCACTGCTGAGGGACACTGGGGTATGGACAGACTCTGGCTTCCTCTCACAGAGGGGAAATACTCCCTCACAGGGTTTCAAGCCACACCAGTCAGAGCGCATAGTTTGGCAGCCTTCGACCTTCCATGGCCACTCAAGGAAGAGGAGACAAAAAGTTACCAGGGACTAGAAAAATAATGGTCAAAAGTGCCCACGTATAAGCTTTCTGCCCCTCACAATCAAAACAACAGCTTCCCTTGCTCCCTAGCAGCTGGTCTGATACCATCTGGGTGTAAGCTGCATAAGCAAGGGCCCAAACTGACTGGAGGCCAGAGGGAAAGTGTCACCTTTAGATCCAAGCTGCTGTGGCACATACAAAACGGCTTCCCTTTCCTCACACTCTGGGATTATGCGCTTTCAATAAATTCCTCCCTAAAGGGTTTTCTCCTCTCTCCAGATGGGCACAGGGAAGAAAAATAGAAAGATCCCAAATGTGTAAGTTTTCTTTTTTTGTTTTTGAATTTTTTAATATTTATTTTTCAGTTTTCGGCGGACACAACATCTTTGTTTGTATGTGGTGCTGAGGATCGAACCTGCTTGAGCCACATGCCCAGCCCTTTTCATTTTCTTAAAAGCTTTTTTTTTTTCCTAAGGACTCCACAGGCTCCCACATTCTTTACATATCTGGGCTGACTCATGCAAAAGGGCACTCTGGTCTGATAAGGTTGTTCTGTGTCCTCCTTCTCTAGGGTAATTACAGCTAAGTGGTTTTTTTTTTTTTTTTTCTGAGTTCAAGGTTTTTGTTGTTAACAATGAATTCACCTTTTCTCCTGAACTAATTAGTCTTTTTTATTGTCCTCTGTTTTTCTTTCTGCTGTCTTTACTCAGAGGCCAGTGTTCAATGTTAACTCTCAAATACACTAGAAAAAGGAAGAGATCTTCTTTGAGGAGCCCTAAGCTGGGGAAATAAACAGTGGTGGTGGGAGTGAATTTGCCCCCAGCCAGTGGACTTCAGCACTGACCTTGACTGACAGGATGCCATTCTTCAGGTTCCCAACTTCACAGGCTCCATTCCAATTCTAAAGGACTAAATCTGACAGTCTGTATGATAAATATTTATAGCTCTTTTGTAGCCTATGGAGGAAGTCATACCTGACAAAAAGCTAAAAGGTCTTTGCTCTTGATTTATATATATGTGTTTGCGTGTGCGCGCGCACACCTGTGTGTATTCTAAGTGGTGTCTACATGTGTGCTTGTGTCTATATATCATGTACATGGGGCCAAAATTGGCATATAGATAAAGGGTGCTCATAATTTTTTTTTTTGTGTGTGTGTGTGTGTATGTGTGTGTTGCTGGGAATTGAACCCAGGGCCTTGTGCATGTGAGGCAAGCTCTCTACCGACTGACTTATATCCCCAGCCCAAGAGTGCTCACAAAATATTTAAAAAATGGATTCAGGGCTGGAGCTATAGCTCAGTTGGTAGAGTGCTTGCCTAGCATGCACAAGACCCTGGGTTCAATCCTCAGCACCCATCAAAAAATAATAATAATAATAATTCAAATACCTTTTAGTTTACATGATTTAAAACGACTTGAAAAGAGATAAAAATAAAAATGTCTTTAAAGTTATTAAACCACACTTTTTTTTTCCCTAGGTGATCAGCCAATGAAGAGAGTTGTTTTCTATAAAATGTTTACAGTGAGGGTGTGGCTTAGCACTCTCACGTAGGAGGTACTGGGTTCGATCCTCAGCACCACAGAGAAATAAGTAAATAAAATAAAGCTATTGTGTCCAACTACAACTAAAAAAATATATGTATAAAAACTGCTTAAGTCATCATTATACAAAATACATGTATGAAGAAGTGAATTTGGTGTCAACATATCTTATATACAAACAGAGATATGATAAATTATGGTATAAAGGTGTATTAAGAATTGTAATGCAAAAAAAAAATCAATAAGAGAGCTCATGTATAATGGCATAATTTGATGTGAACATACTTTCTATACAGAGTTATTAAAATTGTGCTGTGAATGGATAATTATGAATGTAATGCATTCCACTATTGTCATGTATGAAAGAAATTTTTAAAAAGCAAAAAAAAAAAAATGCTTAAAGTGTAATGTCCATTGCTTCTAGGATTTTTCAACAAAAGAGATGGCTTAGGGCTATTGTTGTGGCTCAGTGGTAGAGCGCTTGCTTGGCATGTGTGAGGCCCTGGGTTCAATCCTCAGCAACACATATAAGTAAATAAATGAAATAAAAGACCCACTGACAACTAAAAAAATAAATTAAAATAAAGAAGATGTCGGGGCTGGGGTTGTGGCTCAGTGGTAGCGCGCTCGCCTTATGCATGAGGGGCTCTGGGTTCAATCCTCAGCACCACATAATAATAAAATAAATAATATAAAGGTATTGTGTCCAACTACAACTAAGAAATAAATATTAAATTTTAAAAGATGGCTTAAAATATTAACTTGACTTGGTTTTCATGGGTAACCTAAGTTAAAAATGGGTAAATCAGATTTAACATAAACAGGATGAACATTTATAAATATGATTTTATAAATTGTTGATCAATGGAAAGCAATTAAGATTACTTTGTTTCTAAAAGCAAGATGATTAAGGGTTAAAATTCTACTTTCAGCCTGGTACTGTGACACATTCCTGTAATCCCAGCAGCTCGGGAGGCTGAGGCAGGAGCATTACAGGCTCAAAGCCAGCCTCAGCAACAGTGAGGCACTAAGCAACTCAGTGAGACCCTGTCTCTAAATAAAATACAAAATAGGGCTGGGGGTGTGGCTCAGTGGTTGAGTGTCCCTGAGTTCAAGAAGAAAAGGAGGAGGAAGGAGGAGGAAGAGGAGGAGGAGGAGGAGGAGGAGGGAAAAACCAAACTAGTTTCAATTAAAAAAATCTATGAGAAAAACAAAGTATTTTATTTCATTAAAATGTATTTTGTATACATTCATAAATTTTTAAGGATTGTTTTAAAATGTAAACTTAAAAGGTCAGTAACTAGGAAAGAAATGTAATCAAGTTAGAGGTATAGAAACATATTATGGTAAGAAAAATTAAAGGGGAAAGGAAATATTTCTAGATGAAAAAGCATCTTGTAGGGTAAAATAATATCTTTGTTCTAAACTTCAAGATGAAAGAGAGGACAAAACTAAGGATGTAAACTGGTTTAAAATGTCTAAGTAAGTCACAAAAGGTTGGTGAAAGGTAAATCTCAAAATGTTTGTGTGTGATTAATTTGGCTATAATCAGCACAAAGTTTAATTTAAGGGTTTCCCTCCCCCAAAGTCAACATTTAATACATTAATATGAAACAAATTCCAATTATCTGTTTAAAAAACAAGGTTTTATTAAAACATTGATCTGCTCTTATCCATCAAGATCATTTCTTTCTTTTAAGTTCTATTACTTAGAGAAATTAAGTCTTAAAGGAATCAAGGTTTGTAGCTGTTCTAAGGTCTTTTAATTGATGACTTCATAGCTGGTTAATAAAAGACTATTATTTTAGGTTACTACAATATAGTTGACACCCAAAATATATGTGACTAGAGATATACATACATCTGAGAACTAACTATGTTTGTCTGAGTCTTGTAAAAGTTTGTAAAATAAAGGTTTATGTAGGTTTACAAGGTGACCACTAAGTGCTCTTTCATAGGTTGTGTTGGACATAAAGGGCTACGTGCCCACTTTAAAACCTGGCTTGCATCTGTTTGCTTTAACTACATAAATGTTTCATTGTTACATAAATAAGATACATTTGTATATAAGATAATGAGTCTGTTTTGGATCCTCACCTGAGTTAAGACTGCCTCCCACCTTACTCCATGTTGATGGCTCTAAAGTAGGCCAGAATTAAGTTTATTTAAAATTGTTATCAAAAGATAGATTTTTGTTGTAAAGATTACTATGATCTCAAAATAAACAAGGGATAGAGTACAAAATTACATAAAGATTTTGGTAAATTATAAAAGGTATTTAAGGTTGTAAGAGTTAAAAAAAAATAAAACTTGTGAAGGATTTGACATGTAATTGAGTTCATAAACGAATGGATCTTTACATAGGCTAAATAGATATCAAATATACACTAGTGCAATGATAGAGAGTATGTTTTTTGATACAAAGTTATTATACAAACTATGTTGTTGCTCTTAAATTCATTTTGTGTTTTCCTTCTAAGACTTTATAATTGTTACCTGCTACTATTTTGCAGAAGTACCATTTTAAAAACTTTTCTTGTAGCTGCAGATGGACAGAATGCCTTATATTTATTTATTTATTTATTTTTATGTGGTGCTCAGGATCGAACCCCGTGCCTCACACATGCTAGGCAAGTGCTCCACCCCGGAGCCACAATCCCAGCCCAGAAGAAATACTTTTAACACAACAACCTGAGTTAATTAAAGACAGTAAGTCATCACCTAAGGAAAGACAAAATAGAATGCTGACTTCTAGTACTGACGCAAACTCACTGCTCCTGGTTCAAGCATGGTGAAGCTGCAGGGTGCCTTGGCCATGCCTATAATCCCAGCTACTTGGGAGCCTGAGGCAGGAGGATCGAGTTCAAAGCCAGCCTCAGCAAAAGCAAGGTCCTAAGAAACTCAGTGAGACCCTGTCTCAAAATAAAATACAAAATAGGGCTGGGGATGTGGCTCCCTGGTTGAGTGCCCCTGAGTTCAATCCTTGGTACCCCCCCCACCTCACCCCCCAAAAAGACAATGGTCCTTTTAATGTAACTTGAGACTCTTATACAGGAGTGTCTAATAACTATTACAAAAGACATCGCCACAACTTGTTCTGGGTCAATTTGAGACACACAAATTTTCCTAACCTCCTACATAGGTAAACTTAATCTGTTTTTCACTGGTTTGATTGTGTAACTCTGCTATTTATCCCTCCGATTAGTCTATAGGACATAATCTGGCATGTGGAAACTCTGACCACTTACACCCAAAAGCTCTCCATGACCCTCAAAGAGGTCTCTCTCTCCTTACCACGGAGGTGGCTCTCATGAGAAAAGCTGTGTTACACAACTGGATGGCTTTGGATGTTCCTACTGCAGCTCAGGGTGGCACTTGCGCCATTACCCAATGCTGTGTCTGCATTCCTGACCACTCTGACAATGTAATGAAAATTCTTAAAGATTCACATTTTCTTTCTTTCTTTTTTGTACGGGAGACTGGACTCAGGGGCACTCCACCACTGAGCCACGTCCCCAGCCCTATTTTGTATTTTATGTAGAGACAGGGTCTCACTGAGTTGCTTAGTGCCTCGCTTTTGCTGAGGCTGGCTTTGAACTCGCCATCCTCCTGCCTCAACCTCCCAATAGCTGGGATTACAGGAGTGGGCCACTGTGCTCGGCTAAGATTTACCTTTTCAATGAGATACAAAGTGATGTCCTCACCTGTCTCATCTTGGGATCAATGTTTTAGTTACCAGCGTTCTAACACTTCCTGGTGGAAGAAACTGCTGATATTGAGTCATTATCACATCACTGGAGTATTTGATGTTGTTGTGTCTATTGTTGTGTCTATCTTTTTCCAATACTTATGTCTTCTCATTTTGTTCATAGGGCATCGGCCTCCCAGGTGGCTTTACAACCTGTTTCTACTAACCTAGAGAATCACCATGACCCCCTGGATAGACCTGACTCATAATCTGAAGCATTTCCCTGATAGATAGCAAGGACTGGATACACCCACCCTGTAAGCCCACGCCCCAGCTCAGCAGGAAGTAGCTACTGATTTGACTTCATACCCTTTATTCCCTGTGATTCAGGGTCACCAGTCTAGAGAGGGGGATGTCAGGCAGAAGCTACCAACAGCAGTGAAATGCAGGCAAGGTCACAGGCACTCTTTAGATTACTTTAGAGTTCTTTGAACTCCGTTCAAAGTAGATGAGAGAGCAAAGGGTGGTAGTTAATTTGTGGGAAATAAACAGAAGCAAAGGAGCTAATGGGAAATTTTGCTTCTGTTTGTAAAATGGATCTCATTTTACAAGAAAGGATCCATGGGACTCCCCCGCCCCTTTTTAACGTTTTCAGTTGTAGATAGACACAATACCTTTATTTTGTTTGGTTAGTCTTATATGGTGCTGAGGATCAAACCCAGGCAAGTGCTCTATCATTGAGCCCCAGCCCCAGCTCCTGGGGCTAACTCTTGACCCACTGAGGAGGGTGTGAAGCTGGGATCATGGCCACGGGTGACTCCATCTGTCTGGGAGGGACGGTTCCTTCAGTAGCACAGGCACACTAAGGTAACTTCTGACCAGTCACTGACCCAGTGCCCATGTTAATGAGACAGACTTGTAGATGAAGCCCCCCTAAATAGGAAGGCCACCAGGAGAGTTCCAGAGAGGACAACTCAGGTCACAACCCCACAGACCAGCGTGAAGGCACTGAACACCTGGTTGGCAGAGTGCAGAGGTGGTCCCGGCCCCTGTCACTTGGACTAAACTTCTCCTGATGGCTCCTGGTGTCTGACTTGAATTCTCTCTGGTCAGAATGCAGGCACTGAAGTTTGGCATTTTAGCTCCCCACTTCCCTGGGACAAAGGATGCTGTCACTAAATGACAAGGGATGCCGAGCAGGGCTGCAGGGGCCGAGCCTGCTCCTTAACCCTGTGAGACCACCACCCATCTGTCCTCGCCCTGTCAACTCCTGACCTTTCTCACCTGGAAGAGTCAGAGAATGCTACCACACAGGCACGCGAGTGCCCAAACGTCCCGCTGACACTGAGGAAGGAGTGAGAATGAAGTGGCAGCAACGTGACATGCATAGGGAATTCCGTCTCAGCAAAGCCACTACGGCCCCCATCGACCCCAGGCTCCCAAGTGATGTGTGCCACCTCATTCCATTCCCACAACCCATTTTACAGATGAGGAAGCTGAGGCTTGGCGAGGGGACAGGACTTGCCTGCTATCAGGTACCCAGCAAGTGGTGGAGAGGGCCTGCAGGGGTTGCGTGTGCCAGAGGCTGCCTGTCCTCACCAGGCTCAGGATCGCCCCCTGGCCTCCACCCCCCAGGGGCCGCGGAGCCGACTTCAGTGTTCCAGAAGACCCCTCTCTAGGCCTGCTCCTCCACGCTGCCCCCTTGCGTCACATGGAGCGCCAATGTTCCAGGAGCCTGTCCCACAGGAGCGGCGTCCTAATTGCTGGTCCCAGGCTCTCCCCCCATGGAACGGTTCTGCTCTCCTCCAGCGTCCTCAGGTCGTACGTTCTGTGCCCTCCAGTGACCATGTGACCTCTTCAGGGCTCAGTATTCCTGCCACTCCCCCAACCCTGTAACCAGCCCAGCACTCCAGGCCCCGGGCCCATCACCCTCCAGGGGATTCTGGAGCCACAAAACCACCGACGTCACAGACAACCCAGGCAGGCAGCAACGCCCCTCTGCACCTTCTCCCGGTCTCCCCAGCCCTCACCAGACGCCCCGCAATGGTCACAAGACAGGAGCTTCACAAGATGGAGACTGTGGGTCACTGGGCTTCCAGGTCAGGGCTGGCACAGCTTGGAAGGTGCTGAATGGGCACCCCAGGACAGATTATGGGCAAAGCGTAAGAGGCGTGTATCCATGGGTCAAAGACTCTGATGGTGTGCACCAACACACAGGTGCATGCAGTCACCCTGAGACTGGCCAATCTGCGCCATCTGTGCCTTGCCACTTGCCCAGCCCTTGGCACACAGTAGGCACTCAGGCAATAGCTGAGGGCGTGGGGTGAGCACTCTGAACCAGGTACAGAATCAGGAGCCGGGAGGGAGGCAGACTGAGTTCTCACCCAGGATAAGGCTCAGATGCCATTACAAGTGACCACAGGACCACAGGACAGAGCTTGTCCCGTGTGGGAGGATGGCCGGGGAGGATGGCCGGGAAGGAGCGTGGAGGCCAAAGTCAGTGAGGACTGCAGCCAACAGGGACGGGGGGGGGGGGGGGTGGTCAAACCATCCGCCCTGGACCCTGCCCTGGGGCCACCCCTGGCTGGGAAGCAGGATGGCTTCCCCATTGGGGATGACCATGGCGGCTCTTCAGGAGGAGGCTGGGCCCAGCAGCAGCCAAGGCCAAGAGTAGGAAGGTGAGGACCACATGGAGATGAGCAGCCACGGCCCAGAGGCTGGACACAGGGCTCGGAGGAAGAAGGTGCAGAGGCCAGGCTGGGCCGCGGGAAGGAGGCCAGATGTGTTTGGATGAATTCCTGGGCACTGCCCCAGGAGCCCCAGGCCTGGACTCCGTGACCCAGTTTCCCCGAATGAGAGCTGCAGAGGCCGCTGGCACAGGCGCCCAGCCTGGGGATGCACCTGCTACCAGGCAGCTCCTGTGGGGAGCCCGCGGCCGACACCCGGAGGCTGCTCACGAGTGGAGGCCCCAGGATCAGACAAAGGCGAGCAGCTGCCACCTCTTCTTCCCTCTTGCCTTAGGATAGAGCTTCATTTTCTTGTTTCTCATACTTTCTAGAAACTCCGGAAAGCACAGCAGCAGCAAGAGGCAGTAACGACCTCGTGGCCCGGGCCGCCTCAGCCGCTCTCCCCCTCTCGCTGGAAGGAGCCATCTCCGGGCACTTCTTGCCAATATGGGGGCAACACAAATTTCTTTCTATCCAGCTTTGGGCCTTCTCCATGTTAAAGGACAGGAGCTCAGAGCCCTGGGGACCCTGCTTTCATTGGCTCCTTCCTGTCCACTCCCAGATCTGACCTGTAGGAAAATGTCCTTGCTTGGAGACGGCGGAGAGGGCAGGAGTGCAGTCCCGTGAAGTCCTGCTCGACTCTCCTCCCACTCCCCACGCAGGAGACCGTAAGCCTCTCTTGTGGCACTCTGGCCAAGCCCCAAGCACCCCAGGCCTCAGTATTCCTTCTGCAAAATGGGTAGGTTCAGCTGGCCACAGGCCTTGAGCAAGATCCTCTGCTGGCCTCTCTGGGCTGACCTCACAATCACCTGCACTCAGCTGCCCACTACCAACCAACACTGGCAGGAGCTGGGTCAGGAGGCCCCCTGATCCCTCCCACGAATCTCTCCCTTTGCCCTTAGAAACAAGGAAAGTGTGCCCTGCTGGTGGCCCTGGTGACACGCACCCAGCATCCTCCTGGTCCGTCCCCTCTGCTCACTCCACCAGCATTTCCTACCAGGCCCAGCACTGCACAGACCCTCAGCCAGGGTCTCACCATCCCACAGGACAGACATCCCACAGGCCGGCCTCACTGCACTTGGGGGTGGGGTCCCGGAGGAAGTTTAAAGGTCAATCAGAACCATCCAGAACACAAGGGGGGCACTCACACTCAAGACAGGGACCGGGCCTACAAAGGCCCCAGGGCAAAACCAGCCCCTGGGGGACTTCTGGGGTGGTGGGTGCTGGTACGTCTCCCTGAGAATGTGGGGCACGTTAGCCCTCCCCACTGGCAAGTGCCTGAAGGTTTCCTTCAATTTTCCCCTAGTGTGCGGGTCACCAGCCTGTGCCACGTATGGCTCCAGACACTCGTGACAGCAGTGTCATGCCAGGCCCCACTCAGCCTGAGACGTCTTGGTGTCCAGATGCCCCCAGGGAGGAGGGTTGCTAGGGACATCCTGGGGTGTGCCCTCTGCCCAAGGCTAGTCCCAACAGCAGAGTCCCTGAGGGATCCTAACAGAGTCCCTTCTGCAGAACCACAGCCTTCATGGCCAGCTCCTGACCTCTTCAAGCTGGCCCAGACTCTCGGCTCCAGCCCTTTAGCTGAACCAGAACTTTCCACTGGGCATGAGCAGTATGTCTTTGGACTAATCACCCCATTCTCTGGGCCTCTGTGTCAGGACTAAAGATCTTGGGCTGTTTCAAGAACCAAGTTAATAGTAAACATTCCAGACGGGGCCAAACCAGGGACTAGCTGGTACCGGGCCCCAGCCCAGGGCTGGTTTTGCCTTCCCTGACCCGAGTGCATCTCATCTCCTAGAAGCCTGGGCAGAGGGGCTCCTCCCCTTCCGCACCCCTCACAGACGCAGCAGCACGCCCCTCGGGTGACTTCTGAACCCAGGGCGTCCCCTCCTGCCCACCGTGAGAATCACCCCAGATCCCAGGCTGAACTTCACTAGCTAGAGCCACTCGGGTCACCCAGCCGAGGGCCCAGCCTGTCTTGCAAAGCCTCCTCCAGCCTGTGTGACAGGAGTTAGTCACTGCCCCCGCCAGAGACTCAGTTTCCACAGTGAAAAGAGGGTTATTTCCACGCGACTGTCCTGTGACACTTCAAGGGGATCCTACAGAAAACTGTGGCACACTGGTTCTGTCCATGCCATTCATGAGTGACACCAGCTCATGTTCACGCGGCTGCTGGACGGGTGCCTTCCCCAGAACCAGCCAGTTCCGGCCATTTCTGGAAGACTCCCTCCCTGGCAGCTCTTGAAACCAACGGTCAACAAATACCTAAAGGCATTATCTGTGGAACGCCTTCTGCCTTCTGTGTGCCAGGCACGGGCAGTGCCCACCTGGGTGCTGGCCCTGGAGCCCGGCCCTTCCCATCATCCGAGGCTCTCCCTGCGCGCCCTCCTGGGGAGGCTGGCATCCATCGCCTGCCAGGGTTCACCCAACCAAAGGCTGCGTCCAGTAACAAGAGGAGCAGGGACCACAGGACCCGTCCAGAGTGTGAAGCAGCTGTGGGGGAGGGGCACACCCAGCCCTGCCAGCGTCCAGGAAGAGACACTGCTGCTCAGGGTGGGGACAGCAGGTGCGTGAGAGCTGGGTGGCCAGGGACGGAGGCCAAGAGCAGGTGGGGGTCGGGGGTCTCATGTGGCAGTTGGCACTGCACTTTGCGGGACTGGGCATCTTGGGGTCCACGGATCCCCTCAGGTGCAGGGCAGGGCAGCATTTTAAAAACTGGGTTCCTAGGCTGCCACAGCAGGATGCTGACGCAGAGGGGCTGGGTGGGGCCGGGAAGTGCGGGCTTTCCCAGCGGCCCAGGACAACAGGAAGGAGGCCTGCTGTTAAAGGAGGCTGCCTGAGGCCAGGAAGCCAGGAGGCAGCTGCCTTGGGGGTGCAAGGGCAGGCCCCCTGCTGGGATCCCATGGGGAAAGGGCAGGTCTGGGTGACCAAGGGGCCCAAATGGGCAGCCCTGACGGCTCTGGGGTCCTAGGGTTTGAATGCAATCCCAGCCCTGCCACTTCCTGGCTATGAACCCCCAACTCCAGGTTCCTCCCAACTGTCCAGGGATGATAACAACAGGATCCATGCCCAGGAAGTTATGGAGAGTCACTGGGTTAGAGCACACAAAGTGCCTGGCCCTTGCCCTGCACGTATTGAGTACTCAACAAACAGCAGCAAGTCTTTGTGTCTTGGAGGTGGGGATGGAGAGAACCACCTAGAAAGCCTATCTCGCCCATCAAGACTCTGCCAGCCAGAAGCCCAGAGCCCACCAGCGTCACCCGCCCTTGCTCAGACCCTGCACTGTTCCTTCTGGAAAGTTCAGTTTGCCTGGACAGGGCAGCAAGAGGACAGGCCTGAGGAGCCCCGCAGGTCTCTGCCAGATCCAGCCTTCCGTCCTGGCCCCCCCTCCCCCGTGGGGAGCCCACTTCAGTGGCAAGTTTTGAGCCCAATAAGCCCTGAGTCCATAAAACAACAGAGTAATTAGGTGCATGAGCGATTTCTATTGTTCCAATTTTATTTTTATAGAAAAGATGAAAATAAGTGAGCCGAGGAGGAATTTCCACTTCAGGCAGCACAGGGAAGTCCTGGAGGATCATGGTAGCTTCCTGGGCTACAGGAGAGGCGTGGCCCCTGGCCAGCCCGGTTCCAGACCACGGGAGAGGGTCCCAGGCCTTCCACCAGAAGTGCTCCCTGTCCCCTTCTGGGAGGTTGGGGCAGGAATCCCTGCCAAGCCAGCTCCCGGGGGCCATCCCCCTCCAGTGCAAAGCTGCCCTCTGAAGGGTCAGTCCACCCACCAGGGGAGGAGCAGGGGGTGTAAGGCCTGGACAGCAGGGCCTGGGCCAAGAATCGCTCATTCACCCATGGATTCATTCATTCATGCACCTGGTACATCCGTCACTGTCACTCATCAGGGGAACAATAAGCCTGTCAGAGAAATGAGCATGTGCTCTGGGGGGCTTCAGCAAGGGGACCTGACTCACAAGGGGTCCCTGAGCCAGCCATGCCCAAGCTGCCTTGGAAAGGGTGGGTGAGTGCCAACAAGAAGCTGTGCCTCAGTGTCCCCTCTGCAGAGGACCCAATAAATGACAGTTATTAATATTTCATGGGCAGACATGTGCATATCTAAGGGGTTGTGTGGCTGGTGGCAACAGCAGTGGGGAGAAGGTCTGTCTGATCCTGGGGTGGAGGCTGGCAGCTCAGAGGAGGCATATGAAGAAACTTCTGAGGGGTGACAGAGTCTTAAGGGACAGAGAAGAGCGAGGAGCGGAACAGATATTCAAGGATAGGAACTGGTGTGGGTCTGTTTGGATCTCAGCTCAGAGCTCTGTTAAGCTAAAGCATGGGGTCCAGCTGGGCCATTCTGTGCAAAACCCAAGGCCAAGGTCAAGGTTAAGGCAGGTTAAAAGGTTTGGAAGGTCTCATAAAAGGAAGACTCTCAAACTGTGCCTGCCCCATCCCACGGCAGGCTGTTGGGGGTGGCCACTCGTCCCCAGCTCTCGGGCCCATCCACACCTCCCTTGCAAGCCCCTCACCTACAGTATCTCCTGGCTCTAGCTCCCCTGAGTCTATCTGACCAATGGTACCTGGGGTCTTCTCTCCATGTTCAACCATCATTATTAAGCACCTACTGAATGCCTGGATGCTGAAGCTGGCATGCACCACCTCCCATTAGGAGACTCTTGTTAAGCCACACAGGGAAGATGTACAGCATGGGAATCAGTCAGCACTAACTGGGCGGATTTTATCTTCTCAGAGAACATACCATTGCCTGCTGCTGGGGCAACAATTCAGAAAAGGCCATAGGGCCACAGTCAGAAGGGAAGGGAACAGTCCTCTGCCAAGGGCAAAGCAGGAGGCTCACTCTGAAGGTGGAGAAGCACATGCCAGCGGAAAACACACCAACCAGCCTGTTCAACTGGTAATAGAGCGCACCATCCCCATTTTACAGACAAGGCAACTGAGGAACAGAGATGCAGAGTCACACAGTAAGAAGTGGTGTGAGCAGGATTTGAACCAGGACGATGGATCTGGAATCTACTCTTAGCAACTCCCCCTGACCCAGGCAGCCAGCACCACCCTGGGCAGACAGAGGGTGCCTGGGGGGATCTACCACCAACTAGATGCCAATATCCTGAGAATGGCCTGTGTCTTCTCGACCCAGCACAGGACTCCTTGCCTGAAGGCACTGTGCTTCTTGGCCCAAATGTCAGAAGAAACTTCTGGAAGGGAGCACTAGTCCTTGTGGAAATCGGGGTACATTATGAGGATGTGGAAACAGAGCGGTATACTCCAAACATCCGGCTGTGAGATGGCAGAGGTGTGGGTCTGCAGACCACCCTGCCGCTGCCCCATATCTCCTCCCAGGGTTACCTGAGGACTGGACACTGAGCTCCGCGCTCAGCTGCCTCCCATTCCCATCCAGCCCACCTGCCTGCGCTAGAGGGCTCTGGCCTGGCCTGACAGCTGACCTCAGATGTCCTCATTTGACAGGTAATAACACCAATGTGGTGGCCAGCAATCTCCCAAACTTCTCAGGTGCCAGGCATCCCACGCCCAACATCTTACTCAACTCCCTCCAAAATCCTGTGAAATCCCATTTGACAGAGGTGGAAATGAAGACTCAGAAAGCCGACTCCCTGGAGGTGGGCCAGCAACTACAGAGGAGATGGCTAGTGTCCACCAGCAGCCCTGCCCACATCAGCACCTCAGGGCCGCTGAGCCAGTCTGTTCCGGGTCAGCGTCATCTCAGCTCCCTGCTGTCCTCAGGAACCAGTGCCAAATGAAGCATGGCCAGTCACCTTGACTCCACCTGGTCCTCCAGCCCTTCTGCCCTCCCCCTGCCTCACCTGCCTCCTCATCACTTCTGTGGTAGCAAAGGGGCTTGTCATGCCCCACCTCCACGGCACAGCCCAGGCCAGGCACTCAGGCCTCTGAGCCTCGCCCATGTCATTGCCTCTGCCCAGATCCCTCCTGCCCTTCTCCCCCCACAAGCCCTTTCACATTCCTGTCCTCTCCTCCTGGAAGTTCTTACCCCCTTGGGCTGGGAGCCCCTCTTTCAAACTTTCCCAGGACCTGAGCCTATCTCCTTAGCTCGGGGTAGCCTGAACATTCCTGCGGTGTGGGAAGGCATTGCCTTGCTGTCCCCGGCATCCTCGTGTGTGACCCACTGTCTGGACCTTTAACTGTACCCCTTCCAGGTGACACACCAGGACTCCCCCATCAAGTCATAGCTGTACTGGTGTCTGTCTCAGGAATAAAGGGGGACCACAGAGGAATCCCCCGGGGAAGTAGCGCTCTTGCCAGTACCCTTTCTGGGGTGCCTTTCAGGGTTGGAGTCATCTGACCTCAGGCCACTGGGGATGGCTGAGCTACCCATCTCTCCTTGTTGCACCCCAGCTCAGGCACCCCTCCCTACAAACACAACGGGGCTGGCTCCCCCCCACACCCGCGGTTCCAGAACTCACTATTTGCAGATATTTATAGCGCCCTCCCCCAGCCACGATCCCTCCTCCGCCCTGGGCAGTGCAGTGCAAAGAGCGGGAGCACCCCTCCCCCTCTGGAAAGGATGGGGGCTGTTTGCCCCTGGCCTCTGCCTGGTCCCCACTGGCCGCTATGGCCCCAGCCCCCGCACCCGCCCAGCACCCTGCGCGCGCCTGGGCCTCGGCCGCCGCAGCCCCGGGTCGGGGGGTAGGGAAGGCGGGCGCCGAGGCCTCCAACCCGAGCCCCGCGCCGCGCCGGAGTAGGGGGGCCGCGGCGCACAAAGCAGGGCTCAAGCTCGGCGCCTCGGGACGCCCCCCGCCCAGCCGGGGGAGGGGGTGGCCGCGACGCAGTTCTGCCCTGCGGCCCCAGAGAGCTCCGCGGAGCAGCCGCGTTGGGGGAGGGGGCGCGGGCGAGGAGCCTCGGTGCATCTCGCCCCCACCTCGGCCGCGGCCCCCGGCTCCCGCGCCCCGGCCCCCGCCCCGAAGGCCGCGCTCCGGGAGGGGCGGCGGGAGCGGAGCCGGGGCGCCGCGCGGCGCGGGAGGCGAGGGCCGGGGGCGCGGGGCTGCGGGGCTGCGGCGCGGGTCCCCAGACGCCAGGATCAACTCACCCATCGCCCGCTGGGTCTCAGCAGCGGCGGCAGCAGCAGCGGCGGCGGCGGCTCCGCGGCCCCCGGGGCCCCCGGCGGGGAGATGCTGGCGTCCGCCGCAGCCTCTCGCCCCATCCCGGGCTCCGGCGGCGGCGGCTGCGGCGGGCGCCCGGCATCGCAGGCGGCGCGGCCCCGGCCGGGCCCCGATCCCCGCCCCCCACCCCACCTCCACCCCGTCCCGCGGGCCCGGCGCGGCCGCTCGCTGCACCCCGGGGCGGCGGCGGGGGCGCAGCGGGCTGACCGGCGCGGGGGGCGCGGCGCGAGGCCGAGCGCTGCGCACGGAGGTGCCTCTCCCGCCGGCCCGGGCAGCCCCGTCCCCCGCCCCGCCCCGCGCAGCCCCCTCCCCGCCCGCCCGCCCGCCCGCGCTCCCGCCGGGCTCCCTCCGGGCTCCGCTCGCCGCGCCGGGCCGGGCCGGGGGCGCCAGGGACCGCAGATCGTGCCGCGCTCCGCGCCTCCCGCGTGTGCTCGGATCAAGTGTGTGAGTGTGCGCGCGCCCTGCCTGTGACCGTGCGTGCGCCGGCCCACGGCCCGGGCGTCCTGTGCGGTTGTGTGTGTGCGGTGGGAGGCGGGGCCGGGCAGAGTGCGTGTGGGGGGTGCGCGTGGGGCTGCGCGGCGGGTTCCGAGTGTGCGTGGACGTGTGTGTCTGCGTTCTGCGGTGCACTGGGGTCTGAGTCACGGCGTGTGCCCGTCCGGTTCCTGTGTGTGTGTGGATGTGCAGACCCGCGTTACCGTTGGTTCCTGGACCGTGATTTCGCGCACATGCGGTGAGGGGAGGACTCTGGGGCCGGGGCTGAGGATTGTGCCGGGCCCTAAAGGCTGTGATTAAGTGCACACGCACCTGTGACTCTGTGCAGAGGCTGGGCCTGTGGTGTGTGTGTCGTGTGGGGCCTGTCACCTCCTTGTCTACTCAGCTGTCTGGTTGGGTGTGGTAGCCGTGTTCCAGGGCCCCTGTCCCTCAACCCTCTACACCCACCAGTATGCCCAGAGCCGGCCTTTGCTGCTCTCACTTGTGTGACTTCTTGGGGAGACCTTCCTGCAGGGGCACTGGGCCTGGCAGGCCTTGCTCCCCTCTGCAGCCTCTGCTCTTGCTCCTTGTGGTTTCTGGACGCCCAGGCTTTTGCACCCTGACTCCACACACCTCTCTCAGCTCCTAGAAGGGACCTCTGTGTGATTCCTGCCCTTCCAGTGGTTTCTGTTGGGCTCGGGGTTCTGCAGGGCATCCACCTATGCTGCTTGCACTGCCTGCTGGGTACCTACCAGGCGCCTTCAGCACCGGTGTGTTGCCAAGGATGGGGAGACGCCTTTGAGGATGTGTCACAGCAGAAGTCCTGGAGAACCTTGGTGCTCTCTCAGGACAGGCTTCCTGCTCCAGGTGCTCCCTTGTCCATTTTCCTTTGTCTTTGCCAAGCAGCCAGTGACTCTTCTCCAGCATTTTCTGGGCAGGTCACTCTCCTCCCTGACCCTTCCATGGCTCCCACTTACCCTCAGTTTGAGTTGAGTGTCTAGTGAGGCACAAGGAGGTCCTGGTGCCATGGCCCTGCCACTTTCTCTCATCTCACCCCTCTCCCCCGCACACAGACACTGCTGTCCTCTCCTGGAGGTTCCCTCTGAGCCAAGAGTGGGCAAACTATTTTCTGGAAGGGCCAGATTGTAAATATCTTGGGCTTTGCTGGCCATACGATCTCGGTCACAACTGTTCCACTCAGCCATTGGACATAAAATCAACCATAGACCATGTGTCAAGGAAGGAGCAGGGCTGCCTTCCAATAAGACTTTATTTATGGATATTAAGACTTGAATTTCGCATCATGTTCCTGGGTCCAGAAGCATTATTCTTTTCATTTGTCCCCTCAACCAGTTGGGGATATAAAAGACATTCCTGGTCCCCACTGCTCTGAGTGCTTCTCTGAGCCCATGATAACATCCCCACTTCCCGGCCTGGGGTATCCGTCACTTCATGCAGATCCAGTCTGTTTCCCCTGCCCCTATGTCAGCCTTCTGTCCCCTACCTGTGTCTGCAGGGGACTCTGTGTGTCCCTCCACCACCCATCCAACACTCACTACTGCTCACAGGTGCTCGCGGGCTGCCTCTGCCCCAGATCCCTGGCTTCTGGCAGACATGGTCCTTGCCCGGATCTCTGCCCCTCCCACACTGGCGTCCCCCGGGAAAGGGGCACTGTTCCTAATCTGACATTTCCATGGGCCACGTTCTGGTCATCAAAGAAGCCTGGAGGCTGGTCCCCCAAGATTCACCTGGGCACAGAAGCACTGAAACTGGGGCTCACCCCCAGATAGGAGGGTCTCATTCTTTACTCCCTTTGTCAGCGTGCTCCAGGTGGGTGTCCCTAGTGCTCATCTGTCACCTAGCACGTACTCTTTCTTCCCAGGACAAACTCTGCTCTCCCAGGACTCTGTGCCCTGAGGACTGGAGCAAAACTTGAGCTAAAAAAAAATGTGACTTTTTGTCCTTTATTATATTTGTTTATTTGTTTGTTGTGGTGCTGGGGATGGAACCCAGTGTCTCCTGCTTGCTGGGCAACCATTCTACCACTGAGCTACCTCTGCAGCCCCTCCCTGCCTTTTTATTAAAAAAAAAAAAAATGAGTTCAGGTGAATAGATTATAGCTACACACAAAATTATGAAAATTACCATAAGGGGATATAGCTCGGTTGGTAGACTGCTTGCCTTGCATACACAAGGCCCTGGGTTCAATCCCCAGCACCACCACCACCAAAAAAAGAAACAAAAAACTGTTGGGCTGGGGTGGTGGCTCAGCCATAGAGCACTTGCCTAGCATGTGCGAGGTACTGGGTTCGATGCTCAGCACCACATAAAACATGAATAAATAAAATAAAGGTATTGTGTCCAACTACAACTAAAAAAAAATATTAAAAAATATTACCAAAGCATCCAGCGAAAAAAAGGAAGGCCATGCCCCTGCCCCTACCGCCCCCCGTTGACCTGTAAGTAACCCTCAAGACATTGTTCCCCCTTCCTCACTATGGGGGCTTGAGCCCAGGGCTCTCTAGCATTAAGCCTGAGCTGCAGCCCCTGTCCTTTTATTTTTTTTATTTTGAGACAGTGTCTCTCTAAGTTATCTAGGCTGGCCTCAAACTTATGATCCTCCTTCCTCAGCCTCTCAAGTTGCTGGGATGACAGCAGTGTGCCTTTACCTCTGACAAGGCATTGTTCTTGGTGCAAACAAGAACACTCAAGAACCAATCCACCACACTTACAGCTGACTCCCTTTTAGGTTTTTAATTAAATTAATGCATTAATCAATTAATTGGTTTGGTTATTTGCAGGCTAGAATGGAGCCCAGGGCCTCGTGCATGCAAAGCAAGTGCTCTGGATAACTGAGCTAAGTCTGTTTTGGTTTTTAAACAAGATGCAAAACAGACAATACCAGCATGTACCTGACCTCTAGCCTCTGCTCATAAAATGCAGAGAGGCACCCGCCACCCACTCGCAGTTGTGTGGCAGTTGTGTGGCTGGCTGAGTGTGGAACTGCCCTGCCCTGCCCAGAGCTGGCCCCTTCAGGAGGGTTCTGGGGCCTGCTGCCTGCTCTCCATCCCCCCTCCCCCACTGGGGTCTTTGTTTTCCCGACCTTTCCAGATTCCCAAGCTTCTTGGGAGGCCTCAGGGAGGAAGTGGGAGCCAGCCCTGTGTAGCCATACCAAAGTCCGCCTCCAAAGTCCACCGCCTCCATCTCCCCAGTGCAGTTCTGCCAGCCCTTCAGAGATAACAAGAGACATACACAGCCAGCCCCTGGCAGAGCCTGGCACACCAGGCTCCACCCTCGCCCCTCCCAGCTCCTGCCCTGTGGCACCCGTGGCCGCCTCGGAGAGAGCTGGCCACAGGGGAAAATGAATCCTAGTTCCTTCCTCCCCCAGCCGCCTCTCAGCCTCTGCCCTCCGGCGTTTATAGAGGCTGCACGTAGTAGGTACGCAGCAGGTGCAGCAGCCGAGTGAAGGGTGTGGAGACCTGGTTCTGACCCAGCTCCACTGGGTGCTGCAGCCTCCATTTCTTCTTCTGTAGGATGGGAAGATCACTGGCTCCACCTCAGTGACACAGTCCTCTCCGTCCTCTCCAGTCCCTAGTGAGGACAGGAAGGCAGGGCTGGGCAGATGGTCCTCCCGCCACGCACCCCTGGGGACTGGCTGGCTGACAGAGTCCGTGGGAGCCAGAGAGGCAGAGTACAAGATTAGCCAGCCCCAGGGTGTCGCCTTACAGCCCTGCCCTCCCCTGTCACCTGGGGCTGGTTGGGCTCTGGGAACAATTGCCAGGTCTGTTATCCCTTCAGCAGCAGCTGCCTGGCCTGGGGACCTGCATTCCCTGGTCCTCCCTGGCCATCGCACTCTCCGTGGGGGTCTACTGACCCATGCCTTGCCCACCAGCAGTGGGAGCCCACTGGGGGCAGGGAGCACGGAGGTGGTGGGCAGCAGCCGGCTCCAATGGAGTCCACCCTCCCTGCGTGCCCGGCTCTGTGCTCAAAGCCTTGGTTGCGTGGTCTGCCCCCATGGGCATGGAGGGGGCTGCCCCATGGCATCCGGGGCCCGAGGCACAGAGAACAGGGGGCAGGGCAGCAGTGGGCAGGCATCCAGTACATACTGGGTCCCTTTCTTCCCTGTTAACTGTCGGGTGAAGTCATCCAGCCTCCTCCCCTCCCCCAACCTCCAACCCTAACCCCTACCCCCCTTGTCACACAGCCACAGCCCTCGGGAGTGACCGCTTCTGCAGCTAGTTTTTCTCTTCTCGGCACTTGACATATGTAAGTCCCGCCCAGAAGGCTTTTCTGAAAAATGTCCTTCAGATGGCCCCCTCTCTGAAGGGCCCTGAGGGACTTCTGGCTTCCAGAGGCCTCGCTCCCATCCATCTCAAGGCCTTTGCCGCTTTGGGGCAAAAGTGTCCCTCCAGCCCTCTCCCTGTTCTCTCCACCCAGCCCAGGCCCCGAGCCAGCCTGCCGGCCCAGTTCAAAGGCCACCTCGCCAGGCTCCTTCAGAATTTCATCTTGGCCCACCACAGGCCGCCTGGGACCTTCTTGGGACCCGAGCACCTTCTGTCTGGAATCCTGGCCTCTTGCCTGGCTTGCTCTTGGCTCTCAGGACACAAGGATGACAAGGGCTCCTGCTGGCTCCTAGATGAAGCTGGGGGTCAGAGGACCCTCAGGCAGGGACCCCTGGTGCTTCAGATTGGGTGTCTGGCCAAGTCCTGCTGACCAGTCCCTCTCCATCTGTGTGACCGTGGGCGAGTCCCTTCCTCTCGCAAGCCTCAGTTTCACCGTCAAGCGGGGGCCGTGGACTGGACAGGATCCGCTATCTGGGGTCCAGGGTGTCCCGCAGGCATCTCTTAAAATCCCCAGGAGTGTGGCACAAGTGTCTGTGAGCATGTGTGACTGTGTGTGATCCAGGGCGGGGTTTATGTGTGTGCGCGTGTAAGGGCGCACGTGCGCATGTGGTCATAGGTGAGCTTGTGAACACTGGTGTGTTGCACACCCATCCCTGCGTGTGGACACAGGCCTGCCCAGCGCATGCTCCCTGGGGAGGCTCCGTGCTGTTTTCCGATTTTCCAAGGGGTCAGGACCAAGGCGAGGAATCCTGGGCTCCTCCCAGAGGGGATCCAGGGCTCCCAGAGCCTCTCTCCCCACCTCCACACCCTCAGTGGCCCCAGGCAGCAGGGTGATCCTGGACCCAGCTCCTTGCCTTCCCTCCTTCAAACCTGCCACAGCTCCCACCCTGCCCAGAATGAGGCCAGCGTCCTTTGGCTCAGGGCCTCCTGCTCTGGCTGGTGCTGCCCTGGGCCCCTAAGGCTCGGCCACAGCACGCTGGCTTCCCGGGTCCCCCGTAGCTGCTTCCTCGGCCTGGACGGCTCTCCCCAGGTGCCCACAGCTCCTCGATGCAGCCTCCCTCACATCCTGGCCTCCTTCCCCCCCCCCAACCCCTGACCGAGCGCAGCCTCCCTGGTCCCTTTGCCCACTTTCCTTCTCTTCCGGGCAGGTCTCACTTTCCAGCTGCCCGGCAGCTCACTGTAGTTCCCTGTCGGCCTGCCTCCATAGGAGGGCAGGGACCTTTGCTGCTGACCCCTCACTGAGCTCAGCCTGGCACCCAGTAGGCGCTTGGTAGATACTGCTGCACAGTAAGGTGCGTCAGAACCCCCCTCCTTGGCTCTGGTGTGATGTGGGGTGCACACCCCTCAGCTGGGAGTGTCTAGTACCGGGGCACGGGCTGGTAGGAGCCCAGGGAGAGGAGCGCCAGCCCTCCAGGCAAGGGGACACCTTTGCATTGGAAAGTCCCCAGAGTGAGGCCAGGGTGGCTGCGCATCACCTGAGTGTGACCTGGGATACTGTAGCCTTTTGTATACAGGATACACCCATGTGCTGTCCTCTTAGCTGGGTCCTGGCAACAGCTCCCGGAAGACTCAGGCACCTACTGTGTCTCCGACACCCCACTGTGACCACAGCCGTGGCTCTCTGTCTTCCCCAAATGTTCCACTGTGGGGCCCCCAGGGGAGGGAGCTAGGACTGGGACCTGGGTCTGGGACTCCAGAGTGAATTTCTCTCTTCTCCCAGTTCTACCCACCCGCAGGGTCAGTGGTCTCTCTGGCCACCAGGGCCAGGCCCCGCCCAGCTACCTACCCAGAAGTGGCCGACCCCACAGAGAGGAAGATGAGCATGGGGGGTGTTCGCTTATTTACTGGGTGCCTTGCTTACGCCAGGCCCTGGACTCCTGGCTATCCTGGGCGTGAATATGAGTCGAACTTGTCCCTACCCCCAGGAGAGCCTGGACCAGGGCAGGGAGGAGCCAGCAGAGGGGAGGAGGGGTGGTCTGCTTTAGGGACTCTTAGGGTTCAGACATGAGGTGTCCCCCAAAAGCCCTTGTGCAAGACAATGCAAGAAGGCTTAGAGGTGAAGTGATGGGGTCATGAGAGCCTTAACCCAATCACTGTATTAGTCCCCTGAAGAGACTAACTTGGTGGGAACTGTGGGCAGGTGGCCGGGCTGGAGGAGGTGGGTTGCTGGGGACGTGCCTTGGGGCTATAGATACTTTCTGTTCTTGGTGAGCAGAGCTCCTTCTCTCTGCTCCTTGGTCCCTTGTCTGGAGCCGATGTCCTCCACCACCCTCTCCTCCATGATATCCTGCATCACCTCAGGCCCTGAGGAATGGAGTCAGCCATCTAGGCGCTGAGGCCTCTGAAACTGTGAGCCCCCAAATGAACTTTTCTCCTCTAAAACTGTTCTTGCTGGGTCTTTTGGTCACAGCAGTGAAAAAGCTAACACAGGGACCAAGGAGTGGGCCAGCATTTCCCCCAGGCCCTTAGGATCGGGCAGCGTCTGGCTGAGGATCAGCACCAAGTGCCTTTAGCGGAGGGGTGGGTCACGCAGGGATGGGACGAGGGAGGTCTTTCAGGCTTGCACCCTTGTGAGCTCCAATATGCCCAGGTGCTGCAGGCTGGATGCAGTCCCCAAGCAGAAGCCAGTAACTAGACACTCCCAAGGTCCCCTGAGCAAGGAGCAAAAACTACTGTCCACGCTGGCCCAGGCACGTGGCCTGCAGAATGAGGCTGGATGCCCCAGGGGAACGGGCTGAGTCACACCAGTGGCCCCAACTGGTTTCTTCTGGCCTGGGGACTCTTCCAGAGGAAAAGTGGACACCCACACACCAGGTGGGGCACTCCCCCCCACCTCCCCTGACAGTATTCCGCGGGGTCACGGCAGGGAGGGCAGGGCTGGGAACCGCGAGGACAGTGGCATGAGCCCCCCAGAGCCCCCTCCTCCAGGTTCCTCTTCCAGCCGCACCCCTCGCCTGCTTGGGTGAAGGTGGTTTGTGACACAGACGTGGGGCCACAAGCCAGCGCCGACTCACAGCCCGTCCACCTAATGCAGCTGCAGTTCCTGGGCTGCTTCAGGTTCCAAGGCCCGGACACTGGGCCACACACTCCCCTGGACACAGGAAGGCGGGTGCAGACCAGGCCTGGAAGGGACCTGAGAGCATCTGCTATAAATGATCTTTTCTGAGCCTGAGAACGACAGGCCCAGAGGTGGCCGGCGCGGGCCAGCGGTCTCTCTGGACCAGCTGATGACAGGAAACTCAGACGAGCTGGGGAGCTGCTGCAGGACCCCGGGCAAGGGTCTGGTGTCCAGCGGAGTCAGGCCTGTGGGTGGAACTGGAAGAGAGAAACTCGCCCCTGGAATCTGACCTGCAGCAGGAGAAGGCGACTTGCCTGCTGGGGGCCTGAGCTAGAAGCAGGGGCTCTGCATGACCTTCCCGGAGGCAGCAGAACTGCCAGGCTCTCAGGGCTCAAGGCCATCTCCTCCCCAACCCCCTTGCCGCTCTGCCAGCTCCTGTTGATGGGGCAGCTCTGGCTGCCTAGAACCTGCCATGGGACCAGGTCCTCCTCAGGAACCCGGCAGCTCTCTCACCACTTACTTCCCTGCCCAGGTTCTAGGCACCCTGCGGGGAGGCTGAGGCAGGAGGACCGCCAGTTTAAGGCCAGTCTGGACAACTTAGGGAGACTCTGTCCCAAAATAAAATAAAAACATCTCGGGGTACAGTTCAGTGGTAGAGGGCTCCTGGGTTCAACCCCTAGTACTGCAAAAAACGAAAGCTTTCAAATTCTGTTGTTATTTATGTTTGGGCCGATCTTTCAACCTCTCTGTGCCTCAGTTTCCTCATCTGTGGAAGGGGAACCTGGAGCAGCTGTGGCAGGGACGGAATGGGTGCACGCGCATCCAGTGCCACTACTGCTACTACTCTGTGGGTGTTGCCCAGAGACGGGCTGCTCAGGGTCCCCCTCCTTCTGGGGATTTAGGGTCATGAAGTCTAGTTGGGAAGCTCTTTGGCAGCTCCTGAGTTGGAGTACCCCATTACACCAGTGAGGAAATGGGGTTCAGGGAGGTTGGCCTGTTCAGAGCCACAGGAAGCCGCTAGGATAGGACCCCAGCACCATGACCACTCAGCAGGACTATGGCACCAAGGACCCACACTTGACCACTCCTGTGGCACTGTGCTGCCACCCTTGAGAATGATGGACACCCCGCCCCCAGCCAAGATTGGGGCTGCAGAGTCTGGGTCCGTGGGACCTTCAGAGGCTCTGCAGAAGGGACACCCTGCCTCTGGCACCTTCCCTCGAAGGATACAGCACCAACACCTCAGCATGGGACCAGGGACTTCTGGGCCTGCTGTCCTTACACCTACCTCCCGAAGGCCTGAGCGGGGTGTGGAGAGAGCAGGGGTGGGCTCCAGGAGTTGGGGCCAGGCCCCTTGATCTGCCGAGAGTCACCTGGACACTGAGCAGCTTGTTTGGGGATTCCTCGGAGGAGCTGGGAGCGTCCAAGTTCATAAAGCCAGTCCTCAAGCCTTGTGCCCCCAGTGACTGTCAACCCAGGGAGGGGAAGGGAACCCTGAGCCCAGGAAAGGCAGGGTGTGTGGCAGAGGCCACACAGCAGGTCACGTTAGGGACCCTGTGACAGGAAGCTTCCTACCCCAGGGCCTGACTCTCCCCAGGCCTGAGCCCTACCAGGTGCCATGTGTCCCCCAGGCTGGCCTCGGGCATCTTCCTTGCCCTGGTAGAGCAGGGCCAAGGGCTCAGTGACCACTGTGGGGACCCGGCAAGCCGGCTCTGGGGCCCACCTGTGGCAAGGACACCCTGCCCCGGCCACCCGCGCTGGAGCTGTTTGATTTCTGCTGGCTCCTCGCCCATCCTGCCAGGCGCCTGCGGCAGCGGCCAACCTGGTGCCCGGGATGGAGTCAAACTGGGTGCTGGAGGGCCAGGAGCCCCCGTGCGCCACAGGTAGGGACGTCGAACCGCGCAATGGCCCCCGGGAAGCCACCAAACGTAAGAGTTGGCACAGGACCCGGCAAGTCCCCACCTACACCAAAAGAAAGGAAAGCAGGGCGCCATGTTCACGGCTGCGCCACTCAAACGCCAAAGATGGAGGCAAGCCAGCCGTCCAGAGAAGTCGCATGTCCACGCGGTGGGACGTTGGCCTTAAAAAGAAGGGCGTCTGTCACTGCCCGGGTCGGGTGAGCCTGGGGTGGTGCCAAGCGGAATGAGCCAATCAGAAAAGGGCGGAGCCGCAGGCCTCCACCGCAGTGAGGCCCCGAGCAACTCCACAGACAGACAGGACAGACAGCAGGACAGCGGCCAGAGGCCACTGGGGGTGTGGGGCAGGGGCTGGGGTTTGATGGGCGCAGAGTCTGTTTCTAAAGATGAAAACGTTCTAGACGCGGCTGGTGGTGAGGGCGGCCCCCAACACCACTGGCCTGCACCTGGGAGCCGCATGGACAGGGAGGAGAGCGGAGAGGGCCCGGAGGATCCAGGATGGTGACAGTGTGTGATAGTGATCAGAGCCACTGAGAGGCACTGACCACAGCTGGCTGGCTCTTCCCACACTGCCAAGACACCAGAAGGGGTGGGGGGCAGAGCGGCCACCCCGGCCCAAATCCCGAATTCCCCAACTGTGACCTCAGGCAAGTTACCTGACCTCTCGGTGCCTATCTCCTCCTGCCTATAAAGCCAGGTGCATCCTGGGTAGGGTGGCCACTGAGACTTCCTGGGACTTCCTAAGGGTGGAGGAGGAAGAAGGACCCTCCACCCACCCCACCCTCCCCAGAGACCATCAACATCATTAACGGGGCTGGGGATGTGGCTCAAGCGGCAGCGCGCTCGCCTGGCATGCGTGCGGCCCGGGTTCGATCCTCAGCACCACATACCAACAAAGATGTTGTGTCCGCCGAGAACTAAAATAAATAAATAAATTATCTCTCTCTCTCCCCCTTTCCTCTCTCTTAAAAAAAAAAAAAAAAAAAAAAAAAAAAAAAAAAAAAGATCCTCACAGGAGACCCGCCTCATCTGTCTCTGTATTTGTAAAAAAAAAAAAAAAAAAAAATCATTAACGTCATTATCCTTGCACTTTTTCTCAGAACCTGTAACAGGGTGCGGCCAGGGAGGGGCAGGGGAGGAAGGTTCTCAGGGTCACGGAGGCCCAAGGCAGGGAGGGGCAGGCCTGAGAGGACAGGCAGGGCCCACTGAGTGACCCCCAACAGGAGGAGCAGGCCCAGCCTCATTCCTCGCTGGGGCCTGGCGGTTCACCCTTGGGCGGGAAGCAGGGTGACAGTGGCCCAGGAAGACAAAGGCCCTGAGGCCTGGGAGAAAGGGCCGGCCCGGCCAGCTGAGCACCCAGCGCCTGCCGCGGGCCCCGCCTCAGCATTCACGGGCACACCCACCCTCCACCCTGTCGCCCAGGAGCCCCTTGGCAGCCCTCTGTGTCCCCACTCTGCCTCCGAGGTGGGTACCCACGGGTGAAAGAGTCTGCCAAGGTGGCGCTGCCCGTCCCCCCTCGCAGCCACAGCCCACGCCTCCCAGTCCCCCTCCTCTGGAATGTGTGCTGGCCTGTGACTCGCCTTGGCCAATAGAGGAAGTGACCTGGAAATTTCCAGGCCTGGGCCTCAGGAGACCTTGCAGTGTCCCTGTCCTCCCGTGTGGAAGCCGGAGGTCGCAGAAGGAAACCTGATGGCCCTGGTGCTGGGGAGAGAGGCCACCGAGGAAGCAGCAGCCCTGGAGACCCCCAGGGACAGGGCCCAGCTGTCCTGCCCTGCGTGCTGCAGAGACAGGTCCCAGTCCCGCTTCTGCTACTAGAAGGGCTAAGGGCAGGCGCCGTTTTCACTGCTGCTAGGGGGTGGGCACTGGGGCTCCCTGGAGGGTCCCCACCCCACGGGAGGGTGGCCTCTTCCTGTCACCGCTCTGCCCAGCCATGGTGGCTGCTTTTCGTCAGCTGAGCCAGGCAGATGGAGCGGGGGGAAGGGGGTCTTTCTCTCCCCGCTCAGGGAAGCCATCGGGCTCCTGGGATTGGGTCTTCTAAGGTAAAAGGCCCCAGGACGGAAGCAGGTGGACCCCTTCCCAGCTGGCCCCAGGGAGCTATGGACATCCCCGTTCGACAGGCCACTGCTGAGTGACATCCGCCCTGCGCCACGTCTGAGCCTCCTCCAGCCCCAGGCGGGAGGCTGAGGGATAAGTGACTTCCCCGCGGTCACAGAATTTGGGCAGAGCTGGACCCCAGCCCAGGCCTGGCAGGTCTGGTGGCCCTGGGTCTGTCCTCCTTTTACCTGACCTTAGTCCTCCCCTGCTCTAGGGGAGGGGAAGATGAGCAGGGCCACCTGCCAAGGCTAACTGGAGAGTGGCACAGTGTCCACCCCGTGTCTCTTCCCCTCCCCCCCAGCTCTGCTGCCCATGCCTGTCACTCTCTGGCAAGGTGACCAAGAGCTTGGCTCAAGGAGCCACGTGCTTGTCATGGGGAGGGGTGACGCCTTCCCCCATCAGCCACATTCCTGAGAACCCTCAGGAGCCCAGTGTCCCCAGAGCCCAGAGAAGTGGGCGCCACGCCCCGGGCCACACAGCAAGAGGATGGCCGCCGGCCATCTCTCCCCTGGGCCAAGTCCTGCTCCCACCCCTCACGTCAGGCTCTCCAGTTTGAGGAACTGCCAGAAATTCGGGGTGCTCAGCCCACCCAGAAGGGTTGTGGGACTAAATTTCTACAGAGGGGCTCAGTGGGGCCTGGGGACACATGTCCGCTTGGCCAGCAAGCACGTCCTTTGTAAGTCAGTGGTAGGTTCATCTGAGGCCCGTGGGGACTGGAGGTCACCAAGACCCCTGGAAACCGCCACGGCGCTGCGTGGTCTGCCCTCCGCAGGGCCTGCTTCCCACTGCCCGCTCCATCCCCCGCGCCTGGGCATGGTTCTCCCCCCAGAGCCCACCCTAGACCCTCCTGCTTGGCCTGGACACTGCCCACTGCTCGCCAGCCCCCTTATCTTGGTCACCTCTGCAGCAGACAAGACCCAAGCAAGACCCTGTCATCCACTAGCAGGGTTCAGGGCAGCCAGGTCCTGGGGCTGACCCCTGGGGGCCCACCCAGCCAGAGGCCTCTCTAGCCTCTGCCCTTGGTGGTACATCCTGAAGAGTGACAGAACAGGCCTTCCCCAGAGATGTCACTTTAAGAATTTTTTTTTTTTTTTAGAGAGAGTGAGAGATTGGGGTGGGGGAGAGAGAGAGAGAATTTTTTTAATATTTATTTTTTAGTTCTTGGCGGACACAACATCTTTGTTGGTATGTGGTGCTGAGGATCGAACCCGGGCCGCACGCATGCCAGGCCAGCACGCCACCGCTTGAGCCACATCCCCAGCCCCTCATTTTAAGAATTATTTGGGGCTAAAGGCCCTTAAACAGAAGGTGCAAGACTCTCTGAGCCTCTCCTTTTTCCTCCTGAAAACAGATGAAATTCCATGTGCAAGATGTCCTCTGTGCACCACCAGGAAGGACCATGCTCACCTTCCAGGCAGGAAGTTGGGATCAAGAGGTTTCTTTTGCTTCCACTGCTGGGGATGGAACCCAGGGCCTTTGCACATGCTAGGCAAGCGCTCAAGCCCGAGCCATATCTCCAGTCCTTTTTATTTTTTAACTTGAGACAAGGGCTCACCAAGTTGCCCCCGGCTGTCCTCCTACCTCAGTCTCATGAGTTGCTGTGAAGGCACCACAGCTGTGTGTGTGTGTGTGTGTGTGTGTGTGTGTGTGTGTGTGTGTGTTGCTGATGATGGAACTCAGTGCCTCACGGATGCTCAGCTAGTGTGGTACCACTGGGCCACTGGACCCCATCCCACATCCCCCCACCCCAGACTGAGAGGTTCTCTGCGGACCTCGTTGAATATTCTAATCCTTCCTTTGCCTCCCCACCCGTTTCCTGACTTCCCTGGGTCTTCCTTTCCTCTTGAGGGCTCCTGTATGTGCTAAAATTTATATTAAATAAATGTGCATGTTCTTCTCTTCTCTGTCTTATAACAGTTTAATTTTCATGTCCTATCAAAAGTCCCTAAGAAGATAGAGATAAGTTTTTGTGTCCCCTGTGACCTTTGCTGGCGGACTGTAATGGGGCAGGGGGCTCTGCCTCTCTTCAAGACACAGCCAACAGGCCCAAGGGGGGTCCCACCTGCCTAAGTCACACAGCAGGAAAGGGCTGAGCCTGGCACCTGGCTCTGATCTGATCTCAGCAGCTCCCGGAAATGGCGTCTCCTTCCCTGGGGCTTAAGGGAGAGCGGAGGTGGCCACTGCTCCTCAGCCACCGACTTTTAACCCTTGATTCCAGTAGAAGAGGGTGTGCGATCTCCTCCCATGACCTGCTCCCCCCACCTTGGAGGGGCCACCTCCACGTCACAGGTGACGGGGAAGCCTGGCCCCAGCAGGTGCCTGGCGCCAGCCCTGAGCCGGACATCGGGGCCCCACGTGGCTTGAGCAGGTGTCTCTGCCCGGGGACCCTGGCTTGCTTCTGCCTTGCGGGTCCCTCCACACTCCCAGGTCTGCTGGTGTCTGGGACCTGGGGACAAGAGGAGGCACTGATGATCCCATGGCAGCCCCTGAAACCGCAGGAGGGGACCTCTGGTACTGGACTCGTGGCGCGTGGGCAATTGCATTCTTGCTTGGGGACAGGAGAGGGGCTGTTTATAAATGGGGTCCCTCAGCCTCCCAGAAGGGTTGGGGATCCTGTGACCCCCGAAGCGTTTCTGCTCTCCACACCCCCTGGAGACTGACCTGCTCCAGATCACGCAGCCACCCCATCCTCTGTGGGGACTGAGTCGGGCCGAGGTCCGGCCCAGGCAACTGGGCTGTGTGCAGACCTGACAGCTGACAGAGGCTGAGGGGTCACACGGGGCAGGGCTGGCATTCCCAGGAGGCCTGGGGCCAGGCCTCTGAGGGCACAGAGGTTCCCGAGCGCCCTTCCTCCCTCGCCTGTCTTCCCCTGCTGCCCTGGCCACTGGCTGGGTGTGATACGGGCACCATTTCTCTTGTGCTGGCTTCCTCTCCCCGGGCACATACTAGGTGCTCAATGCGTATTTGCCAAAGGAGTGAGTCGGCGTCCACTGGCCGTTCCTGGAGATGCAGGTCAGATGGACAAGACTGGCAGAGGGGAGGCCCATGGGGGCCGCTGGGTAGCGAGAGGTGTGACTAAGGGGCCTGGGCCAGGGGTGCAGGCTAGAAAGGAGGAGAGGCCAACAGGTCCAGGCACTCTGTGGAGGCTGGGGCAGGAAGGGGTGGGGCACTGACTCTAGGGGCTCTGAGGGGCTAGGCTGCCCCTTGGCTACCCACCCCTGCAAACCTGCAAACCGGGCTCAGAGTCTGGGTTCCAGGTGTGACATAATGGGGGCAGAGCCAGGTGCCCTCAACCCTCCCTGCACTGGGGCTGCGGCCCCCCTGGATATGCCATTCCACCTTCATCTCTTGCTCCCCCAAGGCCGGGATGCAGGCCTCCTCCAGGAAGCCTTCCCTGATTCCCCTCCCCTGGGATGAGCTCCTCCTCCCCCTGCTCCTCCACTCACCCCCTCCCTCACTGGCTTCACTCAGGAAACAGTTCTGAGACTGGCCCTGGATGCAACCCCTGGGGACACAGATGACCTCGCTTCAAAGGAAGATACCAGAAGCCAAACCACAGCATGACTCACCACCCAGTGATGCCTGAGCTTCCTTCTCATGTAGCCTGGGGTGGTCCTCAGTCATTTTTATTAGGATGTTTCTTAAATATGTGCAGACGCTGAGCCAGGTAGAAACAGCTGTGTGCAGCTGGCCTCCGACGCTAAGCAAATTTACAAAGGAATATAGAGGAGGCATCGGAACCAATCCAAATCCAGATTGGCAGCAGGAAGAGGCTTCCCTGCTCACGACAGGCAGGAGTTCAGGAGCCCAGGAGGGCTTGGGTCTCCAGGGCCAGGTGGCCTTGGCCACCATGGCCCCGCTTCTCCCTGTCCCCTCCTGTGTCCAGCCACCCTGTGAACCGTTGGCCGACATAGTGCCTGACAGTACAGGGCCATTCCGGGCACCTCAGCTGGGCACTAAGTCTTCCCCGTCTTTTCTGATCCACCTCTAGTGACTACAAGGTCCCAGTGCCCTGGTCAACACCAACCCTAACACACTGAGCAGGAGGACAGTTTTTAACTGTGGTGGCCAAGCTTGGCGCACGCCTGGAATCCCGGCAACTGGGGAGGCTGAGGTAGGAGGAAAAGGCTGAGCCCGGAGGATGGCAAGTTCAAAGCCAACCTCCAGCAAAACCCAGGCGCTAAGCACCTCGGCGAGATCCTGTCTCTAAATAAAATACAAAATATGGCTGGAGATGTGGCTTAGTGAAAAAGGGACTCTGGGATCAATCTCCAGTGTTGAATAAGCACAAATATAAACAAAAAGACTGTGGTGGATATACACAGCACGAGTACCATGTTGGCCACTTTCGAGGGTGTGGCCTGGGGCGGGGAGAACACAGCCTGGGGGCATTGAGCGTGTTCCACTGGTCACCTCTGCCCGTCTCGAGATCCATGTCCTCCTCTCCTCGAGCACTTTCGGTCTATGAACTTGGCCCTTGGTCTTCACACGTGGTGAGCCAGGTGCTATCTGCCCTTTCGTGACTGGCGCGTTTCCTTGGCAGGGTCTCAGGCTCATGCAGGTTGTGGCCTTGCAGGATGCCCACCCTCTTTCTCTGAATGACATTCTGCTGTCTGGACAGACGCATCTGGCTTATCCATCCCCCGTGGCGCCCATTCCCACCTTCCGCCATGGTGAACAATCCCCGGCAAGTCTCACCGGGAGCATCTGCTGAAGTCTTCGCTTTCAAATCTTTGAGATGTGTACCCCAAAGAAGAATTGTGGGGTCCAGAGGGAAGTCGGTTTTTTATTTAGGACATTTTTAAGGTGCTTATTTACATGATCTTAAATGGGATTATAGTCAATATGGTTTTAATTTATAGACTCAAAAAATCCATCAAGTTAAAAAATCCTCACACTCTTTTTTTTTTAAGAGAGAGTGAGAGAGGAGAGAGAGAGAGAGAGAGAGAGAGAGAGAGAGAGAGAATTTTTAATATTTATTTTTTAGTTCTCGGCGGACACAACATCTTTGTTGGTATGTGGTGCTGAGGATCGAACCCGGGCCGCACGCATGCCAGGCGAGCGCGCTACCGCTTGAGCCACATCCCCAGCCCCCTCACACTCTTCAGATGATGTCCAGACTCTGTTGGAAACAGTCTGGAGCTGTACCATCCAGTGGGGTGACCTTGAACCCCGTGGCCAAGCAGCCCCAGAGGGTGGCCGGCCTTGTGGGAATGTTCTGTAGGAGCAGAAGGCGGCCAGATTCTGCCGACGTGGCAAACAGAGAACACGAGGTCCCCGCTGGTTCCATCCTGCCTCCGCCCCAGGCAAACACTGCAGTGTTTTCCATCCCTAGGATTTGCCTCTTCTGAACGTTTCCTTTCAAGGGAATCATAGAACACGTGGCCTTCTGTGTCTGGCTTCTGTCACTGAGCATGATGCTTTTGTTTTGTTTTGTGGGTACAGGGGATTGAACCTGGGGGTTTTCTACCACCCCTTTTTATTTTTGAGACAGTCTTGCTAAATTGCTGAGGCTGGCCTAGGACTTGTGATCCTCCTGCCTCAGCCTCTTGAATCGCTGAGATTACAGTTGTATGCCACGATACCGGGCAGTGAGCATGAGGTTTCTAAGGTTTGTTCACACTGTAAGGCATGAAAACGTTCATTCCTTTGCACAGCTGAATAATATTCCATTGTATGGACATACTGCAATGTGTTTACCCCTTGATCTGTTGATGAATGTGTGGATTGTTTCCTCCTTTTGGCTATTATGGGTAACGCTGCTGTGAACTTTCTTGTATAGTTTATGTATGGATGCGTGTTTTCATTTCTTAGGAGTAGAATTGAGGCTCACACAGCAATGGCTGGCTCCTTCTGTCTTTTTAACATTTACCTTATTTATCAAAGTTCCAAGTTGCCAAGGTCAGCTGGTTCCTAAGAGTGTGAGGACAGACACTTGACTTCAGTGAGGTAAGGTGTGGGAGCACTTGTTGGGCATCTCTCATGTCCTTCCTGGAGGGTGTAGGCCTGGCTGCCCACTGGTGACTCAGCTGCTACCCTGAACACTTGGGATATAGCTTTTCAGTGTCCCTAAGTCAGTTGCCTCTTTTTATGGGGCATGGGAGTACCAGGGATTAAACTCAGGGGCATTCAGCCACTGATCCATATCCCCAGCCCTAAATTTTTTTTTTCTTTTTCTTTTTGTGGTTGCTGGGGATCGAATCCAGGGCCTTGTGCATGCAAGGCAAGCCCTCTACCCACTGAGCTGTATCCCCAGCCCCTCCTTTGTATTTTAGTTAGAGACAGGGTCTCACTGAGTTGCTTTTGCTCACTGTTGCTGAGGTTGGCTTTGAACTCATGATCCTCCTGCCTCGGCCCTTCTGAGCTGCTGGGATTACAGGTGTGTGCCTCGGCACCTGGCCAGTTGCCTTTTTTTTTTTTTAATACATTTTTTAGTTGTAGAGGGACACAACACCTTTATTTTTTTTATTTGGATTTTTTTTTTATTTAAAGGCTTTTAAAAAAATGTTTTTATTTGTTGATGGACCTTTATTTATATGCGGTGCTGAGAATTGAACCCAGGGCCTCACACATGGTAGGCAAGCGTTCCACCACTATTTGTTTTTTGTTGTTGTTGTTGTTGTGCTGCTGGGGATGGGCCCCAGGGCCCCACGCATGCTGGCGGGTGCTCTGCCACAGATCCACAGCCCGCCCAGGCAGCTGCCTCTTTACATCTACTTCCCAGCTTCAGAAATCATGTGGATGGCCAGGCACACGCCTATGATCCCAGTGACTCAGGAGGCTGAGGCAGGAGGATTACAAGTTTAAGGCCAGACTCAGCAATTTAGCAAGACCTTGTCTCAAAATAAATAAGTCAGTAAATAAATAAAAAGGGTTGGGGATATGGATCAGTGGTGAAGTGCCCTGCATTCAATACCAGGTACCAGAAAAAAAAAGAAGGGGGGTGTTCTCTATTGCTCAGCTCACCCCACCCACTGTTCAATTCTTAAGAGTTTTTTGTTTTGATTTGTTTGTGGTTGCTGTTTTGTTTCCTATTCTGGGGAGGAGCCAGGGCCTTCAGGCATGCTGGGCAAGTGCTCTACTACTGAGCAGACCTCCTTGTGGGTTTAACCAGGAGGGAAGGAAAGAAGGGAGAGGGAGAGTGCTTGTCCTCTTCTGTCCATTTATTTATTTATTTATTTATTTATTTATTTATTTATTTATTTATTTATTTATTTTGTGGTGCTAGGGATTGAACCCAGGGCCTTGTGCATGGGAGGCAAGCACTCTACCAACTGAGCTATAGCCCAGCCCTCTCTTCTGTCATTTTAATGAGAGAGAAATTCCTGTGTTCCGCCTGCCAACTTAGCAGCCTGGTCAGGACAAGACCAGCCTCCAGCAGTGCCCAGCCCTGGTGCAGCGCCCGCCTGCTCTGGGAAGCTTCCCGGACCCTGTCAGCTGGAGGCTCCCCTGGCCTGGCCTCAGTGCCCATTCTGCTGGGCCCCCAGTGGCTTCCTTCACCCAGTCCTCCTTTCTCTGCGCCCTCCAACTGCAGCCCCGTCTTGTGCTTTGTGCTGCAGAACAGAGTGGCGGGCACCTGTGGAGATATAGCCTGCAAACCCCGGGAGGTCACAAAGGGCCCCTGTGGGCACCTCCCTTGCCTCCCTCTCCAGTCTCTTTTGGCCTGTTCTTAAAACTTTTCCAGACCCCAGTGGTCTCAGGTTCAAGAAGGCTGGGACTGAGGCCTCCCCCAGGCCACCCCACTGAGGACTTAGGCCCTGCAGGTCCGTGTGACAGAGCTGTCTTCTTGACTGGGTGCAGGGGGCACAGAGCCTTGGGTCTCTATGCTTTTAGGGGCCTATGAGAATGTTTCACTTTCTTTGAGTCAGAAAAAAAACCCAAAACTTTTAGTTCAAAGAATTTTAGTTGGATGCAGTGGCACACACCCTCAATCCCAGCAACTGTGGAGGCTGAGGCGGAGGATTGCAAGTTCGAGGCCTGGGTAACTTGGAGAGAGTAAAAATTAAAAGGGCTGAGGAAGTAGCTCAGGGGCAGAACACCCCTGGATTCAATCCCCAGGACCAATATATATATGAATGATACCAACACAGTCAGAAAATACAATTTTATTTATTTATTTATTTATTTATTTATTTATTTATTTATTTATTTTTTGCAGAAGAGGCCCATGGAAGCCCAAGTGCACCCATGCCCATGCCCAGGGCCACCCACCATCTTGAGCTCCCGGACTCTGCAGTAGAGTGGTCCCTTCCACAGAACAGTAGTGGCCCTTCCAGTCCCACCCAATGCCCAGATGCTGCCCTGTGCAGGGTGCTGGGACCTACAGATGAACCACATGTGGGTGTCAGCAGGAGCCTCAGGGTCACACTGTGGACTGAGTCCAGGAACTGTCCCGGATGCCCTGGGCCTTTGGGATTCAAGGAAGGCCTGGGAGCAGGGATGTCCTGGGGAGGGAGGTGTCATTGAGCTGTGGCCTGTAGGTGAGTAGCTCTGTCAGGGAGTGTCAGCAAAGGCACAGCTGCCCAATGTCCAGGCCAGTCCTAGGCCTGAAGGGTGGCCCACCTGGCTTGAGTGGGGTGTGGGGCCTGCTGCTTGGCCAGTTATCTTTCTCTGCCAGTGGACTCCAGCCGCCCCTGCCCCCAAGGTCACAGAACTGCTGGTGTACATGTCGCTCTCTGGGCTCAGTCCAAGGGGCCTGAGCTCTTGGCCAGGACTGGACAAGACTGGCGATGGCAACCCCTTCCCACACTCCACTGCCTTGTCCCCCCACCTGCCCAGACCCACACCCCCTGCTAAGCTCACACCCCCACCTGAGGCCGGAGTTAAGGCACTGTGAGCACCCAGGGGACACGGCCACACAAAACAGTCAGTCTCTAATTAGGATCACCTGGGCCCCTCGGCCAGACCACATGGGTCTTCAAACCTGTATGATTAACATGATGTTTTTTTTTTTTGATGCACTGATTTGATAATGAGTAATTTGAAATATCGTTTTTTTTTAAATACATTTTTTAGTTGTAGATGGATACAATTCCTTTATTTTATTTTTACATGGTGCTGAGGATTGAACCCAGGGCCTCACATGTGCTAGGCAAACACTCTACCACTGAGCCACAACCCCAGCCCCGTGAAATATCGTTTTTGAAAAAAAAAAAAAGTGATGCTATTTTTGTATTAAAATTAACACAGGACCTGACATACAAAAATGATAGGTGTGTGAGCTAATAAACATTAGTTAGCTTGACTTAGTATTCCTATATGTATACATGTATCAAAATATTAAGGTACAGGGCTGGGGATGTAGCTCAAGCGGTAGCGCGATCGCCTGGCATGCGTGCGGCCCGGGTTCGATCCTCAGCACCACATACAAACAAAGATGTTGTGTCCGCCGATAACTGAAAAAATAAATATTAAAATTCTCTCTCTCACTCTTTCTTTAAAAAAAAAATATTAAGGTACACAAACACATACATGTATAACTTTTGTCAATTACATAGATGAAATAATTCCTATCCCTACTCTAAACAAAACAAAACAAAAAATTTAACACAGGGAACTGGGAATGTGGTGGCACATGCCTGTAATCCCAGTACCTTGGAAGGCTGAGACAGGAGGATCGCTAGTTCAAAACCAGCCTCAGCAAAAGCAAGGCCCTAAGCAACTCAGTGAGACCTGTCTCTAAATAAAATACAAAACAGGGCTGGGGGTGTGGGTCAGTGATTGAGTGCCCCTGAGTCCAATCCCTGGTACCAAAAAAAAAAAAAAAAAAAAAAAAAATTAACACGGGGGGGATGGGGAGGGGTTCTGAGGACAGTAAAGATGGTGGAATGAAATGGACATCATTACCCTAAGTACAGGTATGATTGCATGAATAGTGCGTCTCTACACCGTGTACAGAGAATTGAAATGGTGCGCTCCATTTGTGTGCAATAGAAATGCACTCTGCTGCATTAAAAAAAAAAAAAGGTAAATAAATAGAAAGGTATTCTTATTAAATATCCTTTTTACATAAAAAAATAAAATCAACACAGGGATAGTATGAATTTAATTACAGAATCCACGTATTCAGAATGAACGACGAGGGCTGGGGACATAGCTCTAGGGGAGTGCTTGCCTAGGGGTCCAATTCCCGGCACCCCCATACATAGAACAAAATGAGGACACATCTAACTTCTTTTTTTTTTGAGAGAGAGAATTTTAATATTACTGACACCCTGGGGCCTGGGGTGAAGACCTTCCTGTAGCCACGCTCTGGAGCCCTGCTCTGTGGCTCACACCTGTCCGTGGTCGTCCTGGGGCTGGGGAGGACCAGCGGCAAAGCAGGTGCTGGAGGTAGAGGCTGGGGCCATGGAGGTGCCTGAGCTCAGAAGCGGGTCCTGGGATGGCTCTGCGAGGCCACAGTGCAGGACCTTCATCCTGGTGCACGTGGAAACCAGCCACGGCGCTGAAGGCCCGCCTCTGCCCTACCCCGGTCCCTTGGTGACCCGAGAACAAGGCAAGAGGGCTGCATCTGGCAACGGCCACAGTCCAGGGTCCTCCGACACCTGTGGGGTCTCCAAAGGCAGTTATGGGGTCCAGGCGCTGGGGTCAACATTGCTCAAGGCTGGCTGCCAGGTGGTCTGTCCTCATGAGGCCACCCAGTCTCAAGGAAATGTCCAGCACTGGTCTGCTCTGGGCTGGTGTCACCTTTGAGTGGGAACAGAGTGTGCTTGTGCTGAGCCCACCAGGAGTGGCAGTGACCAGAGTTCTCCCAGGTTTCAGGAGGTCCCCAGAAGGAAGCATCACCAAAGACTCCTGAGGGGGAGTAGGGGGCCTGGCCACGGCCTCTGTCTGCAGCTGAGAGGAGGCAAGAACCACAGCCACCACCCAGCCCCTGGGTCCCAGCAGCCACAGGGGCATCAAGCCTGCTGTCCGTGCCCCCCACCCCAGGTTTGAGCATGTGCCTGTGGGTAGTGTTCCTCTAGGGACGTGTCCTGGACCAGGCTCCATGCGGGCAGGAGGGCAGAGGCAGGGAGGGGACTGCCTGGGGCCACTGGCCAATCTCAACAAGCGGATCCTATCTTCACAGAGGGGAAGACCAAGGCTCAGTGCGAGCCCCTGGCCCAGGCCACAGGACGAGTCCTCCTCCCACTCACTTGTCCACTGAGTCCCTCAGCACTTGTGAGAGGGCCCACTAGGGGCCTTAGGGCTGGACCCAGTGGAGTAAAGGTCACAAAGTCGCTGTCCTCACAAAATGGATAACAGTGAACAAAGGAGATGACACAGAAAAAGAAGCAAGTGACATTCGTGAGTTTCTAGGAAAACTGAGCAGAGTGGGCGGGTGGCCTCCCACAGGAGGGAACGAGAAGGGGGCAGCATGCAGAGAGCACCTGTGCCTTCCCTTGTGACCCAGGGCAGCCAGAGTCCCTGCTCCTGTCCCTTCCCACAGCCACCCATGGAGGTGCCCCATCAGCAGGGGTGTCTTGGGAACCTGCGCTGCAGCCTGGTGGATGGCCAGCTCAGGACAGTCAGAGGCCGGGGCCAGGCCCGGAAGCCACAGCAACCAGTGGTGGCCCAGGTGCTGTGGGCCTCCCTCAGTGCCCTCTTGCCTCAGCTGGGCCGTGCAGTGGCTCTGGGGACCTTGCTCTCTGGCTGGTCCAGTCCAGGGCCCCAGTGGAGCCCCAGGCTGCTGTCAAGGGATGGGGCTGGCAGTGGGCTTCTCGGCTCTCACCTGCCTCAGGGAACGAGGGTCTCCCCCTGGAGCTGTGGGAGGGGTCAGCCCTAAGACCCTGGGCCCAGGGCCAGCCGCCTGCCACCTGTTGGACACCTGGAGAAGAGGCTCACCAGTGACTGGCCACGGCACAGCTCTGCCTGGCAGTCGGACGTTTCCCAATCCTGACCTCTGGCTCTTCCCTCAGTCCCACGCTCTCACCTCACCATCAGCCAAGGGGACCCGGCCTCCAGTGGTGTCCTTCCATTTGCCCTCAGGAGGGCTCACACAGAGCTAAATGACACCAAAGCAAGGGACGGAGACAAGGCCAATAGGGCATGCCCAGGGCCTTCGGGTTGGATGTGGCCTGTTTCCTCCGGAGACCGTGTGAAGCGGTGCAGCCCAGGCCTGGCCAGCTCAAGCCTCCTGCACCTGTGGCTCACCAGAGAGCAGTGCTCTCACAACCTCCCCGCGGGTGGCCGGAGGGACACCATGGCTGCAGGAGTGTGCAGGGCCCCGTGGTCATCAGACACCAGGGCACGGCTGGGTGCTGAGGGAGGAAGAGACTCTGAAAGGCCCAACAGCGAGGCAGGTGTGCAGGACTCCCTGACCACACCCACAGCTCTGGACCAAAGCAGCACCCAGCCTGCCAGGCCTGCACTTCCAGAGGGAGAATCTGTCCCAGGGAGCAGAAAGAGGCCCCCTGCGGCCTGGTGCTTATAGAATATCCTTAACCAAACAAAGCCAAGTAGAGCAAACCAGCCAGAGGGCGAGGCCCCTCCCCTGGTGACCACAGCACCACCCCCACACAGAGGCCCTGGGCTTCCACTTTCTCAGGGAGTGAGGAGAGCACCACAGGGGAGCCCCTGGCACGGCTGGGGCCCTGCCGCCTGGCAACGGTGTGGCTGTGAGCGCCAGGCAGGCAGCGCCTGTGCTCCCCTGGGGACGATGGGCACAGATGTAGTCAGGACCCCTGGCTCCACCCCATCCCTGCCCTTACCAGCCTGGCTAGCTTGGTCCTTAGCATCCTGGGCAGGACAGGAGGCAGCCACCTCCCAGGGAGAGAGTCATGTGGGACAGACGTGCCAGCACGAACACTGCACCATGTGATGCCACCGTGTGTGACTTTACTGCATTAAAAACAGAACTCCACTGCGAGAGACCAAACAGCGACAGAGACATTCCTGGGAGAATTCCCTTTGTTCCAGAGCCTTTGTGACAGTTTAACCTGCTCCCTGCAGGAGAGTGATGGGTGGCTTCACAGGGGCGGGCAGCTGCCTTTCCTCTGCTTCCCCAGGAGACCCGGCCTGTCCCTGGCACTGCACTGGCCTCAGCTCTGCTGCAGAAATGGACTTTGGGATCATGGAGTGGGCAGGAGATCCTGGGGCCAGCCTCCACACTGCAGAGAACAAGCACACTGGGGCTGTTCAGTGGTGGCAGGTCCCTGGCCAGAGGGACATCATGGGTTGCAGACTCTAAAGAAGCCACAGGCCTGAGCTCCAGCTCTGCCATCGATGGTGTGACACTGGCAAGGAGCAAGTCTCTGTTTCCTCCTCTGAAAATGGGAATGGCAACCCTGCCTGGCAGCCCTGGCGGTGTCCCTCCAGTGGTGACAGACCGTGTGAAGCGGTGCAGCCCAGGCCTGGCCAGCCCAGTCCTTCCCCTTCAAGGCCTTGAGGCATCTCTTCCCTCGTGGAACCAGTTTTTGCTCTTTTCTCTTTTGACCACGCCCATCAGCCTGACCCACAGGCAGGCTGTGTCAACCAGAGTCCTCCAGAATCGTCCCCAGTGTAAAGGCCACGCACCTCACCTGTTCCTAATGTGGCCTCCCCAGCACCAGTAGGGAGGATGCAGGGTGGAACTGGCTCACTAACTTGGGCCTCCCCTGCCTCTTCACAGCTCAGTGGGGCTCAGCCTCACCTCTCCTGCACCCTCTTGGGAAGGCCCAGCTGCCCAGTGCATGCCCCTCTGGCAGCTCCAGGGCTTCTCTTGGGCCAGTTCTCTCGGGTCCTCTCCGTCTGACCTGGTCCCGGTGGCCATGGGAACACAAGGCTGAGAAGCTGGAGAGGGGAAACCACTTCCTGGGAGTGGAGGGGCGCTAGCAGTGGCCCAGGTTATTTTACAGGAGATGGTGGCACTCGGGGCCCACAGGACAGCCTCTTCCCATGCTGCTGCAGGGCTGAAGGAATCCCCGGTGGCCTGCAGGCCAGCTACAGCTTCCACACTTGGGCCCTTGCTCTGAGGAACAGCAATGTCCTGGCTGAGGCTGCGGCAGAGAGAGGCCTCCAACATCCCGTGAGGTGACAAGGAGTGGACAAGCAGCACAGTCTGCACCCGCAGCTCTACAGCCCAAGAGCCATGGGGCAGAGGCCGGTGCAGGCCGAGGACGGGGGTGCCCCTGCTCCTGGGCACAGGCAGTCAGAAAAGGCTGAACCAGGGCTGGCTCCTGCCCTCACTTGAGGTCCACTGGGCTGCACTCGCTGGCCAGGCTACGGCGCCGTCATCACGCTCTGCTCGCCATGGTCCATGCTCCAAAGGCGATAAAATTCAGCAAAGTCCACGTAGGGCTCCACGCGGCCGTCCTCGCCAGGTGGGAGAGAGTGGGCGGGCCGGGAGCGGAAGAGGCCGCCATCGGAGCTGGAGCTGCTGCTCTGGGTGTGCGTGTTGGTGGACTGCAGGGTCAGCGTCGGGCTCTGGCTGCAGGGACAAGAGGGGAGAACCACTCTGGGATGGCTGGGTCAAGGGGGCCTTGGCCCCTGGCCTGGGGACAGAGAATTCCCTGACTCATCAGGCCCTTGGGCCACAGGAATCTCTGGCAAAGGTGGCCACAGGACAGATAAAATGTCAGACACGTTTCTTAAGGACTGGCCGCATGTGGCTGTTTAAATCAGCCACTCCTGGTGAGTGGCTCCTGTGGGACAGGCAGACACACCCCTGCCAGCCTCCCAGTCTGCCTGGCCACGCCTCCACCCCACCCCACCCTCGGCCCACTGAGCACAGGCAGCCAGTCCCTTCCAGACACCTGCCTCCACTCCCTTCCCCCTGCTCCCTCCCTGGCCACACAGGGACAGGTGCCCATGCTCTCCAAGGCCCTGGACATCCACCTTCTGTCACAGAACTATCTGTTAGCCGCTGACCTGTCAATGCCCAGGACACCTAGCTCAGGCACAGGGTCAGCCCTGGTGGGACCCAACCAACTCTCGGAGCTGGGGATGGACGAAGCCGCGCAGCCCAGGAGGCTAGAGGCAGAGGATGCTGAGTGTCCTGTCTTATCCGGGACAGTCCACGGCCATCAGGCTCTGCCTTGTGGACACAGCTGGTGGCTTCCTGGGGCAGCCCCACAGGGGTGAAGGATCGGCACCGGACCCTGTGCTGGAGGTGGAGCTTGGCTGCCTGGCAGGCTCCCACCCGCCACAGCAAGGACAGCAAGGACAGCAGGGGGGAGGCAGGGGAAGGAAGGACCCCTGCAGAGTGGAGGAAAACAGGCCACTCCCTCCTTTCAGCCACTTGTAATTGGCCACATCCTGTCAGCCACCCTGGGATGGGCTGGGTGTGTCATCTCTATTATTCTGTGCTGGAATGTGGAAACCAGATCTGTCTCAGGGCTTCCTGGGGTGGGGGGTGTGGGTGGTGGACACCAGGCCTGCCAGGCAGCTCTGCACCGAGGTGCCCCCTGCATCCCACCCAGGCTGCGGCCTCCACGCACCCCTCTTAATCTAGACAGCCCCCTCAGAAGCTGGACTCTGGGCATCACAGTTGAGAGCAGCAGCTGTGCCAGGCCAGGCCACAGGGAGCCACCTACGCCACAGGGAGAAGAATGAGAGCATGTCCCGGTGAACAAAAGCCAGAACACAGGCCCCAGCAGGCAGACCAGCAGGCTGGCACCTTCAGCAGCCCCGCTCCCTGGCAGACCCCCTGCAGAACCCCCCCCCCCCCCCCCCCCGCAGGTCCAGCTTCATCCAGCTGCTGGACCAACAGTGCCACCTCTTCCTGCCCTGGGCTCTAAGGAGATCTCCCTCAGCAGGGCCCCAGGGCTTACTTGGTGAGCGTGGGAGTGGCCTCGTCCAGGGTGGAAGCACTGTGGGCCCCATTGACCATCTGGCCCTGGGAGGGCATGACGAGGGAGAGGGTCACGCTAGTCTTGCTGGTGCTCTGGGCACTCGAGTAGGGCACGGACACAGGGTACACGCGGCCCCCTGCAGCTGTAGGGGGAGAGAGCATTGGGCACCAGATCAGGAGGAGGGTTAGGGCTACTCTGAGGCCTGACAGGCACCTGGGGGCTGAAACCCTTCAAGCCCTGGCACAGCCCTTGCCCCTTGGGGCAGCCAGGAGTGTCCCTTGGCAGAGATTCTTCCAGAGAGGCTGGGACCTCCCTCCACCAGGGAAGCCACTGGTGCTCAATGGAATCAAGAGCCCGGCTTCCCATGGATGATCCAAGGACGGGGCTTCCTGTGGATGATCCAAGGACGGTCTGCTCCTAGTGGATCTCGACCCAATACAAACATGGCTGCAGGAACAGTGAGCCTGAGAAACTCCAGCAAGCCCAGGGGCACAAAGCATCAGGGATGCCTGGGCTCCAAGGTTTCCTTGTTTAAAAAAGAAAAGGAAGTCAGCCCTGAGGAGCCCAGTGATGCCTTGGGAGGGACACCCCAAGGCACGACCACCTCTGCGCTTATGATTTAAGAATTAAAAGGAAAAAGGAAGAAAGTAACAGTCTTCCCTGTCCAATGAGGCCAGAGACAGAGCCAGATGCTGCAGCCTGACCATCTGTCCAGTACCTAATCTTACCCAGGTCCCTTTGCTCTGAAACTGTTTTCTCTTCCTGTCCTTACGGTTGCTCACAAGGACTACAGCAAGCAATGCAGGTCAGGATCTGGCCTCGCAGGCCCTCAGCCAGGGGTGCTGTCACCTTCATGTGCCTCTGTGACCCTGCACACCACCTGTTCACCCCTTAGGTCTGCACGAGGACAGGGCAGGTGGTGCTACCCTCATTTCACAGACAGAAGGAATAAAGGGGCAACCAGGTGTAATGGCGCACGCCTGTAATCCCAGCAGCTTGGGAGGCTGAGGTAGGAGGATTACGAGTTCAAAGCCGGCCTTAGCAGCAAGACCCTAATCAACTCAGTGAGATCCTGCCTTTAATAAAATATAAAAAATAGCTGACGGGGCTGGGGTTGTGGCTCAGTGGTAACGCTCTTGCCTAACATGTGTGAGGCACTGGGTTTGATTCTCAGCACCACATACAAATAAATAAAATAAAGGTTCATCAACAACTAAAAAATATTAAAAAAAAAAAAAAAAAGAGCTGAGGATGTGGCTCTTGGTTAAGCATCCCAGGTTCTTCGATCCCTGGTACCAAAAAATAAATAAATAAAACAAAACAACAAGGGGCGGCTCAGAGGCTGGAGGTCAGGGGCCTGGGTTAGAACTGCAACCCAAACCTCCTAGCTCCACCTGCACTCCAGGTGCGAGTCCAAGGCTCAGCGGCTCTGCACCCACCTACAGCCTCTCTATAAGGTACACATACCTGGGGCCTGGGTTGGTGTGGGCTGGCTCATTTCACCCAGCGGGTAGCCAAAGTTCCTCACCAGCAGGGTCATGTCCTCGTGCCGTGGGCAGAACTTGGCACGCTCCCCACCACTGGCGAAGGTGTCACCATGGATGCGCTTCACCCGGTCCACCACAGCCTGGGCCACTGCGTCCAGGGAGGTCTGCTTGGCGAACTCAGTGTCAATCATTGCAGCAATCTCCTGGGGACAGGGCAATGAACCTGGTGAGAAATGAGGGGTGGCCAAGGGACTGGGGGTGGTCACTCCAGAGCCTTCTTTGAGAGACTTAGGTTTTACCAGACCAGCAGGTGAAGGAAGTACCCCGTTAGCCAAGCCTATAATCTGAGTTTGTCAAGGCATTCAGGATAATCCTTCTGGAACTTTCTCATTAGCAAAAGGCAAAAGATTTATATGATCCAAAGAGAAACCAGAGTATTAAGAGTATTAAGAACTTTCTCATTAGCAAAAGTGTGTGACCTTGTGACCTCTCTGATTGTTTAAATGGGTAATATCCACCTTGCTGGTCATTATGAGGGTTACATAACACGGATGTGATAGCACTCTGCACACTACCATGGGGTCCAGTGTAGATGCACATCAGTAAGGACTTCCTTCTGGAAAGACTTCATGTAGGCTATGATGCACCAGATCAGGCATTTTATTAGCAATTAGGGATGCGGAACAAAGACACTGTTCTTGCCTTCAGATAAATCCCCCGTCCAGCATAATCTAGAACCCCGTAGAAGCCACTGGAAAATTCTAATGATTAGACAAAAAAAAAAAAAAAAAAAAAGAAAGAAAAAGAAAACCACACTGATGAAAACATCAAAAATGGATCTAATCCCATTTTACTCAGGAGGCTGAGGCAGGAGGGTTGTAAATTCAAGGCCAGTTTTAGTAAGGCCCTCAAAATAAACAATAAAAAGGGCTGAGGATATGGCTCAGTGGTAGAGCTAGTACTGATTCAGGCCCCAGTACCAAAAAATAAAAAATTAGAAGCACAAAATCCTCTACATGAGGGCTGGCTACAGCCTGCTCCCCCATTACTGGGCCAAGGGTGCTCTATCACAGAGCTCTGTACACAGTCATTATTATTTTTTGAAATGGGGTCTCACAAAGTTGCTGAGGCTGGTCTTGAAGTGTAATCCTCCTGCCTCAGCCTCCTGAGTAGCTGGATAACAGGCATCACTACTGCACCCAGTCTTTGGCTCCAGCTTCTTGGAGGCAGGAAGGGAGGGCAATTAAGGGCAATGACCTTGACCCGGACCTGGACCTGAGGAACCCAGCTCCACTGCCATCAGCATTGTCACCTCAGGCAAGATCCTGAACTAGAACTAAGTAAGCCACCGGCCCCCCTTGTTAGGAGGCTGCTGAAATGAATAATAAGATAAAATGGTGGGAAAACCTTGAGCACAGGGATCAGGGATGGTCAGGCACTTAAGACTTTTTCCTTTTAGTGAAGAAGGATGAGGCAGAAAAGGTGAGCCTCCCATCACACCCACTGCTGATGGAGGAAGACACGGAACACAACCCAAGGATAGGCAAGGGCAGCCTCCTCCTGAACACCTGCCCGCAAGTCCCACTTCCTGCCACGGTGCAGAAGAAATAAGCCACTCCATGTTCCCACGCCTGACCTCACCACAGTCCCTCCAAGGGAGATGTCACCCTCCCCATCCACTACAGGAGGGAGGACACTCTGGTGTTCTGACCAGGAACTGAAGCCCCAGAGAACCCCTCCTGGAAAGGGGAACAAGCCTGACCCACTGCCCCCCTGGGTCCAGGCCTCTGTCCAGCACCCCAGAACAAGGCTGCCAGGGGGAACTCACTGCCCTCTTGCCCTCTGCCCTCAGGCCTGAGGGCCCTGGGCGCTGATACTGCTGCTCACCCAGGAACAGAGCTTTGGGAGGGACAGGTGTTTTCAGGGCTATGGGCTTTTCTTTTTGGTGGTGCTGAGGATGGAACCCAGGGCCCCATGCGTGCTAGGCAAGTGCTCTACCACATCCCCAGCCCAAGCTCTGGGCTGTCCCTTCCCTCAGCTCTGCACTCAGAAAAGGTGTCTGGTGATGGCATCTGGGGATCAGTGCTCTGGGCTGCCAGGAGAGCACCTACCCTGCAGGCCAGCCAGTCATGCCCCGTGGTTGCCAGCTCTGTCCCGACCAGCTCACCTGGTTGGCTTGGCCAGGCCCGTGGGCGGCCTCCAGGGCCTTGTACAGCCCCTCAGACATCAGGACCAGGAAGCCGGTCACCCCATCCAGAGGCTGTGCACCATGGATTTCTGGCTCTGCGATGATGGGTTTGGACTTGGCAGCACTATGGGGAGAGAGTGGAGGGAGGACTTTGTGTGGAAAGGTCTCCAGGTAAACGTTGAGTCTGCTGAGGGGAAGAATCTACACCCAGAGTGTAAAATAAAATGCATGAGTTGGTGAGAGGGAAAGAAAGAGAGACAAGAGAAAGTCAGCTGCTAGAATAAAGCTCAGAGGGCAAGAAAAACTGGCAGGCTGTGGGGTCAAGACAGCAAAGGCCCAGTGCTGGCTTCTGGCCCTGCTCCATCCTCCTACCCCCAAGAGCTCAGCCCTGGCAGGCTGCAGGGCAGAGCAGCAAGAGGTAGCATGTGCACACTTGTGGGTTCTCTTTTATACCAGTGATTGACCCCATGGGCACTTAACCACGAGCCACATCCCCGTCCTTTTGAGATAGTTTCACTAAATTGCTTAGGGCCTTGCTAAGTTGCTGAGACTGGCTTTGAACTTATGATCCTCATGTCTCAGTCTCCTGAGCCACTAGAATTACAGGCAGGCACCACCGTGCTGGCTAGGAATGGCTGTCTCTTAAAGCTTGCGCCTCTTGCTGTTACTGGGGCTCCACCAAAACAGATTCCCATGCTGACTAAGGGCTTGGGGACCATTTCTGATGTGTGGGTCATTAGATGTAAAAAAAAACTCCAGTGTGTGTCTGTATGTATGTGCACATGAGGATGTGCCTGGTAACAATACTTGGAAGAGAGAAATCTAGTGTATCCTGAGGGTTGGTCAGTTGGGGGCTACTCAGGTAAGGAATCCTATGGGAATCCCAGCAACCTCCACTGCAGGTGTGAGGGGAGGAGGGATGCACATTCTTTGTGAAAACAGGGGGTCGGTGTAAACTCAGTTCTAACCTCACCGAGCTGCATACATTAAATATACACAGCTTTTGTGTGTCAACCTCAATAAAGGGTGAGATCAGAACGCCAGGAAGGTGTGTCCAAACTTGTGGCAGCCTGCTTCTCAGTTGCCACAAAACACAAACTTATGCAGAGGCACATGTATGCACAACGTGCACAGACATCTGTGGGCAGGACACATGAGAAACTAGAAGGCTCTGGGTGGGGGTCCTGGCTGGCTTTCACCACACATATCCTAAGGCCTGTTCAAAGCACTTTAACCAGACCTACTTTCCTTCTTTTTGTAGTACTGGGTTGGGTTTTTTTTAATATTTATTTTTTAGCTATAAGTGGACATAATATCTTTATTTTATTTTAATGTGTTGCTGAGGATCTAACCTAGTACCTCACACATGCTAAGCGAGCGGTCTACCTCTGGGCCACAATTCCAGCCCAGGATTTTTTTTTTTTTTTTTTAGTATATATTTTTTTAGTTGCACATGGACACTATACCTTTACTTTATTTACTTTTATGTGGTGCTAAGGATTGAACCCAGTGCCTCACATGTGCTAGGCAAGTGATCTCCACTGAGCCACAACCCCAGCCCTGTGGTACTGGGATTTTGAGACAGGGTCTCACTGTTTGTTTTTTTTTGGGGGGGTACCAAGGATTGAACTCAGGGGCACTCAACCTCTGAGCTACATCCCCAGCCCTTTTTTGTATTTTATTTAGAGACAGGGTCTCACTGAGTTGCTTAGTGCCTCGCTATTGCTGAGGCTAGCTTTGAACTCGCAATCCTCTTGTTTTAGCCTCCTGGGTGGCTGGCATTTGACACTATGCCCAGCTTTGCTAAGTTTCTGAGCCTGACCCGGAACTTGCAATCCTTCTGCCTCAGCATCCCAAGTAGCAGGGGGCCACCACACCCAGGTACCACAGACCTAATTTTTTTCTTCTTTTTTCTTTTTTTCCATGGTGCTGGGGGTTGAACCCAGGGCTTTGTGCATGTGAGGTACGCACTCTACCGACTGAGCTACATCCCCAGCCCACCAGAGACCTAACTTTCAAATAAAGCAAAGAGAACCCCACAAACTAGGGACAAAGGTTCTAAACTTGCTTTCCTAAACCTTGGATGGACAAGGAGTTGAAACTAAGCCACGAGGCCTGCCTGCAGCTGGGGTCTCCGGCAGGATCCCTGCAGCCTTGGCTGTGACTGGTGCCCTACAAGTGCACAGGCGTGTCTGCCCAGCCTGTTTCCCGTGAAGGTCAGCCAGCAGGTGAGGACACATGCTCCAAGTTCAGACTGCCTGGGATGCAGGCCCGCCGCAACCATCCCTAGCCCTGAGACTGGCGGCCACCTCAGTTTCCTCCTAGGAACATGCCTATGGGGTGGTGACAGCATGCACGTCATTGCTGAGTGGGGGGTCCATGTCTGAGGAGCTGTGCAGGGTGGACTCAAGGGCTCGCCATCCCTACTACTGCTAATTTGTTGCCATGAGGACCTGGGTGACACCCAGAAGGGAACTGTCCCTGGAGGGAAATGGACAACTAATCTCAACTCTGGCCTGGCCTGTCACAGGCAGCATCCATCAGCCATCCATCTCTATCCATGCCAGGTACATCCATGCCAGGTGCTTCACGCCCCAGGCTCTGGGGCACTACCGCTGCCTTGGGCTTTGGCCCAGTGCCCTACTATGACACCTTGCCAGTCTGGCTTCACAGACCCCCAACTCTGCTGAGCTCGGGTCCCACCCTACACCAACCTCTTTGGGAGGAAGACAGAATACCCTTGTGCTCTGAACTATTTCAACTGTACCCACCCCTGCAGCCTGCAATGTGCTTCTGCCCCAGACCCTCAAGTCTGACAAAGAACTGGGGGCAGCTGGGCTGGCCACCTACCTGAGCAGGTCAATGTCAGTGTAACCGTACTTGACTTTATAATCCCCAATGCGCCTGGTACTCTCCTGCCCACAGATGATCCCCACTTGCTTGATCTTTCCTGCGTCCAAACCTACCAGAGGGAGAACAGTGCACATGAAAAACCAAGAAAAGGGGACAGAGGCAGATCCACCAAGACGAGGAGTGAGGACCCACCAAGAAGGAAGTGAAGACGTCAGGGCACTGGAGAGCAACCTAAGGTCCCTTGCTGTCCTCAGCCTCACTCCCACGAGAATGCCCAGGCCCTCCTCCACACACTGCGGCCCCACCCACCATGGCCCTGTCTGCCTGGGGAGCAGCAAGCTGCCCTCAGGGCCTCCATGTCTGTCACATCTGCCAGGAGCTCAGGAAAAGAAGGAAAGTTAGGCAGTGGCTGGAATCTCAGGGTTCCTTGGCTTTTCTCAGTTTCTGTCAATAACAGTGAGTACTACTGTGTGCCAGGTACCTTAGGGAGCATTTTCATGTATTATTAACTCTTTTAACCCTCACAACACCCTGGGGTAGGTGTTACTACCATTCTCATTACAAAGATGAGGAATCTGAGGCAGAGAAAGCTTAAATATGTCCCCAAGTCACCACTTAGTAAGCAGCAGAGCTGAACAAAGCCCCAGGCAGGCTGGTCCCAGGGTCTCGTGGCTCTTCCACTATGCACCTGTCTGCCTGCCACCAAAGGAGGACAGGGGAGTCCCAGAGCCAGTCTCCTCTCCCACTTATCCCTCGGCCTGGTGCCCCCTCTCACCCAGCTGTGAGAGGCGGAAGAGCTCATCCTCATTCTCTGTGGTGTGGTCCACGTTTAGTTGGGTCACCTGCAACCCGTCCACCGTAGATTTGCATAGAAGTGCCCGGTTCGTACCTGCAGTAGGATTTGAACAGTGACCAGAGACTTAGCGGAGGAGGAGAGGAACCCCCAGCCCGGAGGGATTTAGGCCTCGGGCCCTGGAACGGCCTTTCCTCCTGCCCTTCACTTCCCACAGCTGGCATCTCATGCCTGCATCTGCCCACCTCCAGCTGGGACACGACACACGGTGGCAGTGAGGAGGAAACAGAGGATGGCCTTGAGACACTCTGCGTCCAAAGCATCCACGCGTGTGGACCCTGAAGCCAAAACTTCCTCCCCGCGCCTGGATGGGTGAGCAGCTCACCTACATTGGCGACGTAGAGTTTGTTGTTGAGAAGGACGGCCACCACGGCCATGGCTCCTCCTGAAATCTCCCTCTCCAGCGCCTTGAGCCTCTCAAGGATCTTCTGATACTGAGGAGGCAACTGGTGCTGAGGGACGCCCTGCAACACACCACCAGAGGGTCAGGGCAGGGCTGGGCCTCGAGGACCAGCTGACCAATGCCCTCCTACCCTTGGGAGCAAGGATGTGAGCCCCGGAGGACAGATGGTCTGTGGCACCACCAGGAGGGAGGCCTGGGCTGAACCCCAGGGAGTGGCAGTGACCCAGCTCAGTGGTGGCCCCAAAGGTGCTGGTGGGTGACAAGAGGGATAAGTGATGAGGCTGAGGACTGATTTAGGCCTTGGGCCCTGGAAAGGCCTCTCCTCCTGCCCTTCACTGCCCACGTCAGGCCAGGGAGGCCCCTTGAGGACAACCCCTGGCACTCCCCAGCCTCTCCATCAAGATCTGCTCCCTTAGCTCCTGCTGCTCGGGCCCAGCATGCGAGCGACACAGTGGAGGTGTCTGGCCCTGACCTCCCCGGGTGTGTGGAAAGTGTACCTCTGGCAGCTGGGACTGGAGGCTGGCCTTCTCAGCCAGGGTGTCGTCGATAGACTCCAGGAAGCTCCTCTCCACCACGTCAAAGGCCTGTGGGGACAGAAAGGGGGCAGAGCCTGGCTCACACACCACTGCACCTGACGCCAAAAATGTCCCTACTGATGACACCGTTGTCATGTGACAGGGGCTTTGCACACAGCAGTCCTGTCTCACAAACTGCAAGGCGCCCAATGCTTCCTGCAAATCACCTCTGACAAAGAACTTAGGCCCAAGGGACAGGCACACTGCACGGGAGCCATCGTAGAAGGGACAGCAAGACAGGCTCAGGGAGGCAGGACCAGAGCACAGACCTAGAATCAGACTGGCAGCTCCGCCACCTTGGGCTCCTCAGCTGCAGAACGGGACCACAAGGTTCTGAAGTGAGATGAGCTTCCCCAGCCTTCCGCACATCCCCGGCCCAGAGGAGGGCTGGGCACAACCTCTGCAGGAGCCAGGGGGCCTTTCCCAGGGCTTCTGCAAATCCTCCTGCTCCCTGGACACTGGTGACACGGACACCTTCCCTGGGGTGTGGGGCCTGCTGAGAACCACTGGCCCAGAAGCCCTGGGGCCCAGGAGGACAGGAGAAGGCTGGGCTGCTCTCCTGGATCAGGAGGACAGCCTCACCTCAGGCAAAGGCCTCCAGCTAGGCTTTGAAAGGAGCCCGCAGGAGGGCTCCCCACACAGCAGCAGCAGAAAGGCAGACTCCCCCCGGGGGCTGGGACCCACCAGCCTCCCCATCAGGAACTGTTCCCTTAACTCCTGCTGCTCTGGCTTTAGCACCACATAAAAATAAATACATAAAATACAACTAAAAACACATTAAAAGAAAAAGGAAAGGCAGACTCCCAGCAAGCGTGGGGAGGCCAGGCCCCTGAATACCCACCCAGGACTCTTCGCAGTCGGAGGCAAGCACCTGACCACATCTAAGGAAAGGAGTCGCTCTAAAGCACCTACCAGGCCTGGCCGCACCCACCCACACTTCAGCCGGAGCCCACAACCCTGGCTCCCCTTCTCCAGCCGAGTTGCCTCCTTGGCTGGCCAGTCACAGGAGGGATGGCTCCTCCCTGCCTGGCCCTGCTCCTCCCTGCCGCTGGGAAGGGCTTCCAGGGCTGACCCTGGGTGGGATGAAGAAGCCAGGAGTCTTCAGAACAATCCTGTCACATTTCACAGTTGCGGAACCCGAGTTCTGGGGGACGGGGAGGACACACAGTGGGCGAGGGTACCACAGCAGCCTGCACCCCGTACCTGCAGCAGCACCCGCCGCACGTCAGCCTCGGTGTGTTCGGCGTTGAGCTGGCCGAGCAGGAGCTCTGCGGACAGCCGCTGGGCAACAAAGTTGGTCACCCGGTTGCCATCGTAGCCATTGAAGACCCCATAGAGGAAGCAGTTGTTCTCACTCCTGGCGGAGGCAAGGCACAGAAGGCCTGAGACCAGGGCGTCACAGACAGCGGGGGAGAGGGAAAGGAACTGGGGAGACTAAGGTAGATCAGCTGCAGCTTCAGGTACCCACCGGGGTCCCCCCACTTTAGCTATCATGTCACTGTGGCTGTGCTCTCTTGGGATGCCCTCCCCCAGCTGTATCAGGCCTTGAATTACACATGAAGGGACCACAACAGAGGCCACTCCTGTAGGCCACATCTCATCGGCAAATCCCACGAAGACAGTGGCAAGACTGGCGCCTTTTCTTGCTTACAAACCAACTTCCTCTGCCAAAAGCAAGGCCAGCATGCACACCTGAACTTGAGCCAGCTGTCCTCTGGAGGGTGGCTCTCGGTGCCCTTGCCATCAGCAGAGTAGATGCGGTTGGAGGCTGATCCCACTCCAGAGAGGTGGCAGAGTGGCAGGTCGTCTGTCCAACTCGGTTGCTGCTCCTAGAAAAGGGGGCCAGGAAGCCATGAAGTCACCTTCCCAGGGCAGACCCCATCTCACTTTCTTTTTTTTTTTTTTGGGGGGGGGTACCAAAGATTGAACCTGGGGGCGTTCAACCACTCAGCCACACCTCCAGCCTTTTTTAGTTTTTATTTTGAGACAAGGTCTCCCTAAGTTGCTGAGGTTGGCTTTGAACTTGCAATCCTCCCCGCTCAGCCTCCCGAGCGGCTGGGATCACAGGTGTGCACCACCTGCTTCCCTTTACCTTCTTTCCCAACAAAATCCTACCAGGCCCAGCAGAGCCTGGACCCCACCCCCTGCAATACGCACAGAGGGCTCCACTTCTTTCTGGAGAACAGTGATGCTTCTGTGAACAGACACCTGAGGGGGCTTTGCTAGTCCGCAAACTGGTTCCCCAAGACAGAGGCATTCCCAAGCACAAGGCTTGGGAGGTCTCCACCAGGGAGCTGTGCAGCAAACGCCCCGCAGGAAGCTCCCCACAGCCCCACTCCTCCCTGTAGAGCTTCTGACTGCATGCACAGGAGTCCCCTGGCACCGGCTACACCTGCAGGTCTCAACGTCCAACCTGGGCACAGCCCTGGACATCTGCCTGGTAAACAGCTCCCCACACGGGACTCTCACTGGGGCCTGAACTTGAGAAACTCCCACTCACAAGCTGGCCGCAGACCCTCTCCCTGACACTGGGGCTTCTGCTGCTGGCATCCTCTCCTCTGCCCCTCCAGCTTGTCCTCCTGGGCCAACACCTATAGCCCGCAGTCCTGCGCACACCCTTCTCCCTCCATGCAGAGCACCCCGCGTCTTCTTGCCCAGCAATCCTCCACGTCCTCTGGACTCTGGCTCAGGAACCTTGCTCTGGGGGACTCATTCTACACGCCATTCCACCCTCCGCCTGTCCGCATCTGACTCCCACCCTACTCCACACACCATCACTGCGGCTGACACGTGCATACTCACCCAGGTGTCCAGGCCCTGATCTGTGATGAACTTCCTATATCTCTATGGGGTGCGCTCTGAGTAGCTGTATCTTGATAAGCCCAGAGACAACCCAAAACACGGCCCAGGTGTGATTCCTGCTCCTTGCCTGGCCTGTCACCTGAGCACCACCCCTGGTTCACACAGGTCCTGCCACTCGGCCACAGCTGCAGCCCTTTTTATTGTTTGAGACAGAGTCTTGCTAGTTTGCTGAGGGTCTCACTACATTGCCCAAACTGGTCTCAACTTGCAATCCTCCTGTCTCGGCCTCCTGAATAGCTGATATTAAAGGCATGTGCCACCACAGCAGGCTCTATGTCTAACTTTTGTGACTATTTTCATCTTTTGTTTATTTACATACTTAGAGGGAATTGCTTTATTACCTTTCTCCCCATTTTAAATACTTTTATGTTACATTTATCTATTTCAGTGTTTTAGTTCTATATTTAGTACACAGGAGCAATTTTGGCAGGGTGTGGGAGTCTATTTTATTCTTAAATTAACCCATAGTAAAATTCACTTTAAGAGTCCTGTTAACACATGGAGAGATCACTGCAGCTGGGCATAGTGGTGCATGCCCCTGATTCCAGCAACTTGGCAGGCTAAGGCAGAAAGATCCCAAGTTCAAGGCCAGCTGGCGCAACAGTGAGACCCCTTTCTCAAAAAAATAAAAAAGGTTGAAGTAGCGGTAGAATACCTGTCTATTATGTGTGTCCCCAATACAAGGAAAAAACAAAACAAAATAAAGCGTGTAAGTGAAATCATGCAGTGTACATTCACGTTCCCTTCTGTACTAGGGATTGATGCCAGGGATGCTCTATCACTGAGCCACCTCCCAGCCCCTCTTCCTTTTTATTTTTTGAGACAGTATTTCACTACCACTGAGCTACATTCCCAGAGGAGGGCCCCACCTTTCTTTTTATTTTGAGATAAGGTCTCACTAAGCTGCCAAGGCTGGCCTTGAACTTGCCATCCTCCATCCTCCTGCCTCAGCTTCCTGGGTAGCTGGGATTATGGGCGTGCATCTCAGTGCCCTCTGAGGCTGGCTTCTTTTATCCACACCATGCCCGAGACCCCTCTGTGTGCTCCTGTGCACACCCACAGCTGCTCCTCATGCTGCAGACCATTCTCTGAGCAACGGATGTTTACTTACTCATCCACCGGAGGGCACAGGGCTGATTCCAGGGTTTAGTGATCATTAACAGTGCTGCTATAAACATTCACTTTGGTTCTCTGGGGTAAATACCCAGGGGTGGGACTGCTGGGTCATACGGTGAATGTGTGTTTATCAGACTCTGCCAGGCGGTCCTCCAGGGTGGCTGTACTGGCTGCACTTCCCCCTCCCCGCTGTGTGGTTTCATTTGTTGTTTTGGACTTCAAGGAGGCTGCAGGCGCTCCTCCTGCTTTAATTCAAACTTCCCTCAAGGTCAGTGATGTTGAGTTTCATGTGCCTATTTGCCACCTGTCTCTCTGCTCAAGCATCTGAGTCTTAAGCCCCCTTTTAATGGAGTTTCCTTAACTATTGAGTTTTTTGAGTTCTTACAGCCTCAGCAATAGCAAGGTGCTAAGCAACTCAGTGAGATTCAGTCTCTAAGTAAAATACAAAATCGGGCTGAGGATGTGGCTCAGTGACTGAATGCCCCTGAGTTCAATCCCTGGGACCAAAAATAAATAATTACATAAATAAATAAATTCCCAGTCCGCAGCCGTTCACTCCACTCCCTCAGCCGTGTCTTCTGCAGAGCAGGCTTTAGTTTGATGGTATCCATCTCACCAATTTTTTTCCTTTCATGGTTCACACTTCTGGAGTCCTAAGAACTTTTTGCTCAGGCTCGGGTCAAAAAGATCTTCTGTTTTCTTCTGAAAGTTTTTAGTTTTATATCTTACAGATCTGTGATCTATTTTGAATTAATTTGTGTAGAAACTAGGAGCTTGAGGTCCATTTTTTTCCTGCACATGATATCCAATTGTCCCAACACCATCTGTTGAAAAGATTAGCCTTCCTCCACTGAATTACCTTTGCACATCTGTCAAAGTTGACTGGCCACATTGTATGGGTCTATTTCCAGACTCCACTATTTTACTGATCTGTGTGTCTCTCTGCCAATATCACAGTTTATTACCTCAGCTTTATTACTGTGGCTTTATAGTTAAGTCTTAAAATCACACAATGTGATTCTTCTAATTTTATCCTTTAAAAAAAAACATTTATTTTTTTAGACGTAGTTGGACACAATACCTTTATTTCGTTTATTTATTTATTTATTTTTAGAGAGAGAGAGAGAATTTTTTAATATTTATTTTTTAGTTTTCGGTAGACACACATCTTTATTTTTATTTTTAATGTGGTACTGAGGATCGAACCCAGGGCCTCGTACATACCAGGCAAGTGCTCTACTGCTGAGCCACAACCCCAGCCCTAACTTTATTCTTTTGGTTGTTCTAGTCCTTTGCCTTTCCATATAAATTTTATTTTAAAAATTTTGTTAGGAATTTTTTATTTTTTGGGTTACTGGGGAATGAACTCAGGGGCACTAGACCACTGAGCCACATCCCCAGCCCTATTTTGAATATTATTTAGAGACAGGGTCTCACTGAGTTTTCGCTGAGGCTGGGTTTGAACCTTTGATCCTCCTGCGCCACTAGGATTACAGGTGTGCGCCTCCCGCCTGGTCTTGTTCAGAATTTGATTACACCTGTTTTAAACCCATGGGTCAATATGGGGAGAACTGGAATCTTCACTGGCTGTTCTTTTAAATCCATCAACATGGCATGTCTCCATACTTATTATGTCATCTTTTTTTTTTTTTTTTTTTTTTGTACTGAGGATTGAACTCAGGGGCACTCAACCACTGAGGCACACCCCCAACATGTGTTTTTTTTTTTTTTTTTATAGAAAAGGTCTCATTAAGTTTCTTAGGGCCTCAATAAGTTGCTGAGGCCGGCTTTGAACTCGTGACCCTCCTGCCTTAGCCTCCCAAGCCACTAGGATTACAAGCATGCACCACCACGCCCAGCTTGACCTGTCTCATTTTAAAGCAAAATAAATGTCTCCCTTTACATAAATGGGAAATTAAGTCTTGGGAACCCACCTGTGATATTATGTGATTATAGGACATTCAACTAATATATTCATTCAACAAACATCTGCTGAGCATTTGCAACAGGCTGGCAGGACGATCCCAAGTTCAAGGGCTTCTGGCATCTTAGCAAAACCTTGTCTCAAAATAGAAAATAAGGGCTGGAGTGTAGCTCAGTGATAGAGCACCCTGGGTTCAATCCTCAGTATTGAAAGAGAAAAACAAAGGGTTGATTGAGCTCATCCTGTGAGATGAACAATACAAATGCATCGCCCACGATGCAAAGCCTGTCATGGATACTGCAGTTTGTGCCTCTTCTGCCATGTTCTAACTCCCACAAGGGGCAGGAACAGGCATCCGGGGCTGGAATCTTTCTAACAATCCATACTTTCCAGCAAAAAGTAAACATTACCCAAACAATTTATGGGCCAACTTGATATTAGAGATACACTATTAAAAAAACTAGTGAAGTTGTCTTGCCAAGAAGGAAACTATTCAAATAGACAACTGCAGGGCTCGCCACACTGGTATCATGGCACAAGGACAATTCACCTGGAAGCACTTCATGGGGGTGCCCAGGACGATGCTAGCAGGCAGGAAGTTGTACTGACAATTTGTCATATTTGGCTGATGTGGGAATAACAAATTCTCCCAAACTAGAAAACCTATGTGCGTGACAATGATCAACCTACTCAGCAAGCACCTTATTTCTGAGGAAGTCTGCTGAACAGTGAGTCAGACTAATGTCTAGTTACTTCCTTCTTTCTTCCTTTGTTTGGTATTAGGGATTAAATCCAGGGGTGCTGAGCTACATCCCTAACCCTTCTTATGAACTGGATTTGTTCTACTTGATAAAAATAATCAAGAAAATAGAAATTGATTAAGACTTTTTTTGGAGGGGAATGGGGAAGAGGTACTTGGGGTTGAACCCAAGTGCACTGTACCACTGAGCTGCATCCCTAGTCTATCTGTCTGTCTATCTATTTATTTATTTATTTGTTTGTTGTGGTGCTGGGAATTGAACCCAGGGCCTTGTGCATGTGAGGCAAGCACTCTGCCAACTGAGCTATACCACCAGCCCTCATTTTACTTTTTTTTTTAATTTTGAGACAGGGTCTACATTGCAGAGTCTGGCCTCAAATTTGCAATCCTTCTGCCTCAGCTTCCTAAGTAGCTGAGATTATAGGCATGTGCCACCACACCCAGTGATCAATACTTTTTAAATATGCTATAAATGTATACTTTAGTCAGTCCCAATGCCAGCATCTTACTTAGTAGGAAAGACAACAGAAGAGACTTTCCCATTATGATTAGGAACCCATTATGATCAGAAACTCAGCAAGAATGCCTGTTCTCCCCATTACTTAACATTCCACTGGAGGAGTCAACCCAGGCACCTAGACCAGAGAAAAGATAAGAGCATAAGAATTGAAGGGGGAAGGGACTATTTGCAGTTGATATGATAGCATACCTGGAAATCCTAAAGAATTCATTAAAATTAACTCAATAAAAGAAATTAAGTGGCAGGATAGAAAGTTAACACTCAAAAACCAACAGCCTTCATATATTAAATGAAAGACGGGCAGCTAGCTGGCTTCTCAAAGTTCCTATCTGCTGTTAACTAAACCAGCAACATCTTCCCGTAAGTCCTAATGTGTCAGTGTCCCCCAACCACACTCCTGCAGAAAACTTTTAAATCTAGATTTATATAGGTTGATTCTGTCTTCATGCTCTCATCCCAGGAGGCTGGCGCAGTACTGAACACTGCCCTCTCACACCAACAACCTCACGCAGCCTCTATCGCGTGCAGATAAAGCCACCTACGCAGGGCTCCAAATGACTGTTGTAAACTGTAACCAGACCAAACTCCTGGGAAGCTAACCAACCCACTTCTGGCAGGAGGGGCCCACACCAAACACAGAAGAGAATGACATTTCCACCAAACACTGCACTCCTGGAAGGCAGGAGACAATCTGGGACCTCAAATAAAGAAGCTCTGTCCCCACAGGTACAGTCCCAGAGACTGGTAAGACCAAATCAAGTCTTCCCTGGAGAACATCAGAAATCTGAAAACGGAAAGGCAAGGAGCTTTCTTGGCTTTTAAGATCAGTTTTATTCCCTGTCCCTCCAGCACACTCTGAACCAGCTCATGGAGGCCCAGACTCGGGCACAGGGCTCAAACCCTGGAGCTCCTGCCCTGAGACTCTCCCCGTGGCCTCACCTTGGCACTCTATGTACATGCAGCCTGTGGCTTCTGTCCATTGTCACACTAGAGCCTGGTGGGGTTTTTTTTTTCTTTTTTTTTTGGTACTGAGGATTGAACTCAGGAGCACTCAACCATTGAGCCACACCCCCAGACCTATTTTTGTATTTTTATTGAGAGACAGGGTCTCACCAAGTTAGTTGCTTAGTGCCTTACTAAATTACTGAGGCTGGCTTTGAACTCACAATCCTGGCTCTGCCTCCTGAGCCACTGGAATCACAGGCGTGTGCCACCGTGCCCAGGCAGAGCCTGGTACTGTTAATTAGCTCCCTTAGTCAGCTGACTTAAGTACCTGCACTTTCTGTTTTATGATGTCTGCAGAGGGTATGTTACAAGCTAATTAGCATTTTTTTTCCTAAGTAGTACCGAAAAATACTGATGTGTCCTTACCATAATGGTGTCTCAGGTTCACTAACAAAAGGGCAATTTCTTGTGTCATTTGGGCCCTCCTTTGGTGGCAGCCCTGCCTGGAAGGTGATCCTTAGAGCATCTCAGACACTGACTCAGTAACAGGTGGCCCAGAATTCCAGGAGGTCCCACCAACAGGAGACTTCGAAGTGTGGAGGCCGAGCTTCGAGCTTTCCCATCTCATCTCTGGCAGGAGTCACCCACGCAAGGCACCCAGGGCCCTCCACCAGCAAGCCTGCCAAGGCTTGTCCCCCCCCCCCCCCCCCCCCCCCCCCCGCTTTGGAACAGTTTCAAGAAAGGTCACATTTGCTATTCTCAAGCCGCCCACCCGCCCTGCCATCCCTGAGGCATGCTTTCTCCCACATCCCCAAATGCCAGGCGGTGAGCTCAGGGCACCAGCCTCCAGGAAGCTGAGAAGGGGGCGACTTTTGCTGGCACCCTCAGCACAGATCTGTTCGCACACGACAGTGAGCACAAGAAAATTCCCTCCTCCGCCATTCAAAGGAAATTTATGAAAAATATGGCAAAAAGAGAAGGCTGCTCAAAAGGGTCCTCACGCCGACTTGACTTTGTGTCCAGAAGCCCTATTTGGCATGAGCCCTATTTGGCATGAAGAGCTTCTGCAGAGACCCATTTAACCTGCCAGGGGCTTCCGAACACCTGAGCAGGTCTGTTTGAGCATGAACTCTACACACGCACATGTGGTGGTGTCACACTGAGAGCAAACACCCACACACATCTCCAACCTGAGTCGCACACGAGGACAAAGCACAATTCCAAGCTCAGGGCTCAGCCTCCATGTCAGATTATGGTGTGAAAGGCCAAGTGTTTCTGTGCTGAGAGCACCCGGATGTCTGAGGCAAAAAGGCACTCACAGGGGGGGCTAAAGGCCTCCGGGAAGGTGGCTCAGCGACAGGGGCAGTTTCTCCTCTCCAGAAAGCCTCCAGCCATGTCTATCCTGCTGAATGACCCACTTCTCCAAGGCCAACTCCCTCCTAGCCTCCACTGCCCCAAGGGTTTCCACCAAAGGCCCCCTGAGCTGCCATTTCAGAGCCCCTAACAAACACCTGTAGGGGTACTTATGGGGACCAGGGCAGCAGATGGACTGCATGACTGACTGCCGCTGAACAGCTACAGGTGACAGCCTAATGATGTTTTTAAAAGATGTTTTTACTTTCGTAGGTATATATTTATTTTAATAGAAAAAAATGCATGACTAGCACCTGTGATTTCATAGATGTAATTGCTTACAACACGCATGTCTAAGTTTAAAAAATCGATTTCAACCTCATTATCTTGTATTTAACTTTTATTTTTTTTGGAGACAGAGTCTCACTGTGTTGCCCAGGCTGGCTTCAAACTGCTGAACTCAAGTGACTTCCGGTCTCAGTTTCCAGAGAGGCACACACCACAGTGCCTGGCTGACTGTTTTTTCTCTCAGGACTGGGGACCCAACCCTGGGCCTCGGGCTTGCTAGGCAAGTGCACCATCACTAAGCTACATCCTCAGCCCTTATTTTAAAATTTTATTTTGAGACAAAGTTTTGCTAAGTTGTCCAGGCTGGTCTCAAATTTGCAATCTATGGCCTCACCTTCCCAAGTAGCTGTGGTTACAGGCGGACCCCATGATTTTCTTTTTATACTTACATGACCGTCCTCAAAAACTTGTCCTCCCTGACCACAAACCATAAAAGGCACCAATGTTGTTCAAAACTAACTTTGAAGCCCTTCTTGGCTTTTCTTCCTCTGCCATGCCCCCAACATCAGTAAAACACACCAGCTTTTCTGCCAAAATACTGCTGGACTCTGAGACTTCCAACCACTCCGGCTACCAGCTGTCCTATCGCACCTAGATTATTCTAGTAGCCACTTGGCAGGCACCAGGTTTCCATTCTTGCCACTAAAAAGAGGGTTTTTCTCTGATCATAAATCACACCACATCAGGCCCCTACCACCCAGAAGCTTCACATCATGCTTAGGATGGAATCCAAAGGCTACTCCAGCACCCACAGACCTGAAAGGGCCCAGTTCCTTGGATGGTACTGACCCAACGTGATCCTTTCCAGCCACACTGGCCTTCTTGGGAGTCCTAAAAAGGGCAGGCCTTTGTACCCCCAATTCCCTTCCCATGTCCCCCACTTCATCTCATCAAAAATTGACATGTCATCCCCTGTCAAAAATGGCCCTCCACCCTTGTGTGTGCCTCACAACACACCTGCGGTTGGATCAGAGACACTGTGCCGTCACGATCATCCGTGCGGGCTCAGGGCTCACTGCCTGTCTCCACACATAAGCTTCACCACAACAATGTTCCTGTACCTGCAGGCACCTATCACATGGTGAGTGCTCAGTGACACTGGAGGGGACAAACGGAAGACGTTCAAAAGCAGGATTAAAGCTGGAAGTTCATGGCTAGAGTGTGACCGTGCCAGGCTAGGGGAATAATGTGTGAGTTCATTTAACACCAGCAATATTCCCAGGAACCTTCTTGGTTTGGAGAAACTGAGGCTCAGGGACAAGTGACTCTGTTTTATCAGGCTGAAAGGGCTGGGGTTTTGGGGGGGGGGAGGTTGGTTTTCTGGTACCAGGGATTGAACCCAGGGGCGTTCAACCACCAAGCCCCAGCCCTTTTTTATATTTTATTTACAGACAAGGTCTCACTGAATTGCTTAAGGCCTCACCAAGTTGCTGAGGCTGGCTTTGAACTTGAGATTCTCCTGCCTCAGCCTCTCAAGTTGCTGGGATTACAGGGGTGTACCACTGTGCATGGCTGACGGCTGGATTCTTTAGAAGATATCAAGCTTTCTCTGAAAGTCTTTTTTTTTTAAGAGAGAGAATTTTAATATTTATTTTTTTAGTTTTTCGGCAGACACAACATCTTTGTTTGTATGTGGTGCTGAGGCTCGAACCCCGGTCGCATGCATGCCAGGCGAGCACGCTACCGCTTGAGCCACATCCCCAGCCCTGAAAGTCTTTCTTCAAAAAGATGTATTAAGGTATCAATCTACCTAGGGAGGAACGGCGAAACTCTTCAGGATGATGTTCCGCTCTGCCAACATCAGGGTACAGCCTGGTAAGCACCAAATCAGCAAACCCCCACCCTTGCCTGCAATCCCACTGCCCCAGTCACCTGAGAAGGCTGCACTGCTCAACACAGACTCTGGTACCCATTCTAGCCTGGGAAAGGCTTTCCAGACACCTAATGCATACATATTTAAACACATGTCCCGGGGGGTTGGGGATGTGGCTCAAGCGGTAGCACGCTCGCCTGGCATGCGTGCGACCCTGGTTCCATCCTCAACACCACATACCAACAAAGATGTTGTGTCCGCTGAGAACTAGAAAATAAATATTAAAAATTCTCTCTCTCTCTCTCCTCTCACTCTCTCTTTAAAAAAAAATAAAATAAAAAAATAAACAAACACATGTCCCCCTGGAATGTCCCTCTTTTCCCCTGCCTGGCAAGCTCCAATGTCCTTTAAAGCCTCTGCAGTTCTCTGCTACCTGCCCAGGGCTCCTAGCTGATCCAGGTCTACATTCCCAAGAGTGCCTTACCCACCGTGCCAGTGGTATAGGCTCCTTCACAAAGTTGAACTGCAAACACAGTAAGAGTGGACACCAGGCCTCACTCATCTTCACACCTGCAGGGCCAGCAGCCACAGAGCAGGTGGCTAAGCACAGGTGTCTGAGATGCTCTCAGCAGACTTGGGTCAGAGGCCAGGTCAGCAAGGCCTACACTCTGGACTAGACCCTCACATCCGTAGGAACGTCCTGGTTATTATGAGGCCAGGAGGGACCTTGTATAGACAACCTTGCCAGCCAGCCCCTTGCCTTACATCAAGATGCTATGTTTTTAACGCTATTCTTATTTATTTGTTTGTTTGTTTATTTATTTATTTATTGGTATCAGAGGTTAAACCCAGGGGTGTTTCAACACTGACCCATATCCCCAACCCTTTTTAAAAATTATCTTGAAACAATGTCTCACAAAGTTGCTGAGGCTGGCTTTGAACTTGTGATCCTCCTGTCTCAGCCTCCTGAGCCACTGGGATTACAGGCATGTGCCACCATGCCCCACGACACAATTCTTTCTTTAAAAAAGCCCACCACCATCCAGAGAAGCACATTCTAGAGCTCATAAAGCTGAACTTCTATCTAACTCAGGACCCTTGGGCCCAATTACACCTAGGAGGGAGGGAAGCTGGCAGCCACCCTGCTCTGCGTGATCCAGGTGACTGTTTGCTCCTCAGCAAAACAGCTCAATCTGCCCTATTTACCACTTCTTCCCAGTCCTTCTTTCTTAAGGGTGCAATCAAGCTAGTGTTTCCTGGATGCTTTCTACAATGAGGACATTTATACAGGGGCCCTGCCCTCCAGGAGTTTACAGAGCAGAGGGCCAGAACTCTCTGCTTCCAGTCTACACAAAGTCCGCATTAGCATGCAGCAGTGATGGCCACCCCTCACGCTTCAAGACCCTCCCAGACTCCACCAGTGGAACTCCACATCATGTACAACTACAAGAATGGGACGTTATACCCCAGGTGTATATATGTCCAAATACATTCTACTGTCATGTATACCTAAAAAGAACAACGACAAAAACCCTCACAAGCAGGAGGGCCACAGTCTGCTCATTTCTGTAAGGGAGAGGTTTAACACTGGGCCTGACTTTACTCATATTTCACCGATATTAATTGAGCACCCAGCGTACAGGGGTGATAGGAGGAGACACAATGGTAAGCAAGAGATCACAGCCTCTGTCTTAGAGGAGTCCACTTTCTAGTTCAGGGGACAGAAAAGTCCACAGGCAATTCCCACAGAGCGCCGTAACAGGGGAGGACTCAGGGGACAGGCACCCTGCCCTGGAAGGTCAAGAGTAGGCCACAGTGCCAACCTGCGTGTGCACCTGCCTGTCAGGAAATGCAGGGGCTAGAAAGCCCTGAGGGCGACTGGGGGAGTGGGCGCATCCTGGGCCCCACTCTCTCGGAGGCCAAAGGCACAGTGAGTTACAGGGGGACCAAAACCCGGGTCCCCACCGCTTGTCATGGCTTCAGTACAGCCCCGAGATTACGGGGCTTTAATTTAAGGGGAGAAAAACTGCCGGATTTTGATCCTGTCTCTGCCACTTACCAGCTGCGTGGCCGGGGGCCGATGACGGCCACTCTGTGCCTGAGTTTCCTCATCTGTAAACAGGAATCACTATGGTACCTATCTCCTGAGGCTGTCATGAAAATTAAACTCACAGACGTAAGGGCGTTGGCACATCACGTCTCACGCAAGCGGAGGCGGCTATTGCTATTACTGCACGCACGCTCGGGGCTCCGCGGCGCCACAGACCCCTTCCGGCCCGCGGACGCTCCCGCCGGGCGAGACCCCGGCGGCCTGGCCCGCGGCGCGCATGCGCAGGCCACGCTGGGCCTTGGGTCTCGCGCGCGCTGCACGCGCCGTCGGCCTCGAGAGGGAGGCTAGGGCGGCGGACACACTCCGCCACCGACAGGAGCGGCGCCTGCACCGACAGCCCTCCCGGGCTCCCAACCCCCAAACTTGGAGTGGGTCGGATCCTCACACTCTGCAGCAGACTCCTCCTCTGCGCCGCCATCTTGGAAGGACCCCCGCGGCGCGCCCTCCTCTGGGCGGAGCAACGAGTAGGGTGGCTAGAGCGGCTTAAGGAGCCGCGGAGGACTGCGCCGCCGGGCGCGTGAGCACAGCGCCACCCAGGACGGGAGGCGGGATGGGGCGCGCGGACCATGTGCGCAGGCGCGCTCTGCCACCCTTACCCCCCAGCCCCAGGGACGGAATATGCGGAGTATCTTATTTAACACTCCATATGAGATTGTTCCTAGCCCGTCTCTCTTTTTTCTTCTTTTGGTTCCTGGAATTGAACCCAAGGCACTTAACCACTGAGCCACATCCCCACCCTCTTTTTTTTCTATTTTATTTAGAGACAAGGACTCGCTTGAGTTTTTTAGGGCCTCTCTAAGTTGCTGAGGCTGGCTTTGAACTCGCGATCCTCCTGCCTTGGCCTCCCAAGCCACTGGGATTGCAGGCGTGCGCCATCTCCAGGATGCCTTTCCGAGGGGGTTCCTAAGGTTCCTAAGGCTCTGGCTTAGGGCTCTGAATCAGGGGGACAGGGGAGTGAATTATTCACTCAGTGAACTCAGGCTCTTGGTCTGTGCCTGGCCCCATAGTGAATTTCACAACCAGCAGAACAGGCCTTCCGGAAGCTAACGTTTTAATTTGCAAGGACAGAATTGACATACCAAAAACATTGCCAAGGTTTTGAATGATTGAAAGAAGTTCAAGTGTAGAGGCACTGGAGTGTGGTATTGCTGGCGACAGGGACACAGGCCAGGTGCAGGGAACTGGTGCAGAGGAACCAGGGAAAAGAGTGAGTTCAGGAAGCATGCAGGTCACAGAGGGCCACCAAGGCCAGCCAGAGGAGCTTGGAGGGGCGTGGGCCCAGGCAGAAGCTTAGCGATCCCTCTTGAAGGCAAAGCTGTCGAACCCTGAGGAAGCCATTACCGTCCCCTTGGTAGAAAGAGTCCTTTGATATTTTCAGGGGGATGGGAGTGGGGACAGGAAGACCAATTTAGGGACTCTTCTAGGTTAACAGTTGTGTTGGCTGATGGCTGTGGGTGAATTTTATTTAGGAGATGATTTGATCCTGGATTGGTTGTGGGTGGTTGTTGAGGTTTGAAAGTGTCCTCCCAAAATTCATATATTGGAAACTTAAACCCCAAATTCATGTGTTAATGGTAATTGGAGGTGAGGCCTTAGGGACTTAATTAGGATTACGGAGATCCTGAGGGGGTGCCTCACGATGTCATTAATGGCTTTTTGAGAGGAAGAGAGACTCATTCGAACACTTGCCTGCAGCGCCCTCCGCCGTGTTGTGATGCAGCGCAGGGCCCTTGCCAGCAGCTGCTCCAGGCTCTGGGACTCCCCAGCCTCCAGAACTATGATCCAAATAAACTTCTATTCTTTATAAATTTCCCAGTCTCAGGTATTTTGTTGCAGCAACAGAAAATGGACTTAGATAGTGGTGACAGGAAGAGAGGTGTCAAAGATTCAGGTAACAACAGGTGGGCTTGTGGGGAGAGTGAAGGGAATGGCTGTGAGTTCTTTTTGAACATGTGGAGTTTGAGGTGTTTTTGAGACAAGAAGAGAATTCAAGTCGGTAGTTAGAGGGTGCTGTACAGCAGGAAACCCCAATTCGGTGAGTCACCCCATAGATAGCTGTAAGGTCAGGCAGCGCCACCAAACGAGGCTTTATAGAGATTTCACTCCCGGGAGAGTCTCTCCAGACCACCGGGGCGGATCCGGGGAGAAGCATGCAGGGTTCCACAGGACTGGAATTTTTATTGGGCTTAGGACAGGAAGGGAGGGCTTGGGACAGGAAAAGGGGGTTTTTTAGAGTCCCTTGTCCTACTGGGGTTGGTCGGGGGAGCTGGCTATGATCCAGGACTGGCCAGGAGACCCCGCTGATTGACGGGCAGTTCTGTTGGCACCTGATTGGTGGCTCTTGCACGCACAGGTTGCAGGGATAAGTTGCGGCTCTCACCAGGGTAGAGTTTGGAGCTGTGAGGATCACACAGAGGATCGGGAAGGATGACAAGTGATGGGATGTCAGGTCCTCATCAGGCTCTCCAGCTCCAGTGCACCCTTGTCTCCGCTGGCTGAGTCCCTGCTCATCAGCTCTATTATTTATACTAAATTTTGGGGGCTTTTGACCCCCCTTTCAGTCCTTATCAGCTACCACTAGATTTCTCAGTGACATCATTCTGTCTGGGGTCAGAGACATCTGATCTGGTGGTTCCCACCCTGCTCTTCTGGCCTTTCCCTACTTCCAGGCGAGGACAGCCTGCTGGGGGCTTCACTCTGTTTATCAGGGTGAGGGGAAGTGACTTGTCTGAGGCCACACTGGAGGGCTCTGTGGGTGTGCCTGGGGAGAGTGCAGGCTAAACTGGAGTTTTTAAGATGGAGTTGCTTAGGCTCAGGCCTCAGGCCATCCTCACAGGCCTAAGCAACTCTGCATGACCCTGTCTCTAAATAAAATATAACATGGGCTGGGGATGTGGCTCAGTGATTAACTGCCCTGGGTTCAATCCCTGGACCATGTCCCCCCAATAAAATAATAAATAAGAGGACCCTGAGCCCAGAGTGGCCCTTGGAGAATACACATTAAGTCAGCACCTTCTGTTTGGAGGGACTGAGCTCTGAAGGACTGCAGGAAGGACACAAGGACGTCTGCTGTGGACGGGCCTCCTTCCCCTCTAGGGACAGCGTGTCTGGAAGCCAAACTAAATGGATCCTCTTCTCCCAGGAGAACGGTGCATGTCATGTTGGAGTCTGCAGTCAGTTAAGACTGTCTCCTGGGCTGGGGATGTGGCTCAAGCGGTAGCGCGCTCGCCTGGCATGCGTGCGGCCTGGGTTCGATCCTCAGCACCACATACCAACAAAGATGTTGTGTCTGCCGAGAACTAAAAAATAAATATTAAAAATTCTCTCTCTCTCTCTCTCCTCTCTCACTCTCTCTTTAAAAAAAAAAAAAAAAAAGACTGTCTCCTGCCAGAGGGACAGAGGCACCGCAGCCACTGGCTTTGGTAACCATTTAAACAGCCAGAGTGAGCTCTGGGCCACATCAAGCTGTCCCCGTGGGCGGGCTGGCTGGGGTGGACCAGGGTCCCCATGCGCCATGGAACACACATCTGCGATGACTGCACTGTGACCTTCCAGGCCCAGACACCATCAGCTTTGGCCGCAACAGCCACCTTCTGGGAACCGAGAAGGGAAGGTTCCAGACCTCCTCTTACGTCACAAGGAGGGCCCCTCACCCCAGCAGCGCCACCCAGCCAGCAGATGCCAGTCGCCCCTTCGCCCTCTCATACGGTGTTGCAGCCACCTGGTTTGCAGGCAGTTCCTTGAAAAGATGACACGTGGGAGAAGGTCTTGGAGGGACAATAAGATTCTCCCCTCGCCCACCTCCGCCCCCTTCCTTCCCCTTGCTCTGACCCGGATCCCAGACAGATGTTTGATGGGAGGGCGAGGAGCAGCAGCCGAGCCCTTGGCCTTCTTATTCCTTCTCTATTGCGAGCATTGTGTCCAGCGGTCTTGGCACTGACCATCTTAATGGCTGCATCAATTGGAGATGGTCGGTCAGGAAACTTCTCTGCAGTTGCTGTGCACTGAGGACTCACTTGTGCATTTAAGAGCTACTTATTGAACTTCTTAGAGGCACAGGGAAATGCCGCGGGAAGGGGAGGATTTGTTTTTATAACACTTCAGCAAAGGAAAAAAGAAGACCCGTGGGATGAAATCTAGATCTCTGTGGGATCTGGGGTGCGGGGCGAGTGGGATTTCCTGTTGCCCTCTCTTGTTTTGAAAGGTATATTTGAAATGTCTCTTAATAAAAAATTCAAAATTCAGAATACACTCCACTGTCATGTCTATCTAAAAAGAACAGATAAAAAATTAAGAATAGAGGATGGGGTAGGAGACCTAGCCGGGGGGCCACCACTTCTGACTCAGGAAATCAGGGGCGGCTTCCTGGACAAGGTGACACCTGAGCTGAGGCCTGCAGAGTGCCTAGGCGGAGAGGGACTGGCCAGGGCAGGGAGCTGGTGGAGACGGTGCAGCCGCAGGGACACCTGGACGCAGAGGCCCGGCTGTCTTGAGTGTGGTGAGTCCACAGGGAGCCACGGCCAGCCTGGCAGGGCCGGAGCAGCCACACTCCGAACCATGGTAGAGACCGGCGTCCCCCCGCCTGCCGTGCAGCAGGGGACACAGGACCTGAGGACACTCCCTCTAGCTGCGGGGCAGGACCGGTTGTGGGGCTGTGGGTGAGAGACTGTCGCGCCTCTGGGGCACCCCTTTCAGACAGTGTCCCCAGGTCTTGTCCCTGGTATCTCTGTGCACCCTGATTTTCAGACCTTCTTGTCCCTCCTGGCACAGGCCCTCCAGGAAGCAGGGGTCGGTTCTACTCCTCTCTGCCACCCCAGTGTCTCGCACACAGCAGTCACCAAATAAATGCTTGGTGAATGAGCATATACTGAGCGCTCACCAAGCGGCACATTCATTACTTCCTGTGCCAGGGCTACGGGTGTGTGGCTGTCATCCCTGCTCTCCGGGCCCTCCAGAAGTGAGCGCCAAGATCAGGTATTCTGGGGAGACCCCTGTGGAGGAAAGGAGGGGAGCCAGAGAAGAAGGGAATTCCCCAGACAGAGGCAGGTCAGCGTCCCGCACAGGGGACCGGGGTTAGGGGAGATGAAGGGGGTTTGGTAGGAGGGGCTCAGACCTTCGTGTAGCCTAAGGAAGTGCTGACCAGACCAGCCGGGGTCCCCAATCTCTCAGGAGCCCCCTTGTGCTCAGTCGCTGGCTGGGAGCAGCCTGTTCCTGTAGGAATGGGAGGGGAGATCTAGAGGGCAGCAGCTAGAACTGCTGGCTAACAATGTGCACAATCACCATTTATAGCTCTGCGAACTGAGGCCCAGAGAGGTAAGGCCACTTGTCCAAAGTCACACAGCTGGGAAGGAGCGAAGTCCCTTTGTTTTTGAGGCTGTGTTTGTGACTCCAACTTGACAACAGCATTGTTACGGTGGAATTATGTCTCCAGTTATGGGATTAGGTCAATGCAGATGTAATGAGTTCAGATGAGGTCACACTGGAGTAGGCTGGGCCACTGACCAATGTCACTGGTGCCCTTATGAAGAGGGGAATTTGGACCCAGAAACAAATGCATACGAGGAGAAATACCAGGTGGACACTAAAGCAGAGCCTGGGCTGCAGTACCTACAAACCAAGGGATGCCGAGGGCCACCAGAGCCAGGAGAGACTCAGGAAAGCGTCTCTCTTACGGCTTGGAAGGAACGGACCCTCGGACACCTTGACCTCAGACTTCCAGTTACAGTCCAAACCCAAGCCAATACCTTCCTCTTCTTGGGCCCCAATAGGTGGCATTTGTCACAGCAGCCATAGGCAGTTCAGACAGTGTGACATCCTTAGGAGCAAAGAAGTCTGGGGTCTCGGGCTGAGAAGCAGCTCTGGGCTGCAGGAGGAGCCAGGCAGGCCTTGGCCGTGGATCCAGGTGGGCCTGCTCTGCCCGGGCACAGGTGCACATGGAGTCCAGGGCTGCAGGAGCGTTTCCAAAGGTGTCGAGCGGCATCGGTGACAGGATCACAGCCAGGAGACTGAGGCCCAAGGGATGGGAGTGACCAGCTTGAGGGTGGCATGGCCATCAGTGAACCCCAGATGGGCCCATGTCCCGTCTCTCCGGCCAGCCCCTGGAGAGGGCCAAACCGCGGCCAGCTGCGCCCCTGGCTGACCTGGGCAAACACTCGGGCAATCCCTGGCCCTCCGGAGGCTTGTGGCCGGCCAGGCTGGGACGAGGGCTGCTGAGGCCCCTCTCCTGCACTTACCCTCAGCTCTCTCCACCGAGGCCCTGGCTTCTGAGCTGTCCTTCCCACCAGGAGGCTGCCGGTGCCCATCTGCCAGGCAGGCTGCTCTTCTGTCTGGAGGCTCCTGGAAACTAGCCTGTCCTCCAGCCGCCTCGGACCCCCCCTCAGCCACCCGCCCACCCCAACCACCTGGCCACTGGCCCCAAAGGAAGGGGAGTTTGCTGGAAGATGGCTAAGTGTGAACCCAAAGGTGTCTTTCCGGAGCATCCAGAGGACTGTGGGCAAAGGAGAGCCAGGGTTTGCCTCCCAGCTGGTGGCACCCACTTCGCCATCTCTGCAGCAGATGGGCACCCAGCAGGTGTCAGGCCACAGCAGGGAGGCTCGGGCAGAGCATGGACTGAGGCACCGCTCTCGGGAGACCTGGTTCGGGGCTCAAGTCAGCCACTCCTCACTTTGTGACCTCAGACAGGTTGCTTCACCTCTCTGGGCCTCCTTTGTGTCAACAGTTAAATGGAGGTAATTTTACCCCCTCTGCAAGATGCCTGGGAGATAGAGCAGGCATGGGGCAGGGGCCAGCGCAGCCGGCACTCAGCAAAGACTCCACCACTGGCTCTGTGTTGCTGTGGAAGGCGCTGGGGGTTGGGCGGTAAGGTGGTGCCCCTGTCCTTGAGGAGCAAACAGGTGAAGACAAGTGTGACTCAGCCATTACTGACCCACACCACGGGCGAGTCACAGAAGAGGGCCGTACAGGCTGGTGGTGGGAAGAGGACGGAGAGGAGAAAACCCCAGAAGGCTTCCTGGTGGAGGGGGCAGCCCCAGGCAGCTCAGCTAACTTCTCTAAGAATCTGGTCAATTGTTCCTCCCTTCCTCCCTCCCTCCCTTCCTTCCTTTTGCATTTCTGGGGATTGAACAGGGCCTTGCTACCCAAGTTCTCTACCACTGAGTTACACCCCAGCCCTTTTTTTAAACAATGAGACAGGTCTTGCCAATTTGCTCAGGCCAGACTCAAACTCGTAATCCCCAGCCTCAGGCTTCCAAATAGCTGGGTGGAGAGGTGTGGATCCCTGCCTGACCAAGCTGCTTCTCTTCCTTTTCCTTCTTTCCCTTTCCTTTCCTTTCTTCCCACCCAACCCTAGGAACTAGGGATTAAGCCCAGGGGGTCTTTGCCACTGAGCTACATACATCCCCAGCCCCTTTTATTTATTTATTTATTTTTTCCATTGTGTGTGTGTGTGTGTATATATATATATATATATATATATACCACAATTTCTTTTTTTTTAATTGGTTGTTCAAAACATTACAAAGCTCATGACATATCATCTTCCATACATTTGATTCAAGTGGGTGATGAACTCCCATTTTTTACCCCAAATACAAGTTGCAGAATCACATCGGTTACACATCCACATTTTTACATAATACCATATTAATGACTGTTGTATTCTGCTACCTTTCCTATCCCCTACTATCCCCCCCCCTTCCCTCTCATCTTTGCTCTCTACCCCATCTGCTGTTGTTTAATTCTCTCCCTTGTTTTTTTTTTTCCCTTTCCCCTCACAAACTTTTATATGTAATTTTGAGTAACAATGAGGGTCTCCTTCCATTTCCATACAGTTTCCCTTCTCTCTCCCTTTCTCTCCCCCCACTCGTCTTTGTTTAATGTTAATCTTTTCCTCATGCTCTTCTTCCCTGTTCTGATCTTAGTTGCTCTCTTTATATCAAAGAAGACATTTGGTATTTGTTTTTTAAGGACTGGCTAGATTCACTTAGCATAATCTGCTCTAATGCCATCCATTTCCCTGCAAAATCCATGATTTTGTCGTTTTTTAGTGCTGCGTAATACTCCATTGTGTATAAATGCCACAGTTTTTTAATCCATTCATCTATTGAAGGGCATCTAGGTTGATTCCAAAGTCTAGCTATTGTGAATTGTGCTGCTATGATCATTGATGTGGCAGTATCCCTATATTATGCTCTTTTAAGGTCCTCAGGGAATAGACCGAGAAGGGCAATAGCTGGGTCCCCTTTTATTTTTATTTTGAGACGGGGTGGTGCTCAGTTGCCAGGCTGGCCTCAAAAAGTAACTTATGATGACCAAAGCTGATCAGTGCTTACAGGAGTAGGGCTGGTAAAGGAGCCCAGGGAATGTTCTGGGATGTTCTGGGCCTCATTGTGCCGCTGTGTTTGTCGGACCTCATGGCACTTCACACTTGGAAGTGGTGAGTTTTATTGTGTGTGAATTGTGTCTGATGGGGCGGGGCTGGGGCTGGGGCTAGGCGGAGAGCGCTTGCCTCACAAGTGTGAGACCCTGCGTTCCATCCTCGGCGCCACATAAAAATAAATCAGCAGTCACCCATAATCCCCACTGCATTGTTAATGACTTGGTAGATGACCTAGAGAAGTAATATGTGTACTCCATACTTACCTTTACAAAAATTTGGTATCACTGTAATACTATTTTCTAATCTGATTTGTGTGTGTGTGTGTGTGTGTGTGTGTGTGTGTACCAGGGATTGAACCCAGGGACTTAACCACTGAACCACATCCTCAACCCTTTTTATTTTTTTGAAACAGGGTCTCACTCAGGTGCTTAGGACCTCACTGCATGGCTGAGGCTGGCCTCCAACTTGCAATCCTCCTGTCTCAGGCTCCCAAGCTGCTGGAGTTACAGGTGTGCACCACTGTGCCCAGTTAATTTTCAAATCTATTTTGATATTATCACGTGAACATTTTTCACTCTGCTATTATTCTGCAATGAAGTTTTATTTCCCACATGGTGGCCCACCTACAGATACCACCCGCCTGAGTGCCCCCCCCCACTCCCATGTGATGGCCTGTCATTTCCTGCTTCTCAGGCTCCTGCAGGGTGCCTTGCACATCCTACAGCACAACTCAGCATTCCCTGTGTGGCCCCAAGTGGACCTGGTGTGAGGGCCCCCCAGCAGACCGTCTCCCTTCAGGAGAGGCAGAGCAGCCCCTGCCCCAGCACCTCCACCTGAAGCTGAGCCCCCAGGCCAACCCAGCCTGGGTGAGCTGACCAGGGGACCCACAGACGCACGATGAGTCCTGGAGGGTTTGCTCTGCAGCAAAAGCTGCCCCATGCAGTGAGGGGACCCAGCCTTCAGCCTTCGTGCAGAGAGCACCATCTGGGCTGGGAGTCAGGCCAGGCCGGGGAGGGCCAGGAAGCACTGAGGGTGCCGAACATCGTGAGCCTCAGTGAGACGTCACTGCACACCCTCCATGGCTAAATCCCAACACCGACTACACCAAGTGCTGACGAGGATGCAGAGCAACAGAAATTCCCGATCTTTGCTAGTAGGAATGCAAACTGGTGCAGCCACCTGGAAGATGGTTAGGGGGTCTTCACAGAGCTGAATATTCTCCTACCATAAGAAGCAGCTCCTTAGTATTTACCAGAGATGAAAAGAAATGCGTTATCAGACGCGAAAGGACATGGAGGGACTTCACAGTATATTGCTAAGTAGGAGAAGCCAGTCTGTAGAGACCACATACTGTATGATTCCAACATTCTGGAAAAGGCAAAACTGGGGAGATGGCAAAGAAAGCAATGGCTTCAGCCAGGTACTGTGGGTGGAAGCCCAGTGACTCGGGAGGCTGAGGCAGGAGGATTGCGAGTTTGAGGCCAGCCTCTGCAAATTAGTGAGGCTCCGTCTCAAAATAAGTAAATAAATAAAGATGTCTGGGGATGTAGCTCAGAGGTAGAGCACCCCTGAGTTCAATCCCCAGGAAGGAAGGAAGGAAGGAAGGAAGGAATGGCATCCAGGAATGCAGGGAAAGAGAGGGAAGGATGAATAGGTGATACATAGGGGATTTCTAGGGCCATGAAATTATTATTATTCTTTACGTGCTTCATTTATTTTCAGAACTAGAGATTGAATCCAGAGGCATTTTACCCCTGAGCTACAGCCTCGGCTCTTTTCATTTACTGATTTCATTTTATTTTGAGGCAGAGTCTTGCTTAGTTGCTGAGGCTGGTCTCAAACTTGTGATCCTCCTGCCTCAGCCTCCTGAGTAGCTAGGATGACAGGCATGCACCACCCTGCCTGGTGCCCTGAGATTATTAACCCCCTAGGACCGGTTCTGGTGTGTAAGCACATGCCCGTTTTTAATGGTTGATGACCGGAGAGCTGACTCTGTTTACAGCTGGGCCTCTGGGCTTTTTAACTCAGATGTAAACTGCGGCAGTACATGGGGTCAGGCTTCACAGGCCCCCACCCCTGCTTATGTCCCCCCAGCAGTTCCTGTTCTCTGCCCCGACTTTGGCTGTGGCTCCTCATCTCAGCCACAGCCTCTCCTCTGGACTCGTCAGAGACATCACTTCCCACAGTCTGGTGACCTCTCCAGGCCTCGTGGGCTGGCTGGTGGCTCCTGTGGGCTGGGCACCCTTCCTGAATCACAGAAACGAGGCCACCGTCAGCTGAGCAGAAGCTTCTCGCAGGTCTGGGGCAGGTGGAAGCGGATCTCAGCCTGGCCCTGGCCGCGGGAGGTCCTGCCTGGGATGGCACCAGCTGCCTCTCCGCTGTCTGTGGTCAGGCCCAGGCCGTGTCCCACAGTGGGAGTGCCACAGGCTGGCACCGCACCCGGGGCCCTGGCCGAGGCTGCTGCAGCTCCTGCTCCTGAAGGGTCCACAGTGGGAATACCATTCCCCTGGGGAAGGTCCCGACTCTGCTAGAGGGCTGCTCACCTCCCCAGGCCCGGCCAGACCGCCATACCAGTGACCGTGCATCTTCCAGCCAGGCGAGCTCTGCCAGCCTGTTCTGTCAGGTCTTGTTGTTGTTGTTGTTTTGTCTTCCGCTGTGAGCAGAAGACCTGGCACAACAGTCCGAGGAGGAAAATTTATTTGGGCTCATGGTTTCAGAGGTCTCAGTGCACAGATGGCCGGCTCCGCTGCTCTGGGCCGGAGGTGAGGCAGGACATCTTGGCAGAAGGGTGTGGTGGAGGGAAGCCACTCAGACCAGGGCACCAGGAGGCAGAGAGCTCCACTCCCCAGGGACGAAATATGTACCGACGGCACCCCCAGTGACGCGCCCCCCAGCCACGTCCCACCTGTTACACTCTGTCAGTCTCTTCAAGTGGATCACGGGCTGCGTAGGCTAAGGCGCTCGGAACCCCAGCGTTTCACCCCTGAACTTTCTTGCTTTGACTCACACGTGAGTTTCGAGGGGACACCTCATATCTAAACGATAACACCAGAGCCCCAGCCAGGCCCAGGGCACCCTGCTGAACTTGGGCAGCCCCCTGTGGAAGCGGTGGTTACAATGTGAGCACATGCGTGCGCGCGCACACACACACAATCACAATCTCAAGATTTTCCTGCATATCGCTGTCAACATTTTTTTATTCTTTAACACACCAGCTCACAGGATTGAATGGAAGACGTGACACCGCAGTAGGAAGTGCCTGGCTTTGGGCAGACTCTTCCCTCCAGCTGCCTGACCACGCCTTTCAAGAACAAAAGGAGGGTCTTCCCAGAATAAATCCCCTCTCGGGCCCTTTAATGCAAAAACTGCCCACCATCTTACAAATGGCAGTTTGCAGCTTGGCACCTCTAAGATGCCTTCTCCCGTGGCACCCCACCACGTGCTCATTCCACTTGCACTGATGCTTGAAAATTGGCCATTCAGAACGGTACTTTTTCCGTCTGTGTACTTTGGCTGGGTGTGGTGGTGCACGCCTGTGATCCTAGTGGCTCAGGAGGCTGAGGTAGGAGGACCATAAGTTGAAGGCTAGCCTCAGCAACTTAGTGAGGCCCTAAGCAACTGGTGAGACCCTGTTTCAAAATAAAAAATAAAAAGGGGCTGAGGATGTGGCTCAGTGATAAGGGCCCCTGGGTTCAATCCCTAGGGGACACACACACACACACACACACACACACACAAAGGTACTTTGATTTGTTTTAATTTGCATTTCTCTGATTGCTAGAGACATTGGACATTTTGGGGTACATATATTGGCCCATGTGTATTTCTTCCTATGTGAGTTGTCTATTTCAATGACAGGCTTATGTTTTTGTTGCTAACATGTTGGGATTATTTCCCCCAGTTTGTCATTCTCATTTCATTTATGTTCTGACAGCTAAACATTTACATCTTTACGTGGCCACATCAAATGTTTTCCTCTATGACCTCTGTCTCCTGTGTCTCACGTGAAAAAGACTCCCCACCTTAAATTCATGTCCACATTCATTTACGAGGCGACCTTGATTCTTGTTTGGGATTTCAACTCGATGGAAGGGATCCAATTTCATTGTTTCCAGATAAAAGAGCCAAATTCCTATAAAATTTGCTTATTGAATAATCTCTTCTTCCCCCCACTGCTTTGAAATGCCACCTTTATCGCTTTAGTAAATCCTGTACACCTATACCGGTGTCTTTGTTCTTAAAATCCCTACTCCCCAGGGTGTTATGAGATTAAAGAAGTAACCTCTTCAGGCCTGAGCAGGGGACCTGGGATCTGCTCCAGGTGTGTGGCCTCCCCTCCCCTCCCTTCCTCCATATGCTGTGCCATTGACCCTGGGGTGCGGCCACAGCTCCTCACCATTAGGCCCCAAGCCACTTTCTGGTCTTTATCACCTCTGTCAATGTGATCTGGCTCAGGAGCTGGGGTGGACTGGGGTGGGGTGGCCGCCACAATTCTGGCAGGGAGACTTCACAGGGAGATGGCTTTTAAGCTGGGTGTGGGAGGGGAGAGGAGTGGGCAGTCGAGCAGGGAGAAAGAGCCATGCAGGCCAAGGAAATAGCATGACCCAAGTGGGGGTGAGATTGGGCAAGGACAGGAAGTCCAGGGGGAGGGGGGCAGCAGCTCACCCAGAAGGAGCTTCTTGTAGGGTGAGGGGCTTTGTCTTGTAAGGTGAGGGGCTCATGGAGTGGCAGCCACATGGTCATGTCACCGTGACTTAGGAAGATCACCCTGGGTCAGATGGGAGGCAGGGAGGCCAGCCTTAGGAGGCTACCTACCAAGACAGCCTAGATAAAGGGTCGAGATGGCTGCGAGGGTGGAAGGAAAGGGACAGTTCACAGGAATATCCTAATGGTTAAAGCTGGCAGCAGCCGGCAGGGGAAGGGGGGGGGGGGACTGCAGGCTCCTGGCTCGGGCAGCAGGACGGATGGTGGGTGGGGGCGGGCACTCCAGGGACAGCAGGTTTAGGCCTGGCAGGGGAGGGTTGCGGGGGACAGAGGGTGTGGTGGGAGACACTGAGAAGTTCAGAAGAGGAAACCGCAGCACGCAGCAGCGTGTGCTCTCCAGGCACCTGAGGCCAGGGCTGAAGCAGGGCAGAGGGACGCGGGAGTGGGCGGTTTGGAAAATATTTAGGAAGGTGAGTCAACGAGATCTGGTGGGTGAGAGGAGAACTGGTCTAGGACCATACCTGGGGGTCACTGGGTGTGACACAGGAGAAAGAGGAAGTTTGGTGGGCAGATCTGTTCATTAACCTGTCAGTCTTCAATTAAGCAGCTGTGTGTGTCACAGACTTTAGCACCTGATAGACCAACACCATCCCTACCCTCAGGGACCTACATTCAGTGAGGACAGATGGACGATAAAAAAAATCAATAAGTAGGGCTGGGGCTGGGCTCAGTGGTAGAGCGCTTGCCTGGCAGGTGTGAGGCACAGGGTTCGATCCTCAGCATCGTATACAAACAAATTAAATAAAGTCCATTGATAACTAAAGATACATTTTAAAAAAGAGCAATTTTAAAAAATCAATCAGTAAATGTGTGTCAGGTGGTAACAGGTGCTATGTAGGAAAATAAAGAGGGGCTGCCTTTAAAAAGGTGTGGCCAAGGGTGGTCCCACTAAAAGGTGTCTTTGAGCACAGACCTGGGGAGAGGGGAAAGGTGCATTCCAGGGCAAGGGAACAGCAAGTGCAAAGGCCCTGAGACAGAAATGTGCTAGGAGCACCAGTGGCTGGAACGAGGGAGAGAGAGGCCAGGCACGAGATTGAAGAAGTAGAGGGCAGATCCTGTGGGGCCTTGGAAATTTTGTGGGGGACAGGGGGGTTACTGGGGATTGAATTCAGAGCACTAGAAAACTGAGCCACATCCCCACATCTATTTTGTATTTTATTTAGAGTCAGGGTCTCTCTGAGTTGCTTAGCACCTTACTTTTGCTGAGGCTGGCTTTGAACTTGCCATCCTCCTGCCTCAGCCTCCCAAACTACTGGGATTATGGGCATGAACTACCGCACTTGGCCAACTTCCTGAAAGTTTTTGAGCAGAGGTGGGCCATGAGCCAATCCGTTCGTGTGTGTGTGTGTGTGTGTGTGTGTGTGTGTGTGTGTGTATGAGTGAGAGAGAGAGAGAGAGAGAGAGAGAGAGAGAGAGAGAGAGAATTTTTATTTTTTACATTTTTTTTACTGGGATTGAGCCCAGGAGCACTTAACCACTGAGCCACATCTCCAGCTCTTTTTCTTTTTTATCTTGAGATAGAGTCTCACTAAATTTTTAAGGCTGGCCTTGAACTTGCCATCCTCCTGCCTCAGCCTTCTGAATCACTGGGATTATAGGTATGCGCCACCATGCCTGGCTTTGATTTGTATTTTAAATGCTTAATGGTTAAAACTTCCTTGGTCTTTGGATCCCATTCTGCCACTCTAGATGGATGAGTTTGGAGAAGTTATTTAACTTCTCCATGCCTTCACCATCTGTAAAGTGGGGATAGTAACAGGACTCCCTTTGTATGGTTATTTGAAGATCAAATAAGATTAACAGAAGGAAGGGTCTCGCTCAGGACAGCCTCTGGTGAATTCTGAGTTATTACACAATGACAATCAACACGCTGCTCTTGGTGAGGACACACTGGCTAAGGTCAGGGTGGAAACTGGCACCATTTGAGTGGCCCCTCCCGTGGGGCAGAGCAACGGAGTGGCCTGGACTAGGGGGACCACAGTGCACTCGAGGTGGTCAGCAGTGGAGCTGGCTGAATGTGCTGACGGGTCAGATGTGAAAAACGAGAAGGGCGCTGAGCACAGATGGGAGGCCGAAGGAGATGGGAGGCCGAAAGAGAAAGCCCGGGCGCCAGCGTGGAGCGTGTCAGCTGGGAGACAGGGCCTGAGTGTCTCAGGGTAAACGCAGCTGGAGTGGCCTGAGTTGGGCGAGGACACTGGACAGCAGCCGGGACACAGTGGACATGTGGTGCTGGGAGACCAGATGGGCTGGCAGGGAAGGGAGTGTGGAGGAGAGGAGGCCCCAGGATAGGCCTGGGGCCGCCAGGTGGACCCGAGGGCTCCACCCCCCCTTTCAGGGAGGTGCCTCGTGAAATGCCTGCAGACTTTTGAGGCACCTTGTGCAGAGGGCTTTCTGTTTTGCCTGAAATCTCTCACACGTCTGAAGTAGCATTTCTAAGTCACATAATTGGGACAGGGCTTGGGAAGACACCAGAACACAGGGGAAGCACAGGGGACAGATGGGGAGCCAAAGCAGAAGCCTTTGCCACTCCAGAGACACGCAGCGCAGGGAGGATGTTCACATTAGAGACAGGCTTTCAGGGGGCACGAGTGACCCAAAACGTGCAGAAGGATTGAAGGAAAGGCAGCGGGGGCTGAGAGCGCGGCTTCAAAGATGGACACACTATGGTTCAAGCCAGGCTCTGCCCCACCCCGGGTGACCCTGGCTGTGGCACGTGTCCTTTTGTCCTAGCTTGTCTGTGAAACAGGAGCATCAGGGCATCTCTAACACCGTATCGGAAGCTGTGAACCAGATAACGCTTTATAAAGTGCTCCACGTAGCTCCAACCCACGGTCAAGTGCAGCTGCCTAAATTCACAGGGAGAGCAGGAAAAGCAAAAAGGATCCAAAATAGAACAAAGGGGAAATGCACAGGGCTGGAATCAGTGCTGGGAGCGGGGCTGGATTCTCGGACGTGACCCTGACAGGCTGGCCCTGCTCTCAGAATAATGTGCTGCCAAATCCCTGTGCTGTCTTGGAACGCTCCATAATTTCATCCTTGAACTTGTGTTTTGCAGCAAATTCAGTGCACAAGGAAGTACATGCGGGAGCAGAGAGGATATGCCAGGTGGCATTGAGCAGGTTGAGGCCAGTGAGAATGACTGGCAATGAGTAGCATAGGTGCCTAGTAGTTGCCCTGGCCACCTGGCATGCACCCACATGGTTAGGCAGCTTGGGACACTGTGGGGCTGCAAGGGGACAGCAGGGCCAGAATCTGTGCCCAGACTGGCAGCAACAGAAGAAACAATGGTGGTGGCACTTCCAAGCCCACCACGCTAAGGCAAGAGAAGGGGTCCACCTGGAAAGGCACTCCCAGCTCTCCAGCCCAAGCACTGGCCAGGTGCCACCCGCCTGCCAATGGCCTGCCACCCGCACCAGGGTGGTAAACTTTGTCATGATATGTGAGTTATTAAAATATAACATGTGAATTATTAAATTGTTACAAAATAAAAGCATCCGCCTGATGTTGCAATAAAACATAACAGAGAATTTTCCAAAGAGTTTAGAATCTCTAGTTTTGAAAACTGCTGCAACATTGCAAAGCAAAAATCCTCAGGTTTACACATGGAAATTATGTAGAAAGGTCATCACATCCTATAGAAAATAATTGTATGTTCAGGTGAAGTTTCATTGTTACCGAGGAAGGCAATTTTAATATTAATTTTTTTGTAATAGAAGAAAAAGCAGGTGACTCACATAAACAGGTTATTAAAATAATATACAAAGGCTGGGGATGTGGCTCAAGTGGTAGCCCGCTCACCTAGCATACATGAGTCACCTCAGCACCACATTAAAAATATAAAGATATTATGACCACCTAAAACTAAAAAATAAATATTTAAAAAAATAATAACAGGGCTGGGGTTGTGGCTCAGCGGTAGAGCGCTCACCTAGCACATGCTGTCCCCTTGCAGCCCTCAGCACCACATAAAAATAAATAAATAAAGACATTGTGTCCAACTAAAAAATTAATCAATAAATATATTTTAAAATAAATATATTTATTGGTTAATTTTTAAATAAATAAATAAATAATAACAATATACATATCACACTTGGCGAGGTAGGGCACACCTGTAATCCCAGCAACTCAGGAGGCTGAGGCAGGATTGCAAGTTTGAGGCCAGCCTCTGGCTACTTAGTAAAAAGAGTCAGAGATAAAGCTCAGTGGCAGAGTGCCCCTGGGTTCAAACCCCAGTTCCAGTTGCAAATAAATAAATAAAAATTAAAACATCACAGCATGAACAACTGTTCTGGTCACCTGGGAAGGCTGGCACATTCCCCTGGAGCTCCAACTTTTCCAATTTGTCTTCCCATCATCCCCTTTAGAGAGCTCTCAAAGTGAAACTCTGCTGCTGAATTACCCTGGGGCGGGGCACATCCGGGTCCCTGGCAGGTAGTACAAGTGACAAATGCTTTGGTGTCTGAAGACTGGCCCTTCGACTTGAATGAGGGCGGGGAGCAGTTGCACGTCGCGGGTGGCGTGACCATTAAGCAATACCGACTCTGCGTCCCAGTTACTCTTCTTGACTGAGATGGGCAGTAACCCGGGGTCCATCAGGGTGGGTGGCCTGGCCAGCCCACAGCAGCACTGGGTAGGGCCCAGCGCCGCGGGCCCCAGGGCTCGTTCCCTGTGGCAGGCTGCAGCCTCCTGGCCGCGTCTTCCAGGGGGTGGGGCTCCCGGCCCAGAAGTCCCTTCAAGGCAAGGGCTTAGCGCCTGGGGAACCGGAAGTGCGGTCCCGGAAGGCCCTCGGCACCCCAGGCCTCTTTCTCTCGGAATTGGCTCCTCCCACTTCTGCTTAGCCAATCCTTGTGCCCCATCGTGAAGGAAGGCGACCTGATTGGCTTAGCCACCACCAGTGTGGGCGTGGTCACATCATGACTGACAGAGGGCCGACTTACCTGCTCCTCCACCCCAACCCCGCGCCCGCTCTGATCAGCTGGGATCTCTCTCCGTCCTTTTGATGGCTCCTCCAAATTCGTCTTGACCTCTTCCGCTCTTTCATCATCAAGTGACCCTTCTGTCTGCACAATGGATGGCATCTTTCAATGGTCATTCGGCCCGCAACCCACCAGTTTGGCCACCACCCTTAGTGGCTTTCCATGTCACTGGGCCCCCATCTAGACCCCCAGAGAATGAACCCCTAGAGAATGAACAAGCCCCATTCCTGAGACCTCGAGTGGTGGGTCCCCTCCAGCCTGTCCCTCTTCATTCTCCTCTTTCCGTGCCTGCCACTCTCAAGCTCCTCCCCAGCCAGCCCCCTTGCTGCCAAACCCCTGTTCATCCTAGAGAACTCGGGGTGTCACTTGCTCAGAGGGCTGTCTCTGAGCTCCTGGTTTCACCCGCATCTTCTGGCCTTCTTGCCAACCCGCCCCAGCACAGCTCACAGTTTGTACTTTGGCTTGAGATTGTCTAACCCAGACTTCCTCCACTGGATGACCATCCCTGCAAGGGTGGGGACTTGTCTGCTATGGAACTCCGAGACCCGGCAGTGTCTGGTACTTTCTAGGCTAACTCAGTGGCCAATTCAGGGCCACTAACTTTAAAAACAGAGTCCCAGACCATGCATACTGAAGAGATGGAAATGGTCTGGAATGAGGCCAAGCTCCTCATCCTGGTTACCTGTGGAGTTGGAGAAGAGACCAGGACAGGGAAGTGGGGGGCGGGGGTGTGCATTTGTGCACATCAGGGGGAGACTGGCTTCAGTTGCAGTGATTTTACAATTTTACTTTTTAAAAAGGAGAATATATTTGGAGCTTCATGTAATTAATAACTTCCTGTGTAATTAAAAATTAACCGAACAATAATAAATAAATAAGACGTGGCAGGCACTGTGATGCATGCCTGTAACCCCAGTTACTTGAGAAGCTGAGGGAAGAGGATTGCAAGTTTGAGGTCAGCCTGGGCAACTTAGCAAGCACCTGTCTCAAAATAAAGAGGAAAATGGGCAGGGGATGTAGCTCAGTGGTAGAGCACCCTGGGTCCAATTCCCAGTCCTGCAAAACAAACAAATAAGACATGGCCCAGGTCAGGGGAGACAGAGGCGATGGCAACCCCAAGCCACAAAGAAACACTGACAACTTGTGATCCGCTGGTGGGTTCTGAGTCTTCACTTTATTACTATGTCACCAGAAGTCACCACCTTCACTTGGTTCACCACAAATGGACAGATGTCACAAAGGAGGGTGCCACAGGGCCACTGGATTCACTCTTGAGAGACTTGACCAGGTGGTGGGGGGTCTAGATGGGGGCCCAGGATGGGGACCACCCTTCACCACACGTGCGCGTGCACGCACACACACACACAGATATATTTGTGGAGCCTTATATTATACATCTTATATATAGAAAATATATATATTTATACTATACACAGGCAGTACCGCTGCGGGAAGGGCCAGGGCACCCAGACAAGGGCTGTGGGCACCAGGGGCTGGGAGTGTCAGGTCAGGGGCAGCGCTGGGAGGTGGCTGGACCAATCCATCCTCCATAAACTCTGGGGGGCGGTCCCCCTTCATGCTCCTTAGAGAATCAAAGGAGCCTTGGGCCAAGGCTAGCGGCCCCCAGGGGTAACAAGTGGGAGCTCTTGGTACATAGGAAGAGCCTGGGGCCCTCAAGAGTCTTTGAGATCGAGATTCACCAGGGAAGGAGGGAGAGGGGAAGCCCATGCAGGCCCCTGGGAATTAGCCCCTCCATTATCACACCTCCAGGTGGATGAGGAGCCACCCAGGCCTGACAGCCGATTGCACAGGATCATGTCAACTCAGGAGGCAGAAGAGAGGGCTCCCCACCTCTTGTTCTGTGCTTGACCTTGGACAGATTACTGCCTTCCTGTCCAGACTGGAGCCTTTCTAAGGGTCCTTGCAGCTCCACACTGTGGACCCATTTCTGGGGCCTCTTGTGCTTGATGGGGAAGAGGGAGTCCAAACCCTGCACGGTTGGGCTGAGGGCGGGGTGTGGGGCACTTCTCCAAGGAAAATTTGGAAAAAAGGAAAGCAGAGGGCATTGGAGGAGGCCGAGGGGATTCGAGATGCCAGGGGCCTCGGGCTCAGGGCCCCAAGGGGCTGTGCGCAGACAGCAGAAGGGCGATGAGGCCTCCAGCAGCACTCAGGGGCGTGTCCCGTCCAAATCCTACCCTCGAACATCTGTCACCCTCTGTCTCATTTTCACATGGAACCCAGCTGCTGTCCAGCTGTCTCAGGCCCTCTGCCAACCCACTGCCCTTGGTGGCCTGGACAGACCCCAGTTCTATCCACGCCCACTGCTAGCTTGCCTGTGCTCACGGAGCGTCCCTTCTGTTCAGGGGGACAGTGCTGCTCCTTCCCCACTCCTGGCCCACCTCAGGACCCTTGCTCAGGGGAGCCTTGGGCTCACGGGGTTTGCCCCACGCCTCCCACCCTCAACGGGCTCTTTGTACCTTTTCTGGCTGGTGCTTGTCTTCCCAATGGACCATAAGCTCTGAGGGCAGGGGCAGGGACCATGCACACCCTCCGTGTCCCCAGCACAGGAACCTGACAACTGGCTGCTGAGAGTGAACAAGGCAAGGGGCGAAGGGGTCAGGGGGCGAGGGCTCTCTCGCCCCATCCCTGTGGCCAGCCCACAATCCCCTCTGCCTTGCTGCCTGAGGTACTGGCTCGTGTGCACCGGGCAGAGAGGTGCAGGAGGACGGACGGCACAGACACGCAGCCTCCCTGTCACTTGCAGCTCAGGGTGGAGGAACCTTATGTAAGAGCCTTCACTGCCCAGCTCAGAAGGGCCCGCTATGCCCACAGGCCCCACCCATGCCTGTGTCTTAGGGGTCACTGATGCCCTACCCGCTGCAGCCCAGTCACCCTGAGCCACTCTGCACCAGCCGCCCTCCCTGGGTCCCCTTGGGGGCTTTGCACTGCCTCCCACAGCAGGCCTCTGGAAGGCCAGGGAAAGATGCCCCATGTCCAGGGTTGCTCCAGCCGGAATCCCTGGCTGACCCCAGCGAGAGGAGGACGAGTGTCCCAGATCAGGCAGGGTATCAGGCACCTGCTGGGTGACTGGGGTCAAGAAACCCAGGCAGCAAACCCAGCTCAGCTCCACCGGCTCTTTGGGACCTTGGGCCAGCCCTGCCCCCCACCTGGCCTTCTTACCCACCAGCTCTGGGCAGGGACCTGGGGAGCCAGTCGTTTGGGAGACCACAGAGGGAGTTGCTAGAGCTCCCTGCAGGACACAGAGCAGGAAGCACGGGGTCATGGGCGAGCAGGGTGAGCACCCCTGGAGAAGGCCAAGGCCAAGGGTGGGCACCCACAGGAGCAGGCCCCTGGCTTGCAGCAGGATCATGGTGTCTCGGGGCTGAGGCGCCCAAGGCCCCAGGACGAGGACACCACGGAGCCAGGCTCGTGATGGGGGCGCGGGCAGGGCAGGAAGAGCGGGCAGGCACCAGCCTCGGGACTGCCTGCCCAGCCCTGCCTTCACTGCCAGCCTCCTGAACCACCTGGGCAAGCGACCTTGACCTTCCCAGGCCTCAGCTTCCTCAACCTGCCAGTCCTAGCAGGTCGGGTGTGTTGACAGGTTCTGGGGGGTGACAGCCTGAGCCCCGTGCCACCAGACCTCTGGGCATCACCCCAGCCCTGCCTTGGTGCTAACAGGGCTCCCTCCACATTTCACCCAGCCCTTGACAGGGACTATCTCTGCCTCTTCCCCACGTGTGCTGAGCACAGGCCTGGCACACAGCAGGCGCTCAACAAGCACTTGAGGATGCAATGAATGAATGCACCTCACCCCCGTCCCCAGTCCCTGCTGGGCACATGTCCTGGACACACTTGCACACTCAGGCAGAGAGAACCCAACACCTGGCTGCTCCCACCCCTCCAGAGCTCCCGGGACCTCAGTGGAATACCTTGAGGCTGCGGGGTGCTGGGCAGGGCAGCCTGGGAGGGGAGGGCGTGGGGCGGAGAGCAGGGCAGAGGGCGGGGGCAGGACACGCGAGGGTGGGGCAGGCGGTCACTGCGGCTCAGTAGCCCTGCGACTGGTAGCCCTGGGGCTCAGTGTCAAAGGCGTTGGCCGGCTGCTGGTAGGTGCCACCCATGCCTGCGGGGTCCGGCCCGGTGCTAGGCTCCACGTAGGGGGCGTAAGGCATGCTGGAGTCCTGGCTGGGGTCCATGTAGTCCTGGGAGAAGAGGGCCGAGTCGGCGCCAATCTGGTACCGCTGGAAGGCCAGCACAGCCTGGCCCGCCTGGGGGCGGGGGCCAGCAAGGACAAGGACAGGTAGGAGGGGTGGTTAGGGGAGAGACAGACAAGAGCTGGGTTAGTGGAGGTTAGTTCACAGGACACAGGCAGTAGAGGGTCTCAGGCCCTCAAAGCACTGAAGTGAAAGTAAGTCCAACTGGGGGCAGGAGGGCCGTCCTGGCGGCCACCCTGCCTGAGGCCCAGAGGTCACTCTAGGCCACCAAGAAGTCTTGACCTCCACTGTGGAGGGTTAAGATGGCCCCAAAGCCTACAGCCTCCTCCTCGAACCGTGACCTCAGGGCTGCCCTGTGGAATGCGGCAAAAAGTTTCTTAATAGGTCAGAGAAATCTTGGCACCTCCTAAAAGCCATCCTCTGTCTTGCAGCTAGGCATAGACACGTGACTAAGTTTTAGCCACTGTGGTGCCCCCATGTCCTCTGTCCCACTCTCTGCTCTGATACCTGGAACACAGATGTGATTGCTGGAACTCTAGTTGCCAAAGTGGACCACAGAGTCCATAAGCACATTGTAGCGAGGGAAGATGCCTGGGTCACTGGAGACCTCAGAGCCACTCCGCTGGTCCTGGGCCACTCCCTACACCTAGACTTCTTTGAAATCACGGTTATTTGAGATTTCCATCACTTGCTGCTCCCTCTAATTCTTGCTGAAACACATGGTCAGAGAAGTTTGGGAAACGGAACTCAATGGAGGGAAACTAGTTTCAGGACCACAGGACTTGCCAGATCCCCACAGGGGAATGGTGGCACCCAAACTTTGCTAACCTCATCTGACCCCACAGCCCTGTTCTCCCAGAGCCCAGGCGAGGAGGCTCCGCTGTGCACACATGCGTAGGGACATTCTTTCTCATTAAAAGCAATTACACTGTCTTCAGGACAACGACACTGGCCACTCTGAGCTAAGGGTAAATCAAATTTGCTATCCGAATCCAGCTCAGAGGTCTGGTGACGCCTGCTCTGGGGATCTTCAGCCTGGGGACCCTGCCTGGGGGAGACGCTGTGCTAAGCACCCCAGCTGCAGGGCTGGGAGACGGAGGTCCCCAACTCCTTCCCCACAGGGCCAGGGGGTGGCAGTGGGGGCACTCTGCCCAGGAGGCGCCGGGAGCTCAGTAACTAGGTGCCAACCGCAGCGGCCTTGGCAGCCCTTGCTGGGAAGTGGGTGTCGCCACAAAGCACCACAGTCCTGAGGAGGGTAGAGCAGGGAGAAGCTGCGCTGAGGCGTCAGGTAGCCTCTGGGGTTGCCCTCGGTGCTGGTCTGGGGTCCTGGCTGCTGGGGCTCGGAGACTGGGCCTTGAGCTGTCAGCAGCCCTAAGAGCTCACAGGGGACACACAATGGGACTCCTAAAGGGACAAGGCCTTCGGTCCTGGCCCCTCCGGCACTTCCACTCCCACTGTGGAGGCTGGTCTCCTTCAGAGAGGCAGAGAGCTGGCCCAGATGACCTCGGTGAACCCTTTCCCGAGAGGCTCTGGCCATGGCAGCGAGGACTGTGGCTGTGGTCAGCCCCCACCCTGTGGGCTCAAGGCCCATCTGGTCACCACTTCAATGGGTCACAAGTCAGGAGCAGAGGCTAGGCCTGGGCTCCCACTATCCAGGCCGCAGTAGGTGGCTGGGGTCCTTGGACACCTGGCCCTCTTCCTCAGAACAGGCACATCTCTGCAGCACGCCCGCAGGGCAGCAGCCCCGTCCACCTGCAGCGCCCCCGGCCCCTGGCCAGGAGCCACCTGGGCTCAGCTCCGCCAAGCCGAGGCCCCGCCCTGAGGCCTGGTGCGCCACTGCCTTCTGCTGCCCTGGAGTTGAGCAAGAGGCAGGCTCCTGTCCAGGTGGCTGAGGGCACAGGGAGGCCGAGCCTTCGGCAGAATGAGGACTCACAAGAGGCTCCCTCCCAAAGCGCAAATTGCCCCTGACTTTCCGGGAGGATGAGTGAATGGGTGAAGGAATGATGAATACAGAAGCTGACATTTATTGAGCATTCCTGTGCCCAACCCTGTGTGGCTTTTATTTCATCTGCATGACCACCTTGAAAGGTTGGTCCATTATTACCTGTCAGGCCAGGAATATGGACTGAGGCTCAGAGAGGTACAGGGATTGCTCTAGGCCACACAGCACACAAGAGCAGAACCAAATCAAAAGGCCTCTGACAGTCCAGGCCAGGCCCCTTTCGGCAGCCAGCCTCCAGGGAGACAGTAAGACCATCCTTCATGCCACAACTGTGGACACAGAGATCATACGGTGCCTGCAGCTCAGCACCTTGGACCACGGACACCCTTGGCAAACCCGTGGATGGACTAACCTCCAGCCTTCTAGCAGCCTGCAGCCCACTGGGGAGGTTCTGATGTCTGTCTTCCCCTCCCAGCCTGGGGGTTCCTGGGAAGCAGGATCCCTGTCTAACTCATCACTAGGCACAAGATAGCTGCTCAATAAACGTTTACTTAATGAATGAACGGACAAAGAACGGACAAAGGGGCAAGGAGTGAAGGAATGAGCCAGGGAGGGTCTGACTCTTCCAGCCGTGCCCTGTCCTGGGGTCCCGGGCATCTTTGGCACTAGGTGGGCACGGGGCTCCCTGCTCTGTAGGTTGGGGCTACGGCTGTGCCGAGGCAGGGAACAGTGTGTTGTATTCCTCCTGGAAGGTAAGGTCCTTGAATCTGCGCACGGCCAGGGCTGCGGTCAGGCTCTGCCAGGAGAGAGCAGGGGTGAGGCCGCTGGAGCGGAGCCGGAGGGCAGCGGTGCTAGCAGGGAGGGAGGCCTTGGCACCTCAGCCAGGTGCTTCAGATAGCTCGGAAATGCTGGTGTCCCCTCACCTTCGCTCCTCTGTGGGCCCCACCTCTGGGCTAGCTGCCTCCAAGCTCTGCCTGCAGGTGGCAGGGCCCAGTTCTGGGTGCCCGTCTGGACTGAGATCCCATCTCCCACCCAGACTTGAAGACATAAAAGCCTAGAGTGGCCCTGGCTGGCCCACGGGGACGGGGCTACCGGTTTCCTCTCCAAACTCCAGCTCCAGATATTGTGCTGTGGGTTGGGTGTCCCCAAAGAAAGTGCAAGTCCAGGGACCCTCGAGAAGAGGCAGAAGTCACCGCAAGAGGGTGGAGGAGCAGGGAAGGCTGGGTGCACGCAGCCTCAAAGGTCTCCTTGCAGGAGGCTGGGCAGGGGCTGCGCAGTGGGGAAGGGAGAGCCCTTGAGGGGGCCTGGAGCTGGGGTGACCCTGGATCTCTGCAGGACGGAGCTCAGGGAGAAGAGAGAGAAACTTCCTAGACCTGCGGGAGGCCATGCGGTGTGCCCACAAAGACCCGGTCTCCAGCCTGGTTCTCAGGGGCCTGCTCTCTTTGACTCACAGGATATATATTTTTAAAAATGTAAATAAATTACCAACACGTGAAGATCAGATTTCATGTGAAAAGTTAGATTTCTTGTTTCTCTGGAAAAATTTCTGCATGGCCACAGGCGCTTTGCAGAGGGGCCCCTTAGAGTGCACAGGCCACCTGGCCACTCACCTGCTCTCGGCCCTGCCTGGACACCAGGGTTTGTGATCCCCCCACCCCACCGGCCATCTCCAATCCCCTCATTCTCCAGATGGGAAGACAGAAGCTGGGGAATCAGAGGCAGCCCCATCGTGTGAACCCGCTCTCCTGAGCCTGGGAAACTTGAAGCCCCACCTCCCTGTCTAGGGCTCCACCTTCCCATCTGTAAAATGGGATGATAAATACCATCCAGAGAGGCCCAAGAGTCTATGACCTTGGGGCAGCTGCTCTGCATCAAAGTGAGGGCCTTGGCTGTGCCCAGGGCGGCAGTGGGGCTGTGAGGCTGGGCTGTGAGGCTGGGCCTGCAGGGGGAGCTCCAGAGGCAGCCAGAGGCCCTGCGGGAAGGCTGCCCCCTGGGCGCTGGGCCGGTGGGTGCTGTACTCACCCAGGTGAAGATGGAGAAGAAGGAGAAGGCGATGGCGGCCCGGGCGGCGTCCGTACCCTCGTTCAGTGGGTTGTCCTTGGGCTTGGAGACCTGCCACTGGTTGGCCAGGTAGCAGAAGCCCACAAACCAGAGGAAGGCCCAGAAGGCTGGGGTCCCCGGGGCCAGGCAGAACAGTGAGGGTACAGAGCGTGAGGGACAGGGTGTGTGGAAAGCAAAAAGGGAAACCGAGGAACAGGGCAAGTTCACGAGCAGGTCTCCCGCGCTCCCCACCCCCAGCGGGCAAGGCAAGGGGGAGGGGAGCAGGAGGAGGTGCAGGGGGAGGGGAGGAGGAGGAGCCCGAGGATTCAGTCAGATGCCGAGGGGGAGGCCACAGGAGGTCAAGCCAGGGTCGAGTGGACAAGGCAGGGTGGGGCAGAGAGGGAGGGCCACAGCAGGGGGAAGGGGGAGAGGGAGGAGGAGAGAGGGAGAGAGAGCAGTCAGCTCGGCCAGCGTGGCCAGTGTTTCTCTAACCGCCAGACACCATTTATAGCCCCGTCCCTGACTAGGCCCATCTGAGTCCAGCCACTGTCCAGGGAGGAAGGCTGTGGTGCCCCTGCTCAGGCTTCTAGAAAAACTAGTGGGGATTTGGGGGAAGAGGCTGGTGTGGGGGCAGCTCCGGGGGTGGAGCCTCACAAAGCCCCCTAGTTCAGAACGGGGCCCTCTGAGACCTGGGGTGAGGCTCAGAGGGGTCTGTAGTAACATGATCTGGGGGTCCCAGGTCAGGGGGCCCGGGCTGAAGGTCACTTCTGAAGGGCCAAGGGTGGCAGGTCACCTACAGGTCACCAGAGGAAGGGGGTCGGGCTCCAGGGACCCACTGGGTGCCAGGGTCCCATGGCCCTGGCTTAATTTTCACAGGCTCCACCAGGAGGGGGCGCAGCAGGGCTGCTCTGGGGTCTCAGGCCTTGCCAGCCATGGGACCCTGAGTCTGTCCCCTCACCCGCCTACACCTCGGTTTCCTCCTTGGAAAATGGGGAGGGGGCGGCAGCTAGGTCCCCCAGCAGGGCTCACCCGAGACGCCGATGTCAGACAGGACAGCCTTCTTGCGGTCCTTGACGCTGCTGATCTGGGGGAAGTAGACGTCCAGGGCCAGGTAGAGCAGGCAGGTGAGGAAGGCCAGCACGCCCACGGCCACGCCGTAGCTGCAGGCACTGGCGTTGCGGTTGTAGATGCAGAACTCCTCGCCTTCCGAGGGGCTGTTGAGGTAGCCCTCGTTCACGATGGAGCCGAACACCACGATGGAGAACACCTGCAGGGGTGTGGGGTGAGCCTGGGGGGACGCTGCCCCAGCCCCAGGACCTGCCCCCACCCCTCTGACCTCTCTGAGCCACAGGGCAGGCAGTGAGTGGGCATTTCAGAGAGAGGCCCAGAGGCCCAGAGATGCCCACCACGAGGGCAGCTTGCCTGGGGTCACACAGCGCAAGTAGGGTCAACTGCTTCCTTCCTGAGCTGCAAGCGCTAACCCCTAGCCAGAGAAGTTGTCCTGGGCCCTGACACCAAGGTCCCCTAGTGTCAGGGCCCAGGACAACAACAAATGTGTTTGTTGCCTTAAGACCTGAGTTTGGGGGCAGTTTGTTACACAGCATCAAGGCTGGACTGGCCCCAGAATGGGGAGCCTTTGGCCCTCCTAGTGTGAACATGCCCAGCCCCACCCCACCCTTCCCTCTGGGGTCTCAGGCTGTGTTCAGTCCCTGCCTTGTTGCCAGGGCCAACAGCAGCACCACATGTGCCACCTCATGTAGATCCTCAACGGCCCCCAGACAGGCATGTTTCAGCTGGGTAGGCAGCAGCTGAGGTGGCCCCAATGACCCTGCATCCAGCAGTGCATGACCTTGTGTCCCTAAGTTCCCTTGAGAGTGCTGGACCTAGCAATTTACTTCTAACAGACAAAAAATATGGCAAAGGTGATGAGGTGCTGAGAGCCATAGCCAAGTAGGAATGACGCATGGCAATTTCCTTGTCAGCCTACCCCATGTTGCTTAGAGGGAGGACTCTCCATTGTGGAAATTGGCTTGCCTTGGACCCAGGTCATTTGCAGTGACATTGCATCAATGTTTGAGAAAGGTGACCCTGCTCAAGGACCAGGGCGGATCCGGGTTTAGGGTGGTTCCAGGTTTAGGGTGTGGATCCTGCTGGGAATAGGGCGTATCCTGCTGCCTCAGGCGCCCGCCTGCTCCTTGAGTTCCCCATGAGTTCTCGTGGAATTCAGAGAGTATTTTGGGATGCAGAGCCCAGCGGAAGTGTGGATTTTCCCCAGAACATGCGTGTAGAGTGCTGGTGAGAGTTCGGGAATAAAGAATTGCTGTTTGAATCTACAAGGCTGTGAGTGGCTCGTGATTTTGTGCCCAGCCAGACTGCGGCAATGAGGTCTCCCTCCTGGGTACAGGTCACAAGAAGCCCTGCCCACCCCCAGCTTGTCCCTGCACCAATGGTGGAAGCCAGCATGGTATTCTGAGCTCCAGAAAGGAACAGCCAAGAGCCCGCGGGAACTGAGTCCCCCCACAGGCTGGATTCCTCCAACACAGCGTTAGTGAAGTTGAGACTGGATCTGCCCGTGGGGGGCTGTCAGATGAGACCAGGGCCCCTGGCGGGTGCTGTGGGTGTAGCCCTGTGACAGCCCTGGAGGCAGCAGCACCCAGCAAGGGAGAGTCCTGCCCCACAGAAACTGTGAGGCAGCCATGTTTGTTGCCTTAAGATCTGAGTTTGGGGGCAGTTTGTTACACAGCAGTAGCTGTTGAATACATCAGTACCACCAGCATTTTACCAATGGGGCAGTTTGTTACACAGCAGTAGCTGTTGAATACATCAGTACCACCAGCATTTTACCAATGGGGTGGTGAAGGCATGCGTATTAGTGAACGTGCCCAGAGACACAGCCTGGGATGTGGCACAGCTGGGCTCTAAGCCCAGGGGACCCGACACCAAAGTCCATGCTTTCTCCCTGTTTTGCCTGCCTCCCCGGAAACCACGAGGAGGGGACCCAGAGCTGAGGCACATATACTCCAGAAGATTTGGCCCCTGGTGGCAGACCTGGCAGGGATTGCTATCGTCCAGGTCCACTTGTCTTTACTTTCCATTTTTTCCTGAAAGGAGGGCATGATCAAAAGTGGAGACCCTGGGCCAGGACACGATCCCCACCGAATGCGCACTGGCAGAGGGACCCAGAGAAACGAGCAATGGCTCGGCCGCGCTAGGGTTGTCGTTCAGCCATACGGAGGGACAGAGCACTGATAGGCACGATAGGGGACGAGCCTGGAGAACAAGTGAAGGAAAAATAAGCAACGGAAAGCAGGACGTGGGGACAGGGCATTGGCCAGTGGTGGAGCGTCTGGTGCCCACGGCCCTGGGTTCACCCCAGCACACACACAAAAAAGTCAGGCCACATCGTATGATTTCTCTTATGCGCTCTGTTCATGAAAGGCAAGTGGAGAGAGAGCAGGTGGAGGCGGCTGGATTGCTGAATGGCATGGGGGTTATTTGATGAGCACGGGGTGTTCTTATGGATGATGAAAGGTGTGGAAACCAGGGAGAACCAGGGAGAGGTGGCGAGCATCCGGCGGGCAGCAGGGAGAGTGCGCCTCCCGCCACTGAGTCAGGCACTGGTGAGGAAAGCTGCGCGAAGTTGGCCGCAATAAAAAGAAAGGACCCGAGGCGTGTCCTGGATTGGCCACAGCACCCATCTGCCAGGCCTGGTTGGGACGCCACACGACCAAGGCCTCTGGTGGAGGCAGGACTTCCTGGCTCACGGCTCCGCCCACCACGGCTCCGCCCACCACGGCTCCGCCCACCACGGCTCCGCCCACCACGGCTCCGCCCACCACGGCTCCGCCCACCACGGCTCCGCCTCCTCTCCATCAGCCCCCAAACTAACAGGGCAACAGGTGCAGCCCCAATGGGCAGATGTCCTGGCCTCGGCAGCACAGGCGGGAGAGGGCCCAGGTCTCTGGATTCCCGCCAGAGCTCCTTTCACCTGGCCAAGCAGGCGCTCAGCCTCAGGGCACCTGAAGAAAGCGTGGTATCAGAGGGACCAGCAGGGAGAAAGGCCTGGAGCGGCATCAGTGCCACTGGATCAGGCAGCTGGACCGGAGTCCAAGTCTGAGGCTCAGAAGACAGAAATAGTGACAAGAAGCCAGGCTTCAAAACAACTGTCAAAAGGGCTCCTGGCTACCCCTCAGGCAAAGCAGACTCCGTCACACTGCAGGGAAAGGTGGGCTCCTATGAATTGTGACTTTGAACCCTGGCACTGCGACAAGCTCCAGTTTGTAACCAAAAACTGCCAGGGCAGGGGGCTGGGGATGTGGCTCAAGCAGTAGCGCGCTGGCGTGGCATGCGTGCGGCCCGAGTTCCATCCTCAGCACCACATACAAACAAAGATGCTGTGTCCGCCAAAAACTAAAAAAATAAATATTAAAATTCTCTCTCTTTAAAAAAAAAAAAAAGAACCTATAGAGTGAAATTGTAAAAAAAAAAAAAAAAAAAAAAAAAAAAAAAAAACTACCAGGGTAGGAGTTTGAGGTCTAGTCCTGCATGTGGCCAGATGTCGCTAAACCATCAGAAAAGAAAAGACTCTTGGGGGGGGGGGGGGCGCTGAGGTCTTGGCTCAGAGGTAGAGCACTTGCCTAGCATGTGTGAGGCACTGGGTTTGATTCTCAGCACCGCATATAAATAAATTAATAAAATAAAGGTCCATCAACATTAAAAAATAAAAATTCTTGGTTAGAGAAAATTTTTCACACAGACCTGTCAGACCCAAAAATGAGGCCTGCTGCTCACACTGTGTGGTCCTGGGCAAGTAATTTGAGCCTCAGATTGGTCCTTTATAAAAATTAACTTCTTAATATGGAAAGCAGTATGAGATTTCTTGGAAAATTGGGAATGGAACCACCTTTTGACCCAGCTATCTCTCTCCTCTGTCTATACCCAAAGGACTTAAAAACAGCATGTCGCAGGGATACAGCCACATCAATGTTTATAGCAGCACAATTCACAGTAGCTAAACTGTGGAGCCAATCTAGATGCCCTTCAATGGATGAATGGATAAAAAAAATGGAATTACTCAGCAATAAAAGAGAACAAAATCATGGCATTTGCAGATAAGTAGATGGATTTAGAGAAGATAATACTAAGTGAAGTTGGCAATCCCAAAAAACCAAATGTTTTCTTTGATATAAGAAGGCTGATTCATAGTTGGATAGGGAGAGGGAGCATGGGAGGAATAGATGAACTCTAAATAGGGCAGAGGGGTTGGAGGGAAAGGGAGGGGGCATGGGGTTAGCAGGATGGTGGAATGTGATGGTCATTATTATCCAAAGTACATGTATGAAGACACAATTTTGGTGTGAATGTACTTTGTATATGACCAAAGATATGAAAAATTGTGCTCTATATGTGTAATAAGAATTGCAATGCATTCTTCTGTCATCTATAAATAAAAGCATAAAAAAGGGAATAAAATATGAAACACAGTATATTGCATATCATAGGTTAGAAATTTAATAAATATGATTTTCTTCTAAAAAAAATAAAATTAACTTCTCGGCTGGAGTGTAGCTCAGTGGTAGAGCACTTGCCCAGCATGTGCAGCCCTTGGTTCTGTCCCCAGCACACACACAATTTAAATGAACCTCTCCTCTGGGGATACTTAGACACACAAGTACCAAGAGCCAGGCGGCATCCCATAGGCAATTAGTAAGGGCTCACTTCCTTCTCCAAAGGCCCAGGAAAGAAGGACCCCTTTGGGGCAATACTTCCTAACAGACCCACATTCCCTGCGGCTGGAAAAAAGCCACTGCCGCCTGAGAGGACCCCCTCCCAAAGCAGGAAACATCAGGCTCCCAGAGGCCAAGAGGAGAGCCTGGGAGGGAAAGCAGAAGGCGGCAGTCTGGGCCTTGGGACAGCAGAGGAGGAGCCGTGAGACTGGGTCCTCTTGGGGGAATAAAGCAGGCAGTCCTTGGGGAGGCCAGAAGGAAAGAGCTGCATACATGTCCCCAAGAGGGGAAGCGCAAGATCAAAACACCTGGGAGGGACAGGGCAGCCCAGCTCAGCAGGCTGCAGTGGCCCTGTGCTGGGAGGGCCAGCAAGGCTGGCCTGCTGAGACCCTGCTGTGGGGAGCTACCACTGGGGCAGGAGACCAGCCGCTTGCCCAGCGGGTGACCGCAGGCAGCGACTTAACCTCTCTCAGGTGACTCCAGGAGCCACTGCAGACTTGAGAGCTGTTGAGAGACCAGATCTGACTTAGGTTTGAAAAGAACCTAAGCGGGTACTGTGGGGGGAAAGCTGGCGGGGGAGGGGCTGCGCAGAACAGGTTGGAGGGGCAGCCCCCGGAACCTGCCAACAGACCCTGCCAGCGGATGAGGGGGGGTGCAGAGAAGGCGGGCTTGGGAACAGATGGTGCATACCCCAAGATGCCACGTCCCTGAAGGCCAGGGGTCCAACATGAAGACCAGGATCAGGAGGGGAGGGAACATCTCCAGGAGCAGCCCCCCAAGAACAGGCCAGGCCTCGGGTTTCCACTGCTTGGCCCCCCACAGTAGGAGGCAGGAGGAAGGGGGACTCGCTCGGGCCACTGGGTGTCCCTGGGACACTCGCTCTGGGTCGGGCCGAGTGGGCACCTGAACCAGAGTCCCTCTGAAGCCAAGGTTCCAGGGGCCAGCCAGCCGCCATGAGTGACTCGTTAAAGCTGTTTCTGCAGGGACAGCGAGGCATGCCCCGGGCACCCCAGGAGCCACCAAAGAACGGGATGTGACACCAGTGGCCAAGGCCTGGGGGAAGTTCACACAACAGCAGACCTGCGGGGGGAGGAGAGGGGCCTATGAAGCCAGAACCAGGGGCCCGAGACCTCGGGTGACAGCCAGGCAGGACCCAGGGAGGCCGCTGGGCACCCATAGGCCCAGGCAAAATTGCCTTCTTCCCTTGAGCTAAAAAAAAACGAGAAGAACAAGCACCAAGCCAACAGCCAGGCCTCTCCCGCGGCTCCCACCCTCTTTTGAATCCCATCCCGAGTCTTTTTAGAAATAGCTCCAGATGGCGCTCGGTGCTGGTCCGCGTCAGACTCAGAAAAACAAACCTGCAGGAAGCTCCGGTTCCTGTAATCTCAGGATCTTTTCTTTTTATTATTATTATTATTATTTAAATTATTTAGTTGTAGATGAACACAATACCTTTATTTTATTTTTTTTTTTACGTGGTGCTGAGGATCGAACCCAGGGCCTCACTTGCACTAGGCGAGCGTTCTACAGCTGAGCCACAATCCCAGACCTGAATTCCAGGATTTTGGGCTCCTGAATTAAAAAACAAGAGAATCAGAGACCCAGGGATGGACTAGGTCTCTGTGGCCTGCAGGCCTCTGTCCCTGCCCCTGGCCTGTTCCGCCACTCCACAGGGAGGGGATGGCGCAGACACAGGCTGTCAAGAAGCTGTGCACCTGCTGTCCCCTGCCCAGGGTGTGTCCCACCTTTCTGTTTGTCAGATAGAAGCCTTGGAGACCCTGCTGGGTTGTGGTGACACCCTGGCCACCTTCTGGGACACCCACCTTCCCAGTCACTCTCCCCCATGTCAGCACTCCTGGTTGGGACTTATTTACCCATCTGTCTCCCCCGTGAGACCTGGGACCGCGTGGGCTGGGCATAACGGGAAGAAATCCCACTAACCCTCGCCAAGACCCTCCGAAAGAAAAATAAAGGTAAACACATCTGCGTGGCGTAGCCTCAGGCCACTGCATAGAGGGGGACCCTGAGGTCAGAGAGGCCCGTGGCAGGCGCTACAGCAGGAAGTAGAAGCACAGTGTCCAGTGGGGTCTGTCCACTGAGCCCATTCCAGATGACAGCTGTGATCTCTGTGATCAGCTCCCTCCCCACGAAGGAGCAGACTCCAGACCCACACTCCAAGATCAGCAGGAAACCAAGGAGCGGCCCTGGTCCATCCCTGGACCCCACCCTATAGGGCAAAAGGGGGCCCTGGCCGCCCGTCTTGAGGGACCAGAGGATGTCTCTACTTCAGATGGAGCCTTCAGGTGTGCCAGGGGCTCGCTGCCCGTTTGATGACCCAGGCTGCTGGGGAGCCGCGACCAGCGCTGTGGGGTGCAGAGGTCACTGCCACACCCATGGACAAATGCAGGGGTTGTCCCAGATAAGCTGCAGAAAACGACACCTGGCGGCTGTGGTACCCGGTCCTCCAGCACCATCTCCAATTCTGCACAGAGATATCTGTCCCCAAGCCAGGCAGCTGGGAGGAGTCCATGGTCCCTGCCCCTCACTGCAGGCAGCCGGGTGGCCTGCTCAATAGCCCTCATCTGTGGCCTCGGCTACTGCCCACATCCAGATGCCTGGTACCATCTCAGCCTCCCCCTAGGCTTCCTTGCCTCCTCCAAGGAGGCCCTGGCAACAGCAGGGCTCATCCTGCCGTCCTCCAGTCTTGCCACCCCGCCCAGCTAAGGATGGAGTCTACTCCCTAGACAGCTCAGAGGCCCAGCTTGGGCCACTGATCTTGCCTCCGGCCACTCCTGGCCTCCCCAGGACCTCAAGCTGCCCCCTCATCCACACGCTGGCTCCCCAACTGCTGCAGCCCAGGCCCAGTCCTGGCTCTGCCCTCGACCCCCGTCCTTCCTCCAGCCCCCTCAACCTCCCAGCCACTCCTGGCCATCCTGCTCCAGCAAGGTCAGCAGTCTTGCCCCTCACAGCAGCCAAATTATGTCACTACCCTGTGGAAGCCCTTCCCCTGAGGCTCACCCTTCCCAGAATTACAACCCCCTCCCCTATGAACCCCAGACCCCATGAAGCTCTTCTTCAATCCCCTCTCCTACTGTGGCCTCAGGACCTTTGTCTTGGCTGCTCCCTGGGATACCTAACTTCCCTCCTGAGGTCCCTCCTCTGAAAAGTCCTCCGAAAAGTCCTCCGCAGACTCCAGATCAGCAGTGTCCCCTAGTCCCCCAGTGCTCTCCTTGACAAAGCTTCTCCTCCCTGTTGTTGGGTGAAAGTCCCTTCCCAGACTGAGGGAAGACTCTCGAGGGGAGTGAAAGCCGGTTGACAGAGGCCAGGCAGCCACCAGGGAGCCAGGAGAAAGGGCTCCCCGCTAGTGCCCCAGCTTGGGCCTGCACCCGGCCCAGGCCTCACCCCCTGGGAGCTGGGCCCTGCCTGCCGGAGGCACCTGCCCCAGGCCTGATCCCCTCCTGGGCCTGAGAAAGGCCGGGTGCTGCGAGGGCCCCCTTCACAGCTCCACAGGGCAGGGCTGACCCGAGGTCTTGTGGCAGAAATGCCAGCACAGGGACAAATGGCTGCCCATGACACCTGGCTCCCTCCTCCCTGCCCTGCCCTGCGGCCTGGGAGGGACCTGCAGGGGATTAGGTGGTAATCTTCACACAGGCTCTAGCTGGCCAGCAGGGCCCGGGCTCCAGATGCTGAGATGTGGGTGCAGACTGACTCTTCACCCTCCCGGGGCTGTGGAACCACAGGGGCCATGAGGTCTCATCAGAGAGGGACTGAGCCCAGGGAGGGCTCACCTGACTGGCCCAGAGCCCCTCAGTGGCAGAATTACCTGCACTCCTGCTGCGAACTGAACCTCCAGCCAGAACCTCCGCCAGCCCAGGCCCTCGGGAAGCAGGGAGGCCGGGGGTCACGGCCTGGGGAAGGGCTGCCAACCAGCACTCCCGGCCCCTGGCCCCAGGGGCTCACAAGGTGGGCAGCAAGGCCCGTGGCTCCCTCACCCAGGTCTGTCTGCTCTCCTCGTCCGGGTCCGCCTGCCGGCCAGCCCCTACCCACCAAGGCCAGCTCAGAGGGAGACCCAGACCCGGGCCTGCCTCGCCTCCTGGAGAGACCGGCGCCAGGAGGGGAGCCCCTGCTCTGAGGGTTCCGGCAGCCATCACCCTGGGCACAGGGCCCACGGGGAGTGGGCGCAGGTGGGGGATCCAGGAGGCTTCACCCCACCAGCCGGGAAAGTGAACTGAATGGGGCGGGAGACCTGAATGGGGACAGTGGTGGAGGGAGGAAGGCAGGGTAGCCAGGGTCCCTAGCCTGGGACAGTGACCTGCAGCCCCTGCCACGCACCGCCCCCTTCTCTGCCTGACGGGCTCCAGTTTTCCCAACTCCAGTGTCACCTCCCTGTTCCTGGGCCTGAGCTAGTGTCACCTCACTCAGGTACATGCTCGCCCCCATATTTTACCTGGGTTCGCGGTTCCCTCCACTAGAAGTGAGCCCTCCCTGGCCAGCGTGGGGCACCCAGGGCCTACTCTAGGCCAACGTCAAACAAGCCCACAGGGTCCTGTCCTGCGCGGCTGGGATCCCATGGGAGGACAGGAAAAAGCCCTCACTGCCACCCGATGCTGCTCAGAGATCCGATGCTGCTGAGATCCACTAATGACAATCAGCCATCGGATTTGGCAAGGTGAAGGTCACAGATGACCCTGACAAGATGGGACAGCTGGGAGAGCCTGCTGAAGGGGTGTGACGGAAAGCAGGAGGCCATGGACACATAGCCCCTGGGCAGGACCAGAGACTCGAGGAGGGTCTTCCTAAGAGGGGGCTTCGCCCATCATAAGTTGAGGAAGAGACAAGAGCAGAAGGGGGGGGGAGGGGGGAGGAGCTCTGCATCCGCGGCCTTGAGCACGAGAGGGACACATCTAGTGGCCTGGTCTACGAACAGGAGCAATGACCTAGGAGGAGGGGGAGAGCGGCGGGCCAGCTGAGCTGTGCCGGGGGTGCCCCGTCAGAAGGGCCAGAGTTGGGGCTCCGTGACCAGCCGAGGCCCCAGGTGGACCAGGGCTGAGGGTGGTCAGCAGGCGGGTCAGTGGCTCAGTGGTCCAGGCCCAAGGAGCCCTGCAATCAGGGTGAGCGTGGGGAGCTGGAGGGGGAGGGGAGGGCTGGGTACTGGCAGGACGCCGTGAACAGCCCAGGTTTGGCTGTGACAGTGGCTGAGGCAGGTGACAAGAAGACTGTGGGAGGAGGGCATCTGGGTGTGGGAAGGACATGGAGTGGGCATGACAAGAACCAGGACTGAGGGCAGGAGTGTCATCAGGGGACATGTCCTGGGCTGTCTATTTGGAGGGAAGGGGCTTCCTACCTGATGCTTCAGAAGAATGGCCCCTGGTGGCCTCAGAAGCCAGGAGGGGACCCCCACCTCTAGGCCCCACCAAGCTGGCTGACCAGAGGGTGGGGGACAGGCCAGGTTACAAGGCAGTCAACACCAAGGCCACAGCTACTGGGAAAACTCGGGGACACAGGTCACATCCCACCCCATGGGCTACGAGTTACTTGGGGAGCCTCAGCTAACTGGGGTTCTGGCCACCAGCACAGCGAGGGCTTGATGGCTTGAGGCCACCCAAGCTAACCAGCTACCAGGTCCCTTGAAGTCCCCTTCACTTGGCGCCTGCCTTCCCAGCCGAGAGGAGCTGGGCAAACTCCATCTCTGGAAGAGGGAGCTCCCCCAGAAACACGGGGACACGGCCACCTTCCCAGACTCCAGTAACATCCTCTGCCACACATGAGGACCCCCCAGGGAGCTGTGCTGCAGGCCACCCAAGAGCATGGGGGGACAGTCTTGATTTGTTATTTAAAGATGGACAGGCCAATCCTAAATTGCCTGCCTGGAACCCTCTAGAAGCAGGAGTGGGGTTCTGCGAGGCCAGAAGGCTTGGGAACCGCAGCCCGCTCCATCTGGCCTCTTTTCGATTGACAGATGGGGAGACTGAGGCCAGGGAGCGCTGGCATCTTGCTCAGGTCACTCAGTCAGCGAGGGCTGGACGGAGCTGCGACAGACACTCCCACGCCCTGCCTGCCTCCCCCCAAGGACAGCCAGTTCTTCAGGTCTAGATGCCAAGTGTGGCTCCTCCAAGCCCCGCCATCTGCCTCCCCCCTCCTGTGGGATCTCCCCCCTCGCAGCCTCTGTTCTTTCTTCTCCAGCCAAGACTTGCCCCGCGGCTTTGCCCAGGCAGGTCATGTGGGGCTGGTCAGGTGCGGCTTCCCGCGTGGCTAGGGACTCCCTCAGGCAGGGCCGTGGCTCCCTCCACCCAGCACTCAGTCTTCCATCTACAGGGGGACATCAGGGCCCTCCAGGAGCTCACCACCCTCCCCACACCCCGGCCAATGTGGCCTCCAATCCCTGGTCAAGGCCAGGAGAGGCAGGGGTCTTCCTCAGTCCCCACGATGGTCCTTGAGCTAAACCCCAAGACTCCTCAGGCTTCCCAACCCCCAGCTGCTCAAGACACAAGGCAGAAACCCAAGAGCCCACGTCTCCTGCAGGGGGTGACCCCAACAGAGGCCGGAGAGAGGGGCCGCTCAGGAGTTGGTGCAGGCAGGCAGGCAGGCCAGGAGGAAGCAGAGACAGTCGGCCATGAACGCCAAACAAGGCCATGGACCCACCTCTGCCTAGGTGACAGGGCCATGCCTGGTGTGGGAAAGGCAGACCAAACTTGACCACACCTTTCCAGAAAGGACATCAGCCCCCAGAGGCCTCTCCAGGCCCAGCGCCCCTGAGACAGCCACCCCTCCCCCTCCCGAAGCCCTCTCTCCAGCCCCCCATGTTCAGATGAAGTCCAGCTGGTGTCAACCAAGAGCCCGCCAGAGCCACCAGGCAACCTCTTGACCCCTGTCACTGTTACCTACACTCCCTGGGGCCCCAGAGGCTCATCATTTCTAAAACCCAGCCTCACCTCATGCCTCCGGGCATTTACACAGGCTGCTCCTCTGCAAGGACCGTCCCTCCTACCTTTGTTTGGTACTGGGGGTGCTTAGTGACAAGCCATATCTCCAGCCCTTTAGAGACAGAGTCTCGCTAAGTTGCTTAGGGCCTTGCTAAATTTCTGAGGCCAGCCTCAAATTTGTGACCTTCTGCCTCAGCCTCCAGAGCTGCTGGGATACAGGCGTGTGCCATCTGGCCTTCCTACTATTTTAACAGCTCAGTTGTCACCTCCCCTGAAAGTGCTCCACGACAAGACACTCTAGGCAGAGGGGTCTCCTACCCCTAGGGCTTCCTTTTCTTAGTGACCTGAGCCTCCTGGGCAGTGCTTGCCAGCTCAACTCTGTCCTCCTCACTGGACCAAGTGCCCCTGAGTGGGACATAAGCTGGCACAGAGCAGGGGACTTGGTATTTGTGGAATGAATAAGTCAGCTGGCCAGGGGGCTCTGCCTTCCCCCGAGACCTCTTCCTGCTGCAGTAAGTAGGCTCCAGAATTTCTCTGCAGGACGCCCGACATGCAGCCTGGTGGGGAACAGGCGAGGGGGCTCCTCCGGAGGCTGCTGCATCTGCAAAGCGAGCCCGGCTTCTCCAGTCAGGATCCACTGGGGATGATGGTGGGTTGATAAAACCCAGGTCTGGCCTTGCCCAGCCTGGGGGAACAGTGACACAGAAGGTCTCAAAGAGCCTTGGTCAAGGGACACACCAGGCTGAGGGCTTCTGTGGCTCAGGGTCCAGGGCGGGTCCTGCTCTGGGGAGGTCCAGCAGCTTGCCTGGTTTAGGGGCCCTCCTTAGGAAAAACAACAGAAAACCACCTTTCTTGTAAGATTTTAGAAAACCAGAAGTCTAGGTGCACATACTGGTGGGGACTTTCAGAGCTGCGGTGGGGGCCTGGGTAGTACCGGAGTACCAGCTCAGTTCTCTGGAACTGAGGGGCTCCCAGGATACAGGACTTCCAGTGCCAAACCCAGGAAAGTTCTGGCAAGCCAGGATGCATCAGTCACCTGCATCTCAGAGTTCAAGCTCCATCAGCTTCGCAGGGAAGCCCTCTGGGTGCAGGGGGACTAGGAGCTCTGAGGGCCCTTAGCTGGCTGCATCTGCCCCCAGCGCCCAAGTGACTAAGATGTCTCAGCACACCACAGACTGCCGAACAGCAGCTCCTCCTAGACCCTTCACATGGGTGTTTTTGCCCAGTTTTCTCTATTGTGGTAAAATACATGTCACATGAATTTTGCTGTCTTCATCATTTCTTTTCTTCTTTTTCTTTTTTGTAGCGTTGGGGATAGAGCCAGGGCCCTGTGCATGCCAGGCAAGTGCTCTATCACTGAGCTGCACCCCTACCCCAACTTCACCACTTCTAAATGGACAGTTGAGTGGTATGAAGCACGTTCATGTTCCTGTGCAAACATCGTGTGTGATTTCTATATTTTCCAATAATCAGCAGGTATTATTATGATGACCAGAAAAGAGAACTATTTATTTCTTGCAAAGCTTATTTACAGGTGCACACCTGCAATGCCAGAGACCCGGGAGACTGAGGCAGGAGGATCACAAGTTTGAGGCCAGCCTGGGCAACTCAGTGAGATCCTGCCTCAAAATGAAAAATAAAAAGGTCCAGGGATGGAGTTCAAAGGTAAAGTGTCCCTGGGTTCAATCCCCCCCACTCCAAAAAAAGGTGTCAATGAGCCTGTATCAGATGTCTCTACCCCAACAAAGATGAGGAACACTTTGTATCTAGGTGTGTGGAGCATTGCTGGGAGGTGGAGGGAGAAATCTGGGCATTGGATGGGGGTTGCTTGATATCCCTTATGTCCTTTCCAACCCCGAACTTCCAGGATTCTGCACTCTTCCTTTATTGAGTATTATTTTTTGGTACTGGGGCTTGAACCCAAGGGCACTTTACCCCTGAGCTACAGCCCAGTTCTTTCTTTCTTTCTTTCTTTTTTTTTTTTTTTTTTTTGGTGGTGCTGGGGATTGAACCCAGGGCCTTGTGCATGCAAGGCAAGCACTCTACCAACTGAGCTATATCCCCAGCCCCCAGTTCTTGCTTTTGAGTCAGTCTTGCTAAGTTGCCCAGGCTGACTGTGAACTCCCCATCTTCCTGTCTCAGTTTCCAGAGTCTCTGGATTACAGGCATGCGCCACCACGCCAGGCTTCCTCTGCCACTTTCATGCTCAGTAACCAGGGGCAGGGACTGCCTCAGCTCCTCAGGTGTTGGGGAGCTGCTGCGCCTGCCCACGATGGGTACTCCATCCAGCTATTTTTCTTTCTCCTGCTTGGAATGTCCTTCTGTCACCCCGATGTGTACAGTGCAAACCCTCCTCCTCCTGCCAACTTGACACCCCCTTCTCCATGCAGGCCACCAGTTCCAGGGCAGGGAGACTCCCCTGCCTCCCATGACCTCAGCCTGGGGGCACCTGGCCCTCTCTCCAATGGGACTGTGGGCTCCCCAGCACAAGGGCTGTGTCTGAGTCATGCGGCCCTGATTCCCTCAGGGCCTCACAGACTCAATAAAGCTCTGCTAAATGAAGCCATCACAGGAGAAATGACCCAAGCAGATAAAACAGCACACCCCCACACAAGCCAAGCCTCCCAGGCCAGAGGCCCTAGGGCTGGCAAGTGGGAGCAGTGCACACAGCCAGTGAACTTGACCAGACAGGTCCCCAGGGCCCACATCTTGCCGCAGGCCTGCTGGGGTCTCTAGGAGCCCCAGATGAATTCAGTGCCACAAACCCTTGTGGATATGCCTGGGGTGCCAGGACACAAAGACAAACAGAACTGGGCTTCTCGACCCTTAAAAAGCTCCCCATCTGGTGGGCCACCCTTCCTATGGCCTCAGGAGGGGGTTTTAACTTTTTTAGATAAAGAGTTGCTTCCACTTTGGGAGGCCAGAGATAAGTAAGTACCCAAGCTGTCTCACCTACCAGATCCTGATATGGCCCTGAAAAACCCCAGAAAGAAAGGCACTTCCGAACTGTCGGGGTCACAAACAGTCCCCTGACAGTCTCCAGGCCCAGAATCCCCAATCCAAGCTGGTCTTGTCTGGGCCCAGCAGTAATGTGCCCCAAGACTACAGAGGCAAGACCTTCCTTGAGTATGTTTCACAATGACCAACCAACCTCAGGGAACCCCAAGCACCCCCCAGCCTTCTTTCCCTGGGATGTTGAACCCCCACTCTGCTCACTGTTTGGGGATTCAGATCCCCAGATCTGATTAAGAACCCACTCAGCACTGGGGGTCCTGGGCTTCACTGGGCTGCAGGTCCAGATGGGCCCCTGTTTTCACTGTGGGGAGAGGATCTTCCTCCCAGACACATTCGCCCCAGAGACATCCAGGTGCACACTAGGCGGGGTTAGGGATTCATAAAATGTAAGCGGCAAGGGGGCCTCAAGGAGGCTCCGCCCACCTGCTCTATAAATAGGGAAACTGAGGCATGACAGAAGCGGTGGCTCTCCCCACCTCGGATCTGAATTTCTCCTTTCCAGTTAACATTCCCTGGGTGGTTCCCTGCCCAAGGTCACGCCGCGAAGGAGATGCAGATCCTGGTGGAAGCCAGGTATCCTGCTCAGCTCCAGACCCCTCGCTCCGCATCTTCCCAGCCGGGCCACAAAATCCCGGTCCCCTGTCCTCTACTAGAGCGTCCAGGGCAGGCGCGGAGTGCGCCCCGGCGAGGTGATCCACGCCCTGATCCGCTCCCCTCCTGAGGCCACCTGACCCGTAAGGGGTCCCCACGGTCGCGCGCCACCGGAGCAGCTAGCTGCAGAGCCGCGGCGCGAGGTCACGCGATGGGGGCGCGGGGCGCACAAGCCGGGGGCCCTGGGAAACGGGGTCCTCCGGAGCCAGCGCCCCGCGCACGGGCCGGGGAATGGGGGACGGCGGCGCCAGCGCGGCCAGCAGGGCAGCTCCCGCCCGCGGCCGCATCTCCGCGGGGCCCGGTGGGGTCGGGGTCGGTCCCGGCGCGCCGCCCTCCACACCCCACCGGCCTGGCCCTGCCACCCGCCTGTCCTTACCCAAGACACGACTCGCAGGATGGTGTGCGGCTGCCGGACCAGGGTGTGGGGGTCGAAGGCGCCCCCGGCTTTGCCCGCTCCGTACGCACCCCCTTCCATCGTGGCTGCACCGCGCGGCGCCCCCCGCTCGGCGCGCGCCGCCGGCCCATGCGCGTGCGCGGCGCCCCCGCCCCCTCCCCTGCGCGCGCCCGGCGCGGCTCAGGGCTCCCGCCAGGGGGCGTCGTGCGCGACGGGCCCAGCTCGCGGACGCGGGCGGGGTCTGGGCGGCGCGCGCCCGGCTCGCGGGAGACGCGCGTGCTGGGGGCGCGCGTGCTGCGGCCCCGGGCGGAGGACGCGCTCGTGGCTAGCGCGGTGACCTCTTTGCAAAGTGAGGGGGAGGAGTGGAGTGTGCAGCCCGTACGGACGCGTCCGGTCCCGGGCGCCCTAAAGCCCTTGGCTCTGCCTGAAACCAACTCCGTGATTATGCATGAGTTTGCCCTTTTCCTGACGCCATCTGCCCCAAATATAGAGAGAAAGGGGGCGCCTCCGTCCCCGTCACGGAGTGTGTGGCACACAGTAGGCGCCGCAGGGACATTCACCGTGTGAGTCAGTGAGCCGGGAATGAGTAACCTCCTCCCAGAGCCCCCAAGGCAGCCCCGCTTCCCGGGACCACCTCTGCACCTGGCTCCTAGGTGACGTCATGCGAGTCCCAGCGCCACCTCCACCGGCTCCTGGAGCGACCCGGCCCAGGGGCAGAGACTGGGAAAGGACAATAAATTCTTTGTCAGACTTCCGTCCTCGTTCCCATCACCCTGCCCCCTTCCTTAATTCGTGATTAATTATGTAATTGTTTTTCGCTGTCTCTGCTAGTCTCTGTGCTGCCGATGCTCAGGTTTTTGTGTCTGGTTCACTGCTGTCTCCAAGGGCCTGGCACACAGTAGGTGCTCAATAAACACACCTTAGTCCCCATCACGCTATCACAGCTTGGGCTACAGCTCCGGGTTTTATGGAAACAGAGGCTGGAAGGAACAGCTCTGGGTGCAGTGGAAAGGGCAGCCTCCCAGGTCTGGCGCCCTGCGGAGCCGGTCTCTGCCTTTCCCCGACCTTCTGATTCCAGAGCAGTTTGGACAAGAATGTCTGCAGAGACTTTTGCCACCCTGGTGTCCGATCATCCCAGAAAGATCTGTACAGAGGAAATGCGTGGTGAGGCTGAGGGCACCTCTAACATTGAGTAGGTCAATGTCCATCTTAGACTCAATTTATTGTTTACTTTCTACCTGGTCTGTGCTAAGGGGTTATCATTAACTATCACATTTAGTCTAGCAAATTTATGAAGTAGCAACTCACATTGTATAAAACTTCTAGAAGCTACTCAGGAGGAGTACGTTACGAGTTTAAGGCAAGCCTGGGCAAATTAGCAAGAGTATGTCTCAAAATTGAAATTTTATATATATATACACACACACACACACACACACACACAGAGAGAGAGAGAGAGAGAGAGAGAACGCTGGGGAATATAGCTCTGAGGTATAGCACCCCAGGTTCAATCCCAAGTACCAAAAACAAAAACAAAACAAAAAAATATTGTAGAACAAGAAAAAAATCTTTGTGACTTGGGGATTAGGCAAAGAGTTCTTAATAGATACCAAGAGTAGATTCCATCAAAGGAACAATCGATCAATAAATTGGACCTTGTTCCTTGAAGGCACTGCTAAAAGAAGGAATGAAGCCACGGATGGTGGTGGGCACCTGTATCCCAGCAACTCAGGGGGCTGAGGCAAGAAGATCTAGTCAGCTTAGGCAACAGGGAGAACCCCTCTGGAGGAAAAAAAAAGGTGGGGGGAGAAGAAACAAGAGAATGATGAAAAGGGAAATCACAATCTGAGAGAAAATATTTGTGAAGCGTATATTTGATAAGGAACTTGTATCCCCAATATACAAAGAACTGTCAAAACTCAATGATAAGAAAACGACACACTTTTTAAAAAGTGGGTAAGTGATTTGAACAGACATGCACTCACCAAAGACATAAAAATGGCAACATTTTTTTTTTTAACCAGGGATTGAACCCAGGAGTACTTAACCACCGAGCCACATCCCCAGCCCATTTTTTCAGATTTTATTTAGAGATAGGTTCTCACTAAATTGCTTAGGGTCTCACTAAATTGCTGAGGCTGGCTTTGAACTCTCCATCCTCCTGCCTCAGGCTTCTGAGCCACTGGAATTACAGGCATGTGCCACCAACCCCAGCCTACAAACGGTAACTAAGCACATAAAAATATGTTCAACATCATTAGCCATTAAAGAAATGCAAATTAAGGCCAGGCAGGGTTGCCCACACATGTAATCCCAAGGGCTCAGGAGTCCGAGGCAGGAGGATTGCGTGTTCCGGAGCCAGCCTCAGCAAAAGGGAGGTGTTAAGCAACTCAGTGAGACCCTGTCTCTAAATAAAATACAAAATAGGGCTGGGGATGTGGCTCAGTGGTCAAGTGCCCCTGCATTCAATCCCCAGCACCCTACCCAAAAAAAGAAATGCAAATTAAAACCAGAATGAGGGCTAGGGATGTAGCTCAATGGTAGGCAGCTTGCCTAGCAGGCTCAAGGCCCTGAGTTCCATCCCTAGCACTGCCAAAAACGAAAAAGCCAGAATGAGATACCACCACAAACCTATTAAGATGGCTAAATATTTTTAAAAATTGACAATATTGAGTGCCAATGAGACACATCGCAACTGGAACTCTTATCAACACCAATGGAAAGACAAAATGGAAATACTGTAGCAGTTCTTTATAAAGTAAATTATTCATTTACCATATGGTCCTGCAATCTCATTCCTAGATATACCCTAGAGAATTGAAAACCAGTACAGAAATATTTGTAGAAGTTTTATTTGTAGCCCAAACCTGGAAACAACCTAAACATCCTGCAAATAGGGGAGCTGTAACCAATCTTTGGAGAATAGATTTCAGTTCCACTTAGGGGCAAAAGCATGAGCAGCAGGGCATGGTGACACATGCCCGGAATCCCAGGGCCTCCGCAGGAGGATCGCAAGTTTGAGGTCAGCCTCTGCAATTTAGGAATACTCTGTCTTAAAATTGAAAAATAAAAGGGGCTGGGTATGTAGCTGAGTGAATTCAATCCCCCAGTACCAAAACCAAACCAAACCAAACCAGCTTTATGAGCTTAAGCAATCCTCCTGCTGCAGTCTTCCAAGTAAGTAGCTGGGACTCCAGGTGCTCTGCACTTGGCTTGGCGTTATGGGACATTCTTGTAAAGGTAAAAGTATCAGGACAGAAAAAAGATCAGTGGTTCCTAGGGGCTATGGGCCTGGAAAAGATTTACTACTAGGAAGAAGAGGGAACTCTGGGGAGATGATGGAAACATTCTATACTTGTATATGTTGATGATACACAATAAAGTTGCTTATTTATTTTAGTAAGAAAATAAAGCATATTTATTTATTTATGGTAGTAATGGGGATTGAACTGAATGCCAATCTCCCTTTGAGCTATACCCCCAGCCCTTCTTATATTTTTATTATTATACCTATTTTAATTTAATTTATGCATTTATTTATTGAGACAGAGCCTCACTAAGTTGCTAAGGCTGGCCTTGAACTTTCAATCCTCTTGCCTTAGCCTCTCAAGTAGCTGGGATTACAGGCATGTGCCACTGCACCTAGCAAGTATATTTTATTAATAAAATGGAAAATGTGTGTTAAAATTTGCACAATTTCCCATTAAAAGGGATGATTTTCATTGAATGTAAATTCTACCTTATTTTTTTTTTTTAGTACTGAGGATTGAACACAGGGGTGCTTTACCACTGAGCTACATCCCTAACCCTTTTTATTTATTTTTTTGAACCAGGGTGGTCTTGAACTTGTGATCCTCCTGCTTCAGCTTCCCAAGTAGCTGAGATTATAGGTGTACCCCTTGAGCTGGGTGCAGTGGTACATGCCTGTAATCCCAGGAGTTTGGGAGGCTGAGGTAGGGAGAATATGAGTTCAAAGCCAGCCCCAGCAATTCAGTGAGGCCCTGAGCAACTCAGCAACAACCTGTCTCTAAATAAAAACAAAAAAGGGCTGGGGATGTGGGTCAGGGGTTAAGCACCCCTGGGTTCCAATGCTGGTACCAAACAAAAGAAAACAAGGGAATACCTTAATTTTTTTAATGGAGAAAAAAATGTGCACGTATAATGTGGTGCAGATCAATGAGTAATATCACTCCTTTTTTATTCAATAATTATTTATTTGCATCAGGCTTTGTGCTAGCCATAGGGGCATTGGGTGAAGAATTAAGACTGTCCTTAATCCACTGGCATTAAGACTTGATCATACAAAGGAATGAAAGGGTTTAGGATCCTGAGCTTCAAGATCAGATATTTGGGGGGACGGCTTCACCTCTCTGACCTTACTTCTCATCTGAAAAATGGAAATAAGGATAGTACCTGCCTCTGGAGATTATGGTCGGAATTAAATAAGATAACACACCAGGCATTTTCTTAGAACTCCAAGCTATGGATAGTGGGGAGGTTGGCGCGCTCCTGCGCGTGAACCTCTACTTTTGATCTCTCATTGCACAGTGTGGAAACATCCCCCGACCATCTGTGCTGATGTGTTCCGTGCTAGTGATGAGGCCAAAGAAGGAAGTCAGGCTGGTTTTGCAAGTCAGGCTGCAAATCCGGGGCTGCCTGGAACCCGTCCCACTCTGCCGGAGTTCACTTTCCCGCCGGCCGAGGCGCGGACAGCCGCGCCGCCTCTCTCCTGCCCCCTAGAGGCCGGTTTGGCATCGACGCGTCCGCGGTGTTTTCGGTGCGGGTCGGAGGTGGAGTTGACTGGGCGGAGGCGGGGCGGTCCCGGCGCCGGGAGCACCTGGGCATAACTGCGATCTCCTAATGCAATCCCCGGGGACCTTTCTGGATTGCTGTTTGCCGATGTGTTCAACTGTCTCGACACCCAGAGATGGCTGATACAAACGCACGGTTCCGGACGCTCGCTAGAGAAACACCAGGTCTGGGACAAGTTCCAGGACTAAATAGCAGCTGGATCTAGAGCTAAGCGGTTTCTATAAGGTAGACTTGGGGGAAGGAAAGCACCCTAAACCTTCCTCGGCTACGGATAAGGGGGTGGGATGATGTGAATCAGAGAAGCTTGGGGTGGACGGTTAGACCACAGGAAGGACTCGCTGCTTCTGGGTTGGTTGGGGGTTGTTAGCAGGATGTGGTGGGCCCTTCAGGGTGCCAATGGGTGCCAATGGATCTGAGTAAGGTTTAACATATATTCAGTAATGTGAGCCGATCATTAATTCTTGTTTTATTTATTTATTTATTTTAGTTGTAGATGGACACAATACCTTTGTTTTGTTGATTTATTTTTATGTGGTGCTGAGGATGGAACCCAGAGCCTCAACTGGGAGGCAAGCACTGTACCGCCAAGCCCCAACCCCAGCCCCCTTACTGATTCATTTTAACTGATAAATTTTTCCATTTCTTTCCTACTCTATCCTCTGGTCCTTGAAATGAAATTTAGCACAACTCAACAATATTTCTCTCATCAAACCCAGCGACCCACTCTTTTCTCAAGGACATTCACACAGGTGAGGTTAAAGCCAAGCCTGTGTGTCACACACTCAGCCAGTCACTTCTTCAATGCATGTGAAACACTGAGGTTCGCCAGGTAATTGAAGACTCCTGGGATCCAACAGTGACATTGTGCATGATCTCTGCCCTATAAGGATCTCATGGTCCAGGGAGTGAAAATAAGCAAGGTGTTCTGGGCTGGGCTCGCCTAGCACATGTGAGGCACTGAGTTCGAGCCTCAGCACCACATAAAAATAAATAAATAAAATAAAGGTATTGTGTCCATCTACAACTAAAAAATATATTTAAAAAAATAAGCAAGGTGGCAAATGAAGTATGGACACATATTCGTCAGAACTTCTCCCGTGGCCAGCCTCGGTGGCACAAACCTCTAAACCCAGAAGTGCGGGAGGCTGGGGCAGGAGGACTGCAAATTCAAAGTCAACCTCAGCAATTTAGTGAGGACCTATGCAATTTAGCAAGACCCTGTCTCAAAATAAAAAATGAAAATGTGCCTCGATGGTTAAGTGCTGGTACAAAAAAAAAAAAAGGAAAAAAAGAAAAACTTTTCTTGCGGAGAGGAGGGGTCTATGTCTCCTACCCTTGAATGTAAACCAGCTGGTGATTGGTTGATTGACAGAATAACAGACAATACCAGCTTTCACTGGAACTCTCTAAGCCTGAGCTTTCAAGCAAGAAGTCCTGAGACCACGGAGACCTCCTATAAATACTCCTGCCAAGGGTCCCAGGGGAGACTAGCTTCCAGCCATCCCCTGCTGTCACCCTCCAGACTAACCCATGGAATCAGTCCAATGCCTCCAGGGGACCTCAGTTGGCACCTCTTAGAAGACTCGCTGAGCCCCAATGCCTGCAGCACAACATCACGACAGGCAGTGAGTGAAATGGCAGGGGTTTTGAGTCACCAGCACTAGGAGCAGCATAAGAATAAGCCACCAGAGGCCTCTGGTGCATGCCCAGAGAGACATGGATAAAACATAAGAAGGGAAAATAAAACAGACTGAGCCAGGCTCAGAAGCCAACAGCTCCATGGGTAGAAAGCTGAGGGACACTGACTCCCTGGGCCCGGGGCCCCGGCTCAGGGTCTGCACAGCCTCCAGTTTCAGTTTATTTATTTATTTATTTATTTTTGATCCTGGGGATTGAACCCAGGGGCACTCAACCCCTGAGGCACACCCCCAGCCTTTTTAAAAATATTTTATTTAAAGACAGGGTCTCACTAAGTCGTTTAGGGCCTTGCTAAGTTACTGAGCCTGGATTTGAACTTGCAATCCTCCTGCCTTAGCCTCCTGAGTAGCTGGGGTTGCTGGCGGGTACCATGGGACAGCGGAGTTAGGGTTCTAAGCTTGGTTGGTTTGCGAGCCCCAGCTGAGTGGTGTAGAGCCCTGTGCCCCGCAGCGATACCTGGGGTCTTCACGATCACCCCTGTTTCCCCTTCCCCCAGCTTCTGATTCAGAAGGAGCCAGGAGGTATTTATTTATAATTCAAAAAATCCCAGATGATTCCCTTGTTTTGTTTCTTTTCAGAACACATTTTTTTTAATTGCACAAGTAATTAATCCTGCGTACATTCTCACTGTGAAGAATATAGCAGGGTATACAGAACCATCTGGAAGATTGCTTTCGCACCCACCCCCATGCCCACCATTGGTGAGCCCCCTTCAGTCAGCTCTCATCCTGTGTCCGTGGGCATCGTGAAACAACCAGAAAATGAGAACGTCTGGGTCCTGTCTCTTGGCGCACAGCCCCCAGCGCTCTCGGAACGTCCTGTTGATAATATCTTTCCGTGTGCTACCGACATCACTGGGAGCCGGGGGCTCCTAGAGTAACCAAGGGAACAGCAACCAGGGCATACCAGGTTGGATTCTCAGCCCCAGCCTTGACCTCCAGAGAGGGGAGAGGGACTGAAGGTTAAGGTGATCACTGATGATGATCAATGATTTAGCCAATCATTGATGATGCTTCCATAACAATACAAGCAGGGCTCAGAGGATCCTGGTTAGGGAATGGATCCGGGTGGCACATGCCAACTCCAAGGAGACAGATGCTCCTGCCCACAGCACCTTTCAGGTCCTTACTTGGTGTCCCTTTTCACGTGTCTCTTCATTCCTATTCTGAAATATCTTTCATAATAAGCCACGCAATGGAACAAAGCATGAGCATCGTGAGCCCCCCCTAGCAAGTGACCGAGGCCCCGGTGGGGTGTGGGAGCTCTGATTTATAGTGGGATGGTCAGAAGACAGCTTACCACCTGGATTGAGACTGGCATCTGCAGCAAGGGGCAGTCCCCGGAGGCTAGACCCTTCACCTGGAAGGTCTGCACTAGTTCCCGGGATTAGGCGGCGTTAGAGTTGAGCTCTAGTTTACCCAGCTGGCGTCCGCAGGAAAGAAATAAGAGAGTTGCCATGATCAAGGTGGAATCTCGGGGCTGGGGATGTGGCTCAAGCGGTAGCGCGCTCGCCTGGCATGCGTGCGGCCCCGGGTTCAATCCTCAGCACCACATACCAACAAAGATGTTGTGTCCGCCGAAAACTGAAAAATAAATATTAAAAATTCTCTCTCTCTTTCTCTCTCTCTCTCTCTCTCTCCTCTCTCACTCTCTCTTTAAAAAAAAAAAAAAAAAAAAGATGGAGTCGCTTGGGTCAACCCTGACAAAGAAGTAACGAAAGCCAGGAGGTTGTGAGGAAGGGTCTGACACACGATTGCCTGCTACTAACCACCACCCGAGACTGCCAGAACTAACCCGTGCAAAAAAGCCACTTCAGTCTTGGGCAAAAGTACTTCCACAAGGACGTCCACCCCGCAACTGTCAGTTCAACCTCACATCATCACCTGTGATGATCGCTGAGGCCAAAGATTATCAGTTCAAAATATCTTGTGTAATCCTCCCCAGTTTGGCCTTTAAAGACTTCTCCTTGGGGCTGGGGTTGTAGCTCAGAGGTACAGCACTTGCCTAGCATATGTGAGGCACTGGGTTCCATCCTCAGCACCACATAAAAATAAATAAAACAAAAGTATTGTGTCCAAATACAATTTAAAAAAAAAAAAAAGGACTTCCCCTTGATACCATGTCTTTGTTTTTGTGGTGCTGTGGATAAAAACCCTGGAACTCACACATGCCAGGCAACCACTTTCCCACTGAAACCATCCAGCCTCCATCTCCTGGCCTCACCCCTTTTTTGTGGTACTGGGGATTAAACTCAGAGGCGCTCTTCCACTGAGCTACATGCCCACATTCCCAGCCCTTTTTATTTTTTATTTTGAGACGAGGTCTCACAAAATTGTGGGGGCTGGCCTCTGTGATCCTCCTGTCTCAGCCTCTGGAGTCACTGGGATTACAGGCGTGCACCATCATGCTTGGCTTCAGTGTGTGGTTTCTGTGATACTGCAGAATACACTGGAAAAAGAAAGAGTGGCCGGGTACACTGGCACACACTTATAATCCCAGTAGCGCAAGAGGCTGAGGCAGGAGGATGGCGAGTTCAAAGCCAGCCTCAGCAAAAAGTGAGGCGCTAAGCAACTCAGTGAGACCCTGTCTCTAAATAAAATACAAAATAGGACTGGGGATGTGGCTCAGTAGTCAAGTGCCCCTGAGTTCAATCCCTGGTACTAAAAAAAAAAAAAAAAAAGAGTGACACTGGGCAGAGTGGCACGTGCTTGTAATCCCAGCAACTTGGAAGGCTGAGGGAGGAGGATCGCAAATTTGAGGCCAGCCTTGGCAGTTTAGCAAGACCCTCAGCAATTTAGACCCTGTCTGAAAATAAAATAAAAAGAACTGGGGATATAGCTCGGTGGCAGAGCACCCCTGGGTTCAATCTCTATTACCAAAAAAAAAAAAAAAAAAAGTGATGGGGCTAGCTCAGTGGTAGAGCACTTGGCTAGCACCAGCACAAGGCCCAGGGTTGTTCAATCCACAGGTGGGGTGGGGGGAAGCAAAGAGAAAAGTTAAGGGATCAGGTGCTGGCGATCTGGCCCAGGCAGCAGGGCTGGGCCCATCTCTCAACCCACATTCCATTGGCCTAGTGCAGTCCCGGGCCACTCCTAGCTGCAAAGGAGCCTGGGAAATGAAGTCTTTCTGTATTTTTCTTGTTGATCTGTAGTTCTTTTTAGTCTTTCTACACAGCCCTTACAAGCAAATAATTTCCCAGGTGGGTGGCTGTATTCTTCCTCTGGGTCACCAAATTCAGCTTGCTGCCAGCTTTTATTCAACTTTTAAGCTGAGAATATCTCTTATACCAGGTGTGGTGGCACCTACCTATAATCCCAGTGACTCCAGACACTGAGGCAGGGGAATCTTAGATTTAAGGCCAGCGTGGGCAACTTCGTGAGACCCTTTTCAATATAAAAATACACTTTAAATAAAAAGAGGTGGGGGCTGGGGATGTGGCTCAAGCGGTAGCGCGCTCGCCTGGCATGCGTGCGGCCCAGGTTCGATCCTCAGCACCACATACCAAGAAAGATATTGTGTCTGCCGAGAACTAAAAAATAAATATTAAAAATTCTCTCTCTCTCTCTCCTCTCTCACTCTCTCTTTAAAAATAAATAAATAAATAAATAAATAAATAAATAAATAAATAAATAAAAAGAGGTGGGCGTGAGCTCAGAGGCTGAGGCAGGAGAATCATAAGGTTAAGGCCAGCCTCAGCAACTTAGAAAGGCCTAAGCAATTTAGCAAGACCTGTCTCAAAATAAAAAACAAAAAGGGCTAGGATGTGCCCTAACTTCAGCAAACTGGGTTCTTTAGTCCAGTACTTCTCAGTTTTTACTCTACCTTGCAATTACTAGAGAGCTTTTAAAAATGCCCAATGGTGGCCAGGAGAATGAACAGGTCTGTGATCCCAGCCATTAGGAGGCTGAGGCAGGAGGATCACAGTTTGAGGCCATCCTAGGAAACTTGGAAAGATCCTGTCATAAAATAAAATAAGGAGTGCTGGGGATGTTGCTCAGTGTAGAGCACTTGCCTAGCATGTGTGTGACCTTGGATGTGACCCCCACCACTACAAAAACAAAACAAAAAATGAACAAGTAAGCAAACAAACAAAACTCTACACCTGCTTCTCGCCCCTGGAAATTGTAATTTAGTTGTTCTGAAATTTACCTTGGGAGTCAGAATTTTTAGGATCTCCTTGGGTGAATTTAATGGGCAGCCAAGGCTGACGACTTCGGCTTTACTCTGTCCCTGAATCTCCTGTTGACCTCTGTCAGCTGTGGGGCCCTCAACCTCTCTGAGCCTTAGTAATCTGGGATGCAAAATGGGGATAATAAGATCTACTTAGGACCTTGCTACTTAAGGAGTGTTCCGACCCGCAGCCTCAGCATCCCAGTCCTCCTGGGCCAGAACACACTTTTTTTTTTGTACTAAAATTGAACCCAGGGGTGCTTAACCACTGAGCCACACCCCCAGCCCTTTTTTAATATTTTATTTTGAGACGGGGTCTGGCTGAGTTGCTAAGTGCCCTGATAAGTTGCTGAAGCTGGCTTTGAACTCGTGATCCTCCTGCCTCAGTTTCCCTAGCCACTGGGATCAGAACCCACGTAGTAAGCTGCTGGAAGGTGATTTATGGAGACTTTGCCCGGGCAGGTAGCTCAGTAGCGGACCCTTGCCTAGCACGCACAAAGCCCAGGGTTAGAACCCAGCACTGCAAAAACAACACAGGTTTAAGAGCACTGTTCTGGAGGACTTTGAAGATTGATGAGACAGTCAATCTTAAACTTCTACTAGAACTTTATAATGAATAGTATGTAACGTCTATAACAGACCCCGGCATGTGACCGCACAAGATAAGGCCTTTCCCTCCTTACCCAGAGGAAACCAAGGCTCAGGCTATTTGGTCACTTTGTTAGAATAGCAAAGTGCTGGGGGCACCCCCACGGTGTTTGGGGAGGGCAAAGAGGAGGTTCCTAGAGACTTGAAGGCCAGGACACAAAACGGCCATTCCAGGAGGAAGGGTGGCCCAGCCTCCCACGGGACACCACTTAGCTTCAAGGGAGGGAGGGGACCCGGTGCTGTCGACAATCCCACAAACATGCTCACCTGGCGTTCCTCCACAAATGCTTGTGAAGCCCTACTGTGTGCTCGGTACTGGTCATCACAGAGGTGACCCTATCGCTGGTGGAGCTGACAATGACAATTTAGAATCTCAAGAGGAGGATCAGGGCTGAGAAGAGGACAGGGAGGGGAGGGGGACAGAGGAGGAGGGACAGGGGAAGGTTTCGAGGAGAGAGGATGAGAGGAGGGCAAGGAAGATGGGAAGATTTTGGAATAAACCAAAGAGATGATTGACACTCCTTTCAATGAATGCTGCACCCAGGGATTGTCTGGTCCTGTGTCCCCGACAGGCTCTTCTTCCCCTTAGACTATTTCAAGGCTCTGTACGTTGCAATAAAGAAGAGTGATGCAAGGAACCTGATCTATATACCTGCAAATAGATCCCAGCCAGTGGGTGTTGTCACAGAGCCCTTTAAAATTATAAACACCAAGACAAAATGAAGAAAAATGTAAGCCCCAGAGGGACGACGTGGTGGCAAAGGACAGAAAACTGGAGGCCAGGCTCAGCAATTAGCAAGACTCTGCCTCAAAATTTGAAAAACAGGCTGGGTTGTGACTCAGAGGTAGAGTGCTCACCTAGCATGTGTGAGGCTGGGTTCCACCCTCAGCACCATATAAAAAAAATTTTAAAAATGAAGATATTGTGTCCATCTATAACTAAAAAAGAAATCTTTAAAAGAATTAAAAAACAGATTTAAAAATGCTGGGGGTGAAGCTCAGTGGTAGAGCACACTTGGGTTCAATCCTGAGTACCACACACAAACAAATAAGAAAGAAAAAGAAAATTAAAGTCTCCATCTCCCCAATTTCCTGATCAACTTTTTTTTCCCCTGCAACAAACTTTCCTCATGCTGAGAAAGGAAACTAGGGAACTGGCCCCAAAGCCTGGGCAGGCGCCCTGCCACCAAGAGTCAAAAAACTGACCAGATATAGTGGTGCACACCTGTAATCCCAGCAGCTCTGGAGGCTGAGCAGGAGGATCAGGAGTTCAAAGCCAGCCTCAGCAAAAGTGAGGCACCAAGCAACTTAGTGAGATCCTGTCTCTAAATAAACACACACACTGGGGAGTGGCTCAGTGATTGTGTGCCCCTGAGTTCAACCCCAGTACCCCCCCTGCTCCCAAAAAACTAATCAACTTAATCTTCTTTCAAAATGTACTTTTAAAATAAGAGTTAGCCATGCTGGGAAGCCCAGGGATGTGCCTGGATGTAGCTCAAAGTCCCTATGGGCCTCAAACTCCTGGGAGTCACTGGAGGGTACTAATTGGTGGAATGACCGTGGTCTGATTTACAGTGTCAATAAAACCTCTCTGGGGGCTGAGGTTGTGGCTCAGTGGGTAGAGCACTTGCGTAGCATGTGTGAGGCACTGGGTTTGATTCTCAGCACCACATCTAAACAAATAAATAAATAAAGGCCCATCAATAACTAATAAATAAATAAATAAAACCTCTCTGGGTGCTGGGTCAGGATTCCGGGGGCAGTCACTGGACGCTGGGAGAGAAGAGTGGTTGGTTCTCTCCCCTGATGGCGAGTCAGGGGCTGGCGCAGGAGTCCAGGGGGAGGAGGACAGGGCTTGGGTGTGGTGGGCTAAGTGAGGAAGCCACCAGTTTCCCTGAGCAGCAAGTGAATGGGCGCGGTGGGGGAGGGGCCTAAGAGGGCCTCTGGCCTTGGAGCTGGTCATCCTCTGCTCCAGCTGGCAGGCACTACCCTAGGCCTGGAGGGACACTGGGAAGTCCGCTAGTGGAGAGGGAAGAGTAGGAAAGGGGCGTGAGAGGAACCTGGAGGGGCTGCAAGGCCTGTGGTTCAAGGCCAGAGCTCCTCTGTGACTTCAGGAATTTATAAGTTTTTCAAACTTAGTTTCCTTAGATATAAAACAGATCAACAGAACCGTGTTTTCCTCAAAGAGTTGCTGGGATGAGAAATGAGATAAAGGATTATTCTGCCTTCAAAAATGGCAGGGGGCTGGGGATGTAGCTCAGTTGGTAGAGTGCTTGCCTCGGATGCACAAGGCCCTGGGTTCAATCCCAGCACCACCAAAAAATAAATAAATAAAAATGGCAGCTGAGGGGTCGGGTGTGTAGCCCATGGCAGAGGGTTGCTTAGCATGCGTGGGCCCTGGGTTTGATCCCAGCACCAAGAAAAAATGTGGCTAGTATTATTTCCCCAAAATAATAAATGTCTTTGGCATACAAAATGACCTTTACATTGATGTAACACTTTAAAAAACATTTTTTGGAACTTAGGTTCACAGTTGAGATACAAAGTAGGAATCAGTGTTAGTTTCCTGTAGCTGCTATAACAAACTACGTAATATTTGTGGCTTAGAACAGTAGAGAATTTACTCTCTCATAGTTCTGGATGCAGAAGGCCCAATATCAAGTTGTTGCAGGTTGGTTCCTACTAGAGGCTCTGACAACCTATTCCACGCCTCTCCCCCAACTTCCAGTGGCTGCCAGCAACCCTTAGCCTGCCTTGGCTTAGTCACATTAACCTGTGACAATCTTCATATGGCCTCTCTGTGTTTTCTCCTCCTCTTCACTTTTTGTTTCTTCTCCTTCTTTTTATTTATTTATTGATTGATTCAGTACCAGGGATTGAACCCAAGGGCTCTTAGCTACTGAGCCACATCCCCAGACTTATTATTTTGAGACAGGATCTCATTAGGTTGCTTACAGCCTAAGTCACTGAGACTGGCTTCAAATTTGCGATCCTCCTGCCTCAGCCTCCCGAGCTGCTGAAATTACAGGTGTGCACCATTGTACCCAGCTTCACTTTTCTTATAATGTTGGGTTTAGGGCCCCTCCTAATCCAGAATGGTCTGATCTCAAAATCCTTAGCCTAATTCCACCTGCAAAGATCCTTTTTCCAAATAGGGCCACCCACATCCACAGGTTCTAGGTGTATTTTTTTTTTTAATATTTATTTTTTAGTTCTCGGCGGACACAACATCTTTGTTGGTATGTGGTGCTGAGGATCGAACCCGGGCTGCATGCATGCCAGGCGAGCGCGCTACCGCTTGAGCCACATCCCCAGCCCTCTAGGTGTATTTTTATCCTTTTTTCCCCCTCTTTTGGTACTGGGGACTGAACCCAGGGGTGCTCTACCACTGAGCTATACACCAGCCCTCATTTTAAATTTTGAGACAGGGTCTTACTGTTGCCAAGGCTGCTCAGACTTGCCATCATCCTGCCTCAGGCTCCCAAGTTGCTAGGATTGTAGGTGTGTGCCCCCATGCCAGCACTCAGTGGCCTTACCCCTAGGTAGCACCAGTCACCCCACTAGGTATTTCTCTATTTCTTCACGTAGTGACCAGATTTCTCTGATCTCACCTGTTAAATAGCCCTTGCCTCCCTACTGATTTGGGAAGTCCCTCTTTGAGTACCAAGCTCCCATCTTGGCCTCCATCGGCTCTGCATTCTATTCCATTTTTCTGTTATTTCTGCCACTGCCACACTGTTTCACTACTGGGATTTTGTAACATATCTTAAAATCTGGTAGACAATCCACATCTTGGCTCTGAGGGCCTTGATTTTTCCTTACCATATTAGTACCCGTTTGAATCCCCCAACCCTGCTGGAAAAAAAAAAATCCCCCAGGATTTTGATTGGAACTCTAATGACTTTATAGATCAATATAGAAGCAATTGACATTTTGGGGGGTACTAGGGATTGAATTCAGGGTTCTCGACCACTGAGCCACCTCCCCAGCCCTATTTTGTATCTTATTTAGAGACAGGGTCTCACTGAATTGCTTAGTGCCACACTTTTGCTGAGGCTGGCTTTGAACTCCTGATCCTCCTGCCTCAGCCTCCCCAGCCGCTGGGATTACAGGTGTGCACCATGGCGCCCAGCATAACTGACATTTCAAAGACATTAAACAAGTCCATTCATGAATTGGTCGTGTCCTTCCATTTATGGCAGGACATAAAACTGTTGGCCAGAGAGGCTTCATGTACTCTTTTGGGGGTGCCTAAAGAGGGACCAGCACTCCACAGTTTACAAATTCTCTCCATCCCCTCCCCTTGGAGCCCTGTGACCTGTATTTTACAGAAAAGGGAACTGAGGCTGAGAAGGAAAGGAACCCTCCCAAGGACACGGTGGTGACAAGTTGAGACCCAGGCCCCAGCCCAGACCCTAGTGTGCACACCAGGCACCCCCTCCTTGCTCCTGAACTGGGCATGCGCCTCAGTGGACGGATGGCTCAATTGCTCACGACAAAGCCAGGCAGGAGAGGCGGCCGGGGCTGGCCCACATCAGATCACTTTATTTTAAGATCTGCACGAAGACGGACGCGGCGTAGATATAGAGAAGGACTACGAGGACGCAGGAGGCCTTGACCTGCTGGGCCAGGGCCTGCCTGGATGACCACCTGGCGGCCCTGCGGCTCGGCCTGCTGCTCTGGAACCTGGTGCTGAGGGGTATGTTGGTCGCCCCAAAACCACAGCCTCCTTCTCCCTGCCTGGTGTTTGTGTCCCCATTCACAACGCACAGGCTGATGGAGGCTGATGGCAGCTTGCTCAGCACGGCTGGGTCAGGCCCAGGGAAGCGCTGGCTGAAAGGGACCGTGGTGGCAGGGAGGCTGGTGGTGACGGCATCCAGATCTTTGGAGCCTGCCCAGCACAGCCTGGCTGGCCCCAGGAGTTTCAGGCCACCACCCCGAACGGCCTGGGCCACCCACGCCGCGGCAGCCCACAGCCTGTCCTGGCAGCGGGCCAGCAGGGCCATGACCACGGGCTGCAGCACCACCCGCAGCAGCAGCTCCAAGGCCTTGTCGCTCTCATGCTGGGAGTCGACCAGGCTGTAGAAGGCCCACTGCGCCATGGAGAACAGGGTCAGGCTGGCCTCCCACTGCAGGTGCCGCAGGAGGCGCAGGGTGCCTTGGCAGGTTCTGCGGATCAGCGTGGAGAGCAGCCGGAGACTCCAGATCCTGGCGATGGTCAGGCGTTGCCACAGGATCCGCTGCACGGTCAGCAGCCTCTCCATGCACAGCCTGTGGACCAGGATGAAGGTGAGCGCCCCTGCCACTGGCAGGCTGCTGCACCACAGGAGGCAGAGGCCCAGGATGGAGACAGAGACGCAGTGCGAGGCCGGGCTGGTCATCTGTGCCTGCAGCGCCAGGAGGGGCACATAGAAGTTCGCTAGGCCCAAGCTGAGCAGGAACAGGAGCAGGAGCAGGAGCTGCCAGATTCTCCTGCCTGCCCCGCCCCCTAGGGCCTCTCCCCCACAGCTGGTGGCGGAGGAGCAGGGTGAGGGGCTTTCATAACCTGGAGGCTCTGGGTCCAGGCTCCTGCCCCTGCGGAATGGGGCTGCACTCATACCACAAGCCCATATTAACTGACCTCGGCTTCAAGCGCCCTGCCTGTCAATTGGGCTGAGTGGTTTTGCAACAATCAATGACAGCACAAAAGATGCGGGTGGGAGCTCCTGTCAAGAGGGGCATTGTTGCTTCACGGGCGAGGCAGGCTGCCATAGGGAGTGTTGGGGTGTCCATGTCCATTCCTCTCCTGACAAACGTGACTCCGTCTTGTCTGTGCAAGGCGATGACCTGCCTCACTCAGTTCCTCTGTGGCCCTCCAGGTCTCTCCATTCCCGTCCTCCATGGGTCCTGTGAACCTTCTAGTGCAGCTGAAGCACACACCTCTGGTTTTACCTGGCAGCAGAGAACCTCCCTCCTACAGGTATTAGAGCCAAACCCTGGACCTTTCCCACTGCTTGCAAGAAGCTCCTTTTTGAAAAACAGTACTGATGGAGGATCACAGCAAACAGTCGATCCATTTCTTTCCAGACTTTGGATTTCACTTTTGAATTAAGTTAGCAATCACCAATCACGCAACCCAAGTGCCTTGTTAGGGATTGAGGGGTTGCAATCCCTAACAAGGGATTGGCTGGGCTGAGCGTGCACAGCCTCTCTGTGTCACTGGGAGGTATTCCGGGGACCATCAGCTGAATCCCACTCTGGCTCCTTTAGGAGGAAACCCCCTGCCCAGGAGAAATATCTAAACCCTTGAAGCCAGGCGCAGTGGTGCACATTTGTAATCCATCCCAGTGACTCAGGAGGCTGAGGCAGGAGGATTGTGGATTCAAAGCCAGCTCCAGCAAAAGCAAGGCACTAAGCAACTCAGTGAGACCCCGTCTCTAAATAAAATGCAAAGTAGGGCTGGGGATGTAGCTCAGTGGTTGAGTGCCTCCGAGTTCAATCCCCAATAACAAACAAAAAACAAAAAAACAAACAAACACTAAAGGCACAGTGGACTCCTTTGGCTCTTTGTTCGTTTTCATCATGAGGATGCTGTGAATCACGTTAGTAATGTTCATTTTTGGTTTGGCTATGTGGAGGTTCAGAACTGAACGGCAGGGCGACTTACCTCTGGCACAAACACAGAGATCTCTTGATTTTGAAAATGTATATTTTGAATGTGATCCTACATCTCCATGGATCTCTTTCTCACTGTCTCTGAATGAATCCAGCAGCACTCTGCCATTAAGCTATACCTTGGCCCCTTTTATTTTGAGACAGAGTTTCCCTAAGTTAATAAGCCCTCAGACTTTCAATCCTCGTGCCTCAGCCTCCTGAGTTGCTGGGATCATAGGCATGGCCACAACGCTGTGTAACTTTTTTTCTTTTCTTTCTTTGGCAGTAGTGAGGATAGAACCCAGGGTATGCACATACTAGGCAAGTGTGCCACCCCTGAGCTACACCCCCAAACCTTGATGGGTTGCATACATCTTGGTAAGTAGCCTTAAACCTGTTCTTTTTTATTTTATTTTTTTTAAGTTCTAGGTGAACAAATACCTTTATTTTATTTATTTAGTTTTACATAGTGCTGAAGATCGAACCCAGTGCATCACACATGCTAAGCAAGCGCTCTGCCACTGAGCTACAGCCCTAGCCCCCTTTTTTATTTTGAGACAAGATTTCAAGTTGCCCAGGCTAACCTCCAACTTGTGATCCTCCTGCCTCAGCTTCCCAAGTAGCTTGGATTACAGGTGTGCGCCACCACGCCTGGCTCTTCTTAAACCTGAACATTCCACTTTTTGAGTCAGGGTCTTGCTATATTGTCCAGGTTGGTCTTGAACTTCTGGGCTCAAGTGATTCTTCAGCCTCAGCCTCCCTAGGAGCTGGGACCATAGGCATGTGCCACCACACCAATGATGGGGGTGTTCTTGGTTCCCAAGTCAGATATGGTGAAAATCCAAAACTAGAATCAGACTTGGGCTCCATCCTTCATTAATTGTGTGACTTTTGTCAAGTTATCAATATCTTGGCCTTAAGCTTAATTTTCTCTGTAAAAAGGGAATAACATCTCAACACAAAAACAAAACCAAAAAACTTCTTAAATAATTTGGCAGCAAAAACTAAACTAACCTGAAATTATTAGGCAGCGTTGTTGTGGAACTTGAGGAAACACCTGGTTCTTGGGAAGATCTGGAGGGCAGGACCCGAGGTCATGGGACAAATGTGCGGCTATTTGTATTTCTCCTGCTATGTGTGACTGTCATCCCTCCCATCTGCAGTTTTGCTTTCCAAGGTTTGTAATCTGCAGTTTGAAAATACTAAATGGAAAATTCCAGAAATAAACAATTAATAAGATTTTGTTGTTGTTGTTTTGGTGCTGGGTACTGAATTCAGAGCGTTGTGTATGTTAAAGCACATGCTTTACCAATAAGATATACTGCCAGCACTAAAAATTCATAAGTTTTTTTTTAAATTTTTTTCTTTAGATTTTATTAAATCATAAATGTACAACAGCTTCTTAACTCTACACATGGGGCTGGGGATGTGGCTCAAGCGGTAGTGCGCTTGCCTAGCATGCGTGCGGCCCGGGTTCGATCCTCAGCACCACATATAAACAAAGATGTCCGCCAAAAACTAAAAAATAAATATTAAAAATTCTTTCTCTCTCTCTCTCAAAAAAAAAAAAAAAAAAAAAAAACAAAACAAAACTCTACACATGCACTTAAATTTTTTAAAGGAAAACATGTCTTAGTACATCATGATCCTGGCTAATAGCTTTTCAAAACTTTGAGAAAAATCTTAAAGTTTTCACATGTCACCTGAAACTTACAAATTTAACATATCAAAGAAGGAATGCTTCTACACTCTTACAAAGACCCCTAGAAAGAAACAACAATTAAAAAGCTAAGAAACTGTCTCAAAGGCTTTCATTATTTTTATTTTTTACAATCCTTCCCCCACAGTAAGGTAATGTTATTAAATAATGTAATCCATTTCCAAAATGGCTCTCTGCATCTGCTCTGGTGTCTTCTGCCATATCATTGCATATTTATGTATGACTGAGATAAGAATTTCCTTAACACTGTTATTTCAATAACCTGAAGCTGTTCGGTTACCTTTGGGCTCTCATCCTCTCCTACTTATACAATGAAGCTCAAGGCAAATAGGATGAAGCTCAGTATCGGCTCCTCCCACCATAACCCTCACTTCCTCCAGGACCATAATTTCTTCTACTACGTGGTCACCCATGTTTCTACTCTTCAATAGACTATATTTAGAAGGTTGCTGGTTATAATTTCCAAAATCATTATAACTTCCACTTCCATAATTTCCTCCTCCGTAGTTGTCATAACCACCTCCATAGCCCCCACCCCGTTTCCATATCCAGATCCTCTACCACCATAGCCTCCTCTTCCTCCTCCATAATCAGGGCTATCTCCCAAATCACCACTTCCAGGTCCTCCTCCAGATCCATTAGAGCTATCCCTAAATCCACCTCCGCTTCCATATCCATCAGATCTTCCTCTAAAGTTGCCTCCTCTTCCACTCCTGGAACTTTGGACTTTTTGCATTTCTTGTCTAGACAAAGCCTTTCTCACTTCTGCATTATGATCATTGATGGTGTGGTATTTTTGCAATACCATTTTGTCCACAGGATCATGGTCATCAAAAGTAACAAAACCAAAGCCTCTTTTCTTTCCAGACTGTCTATCCGTAATTATCTCAATGGTGTCAATTTTCCCATATTCTTCAAAGTAATCTCTAAGGTGGTGTTCCTTGGTATCTTCTTTAATTCCGCCAACAAACAGCTTCTTCACAGTCTCATGAGCCCCTGGTTTTCCAGATTCCTCTCTTGCTACAGCTCCTTTTGGCTCAACCACTCTCCCATCAATGGAATGAGGTCTTGCAGCGATGGCAGCATCAACCTCAGCCTTGGATGAGAAGGTTACAAATCCAAATCCTCTTCATCTTTTGCTTGCAGGATCCCTCATAACCACACAATCTGTAAGTTTTCCCCATTGCTCGAAGTAGTTTCTGTGGTTTTAAAACTTAAGCCACCAATAAAGAGTTTACGGAACTGTACCTTTTCTCTCTCCATCGCGGAATCAGTCGCTTCAGCCCCATTTCCCGCAGGCAAGTGAGATAAGAAAGATCTCCGCAAACACGAACTGGATTCGTCTTGGCGCTGTAGTGAGAACTGCCGCTGAAGAGCACCTCCACACAGGACCGGCGCTGCCGCTGCTTTTCTAGAACCTTCCTCCCACTAACTCCAATTTACTTTTAAAATGGACTTGGTTCTTTCTTTTCTTCCCTCTCCCAGCTCCTCCCTAATCTCTAACCCTCCCTAATCTCAGGGAAATGGGATTCAAAAATTCATAAATTTTAAGTGGTCTTTACTATAGTGTATAGCTCGCGTGCGCACACACACACACTTTTTTTTCCCCCTGCTATTTACCCAAGACTGGGGATTGAACCACCCATGGGGGCTCTATCACTGAACTAAAATCCAAACGCTTTTTATTTTTTGAGACAGGATCTCAATAAGCTGCCCAGGCTGGCCTCAAGCTTGTGATCCTCCTGCACCAGCCTCTGAGGGCACCATAGGTGCTCCCCACCTCCGGAAGCAATAGTTGTTCTATTATATTACTTGCTATGGTTGATAATTTCACAATGCTCAATTGATGTTAAACTTTTTTTTTTTTTTTTTTTTTTTTTTTTTTTAAGAGAGAGTGAGAGAGGAGAGAGAGAGAGAGAGAGAGAGAGAGAGAGAGAGAGAGAGAGAGAATTTTTAATATTTATTTTTTAGTTCTCGGCGGACACAACATCTTTGTTGGTATGTGGTGCTGAGGATCGAACCCAGGCCGCACGCATGCCAGGCGAGCGCGCTGCCGCTTGAGCCACATCCCCAGCCCAATTGATGTTAAACTTTACCAAAGGGATGTGTGTTTGTGTGTGTGTGTATCATATGTAGATGAAAAACATGGTGTATAGCATGGTGTATAGCATTCAATGCTATCTGCAGCCTCAGACAAGGGAGAGGAACGTCTTGGAATATATCTCCCTCAGATAAAAAGCAACTATAGGGAGTCACATTTCTCTGTAGAAATGCTAACGTGTCTCAGTCAAGAGTGCAGAGAGGATAGATAACACAGTATACAGTATGTGCATCATATTAACCTTCTTTCTTTTTCCCCTAGGTACTGGGGATTGAACCCAGGGGCACTGGGCTGGCTTTGAACTCGCGATCCTCCTGCCTCGGCCTCCCTCAGCCTCTGCAGTCTAGGATTATAGGTGTGCGCCATCGCGCCTTCCCTCATGTTTCCTTTCGAAAGATCCAAAATGTGCTGGATTTCAAAACACCACTGACTCCAACGATTTCCAGTAATAGATTGAGGACCTATCAAATGCTGCCTCTCAGGGACGCTGTGAGGGTTAAATGAGAGAATGGTTTTCACCCCACCGTGGGTGCCAAGGCCGTGCCTAGGATCACGATGCCCGGGTGGGAAGGAGGAGGTCGGGGCACGAGCGAGGCCAGGCGGCAGCCTCGGGGGTAATGCGGAACCCGAGGAAACCTCAGGTTCCTGGGAAGATCTGGAGGGCAGGACCCGAGGTCGTGGCGCGGGCTCGGGACGCGGAACCCTGCAGCTGGATACCAGAACGTCCCAGGAAGGGCTTGAGAGCTCGCGAAAGCCGTGGATCACCCCATCGAGCTGCTTCTTCAACTCCGAAACAAAATGGCAACAACGCCCATGTGGTTAGGCTTAAAACTGGCTACCACATATGAAAGAAGCCTACAGCGGGGTTATTCCACCCCCGACGACTACAGCCATTTTTCTCTCTCATAAAGTTTGGCTGCTGCAGAACACCGTAGACCTGTCGCAGTCCGCGCAGTCACCCAGCGTTTCAGTATCTTTTTAATAAGTCTGAACTCTTCCGCTCGCCGTAGGGCCTCTAAGTAGATTTTCTTTTTTTTTTCTGAAACATGCGTCCTCTCAGAATTTACGCTAGGTGTGGGAAAGCGTGCGTGGAAATGGCGCCCCGTACGCCCCTCCGACCCGACGTCCGCCGCGGGCGCGCGCTCGCACGCCGGAAGGGGCGGTGTCAAGAGGCTCTTTATATATCGTGTACTAAGGCCCAATCGGCCTCTATCGGCGGGATTTGGTGGGGCGATGGTGAGTCCCTTAATGGCGTCTTTCCTCTTGGCTTCGAAGTCGGCGTGGAATCCGCCGCACATCGTCGCCATCTCGGCTTGGCCGGTCCCGGGAGCTCGTTCTGGGAGCGCAGGGGATACAGTAGGGACTGCAGTGAGGCCTATTTTTCTGGAAACTCGCGAGGCCTGTGGGGAAGGGAATTATGGAGGAATACCCTGGGATTGCGAGTCGGCCACCCAGCGGCCTTGGGGCGGAAGCTGGCCTGGACGCCCACTTGAAGCCGTAGATGGTTTCTGGGCTCCGACCTCGCCAGATTCTAGCGATAGTTGTTATTAATCCTCAAGAGCAATTTGCCGGGCCAGGAGGGTCTTGAGTGGGACGCCCGGTGTTCTGGTAAACGGGGGCCGGCGCATGCGCGAGGGGAGACTATTGGCAAGAGTTTTAAAGGGTCCCTTTGGAAATTCCTTGGTGCAACTTGAAAGCCTCTAGACTCACCAGAAACCTCACATGATGAACTTATTGACGGGCGGACAGAATCTGTGTGCTGATTGTCATGTTCTGATTTGGCTCTGTGAGTCCTGTTGGCCTACTGTGTACCACGCTGGCCCTGTCCCAGGGGCCGGAGAGTACTATGGTACCATTATTAGTGACCAGCTATTGTCGTGTGAGTCGCTTCACTGGTGTGAATCTTGGTGACAAATCATCCGTTAGCACGGTTTTTAACATGCTAGTTCTCTTAGAGCACATTTGATGACTTTGTTTCTTGTAAAAATAGTTCCCAATCAACATTCAGAAGGAGGCAGTGTGTTGTGGGTGATCCTGGCCTTGCTGGATGTCTAGTTAAGAGTCAACATTGTGGGATGAGTGTGCTGGGGCACATTTGTAATCCCAGCCACTCTGGAGGCTGACACAGGAGGAGCAAAAGTTCTAGGGCAGCCTCCGTGTTAGCGAGACCCTGAGCAACTTCCACCCTTTCTTGGGATAAAAAATGAAAAACCTGGGGATGTGGCTCACAGTTGGATTCAATCCTTGGTACCAAAAAAAACCTCATGGTTGAGTATAGGTCAGCAGCTGGGAAGCAGTGAAATGAGAGCTGCCTCTTGTTTGGGTGCTTATATATATATTTTTTCCCCCCCAGTCTCACAGGAAGTTCTCCGCTCCCAGACATGGATCCTTAGGCTTCTTGCCTCGAAAGCGTAGCAGCAGGCATCGAGGGAAGGTGAAGAGCTTCCCGAAGGATGACCCTTCAAAGCCTGTCCACCTCACAGCCTTTCTGGGCTACAAGGCTGGCATGACTCACATCGTCCGGGAAGTTGATAGGCCAGGATCCAGTACGTATATGCTACTGTGTTGTCTAAGTTGGGGGATGGGAGTGTTAAATTTTAGGACTGATGTTTAAGTGTACTTATGGAGGCATGGAACATGCTGAGTAAATTTGTGAAGAGCCACAGCATAGAGTGTGTGATAACTTGGTGACCTTTCACTATCAAGGCTGGAATATACACTGCCTTTATTTACACTTGGTTGGCCCACAGTACAAGCTTTTAGCACTTAGTTTATATTGTCTACCTGAGTAAATTTAGATCTGTTATTACACACCATTGTACTTGGGACTCTTGTCCAGGTCACAAATTTGTCTGTTCCTAGAGATTGCTTAGGTTTCTGGAGAGAACTGAAGCCGTATTAGAGCCCTGATGTTGGGTTTAAGTTAAATGTAAACACTTCAAGGAGAAGGTTGTGTGGCCACCTTGTGTGGGCATTCGTGTCAGCTCACTCCTGTCCTATTTTCTGCCTTTAGAGGTGAACAAGAAGGAGGTTGTGGAGGCTGTGACCATAGTGGAGACACCGCCCATGGTGGTTGTAGGCATTGTGGGCTACGTGGAAACCCCTCGAGGCCTCCGAACCTTCAAGACCATCTTTGCTGAGCATATCAGTGATGAGTGCAAAAGGCGCTTCTATAAGAACTGGTAAGAGCCAGAACATATGCAGTTCCAACATTGGGCTGCAGAGCAGGGAGACCCTGTACAGAGCCTGAATTCTAGTGGTGGGAAGCTGTTGTCTCCTTTTTAAGTTGGCCTCTTGAATAGAACCAAACCTGGAGGTTCTTGATCTAAGAACTGGCATCTTAATTCTGGTCAGCCTAGTGCAATTGGTTGACTGTGTTCCTTTGGCTGTTTGTAACTCCCAAAATAAGGCAGTGGTAGTGTTGGGCTTCTAGCCCTGGCTTAGCACCCTGGTTTCTTAATAGTAACTGAGAATAGTACCTGCTAAGGTACAGAAAGGGAGCTTTCTGGTACCCTGGAGCAAGAATAGTGCTTTGAATATCTGTAACTTATATTAACCTTGTTGGACCTCTGCTTAGCTCCGCTCGGCTCTGCCCGATGAGCTTCATCCAGGCTCCGCTTGCCGGTGGAAAAGGCTCCTTAGAAGCCGGCAATGAGCCCCATCCCCTGGTGGTGCCAGTATGCCTTCCGCTCACCCCCTCGAGGGTGATGAAGGTCTGCGCCCGGCCCCTTCCCCAACTCTGCTCTGCTCCTGAAGGCATAAATCTAAGAAGAAGGCCTTTACCAAATACTGCAAGAAGTGGCAGGATGATATGGGCAAGAAGCAACTGGAGAAGGACTTCAATAGCATGAAGAAATATTGCCAGGTCATCCGCATTATCGCCCACACCCAGGTAAGCATGTGCTGTGTCATCTTGTTGGTGATGTACCTGATCAAGTAAGACTTATTTTTCATGCTGGGGATTGAACCCTGGGCCTCTTGCATGGTGGGCAAGCATGTAAGGGTTTGAGTCTTCCAAAAAAGTGCTGCTCAGATCTAAGTTCACAAGGGTTTTGTGCCCAACCAGGATTGGTTGAGTTTAAGACTCAATTCCTTATGAGGTCCCTTCAAGGACAAATGGTATCCTCAGGAGGGTCCCTATATGCCTAGGTCTCTCTTTCCAGCAGAGGGCACTGTGTCCTCACCGTGAGTGAGGCAACCATACCTCATTTGGGAAAATCCCTTTCAAATTTGTTAACCCAACTGGTTAAGTTAGTTGTGAAATGCTGCATTGATGTGAACTAAGTGGGCCCTTTGTTGGCTTGGTAAAATAGGCGCCTCTTGTGTGGTGCGGTCCTAGCTTCAGGGCCTCTATAGCCCTGTGAGGTTAGAGATCACTAGATGGGTGAATGGATGGACGATAGAGGTTTTTTTTTTTTTTGTACTGGGATTGAACCAGGAGACACAGAGCCACATTCCCAGCTCTCTTGGAGACAGTGTCTTGGCTAAGTTCCCCTGGCTAACCTTGAACGTGGGATCTCCTGCCATAAGGAGTAACTAGGACTATAGGAATGTGAGGCCAAGCTTAGCTGGGGTACAGGATAAACACCTTTACCAGCAACCCTCAGCTTGTGCTTCGGTGCAGTTTTTTCTAACCCTTAACACCTTGTGTAGGTTTTTTGTTTGTCTTTTTGGCACTGGGGATGGAACCCAGGGCCTTGTGCACTAGCCAGCTACTCCTATACTGAGCCACACCCCTGCTGTCTGCTCTTTACCAGGCCTTCCTGTCCAAATCAACTTTGTTAGTAGGGCAAGAGTAGATGAACTGGCTAAAATGACAGTAACGGGGACAGGGCTGTCTCAGCCTCCGTTGATCTACTACCAGAGGGACTCCAGGCCTGAGCTGAGCTGTGCCTGCTCTTTCCTAGATGCGGCTGCTTCCTCTGCGCCAGAAGAAAGCCCACCTGATGGAGATCCAGGTGAATGGAGGCACCGTGGCTGAGAAACTGGACTGGGCCCGGGAGAGGCTAGAGCAGCAGGTCCCAGTGAACCAGGTGTTTGGGCAGGATGAGATGATTGATGTCATAGGAGTGACCAAGGGCAAAGGCTACAAAGGTAAGCTGTGCAGAGGCTCATGTTTTTGTGCTGAGCCTGAGGGGAGGTGGCGTCAGGCCCAGCTGTTCTGTGATGAAGCCTGGAATGTGCGCTGGGCACAGCGCCCGAGTCAGACTGAGGAACCATTCCCTGTTGCCTTCCTTCTGAGAACAGCCCTGTGGTCAGCCTGGCTGGGGTTCTGCCCTTGGGCACTCCCAGCAGGAAAGAGCCAGTGGTATGAGTGCCAGGCCTCTGGTGTAGCAGTGCTTTGTTCTCTCCCCAGGGGTCACCAGTCGCTGGCACACCAAAAAGCTTCCCCGCAAGACCCACCGAGGGCTGCGTAAGGTCGCCTGTATTGGAGCCTGGCATCCTGCCCGTGTGGCCTTCTCTGTGGCTCGGGCTGGCCAGAAAGGCTACCATCACCGCACCGAGATCAATAAGAAGGTGAGAAACCCTGAGGGGCTGTAGTCCATGTCGCTGTTTGGGTGGCAGCCTGTGTTGTGTGTCAGTGGGCCTCAGATCTTCACTGGTCTTGGATGGTTCTGGTTCTTGGGGGTTAGGATAATTGCAGGATGCCATCAGATGGTTCCAGGAAGGACGACTCTTCTGGTGATGCAGTGGTCCTCTGTTTATAGGCCTGCCCTGGGCACCTGGGCATCATTTTCTCTAGTAGTGTCCTTTTGTTTGGGATAGGGCTTGAGTCTGGGGTGCTTGGTGCTTGACTACTGAGCTACATACATCCCCAGTCTTCTGAGACAGGTTCTCACCAAGTTGCTGGGAATCCTTTGGACTTGAGATCCTCCTGCCTGAGCTTTATAGATGAATACGAATACAGTACCTTTATTTTATTTACTTATTTTTATGTGGTGCTAAGGATCAGATCCAATGTTTCACATGTGCTGGGCAAGTGCTCTAACCTTGCCCCTAGTGATTTATTTATTTATTTTTTTGCGGAGGGTGGACTCTGTCCTATTTGGGGGACTCCCCCTTGACACCCCACCCCGAGGCACTCAGACCTGTCTTCCCAGGTGCTGATCCTCACGCATCTCTTTCAGATCTATAAGATTGGCCAGGGCTACCTCATCAAGGATGGCAAACTAATCAAGAATAATGCTTCCACTGACTACGACCTGTCTGACAAGAGCATCAACCCTCTGGTGAGTGCTGGACAGACTCCACCTGCAAAGATGCCCTGGTACCCTGTGGAGCTGCCTGGGCCTTGGCTGTGGGGTGAGGGGCCTGCTCTCTGGGGTGCTGGGTGCAGTCAATCATTGGCCCCTGCACAGCACCCTGTTGTGTGCCTTGCAAGTCATGTGTCTAGTCCCTCTAGATGGGGCTGGCTAAAAAGGTAGGGGTTCAGGCCCAGCTGTTCTGTGATCAGGCCTAGAATGTGTACCGGGCGCTGGAGTCAGACAAGGAACCATTCCCTGTTGTCTTCTGAGAAACCCTGCAGTCAGATGGCCAGGGACAACCTGACCCCAAAGGTCTGCCATATCTGCAGAGCTCACAGGTCTGCAGGGCAGCTGCCTCCATGCTTAATCTGCTGACCCCATGGCCTTGCTTTTTCCCCAGGGTGGTTTTGTCCACTATGGTGAAGTGACCAATGACTTTGTCATGCTGAAAGGCTGTGTGGTGGGTACCAAGAAGCGGGTGCTCACTCTCCGCAAGGTAAGACTGGGTGACCTCCCGCATCCTTTCAGGATCTCCCCTGTGGAGAATCACAGGCTTAGCTTTTGGTGCTGAGCCAGGGTGGGAGGGTTGAGGAAGGGGAAACCGGACCGTTGGTTTCCCTTTGACACCAGCTTTGAAGTCTGGAGGAGGAAATTCCTAGTCTGGCTAGTTGGGCTCCTGTGTTCATGGTCATCCTGCTCTCAGGGTCCTGTTGCTCCTCTGCCTGATGGGACAGGTTCAGAGCTTGGGCCACTAGATGGTGCTGTGTGGGTTCTTGGCCTCAGTGGGCCTTGAGCTGAGATGCTGGGGGGCCTTTGTAAGTCACAGCCCCCTCCCCCTTGCCACAGTCCTTGCTGGTACAGACCAAACGGCGCGCTCTGGAGAAGATTGACCTTAAGTTCATCGACACCACCTCCAAGTTTGGCCATGGCCGCTTCCAGACCATGGAGGAGAAGAAAGCATTCATGGTGAGCCCTTTTGCCAGCTACCTTGCTCTGGGGTTAGGGGCTCTGGTGGCCCATCCTGGGTGCTCCCCTCCTCGGTCCCCTAGGGAGTGCTTACTCCTGCTTCATCTCTGGCCTTTCTGTCTCTACAGGGACCACTTAAGAAAGACCGCATTGCCAAGGAGGAAGGTGCTTGATGTCTGGATCCTGAGCAGCTGGCTGTGGCCAATAAAGCCTTCTTAGTGACATTTGCCTCTGTTTTTTTCTTGGGAGTAGCAAGGCCTCAGAGACAAAGGCCTGTGTGCACAGTGGCCAGAGGGGCCTCTGCAGCTCTCTCTGCTCTCTCTGTGGCTTTGGTCGGCTCTGACCTTCTGCCCACCTGGCCCCATCTCTGGAGTAGACAAGATATGAGGGAAGCTAAGGTCACACCTGGGAAAGCCAGCTTGTGTGTGTGTGTGTGTGTGGGGGGGGGGTGCTTTGTGTCGATGTTTGTCACCAGGGTGAGGCAGCTGAGCCTTAGCTATAGAAGTCTGTTCTGTTTGCACAGCTTGGGTGATGCCAGGGCTTTGGAGAGAGGAGCACTTGATGTTCTGGTGCCTGAGGCAAAACGAGGTCCATCCAGTGCACAGTGATCCTGCTAATCCACGCAGGGCGCCTTCCAGTTGTGGCTTGCTCAGGTTCCTTATCCAAGACAGCAGTGGGAGAGGCAGGAGTGGTGCCTCATGGCTTCTGGAGTAATTAGAAGGGTTCTATAAAGGCATGATGTGGCCTAGAGGTGCAGCAGCACCCAGGTCCTTAAAAGTGACCATTCTGGGCTGAGGTCTTTCCCTTTGGGACAGACCCTGATGTTATAGCTGGGTTTTGGGTTGAGTGCCACCTCTACCCCTTGTAGGAACTTGCCCCCCCCCCCCAGCCATTTCTGTTAACAGGAGGAATTCCTACCTTGCTCAGCCCCACTTAACTTGGGTCCTGGTAGCTCTCAAATGAGGTGACCTTCAGGCTGAAGTCCCCATTACATGATTTAAGTGCTGAGACCTGTGAACTGCAGGCAGCCTAGTGGGTGACCTATGAGTGGGGAGGAGGTTGCAGCCTGCAGGTGGCTCTACCTGAGGTTCTGTTATCGTCGGAGCCCAGCTGTGGGTGAAGGTCCTAGCTGTCACTGCACTTAAGTCTTTGGCCGCCAGGGGGAGCCCCTCAGTTGTGCTGCAGGTATGGGGGGGTAGGATCTCATCCCACAGTCCAGGGACTTGACTGCACAGCAAAGGGTGTTGGGCTCCAGGCCCTAGGTCACCAGTACCTTGGGTTGCAGAGTTTGGCAAGAAACTGTCCAAGGCCAGGGCCTTTTCCCTGGGGCCTCCGGGTCTTCCTGGTTCAGCCAGGCCTGCTGGGGCTATGGCAAGACCCCCTCCCATTGCGGCCACCCTTGGCTTCTGGAACCTCCTTTCCTGCTTGGGGAGGGAAGGCTTTGCTGGTCTGAGGAACAATGGCTGCGCCTTGTCCCTTACCCAGGGCTAGGTGTCCAGTTGTGGTTGTGTCTGGATGGGGATGTGGGGGTCCTGAGAACAAAGACCCCTGGGGTGGCTTCCAGGCTGAGGGCACTTGCAGGTCGTCAGTAGAGGCTGCCACCCTGCAGGTCCACCTGTCCAAGTTACAGGGTGCCTTTGGCAGCCTTGGCGAGCAGGGGCAGGGCCCTCACTACTGACCATCCCCACATCCCTTCCCTGACCCCCCCCCTGTTGGGGTGACTGGTCACATTCCACAGCAGTTCCAAGCCTAAGTCTCCTCAAGTCCCAGCTCTGGAAGGCAGGCCTTCTGCCAGGATGGTTCCTCAAGGGACCCCACGTTCACTGTCCAGCTGGGGCTGTGAAGGCCAAGTGCAGAGCACTGGCTCAGCCTGGTGGGGCACAGGGTTTTGGTTTTGTGATGCACAGTCTGCTGTCTGGACATGGCAGAAACCTCCAGCTTCCCAGGGACCTCTGTTCCACTCCCGGAGACAAACGATGAACAATAAAGGGGGTGGGTGGCTTTAGAAGAGAGAAACTGAAGAAACATGACACTGGGATCCAAAGGAGGAAGGCCCGGGCCTGGGGGGATCCAGCCTGGAAGCTCTGTGGGGACAACACCCAGGCAGAGGAGCAGCACAAAAGCCCTGGGGCAGGATGAGGCCTCCCTGTCCTCAGAGCTCCAGGAGGGGCACCGCCCTGGTCTCGGAGCCCTGGGCAGGTCCGGCCTGCAGCAGTCCCTGGGACTAGTGGGTGGGTCGTTGGCTCCTGTGCCTTGCCCCTCCAGGTGGCATGGCGTGCACTTCCTGTCACGTTCTGAACTCCCAGACCTGCCTCTGGAATCTGGCGACAGAACACGGAGTCTCATTCCAATCCCCCTGAAAAGGAAAAAAAGAAAAGAAAAAACCTGCTGGGAATTTCTGAGCAAGTGGGGACAGGGAGGTGGTGGCAGGAGCCGCCGTTGCCGTTGCCTTAAAAGGTGCGTCAGAGCCAGAGTCTGCAGAGCTCACAGGGGATGGCCCCAGGGCAGAGCTGAGGCCAGCTGGCCGCACCTGGTGGCTCACCCCAAAGTGCTCCCACCCTGGAGCCTGGTGAGGCCTTGCCAGGGCAGTGGGCCGTCGCCTGCTCCATGGCTCTCGGCAGGCAGCTGCTCGTCAGAGGCCTCGTGGTCCAGCCCTGCCTCCCTGTCCTCTAGGCAATGCCCCCCAACTGCCCACCCACCCAGTATCACAGTCCTTTCCTGGGCCCAGCCTCTGGTCAGCTCCCAGGAGCCCAAAGAGCTTCCCCTTCCCTTCAGGAGCAGGCGCAGTAGCCCAGGCTGGACCACGGAGAAGAAGCCCCCAAACCCAGGGGAGGCAGGACGGGAACACCCACAGGCTCTCTGGAGTACAGTTGGGGGGAAGCATCCAGAACCTTCCAGGGCCCAGCCTCACGCTGACTGAGGCCGCTCTAGGGACAGGCGGACCTAGCTGGGAATGGCGTGTCTGCACCAGGCACCGAGACTGCAGGGCTGTCCCTCAGGCAGGTTCCACTGTCCAGCTTGCCAGGAAGAAGCTGAGGCTGAGGGAAGGTAGGTAACTCGCCCGAGGTGCAGCGTCTCACCCCCACCCTGTGCCACGAGGGGACAGAAGGCATATCTTGACTCATTTATTGAACACCTACTATGTGCCACGCCTCGTGCTAGACACAGAGTTGTCTCATCAGTCCCAGTGACCGCCATTCCCACTTCACAGATGGAGAGTGAGGCCTGACTGGTCCAGAGACGCCCCCTAGACCACAGTAGGCTCCTTAGGTGCTCGTTCTCACTGAATGAGCCCAACAGTCCACAGGAGGAAACTGAGGCACAGAGATGAAGCATGGCTCCCTCAGGGCAGACTGCAGGAGAGGGAGGCCAGGATTTGAACCCAGGCTCCCAGCACCCCCTGCTCCACCCTCCCTGGAGAGCCTGAGGGAGGGGTCCCCACAGCACTCTGTGTTCTCTGCCCCTGTCTCAGGACACCTCATGGCCCCTGCTTTCTCCACAGAAGGGGGTGCAGGGCTGCTTCCCTGACCCTCCCCGCCAAGTCCCCCTCGGCCAGGCAGAGGAGGAGGCCGTGAGCGAAGGCGCTAAAGATAGCCACTGGCCACTTCCCCATCCCGCTGGCCACCACCTCAGAGCCAGTGGCCACCCCAGAAGGCCTCCACCCAGACATCCGCACCCAGCCAGACTGCAGAGCCTGGTCATCCAGCCCAGGGCAGAGCGCAGGGGCCCAGGTGGTGGTCACGATGGTGACTGTCACTGAGCCTCGGCACACCTCAGGCTTGGGCCAGGCAGGGGTCCCTCGTCCCACGAGGTCCCTCCACCGAGGTCTGAGCTCAGAGAGGCACCGGCTCCTGTGAGCACACGGCTCCAGAGACACCCAACGCCAGCAGGACCCCCGTTTCCACCATGGCCCAGTGCCTGGGGACACACCAGCCTGGGGACACACCAGCCTGGCGGCACCCAGGCCCATCAGGACGCCATGCCCACGCTGTGGCGGAAGCATACACCAGGGAAGCTGGTTCACCACACACCAGGCCTTTCCTCCCCAGGTGGCTACTGGACCAGCACACGGCTGGCCCCGCTTCCAGCCACCGGGTCCCTCAGGACCCAACCCCCCTGGGGCAGCACAGTAGCCAGTGGATGTCACCCATCATCTCTGGAGGTCAGTGTTCTGGGGCACAGAGCAGGGGCTGGAAGGGCAGCCCGAGGATCTGGAGGGACAGACGGGCCCCCTGACACTGTCCTCCAAGCACCAATGTGCGCCCCTCGTCCAGTGCAGGGCCCTCCCTGGCCCAGCGGCCTCCCTGGCTGCACCGCACATTCATTTATTCATGTCAGCAACGTTTATGAAGCACCTACTATGCGACCGGCATGGCCCATCTGCCTCCAGCTCACCCCAGGCTGCTGTACCTCGGCCACACAGACACCAGATGGCCCGCCAGCCTGTGCCTCGAGGACCTGTCGGCAGTCCTGGCTCGGTGTGTGGGAGAGAGCTGGCCAGGGCTGGAGGGCTCAGTCTCCTCCTAGCACCAAACTCCCGCTCTCAGGGCTGAGCTCGTGGTTAATTAATGGACTGTGTGATGTGTGGGCCCTGCTGGGACTCCAACCCAGGGCCCAGGGCCGTGCTGGAGGTTAAGTGGTGGATAGCTTCAGCATCTCTGATCTGAAGTGCTGCAGCCTAGGGGTGTTTCAGATTTGGGAGTTTTTCAGATTTTTGAATATTTGCATGGACTAGTAACCAGAAAAATTGAGATTTCCTAATCCCCAAATCCAAAGTGCCCAAATTGGGAGGCTGAGGCAGGAGGCAGAAGTTGAAGGCCAGCCTTGGCAACTTAGTGAGGCCCTAAGCAACTTCGTGAGAGCCTATCTCAAAATAAAAATAAAATAGGGGCTGGGGTGGGGCTCTGTGGCAGAGCACTTGCCTAGCACGGGTGAGGCACTGGGTTCGATCCTCAGCGCCATATTAAACAAATAACTAAACAAGTGAAATAAGACATGGTGTCCACCTACAAACTACAAAGAAAAATTTAAGAACCCCAAAGGTATAAATAAATAAATAAAATTAAAAATAAATAAATAAAAACTGAAAAGGGTGGTGCTGTAGCGCAGTGGTAAAGCACCCCGGGGTTCAATCCCCAGTACTAAGGAAAAAAAAAAAAGAAAAATCAGGAGCTTTCATAAAATTCAAATGTCCATCTTCCCTCGAACTGGGACAACGGCACTATCCGCCTGGAGCTGTGATGCTGCTGCCCATCACCCGGGCACCTCCCTCTGACCTGCAGGTGTCCTCCCACCTGTGAGCTGGGCCGCCTCTAAGTGCTGTGGTCCCAGAGGTCAGCAGGGCCCAGCACAAAGCAGGTGCTCAGCGAGGGACGGGGGGGGGGGGGGGGGCAAAGGCAGGGCAGAGGGATGAGCGCAGAACTTGCCCCGTGAGCCTGCCCCGTGAGCTCCTGTTACGCGGGGCTTCAGCCTCAGGAGCTGGCCGGCTGGGCTCTTATCTTTGAAAGCCTGATCCACGGCACCGTCCTGGGAAGGAACCGGAAGGTCCCGGACGCCAGAAGTGATACAGGACAGCGCGGCCTCCCAGGCCTGGGAGCTTCATCCTGGCACAGACCAAGGCCCTGGAGCCTCCTGTGTCCCACAGGAGGGACCCAGGACCTCCCCTCACCCCTACCGTGTCACCAAGCAAAAGAGCAAGTCACAGGGAGACACCCGGGACATGGAGAGACCTTCCCATGTCCTTTGGTTTGTGGGAACTATGGTATAATCCCCCCAGGACACCCTGGATATGGTGGGGGCACCTGAAGTCCCAGCTTCTGGGGAGGCTGGGGCGAGAGGGCCTCTGGAGCCCAGGAATTCAAGGTCAGCCCGAGCAGCAGAGGGACACCTGTCTCAAGGTGAAAAGTTAAAAAGAGGAAAGAAAATACGAAATGGTCAACCCCACGGCTGTGGGGTATGGACAGCGGCCAGGCTGGGCGGGGGGACAGCTGGCCCTGTGCCAGCTCCCTGGGAACGCGAGGTGGGGCCTGCCTGGGCCTCGGTTTCCTCGTCGGCAACCTGAGGTCTCGGGGAAGGCTGAGGGCCACGGTCAGTGCGGGTGGAGAGGGGCTTCCCGGGAGGGGGCTCCTGCTGAGTGTGAGGATGAACCAGGCCCCAGCCAGGGCCACCTGAGGAGCAATCCTGGGCTGGAAGCCGCCATGACCTAGGAAAGTCACAATCCAGGAGCGGGTTGTAAGAGAGGCCTGCGGCTAGAGGCCAGCAGGTGGGTCGCAGGGCCCCTGGAGGCCCTCCGAGGGAGGCAGTTCGTCTCAGGAGCCCCCTTCTGCAGTCGGATGGGGTGAGAAGTGGGGCTCGTCCCTCTGTCGTGTGCCAGGAGCCGTCCTGGTTCTGACTTGCTCCTAACCCCTGGGCAGGCAGGAGGAAGGGGAGAAGGCAAGGTCAGGAGGCAGGGGCCAGTGCCCGGAGCTCCGCGCAGGCCGCGCCCGCTGGGTGCCTTTCCTTCTCTTCTGGAGCGGCGTACCTACCCTGCTCGCCTCCTGGCCTGGCTTCAGTCACCTCCTCTTGGGAGCCTCTCCAGGCTCCTGTGCCAAGGTCCCCTGATGTGGCCTTTCGCCCTCTGCCTTTCCCTGACTGTCCCCAACACCCCTTTTGCTGCTTTCAGCTCTGTGACCATCTTCCCGGCCACATGAGATCTTCTTGAGCCAAAGTGCCCAGACTGGCCTCGAACTTGAGGTCACCCAGCCTCCCAAGGAGCCAGGATGACAGGCACACACCGCTGTGTCAGGCTCTGACGCGGGTGCTGGCGGCTGGGTGAAAAGATGTGGGGTCCAGAGCAGGGTGGGGGACCAGCCAGGAGGCCAGAGAGGGTGGCACTGCAGCCACACCACAGCCACGCTGCCGAGACCCTGTCCCCAAACAGAAAATAAGAAAGGGCTGGATGCAGCTTGGAACAGAGCCCTGGCCCAGCCTGGCCCAAGCCCTGGGCTCCATGCCCAGCAAAGCAAATTCCAGACCAGGGCAAACTGTACCTCTCCTCTGCTCCCAGCCCTGCAGAGTGCCTGCTGGATGCAGAGCAAAGGCCCGAGTCAGCACCTGGCCCTGCCGCCTCCCCATCTCACCTCCCTGTGGTCTCTGCCTTCAGCCCCAGCCAAGCCGCCTCCTCCTGTTGCTCTAGCAAGGCAGCTTGACTCCACCCCAGGGCCTTTGCACTGTCTCTGCTTGGTCCCTGGCCTGCTGCGCCCTGGACGTTCGGCCGCGCCAGCTCCTCTGTCCCCTGCCCCGTCACTTCACTGTCTTGCTCCCAGGAGGGCAGGGCGGGATCCTTTCTTTTGGCCACTGTCCTCCAGGCTGCCAGACAAGTGGGGGTGGGAAGGACGTGGCGTGGAGCTCGAGGGCGCAGGAGGAGGCCGCGGCCACTTCCCCAGCAAACTGAGGGAAAGCGGAAGTGAGACAGGCCTGGGCGGCCGAGCGTTTCCTGCAGGTCCCGGGCCAGGCCGCGTCCATGTTGGTGTGACCGCGTGCGTCCGGGCCTGGTGGGGGGTGGCCGGTGGTCCAGGTGGGTGGCGCTGGGGGGCTCCGGCCTGACGGTTCTGGGTCCTTGGCGCTGGCTGTCCTGAGACTCCACGGTGCCCTGGGCTCTGGGCTGCTGTCCTGCCCCTAGTGGACGCCTGAGGTCACAGCCTGCAGCTCCTGGCTGGGTGCCAACCCCAGCTCTGCCACCAGCCACTGACCTGGAGAAGCCTTCAACCACCCCGGGCCTCAGTCTCGGAACCTGGAAAATGGGAATGAGATGAGTCGTCCGGGGCCGTGGCTGACTGCGGTGAACGGAGGCGAGGAGGCCCTCGTCAACCTCCCCGGCCCAGGGTCCAGCCCGGGGAGGCCAGGCCAGCGGAGGTGGGGGCGCCTAGTGCAGGGGGGAGGCCCGAGGACCCAGAGGAGGCCGCTCCCAGGAAGGTGCAGAAGAACTGGCCAGTGGAGAGGGCGGAGGGAAGGGGCAGCCCGGCTGGGCCAGAGGACGAAGCCCCCAGGGAGGGGGCGCTGGGGCTGTGAGAATCTGCCTGGCGGGAGGATGGGGTGGCGGGGGCGGTGGAGGGCGGCCCAAGCTCACTTGGAGGCCTCTTAGACTTGGTCCTGGGCAGCGGGGAGCCACGGGAGGTGTCTGAGCAGGAGCATCAGCGGGACGCAGGCTGTGAAGAGGACACAGTCACACACAGCACCCAGCATCCAAGTCCAGGGCCGTTAGATGAGCAGTTAGAGGACCCGGCTGGCAGGGTGATAAAGGCCGAGGGGCCGCCGGAGGAGCTGTGGAAGCCCTGAGGGCGTCCTGGAGGAGGGGCCTGCGAGTGCTGGACCGCGCATGAGAGCAGCGGGCACCAGCTGACCTCAGGCAAACCGCTGCCCTCTCTGTCTCAGCTCCCACCTGCCCGGCCAGGGACCGACCAGGGCCCTCCCTGGGGTCTCAGCTCCCACTGGGCAGTCAGGGCTGGGAGTCTGCCGGGGGCTCATTCAGATTTTTTTTTTTTTTTTAATTTTGAGTCTGGATCTCACTGAGTTGCTCAGGACCTCACCAAATAACTGAGGCTGGCCTCGAACTTTCCATCCTCCTATCTCAGCCTCCTGAGTGGCTGAGATTCAGGGCAGGAGCTACCAGGCCCAGCTCAGGTTCCTGATCTAGCCCGAGACCCCACCTGCCTCGGTTTCCCCGGTGACGGGCTGCGGGTGGAGCAGGGAGGATAATAATGGTCGATTGTGGAAGGCCTTCCCGCCGCAGGGACCAGATGCCAAGGATTGTTTTCCATCCTTAGGAGGGTGGGCCCTTCCTGCGGAGAAAATTCCAGGCTCCTGCAGCCAGGAGGGAGCGAGCCTGCCACCCCCGGTGACCACCGCTTGCCGCCAACCCCTGGCATCCACCTGGTCTTTCTCCTCTGCTTCTCTCTCTTGGCCTCGGGGCCTGGAGGGGGGCCGCGGCTCCTGGGCCTGTTCCCAGCTTCTCCCAGCCCTCCCGCCATCCTGTGGAGGCACAGCCTCCTGGCCTCCTCCTCCTGGGCTCCCGTCCTGTGGAACACTGGGATTTGAGCAGTTTTCTGGTCCTTAGAGCCCTGCTCCTTAAGGTCCCTAAATCCAAGTTTCTGGGGTCTGATCTGCGTCTGCCAGACGCTGCATCCTGGCGGTGACGGGGTCCTGAAATGTCTTGGGAGGGGAACAGGAAACGTCCCAACAGCCACTGTGGGTCTAGAGTTTTCTGGTTCCCAGGCCCTGTGGTCCTGGCGGTCCTGGACGTCTTGTTTGTGTCCCTCTGATGCCACCTAGCAGGTGGGGGTGTCCCGGTGCTGGGGTCTGGGGGAGGAGAGGGCCCGGCTGGGGTGGTGGCGGCCAGGTGCGCTGCTGTGGGTGTGGGCGGCAGCTCTGATGCTGACAGCTGGGCAGAGGCCGCTGCCCGAGCCTCTCACAACTGGCCCTGACCCAGGAAGAGGAGGGGACAGCGACAGGAGGGACCCAGGGGCCAGGCAGGGGACCTTCCTCCTCTGTGCCCAGCTGTTGCTGCTGCGCTCACGCTCACGGGGCTGGGCAGGGGCGGGCACAGCGTGGGGAGGGGCTTTGCGGCCCCACTGAGCGCCCAGACCCCCTGGGCTCCCGGGGACAGCTGGGACCGCCCCTGGGTCACCCTCCTCCCTGGGTGTCGTCCCTGTCACAGTCAGCCTCCCCGTTCTTTTCCCTCCGTGCCTCCCTCCGGCCATCTCTGGGAAGAGTTGGGCTGGCGTGGATCCCTGGGGGCCCTCGGCTACCCCCTCCACCCGGCTCCCCTGCCCTCTCCTCGGCTCCCTGGGTGGAGGGGCTCCGGCTGCCCAGGGGCCTGCTTGGCGGGCTCTCAGCGGCCGTGGGAGCTGGAATTCGGCGCGGTCCCTGGCTTGCGCTCTGCCTCCTGCCTGCCGGGGCGCCTCCTCTGACTCAGGGCCAGGAATTCCTGCCGCTGTTCCCCGTGGGCCCCAGGGAAGGGGTTGCCGTGGGAGGGGCCCCGGCACAAGCTGGAAACCGGGACAGGGAGGGAAGGGAAGGGACCCAGGGCCAGGGGGGCCTGGCAGGGGGACGGTGGAGGAGGGGGCACAGGGTCCGGCTTCATCCCCCAGCCCTATCATTTCAGCCCTCCCACGTGCTCAGGTGGCCACTGTTCAAGAGGCCTCCTGTGCCAGGCATATAGTAGGTGCTCAATAAAGTAGCCCTCGCTGGGCTGCAGCCCGGGGAAGGGCAGAGAGAAATCCCGTCCACGCAGACACCTGAGACGAGGTGTGGAGAACTTCCTGTGAGGAAGCAGCGGGTGCTGGGCAGGTAGCAGCTGGGGCCTGCTGCTCAGGGGGCTCAGGGGCATCTCTTGGTGGAGACACCTTGGTGGAGCTGTGCAGAGGCCAGAACCGCCCGGGGACATGCAGATGAGCTGGAGACCCTGACGCTGGGGTGGTGGGAGGACAGTCGGGGCACCAGCCATCCCTGACAACCACAGGGTGCTTCTGGCTGCTGAGCGCAGAATGGGCAGTGGCCAGGCAGGGGGTGCGACGGGGTCCCAGTGAGAAAGGACGCAGGCTGGGACCCAGAGGGTAGAGGTGGCAGGTTCTGGAGGTGTCCCCGAGGGAGAGCCTGGCTCATGGGCCGGGTGTGGGCAGAGTGGTGCTGAGTGCTTAGCAATTGCAGCGTGTGCCAATTTCAGTGGTGTAAATACTCCTACCCCCCAGTCCCGAGGATGGAACCCGGGGGCTGCACCACGAGCTTCTTGTTTTATCTTGAGACAGGGTCTTGCTGAGTTGCTTAGGGCCTCGCTAAATCGTTGGCCTCAAACCTGGATCCCCCGGCCTCAGCCTCCGAAGTTGCTGGGATTACAGGCGGGGGCCACCGCGCCTGGACGGTCAGGGTCAGTTTCAAGCCGCTGGGCCCAGTAGGTGAGACGTGCATAGGAGCACCCCGTGACATCACTCTGCAGCATTGCCACCGTCCAGATGCAGGAGACGCTGGGACCTCGGGAGCACACGCAGCGGGAGAGCGGGAGACACTGGCGCGAGGAGGGCTCCTGAAAGCGGAAGTTTGAAGACTTTAATGTCTGGCAAAAGCTGTGTTCAAAAGCTGGTTGCAAGATTCCTGAAAATTTAGCAGCAGCTGAAGGAGTTAAGTCGTGGGAGGAGCCACTGAGGGAAGGTTCGGGGCCCTGCCGACTCTGGTCATCCTCGAACTCAGCCGCCCTGACCAGCCGGCCCAGCGGGCGTGAGGGAGGGGGCCTTGGGCCAGGGGGTGAGATGTCCCAGGGAGCTCCCTGAGGGACAGCACCCTGTTGGGGGTCGGGGGCTCCTGTCCTGTCTGACCCCTCTTGCTGTGACATGGGGTGGCTGTCACACTGCAGACCTTAGTTTTCCCATCCGTTAGGCCTTCCCCAGCCTGATGGCCCCTCGCTCTGGTTTCCGAGGCGCGTGGGGTCTCTGTCCCTGTTGGGCTTGGCCCTGGGGCTGCAGACGTCCCTCTTTCTCTTTTCTGGTGAGTATTTCTAGACACCCACCTGGCCTGCCCCAGCCTGCCTGGTCCCCCAGCTGTGTTGCCCTGGAGCCTCTGGCTCGCTGATGATGTCACCCTGGGGAGACAGTGACTTCAGGCGGGGGTTACCCTGCCCCAGGCTCCCCAGGCCCAGGGCCAGGCCTGCTTCCTGGGGGAGGGGGCTTCGTGGGCTTACCCTCCTCTTCAGACACGTCCTGGCTCCCCTGGACCCTGGGCATAGATGAGGTCTGACGGGGAGAGCGCTGGGCCTCCCCAGCCCACCTGGACACCTAGAGGGCAGGGTGGGGGTCCCCAGGGCGGAGCAAGGAGCCTGGGCTCAGCCCTACCCAGCAGTGTGACCTCGGGAAAATTACTGTCCCTTGCTGGACATCAACTCTTATCTTGAACTAGGGGTCAATTTCCAAACTAGGGCCTTTAGGCTCATTACGGTGGAGAGGAGGCCGGAAGGTGGCTGGAGCAGGTGGCCTGGAGTTGGTGGCTGCAGGTTTGATGCCATCAGCGGGGGGTGATTCAAGCGTTGCTCTGCGTTAGCCTGGTCCTGGCCCCGTGGCCTCCATGCCTCCCAGGACTGTTCCCTGGTAGTCCAGAACCCTGGCCTCCCTGAAGGCACCCACTCCACCTCGCTGCCGAAGCCGAGGCCACGAGTCACCCCTTCACCCTCAGCAGCACGGCCGAATCTCACTGGGTACAGAAGCCAGTGTGGGCGGGGGGCACCCACAGGTCCTGTTGCATGAAGGTCAAGAACAGGAGGGGCACTTGGTGACAGAGAGTGCGCAGCCTTGGGGACGGGGTGGGTACAACTGACTGGAGCAAGGTGCTTCTGTGGGGAAGGCTCTTGCCCTGATCTTGGAGGGTGCTGGGGTGCTCTGGTGAGAGACTATCAGGGTCTCGTCCTGATGCTTCTCTTTCTTCATCAGCAAAAGACACGAAACCCCGACTCTACATTTTCCATTCTGGTTGGGGGGTGAGGGGGCAGGCAGACATTGGATAAGAAAAACAGGTAAAAACGTCATAGATGGACATCAGGAAGGGAGAGACCGAGGACGCCTGCTGGGTGTGTCGGGGGACGGGGCCAGTCTGCAGGTGTCTGAAGGGTCCTGAGGGGAGCATGGGAAGGGGCTCCAGGCTCCTGGGGGAGAGAGGGTCCCCGGGGAGGGACCTCATGCTAGGCTCCTCGCTAGAGTGAGGCTGGTCACCACAGGTCACAGAAGGCCCGGGGGAATGAAAACCCCCAGGGGTGGAGGTGGGGGGCTGGTGTTCACGGGCTGATGTCCCCTGGGCTCCTTCGCCCAGCAAGCACTTGTCATCTGGCCCCATCAGTCCATCTCCACCCGGGGTGGACATCTCCACCGGGGTGGACAGAGGAGCAAACTCAGTCTTCAGCAGAGCTGTCCCGCCTCGGCACCAGGCTCGCCCTCTGGGCCGGCTCTGGACCCACTTTCTCCTGGCTGCGTCCAGCCTCCGCCTCCAGCGCTGAGCTGTGCCCTGCGGGAGGTGGAAAGCGCGTGGGCCGGGGATCCACGCTGACCTGGGTTGGCTCTCAACATGCTGCTGCCTCGCTGGGTGGCCTTGGCAGGCCTCTGTCCTCCCTGAGCAGCTCCTGGTCTGCAGAAGGGGGATACGCTCACAGGCAGGGCCTGGCCCACCAGGGTGCAGGTTGGCGCTGGCCGGCTGGGCTGCCCCGTGGCCTGCACTTAGGGGAGAGGAAGGAGTTGAGGCCCAGGGCTTTGGGCTTGGCCTGTGTGACCTGGGACAAGCCACCGGCTCTCTCTGATCCTTGCTTGATTCCCAGATAAATGCATGGCTGTTCGGCTGCCCTTGGGTCTGGGGACCTGGAAGGGGCGCTTGGCTTGCGGGACCTACCTGGAAGGGGAGGGCACGGGAGGTGTTGGGGCCAGAGCGGCAGTTCCAAGTGTCTGGGGCAGACAATGGGCACTGTGTATGGGGGACAGGGTGGGGCGCTGGGGGGGCAGAATGGCACCCGTCAGGAATGCACCCGGCCTGTCTGGGACGCTCCCCTGTGGCCGGCTCCCCTGTTGTGGGCGCCCGAGGCTGGCGTCCTGCCCACCTGACACCGCAGTCCAGAGTCAGAGCCTGGCACGGCAGGGGCTGGGAGTTTCCGGGGGCCAGGTCTCCCTGGTGCCACCCCCTGCAAGTCTGAGCGGCCTCTGGGCTTTGGAAGGGTGACAGGGAAGGGCACCAGCTGTCTGTGCCACTGACTTGCTGGGGGACTCAGGCGAGTCCCCGCTCCCTCTGGGCCTCACTCTCCCCGTCTGTGTGAAGGGTCTCTGAGCCCATCGAGGGGACTCCCCATGTCTCACTCCCCTCCTCCCCCTCGTGCAGCGGGACTTGCCTGTTCTGGTCGTGACTCTGTCCCCAGAACAAAGCCTACCCATGCAGAGCTTTCGTCCCCAGATCCTCTGCCTGAGGCTGCCTCCTGCAGCCAGGTCCCTCCCTGTGGGCTCGGCCCAGGGGTGGCTCTGGCCTTCCTGCCCCCTCAGGCCCTGTGCCCCCTCTGCAGGGCCTCCCCAACCCCTCGGCCCTCCCCCGCCACCCGCCCAGCTGTGGACCCCAGCCCCTCCCCAGGTCTCTGACCTGCTGCAGTTGGTGTCCGACCAGGAGGGGAGTCACACCTTAGTGTCCCCTGCCACGGGGCCAGACGGCCTTCAGGATCCCCATTTCCCAGATGAGCAATTGAGGTCCAGAGGGGCAACTGGCCAGGCTCCAGGGCCTGCAGCTGGGGTGCAGGCTTGGCACCCACGTCTCTGGGGTGGTCCCGGGCGAGGGACTGTCAGCTCGTCTGGTCATCAGGGTCTGCTCGGCAGAAGGCTCAGCACACGGTCACCTTCACGATCTGCCCCTGACGCCTGCCACACCTAGCTCTGTGCCAGGCCCAGAAGGGCTCCTCTCTCAGGTGGCTGCCGGGGAGGGGCTGTGGCCGGACCTGTTCTCCACGGTGGACACAGGGCCTGGGAACCTCAGGGTCAGTCTCCATGCACATCAGCGGGCAGGGCTCCATCCTGCAGTCGCAGGGCAGATGCTGCCCTTCCTGGGGACCCCGCCAGGCCAGTGAGTCCAGGGGCCGAGACAGGCTCCTGAGCTCACACGGTGGCCCAGGCGGCCAGATGACCTCATGGGTCTTTCCCAGACCTGAGTCACCACGGCTCACTCCATGACCCTTCGGCACCTTCAGAGGAAGGGGAGGTGGCTGGCTCTGCTGGTGGCCATGCAGGGCACGACTGGCCTCTGCTACCTGACGTGCAGGGGAGGGGGGAAGGGGACAGGGCGCCGTCCCCAGCTACAGCCTTGCCTCTGGGGAGCTGAGATGAAGGTGATCCCGGGCCTCTCTGGGGGCTCGTCTGGAACTCCCCCTCTCCCCCTCGCTGACTGGGGGCTGCTGGCACTGGCCACCAGGGGCCTGGGGGTGTGGCCCCTGCTCAGATGTGAGCCAGCCCAGGTGAGGAAGTTGACTCACCTCCCCCACCTGGTCCTGGGGACAGGGCCATTTTCTCTTCCCTGGGGGTTTGAACCTAAGGTGACTGTTACCTTGCCATGGGGGCAGGGTACTGGATGCAGGTACTCCGTGTCCCGTCTTCAGGGGACACCCAGCACCTAAGAGCTTGGCAGGTGTCATCTCCTGGGATCCTCAAGGCCACGGGTGCCCTTGTTTTGTGGATGGTGAAACAGAGGTTGGGGGGAGCCTCACTGAGGGTCCCGCAGCCCAGTGGAGCTGCGTGGTACCTGGAGGGAGCCCAGGGCGCTTCACCGAGCCACACCCCCAGCCCTTTTTTTGGGTATTTAGAGAGAGGGTCTCGCTGAGTTGCTTAGGGCCTTGCTAAGTTGCTGAGGCTGGCTATGAACTCAGTCCTCCTGCCTCAGCCTCCAGAGTCCCTGGGATTCCAGGCCTGTCACCACGCCAGGCTCCGAGATCAGGCTCTGGTTCCTGGAAGAGCTTCCTTGTCCCCTCTCACACCGCCCAGCGGCTCCCCAGCGTGAGGCCAGCTTTCCTTCCTTGGAGACCAGGAAAGGCTGGTGACAGAGGCGGGAGGGGTGGTGTCGTGGGCCAGCGGTGTCCAGAAAAGGGTCAGGCACCGCTCTGCACCCCATCGGGGTCAAGCCTTTCCTGTTCTGCCCTCGTTAATCTTTAAGCAGCTGATGATTAATTAATTGCCCAAGACCCATGGGGGCTCGGTTGAGTGCACCTGATGTCTGGGCCGGCGTGCCCTCTCCCCGCCCCCACCCCCTTTCCAAGGTGCTGGAGCCCCAGGGATGGGACCCGACAGGCCCCAGACAGAGCAGGGGAGTCCTGGTCATTGCCATCGGCCCACCCTGCTCTTCCTGGTCCCGGGCCACAGCACAGCCTGCAGAGGAGGGGCCCTCAGAGGGGAGAAGACAGAACCCAGAGCCAGATGGGGCGCGAGGCTGCTGGGGTCCGCGGGTCTGTTTGGACCCCCAGGGCCATGGAGTCCCCGTGTGTCCTCAGCACTCAGTGTGGCACGACAGGAGGCCTGGGCCCAGGAGTGTCTGACTGGACAAAGGACAGGCCCTCGCCCGAGCCTCAGGGTCCCTCATCTGTGATCAGGGCTGATGTTCCTGTCCTGCTGTCCCCACCGGGTGACCAGGGAGAGGGAGTGTCTGCTGGCAGGGTAGAGGAGGCTGGGGGGCAGGTTCCTGTTGAGACAGGATGGGACAGGAGGTGACCTCGGTCAAGGCCCTGTCAACCTCGGCTTCCCTGTCTGCACAACGAGGGGTGGGGCCTGAACGTCCAGGACTCTCAAGGACCCTTTCGTGGGGAGGTGGGTCACGGCTGCCCAATGGCGTCCCCACCCCCAGAGCAGGCGCCAGGCGGAGAGTGTTGAGGGTCATCCTGCCAGGAACTCAGGGAGTCCTTCCCCCAAGGCCCCAGGACTGTACCGCAGTGACCTCCAGCTTGGTCATCCCGGGCAGGTGTGGAGAGGTGACCTCGTGGTGGAGGGGACTCTTGAGACATTGGGCTTGGGAGGCAAAGGATCTCTGAAGACATCGTGTCTTCTGGGAATTTGGAATTGTAAAAAGATCCTAAAGGAAGGGATGACAGAGTGCCACCCGAGCCTCAGACACACCAGCTTTGGAGCAAGACCGAGGGGTGGGGGAGGGGTGCCTGCCCTCCTATCCATGGTGAGCAGGTCCCCCAAGTCCATGTCCACCCGGCTCTTCAGAACATGGCTATTGCTGATGTACTTAGAGGTAGGCACTCAGAATGAGGACACATTGGATTAGGGTGGTCCCCAAATCCACGCGTGACCCCATAGGAGGGAGAGGAGAAATATTTGAACACAGTCGGGAGAGAAGGCGGGACTGGAGCCCCCGGCCCACAGCCAGGGAGCATGGTGAGCCAGGAGTGGAACCAGCCAGAGCTTTCCCCGAGAGCCCACAGGGTGCTCTGCCCTGCCCAAACCCTGCTCTTGGACTTTAGCCTCCAGAATTGTGGGAATAAAGTTCTCTTGTTTCAGCCTGTGTGCGTGGATGGCAGTGTGTGCTCGTTTGTTATAGCAGCTACAGGAAGCCGATACACACCCAGAGGCCACAGCCTTCCCAGTCGGCTGTGTGTCCCTCGGGGGTTCTCTCTGCTAGCCAGGCACAGCTGTGGCCTAGACACAGAGGTGTATTTGGAAATTTCAGTATGTATACACCCTGGTCCATCCACCAGGGCTCTGTCCCCTTCTGCGTGTTATCTGGGAGATGGCTCCACCTGTGTTCTTTTCCTTTGCATGTGGGCCTGAGAATGGAACCCAAGGCCTCAGTGCTGGACAAGCACTCCACCACGAGTCACCCAGCCAGCCCTTTCTATATTGTAATGAGGCAGGGTCTTGCTAAGTTGCTGAGGCTGGCCTCAAACTTGAGATCCTCCTGCCTCAGCCTCTGGAGTCACTGGGATTACAGGACGCCATCACTACTCCAGGCTGCTCCGTGTTTTTGCTCCCAAAGCTGACTCTGTCCTTTCAGGGTGTTAGCTCCACGTGTGGCTCTATCACCCCGCAGGTAATGAGTCCTCGTTGATGGACATGGAGGGTATTCCCAGCTTCTCCTTGAATTGTCTCTTTTGCCCATGCCTGATGTAAGCCTGGAAGATTCCCTGGAAGAATCGCTGGATCAAAAGGATAAGCTTGGGGCTGGGGCTGCAGCTCAGAGGAACAGTGTTGCCCGGCACGTGAGAGGCCCTGGGTTTGATCCTTAGCACCACATAAAAATGAGTAAATAAAATAAATTTGTTGTGTCCATCTACAACTAAATTTTTTTTTTTAAAGGGTAAGCTCATTTGCAATTTGCTGGATGTTGTCAAACTGAGTCAAAATGTATTAGAGCCAGGTGTGGTGGCGCACGCCGGTCAGGATGCTGAGGCAGGAGGATCGCAAGTTCAAAGCCAAGGCATTAAGCAACTCAGTGAGACCTGTCTCTAAATAAAATAGAGAACAGGGCTGGGGCTGGGGCTCAGTGGTCGCGTGTCCCTGAGTTCAATCCCTGGTACCCTCCTACCCCCCAAAAGTGTTAGAAACAGAATATTAAGGAGAAGATCATGGAAAAGCCTCTCAGATTTGATAGTGTTGGGTCCCTCCCACCCAGACTCATGGAATTCTAGGGTTTAGGGGTAGAGGACCTTGGAAGGACATTGATTCTGGCACCAATTTCCAAACCCTGCTTGGGTTTCCATCCCCTGCGGTGAGTGAGGAGAAAGTACAAGAGCTAGGGCAGGCACTCTGGAACCCTGGGGACTTCTTTGGGACCTCTGGCAGGGCTGATGGAGTTCACTCCCCAGCCTGGGCACCCTGTTCTTTTTTTTTTTTTTTTTTTTTAAAGAGAGAGTGGGAGAGAGAGAGAGAGAGAGAGAGAGAGAGAGAGAGAGAGAGAGAGAATTTTTAATATTTATTTATTTTTTCTTAGTTCTCGGCGGACACAACATCTTTGTTGGTATGTGGTGCTGAGGATCGAACCCGGGCCGCACGCACGCCAGGCGAGCGCGCTACCACTTGAGCCACATCCCCAGCCCTAGGGCACCCTGTTCTTGTGCAGCACTGGGGCTGCCCATTTGTAGCCCAGATGCCCGCGCAGTGGAGCTCTGTGGCCACACACAGTGGCCTCTCTGTGCTCGGCCCAAAAGAAAATGTGAATGGAGAGGGCAGGGGCTGCCTGCACCAGGACCGAGGGCTGGCTCTGTGGGGTCCTGGGGTCTGGGACAGGGCACAGTGATGGGGGCTCGACACGAGTTGCCCACCTTCCATCTTCACTAGGGTGGTCTAGAACGAGCTTTCCCCGCAATTATTGATCACTCCTCTTATTGAGAGGTGGGGGGTCTACATGCCCTTCCCTGGAATCAGGTTCTGCCAATGCTTGGTCCATGTGGCAGCAGTGACACTGTGAGTTTCTGGCCCCTGATGGTAATAAACTGCAACTTCCCCCCCCCCCCCCCAGGATCCCTGCTTGGAAATCGGCCGCCATGCTGTGAGGAAGCTCAACAGCCCCAGGGAAAGGCCCACGCCCAGGGCACAGGGGCTGCAGCTGTCCCCCCCCCCCCCCGCAGAGCTCTCCCAAACGGTCCAGCCCCCCACCAAGTGGCCCCAGTAGGACCCCACAGAGAGCAAACATGTGTCTTCGATGCCAAGCCCGGCTTCATTGCAGATCTGTGAGCGAAGCTAATGGCCACTCTTGTTTTAAGCCACTACATTTTGGCATCATTTGCTTCACAGAATTAGGTGGCTGGAACAACCCCATGACCAGCCATGTCACCAGCAGCCCGCAGGCCGGGTCAGGAGCGTGGTGCTGGAGGCAGGCTCACCGGCCCTGTGCCAAGGCCTCCCTCAGCCTGATGATGACAGTGAGGTGTGCTGATGTGGGCGGGGCTGGTGCTGCGTCAGGACTTGGCCGGCAGCAGCTGTCATGCCATCGTCACCCTTAGTGTCTAAGCAGTAGCACATTCCTCACTCCAGGCTTCTTTTAAACAGACAGCCCTTTACTGCTCATTCCTTTGGGGAGCTCCTCCTCCAGGAAGCCTTCCCTGACCACCAGGCCGGCTGCCCCGCCTCTGTGCACCTCCAGCCATCTGCACTGTCTCCTCCAAGGTCCTTCTCTTAGTCTTTGCCTGGTCACAGCCCCAGGCCGAGGCCTTCTGGAGGGGACCATCAGAAGGGCCAGCTAGTGGTTGAAGTCTGTGGAGCAGGGGACAGGTGTGAGTAGACATGGGTGGCACTCTGGGGACCCTTACACAGCTGAGTGACGCTCGGCCACTCAGGCTCCTGGGGTTAGGGTGCCTGCCTGTCCGAGGTGAGACGAAGCATCTGGGGGAACACCTGCAGGTGTGAGGCCGTGGACAGACCCCGGGCCCATTCCTGTCCCCGTATGAGCTTGTGCAGCCGCGTGAGTGCTATTGCGCCTGGGCGCGTCCCCCTGCGTGAGCTTCATGCTGGGCGCATGCCCCTGTGTGCCCCGGGCCGGGCAGGGCCAGGGCAGTGCAGCAGCTGCCACATCCAGGGCCCACTGGTCCTCATTTGGGAACTAAAAATAGCCGGTGCCCAGCCTTGTCCCAGCGGGCAGGGGGCCGAGGGCAAGCCCACAGGACACCCCAGCCGGGCTGTGGTTCTGGTCCCTCTTGGGCCACCGCCCTGCCTGTCCTTCCTTGCCTTGGGCTCCCATGAGCTCATGCGGGCCTTGCCCAACCAGGGCTGGGGGAGGGGAGGTGCCGAGGCCCTGCCCATGTCCAGCGCTGGACACAGCCAGGCCTGATAAGGTCAAGCCTGGAGTGGGGTCGGCCCCTCCCTACGCCAAGGCCAGCCGGGCGGACATGAGTCAGCACAGGGGGCATCAGGCCGCCCGAGCCTGACCGCTGGCTGGCGACAGGGAGGGCCCAGGGTGGCTGCCTTCCCGGGCAGGCCCAGCACTGGCCACAAGGAACCACCTGCCAGGTCGGCCCTGCTCTGGCCTCGTCCCCCAACTTGAGGAACCCAGGAAACCCGCCACCTTCCTGCCTGGCCCGGGCGCCTGTGGCCCAGGACAGCTGACGCCCATCCCCCAGGAGAGCGCCCCGTGTAGCGGCTGCCCAAGGACCTCGGTGTGCCCCGTCCTCAGCAAGTCCTCCCCGGTCCCAGGCCGAGCTCCCAGCTCCCCCGGGGGGCTCCCACGGTCCGGGGCCGAGCTGCCGAAGGGCCGGAAGTGTGTCTGTCCCATCCCTGTTCACACCGTGTCCCCTCAGAGGGCTCCGGTCATCGTCGGCCTCCTGTACAGGGGAGGAGGCCCAAACCCAGCCACAGGGCGAGTGACAGGCTCAAAGTCCCCAGCAGGAAGTAGCCCACTTGGGATGTGACCCCGTGAGCGCTGTGGAGCTCAGTGGAGCCCCGACCTCGAAGGCCCCAGGGCTGCAGGCCAAGCGCCTTGGGCTGGGCGGGTATGCGGCTCCACGGGACAGCCCCAGCCCAGGCCAAGCTGCAGGGTGGGGTGACACCTGGAGCCAGTGCAGCCCAGGAACGCTGTGGTGAAGGAGGCTTCATCAGGTACTCCATTCAACAGCGGAGGACACTGAGGCTCAGAGAGGTAGAGAGACGGGCCCAGCCTCACACAGCGAGGGGCAGCCCAGGCGTTTCTTGAGAACACTGGCCCACGTGCTCTCATGCACCCTCGTGGCCTGTGTGTCATAGTGAAAGAGGAAAAGTGGCCCTGGACGCCTGCCAGTCCTCCACCCAGGGACACGACAAGGGGGCTGCATGTGCGTGAACCATGGGGGGCTATCCTGTGATCCCAGCGGCTTGGGAGGCTGGGGCAGGAGGGTCGCAAGCGCAAGGCCAGCCTCAGCCACTTAGCAAGGTCCTAAGTAACTCATCGAGACCCTGCCTCAAAATAAAATAGAAAAAAGGGCTGTGGATGTGGCTCCCCTGGTTAGGAGTCCCCTGGGTTCAATCCCTGGCACCCAAACAAATAGACAGACAGACAGACAGACAAACAGACAAAACAAAACCCAACAACAACAGCAAACAAAGCCATCAGCATAGGATCGTCCAATGTTTCTGACATTGACGTTCTTCTGTCCCTCTTCACATCTGGGGGACCCTTGTGCTCACATAGGGCCCCCCAAATAACCCCAGATAATCTGAGTCTAAGGTTCAAGGTGCTGGGAACACAACTCGACCCGCAACACCACACCTCCTGGGGACAGATGACGTCACACATCCAACTCTGTGGTCTATCCCAGAGGGGACAACTGCTGGGGACAAAGTGAGGCAGGGCAGAGGGACAGGGAACAGTGGGCCAGGGCATCTGCATATTTGCTCTATGAACCAAACTGGCCTCCATGGCTCCTGACCCAGCACAGCGATATCTTCCTCCTGCTGTGTGACTTTAACCAAGTGGCCTGATCTCTCTGGTCTCTCCATCAGAGGAGTCGATGGGGTGCTGATCCCCTCCTGCAATGCTGGACGTGGCCCAAGGGGACACCACAGCTCCCCTGGACATCCTGCTGCAAGCCCCACCTGGGGCAGGATGTATTGGGGTTCCCAGACACAGGTGGTGCTGGGGGCTGTGGTAGCCCCAGCTGGACCGGAGATTCGGGGGTGGGAACATGTCTTGCTGGACACAGGTGGCCTTTGGACCTGGGGCTTGAGCCATTCCCGGAAGGAGTCCAGCTGCTCCAAGTCCAGCTGGGCAGGCAGGAGCGTGGGGCCTGGCTGGGGGCTGGGGCTGCCCCTGTGGCTCAGGGAAGGAACGGGAGGCAGCCGGGGCGGGTTGGCTGGAGGCCAGCCTCCACTGAGAGGGAGACCAGTGGGGAAGAGCCACGCCCCTGGCCCCTCCCCAGAGCCACATTCCACGACTCGGGTTGCGTGACCTGGGTTGTGTGACCCAGGGTGAGCCCCCTGCCCCATCCTCAGCTCCCAGGGAGCCGCCCAGGCCCCTCCACGTGCCCCTTCCTGTCCCAGGAGTGGACGATGAATGAGGGGGAAGGAGAACAAAACACCCCAACGATCCCTTGCTGAGGAGCTGATGTCCACGTGTCCAGAGATCAAAGCCGTGGAGGGCCACCGGGACTGGGCTGTCCTCGAGCTTTCTGCCACTGGTGGCCTCGCGGTGCCTGCCACAGAGCTCTTGCCCTCTGGCTCTGCCCCAGACACACGCCCCCTGGATGGCAGCGTCCAGGACAATGGTGGCCACCAGCACCACACACAAAGTGCTTCCTGCCGCCCGTGCAGCCGCCCTGGGTGGGTGCTCCTTTGTTACTTGGCCCGACGGAGGGGACAGATGGAGGGCAGAAGGTGACGGTTTGTTTTTTAAACCAAGGAATCGCCTGGTGGGGCAGCTTTGCGAGTCTGGGGGGACCTGGGTTTGCGGCTGGGCCCTGCTCCCCAGCCCTCCCGGCAACTTGAGGGTTCCGCCGGCCCTTCCCCTCCCCGCTGGGCCTCACTGGGTGTCCACCACCCGCCCAGTGCTGCTGAGGGTGGCCCGCGGCCTGTCACTGCCCGGGAGCGTGCTTGGCTCGCCAGCCTGTCCGAAACCTGGAGATTCCAGGTACATTTCTGGCTTCTCTTGAAAAATCAGGTCTAGCCCAGCTGGCCGGGGCCGGGGGCAGCTGTCCACTCTGGGGACAAGCAGGCTCTGCGCCTGGGGTCCGCCTCTGCCCACTGCTCACTCATTCTCCGCGGGCGCCTGGCACAGGCGGCTTCACCCTCCAGGGGCTGTGGGCGCCTGGGTCACGCAGGCCTGTGGCCCCGGCTGGGCTCCACAGTGCCCCCCCCAGAAGGAGCGGAAGGGCTGGCACCGGGTCCAGGAAGGGCTCTGGGCTCGGGGCCAGGCGCTGCGTCCTGGGAGGCGGCGAGGCCTCTTCCCCAGGCTGCGGCGGAAGCGGGGCAGGAGCACCTGGAGTTCCCATCTCCTGGTCCCTGGGATGTGATTCCTGCGCCCGCCCCCGCGCCCTCCTCCCCCCACCCACATCCTGCCTTCCAGGGCCGGGCCAGGGCTGAGGAGACAGGGACCCGAGGGACCTAGGGACATCCTCTCTGGGGTGGCTGAGATCTCCTCTTGGCCCGTCTGAAAAATGGGAAAACTGGCCTGTGTGGGAGGGACAGGAGGGCCAGCCCTGGGGCCCTTGGGTCCCCTCTCCCAGTCTACCCTGGGCCTGGCAGGAGGACATGCAGCTGAGGGCTCCGCCCTCCTCCCCATCCAGAAGGCTGCCTGGCCCTCAGCCCTGGCCCTGCTCTCATATGTCCAAGGGAGGTGTCGGGGCCCCTCACCTCCTGCTGGACACCCCACTTCTCCAGGACTCACTTTGCCTTCCCTGCCAAACGCCCACCTTATAGGTTGGTGTAAGGGAAAAAAAGTGATGATGGTGAAAGTAACAAGAATAATGATCCTAAACAGGGCATGGTGACTCAGGAGGCTGAGGCAGGAGGACTGCAAGATTGAGGCCAGTCTGGGCAATTTACCAAGACCCTGTCTCAAAAAATGAGTAGAGCTGGGGATGCAGCTCAGTGGTGCAGCACCTGGGGTTCTTAGTGGGTAGTGCTGGGAACCGAACCGGGCCTCGCCCAAGCTACACAAGCGCTCTGCCGTGGAGCCACGGCCCTGGCCCTTCTCGTGGGTTTATTTTTGAGACAGATTCTGGCTAAGCTGCCCGCCTGGCATGCGCCACCACACCCGGCCCCTAAGCACACGACCGAGGGGTCATTCACGGATGGTAAAAAGCGTAGGCATTTGAAGCCCGTGAGTCAGTGGTTTTGAGAGTATTTGCAGAGAGGTCCAACCATCGCGCCCTCCAATTTAGAACACTTTCATCATCTCCCAAAGGAAGCCGGTCCGTCAGCCGTCACTCCCCAGGTCACCTCCCCCAGCCCCAGAAACACCGATCTATGTTCTCTGTCTGAAAATTGGTTGGTTCTGAGCATTTGATGTAGAGGGAATCCCCCCATCTGTGGCCTCTCGGGTCGGACTTCTTCCCTTAGTGCATGTTGGTGCATTTCTGAAGCTCCTCCTTCTTTCTTTTTCTTTTTTGAACTGGGGGTTGAACCCAGAGCCCATGCGTGGTAGGCAAGTGCTGCACCTCTGAGCTACCTACCCCCAGCCCATTTTGTTTTATTTTGAGACACAGAATTGCTAAGTCTGACCTCAGTCCTCCTGTCTCAGCCTCCTAAGTAGTTGGGAAGACAGGCATGTGCCATCACACCTGGTGACCTCCCTTCCTTTTCAGGACTGGATAGTATTCCATTGTGTGACTCTCCCACAGTTGACACGCTCAGCAGCTGGTGGCATGTGGGGCGTTTCCACCCTTCGCTATTAGGAGCGCATGACTGGGCGTTGGCGTCTGCGCACGTGTGTGGAGGGGAAGTGCTGGGTTCTACGGCAGCTCCGGGTCGAACATGTTGAGATGGCGTCTCTGGGTCTTGCTCTGTCACCCAGGCTGGTCTCCAACTCCTGGGCTCAAGCGATCCTCCGCCTTAGCCTCCGGAGCGCTGGGACTCCAGGTGCCTGGCCACATGTCACATTTGGAGGAACTGCCAACTGGTTTTCCAAAGTGGCTGAACTGTTGTTCCCCAGAGCAGCAAATGAGGACGCCACTTGTCCATGTCCGACCAACGTCGTCATTGCCTTTTACCTGCAGCCACCCCCGGGGGGTGCGGGGCCTCTCCCTGTGGTTGGGTGCCCGTTTCCCTAAACACCAACCACTCTGGCCATCTTTTCTCTTTTGGAGAAATTTCCATTTGAGTGACGGCGTCTCATTCAGTCGTCATCACCATCTGTGACAGGCTCAGTCACTCGGGAGGGTGGCAGAGGCAGCGCTGTGGGGCAGCGGCCAGGGCGAGGGCCCTGGAGCCTGTCACCGTGGTGGGGTGGAGGCTGTGGGCTCCCAGGGCCCCCTGGCACCGCGGGCCGCAGAGCTGGGCCCCGAGTCCGGCCCGTGCCTGCCCCCACCTCTGAGCCCAGCCAGGCACCGCCAGCTCCCGCCTCGGCTCCCCACCGGCCAGCTTCATTCTGCTGCAAGCCTCAGGTTAGCTCAGGTGGCCGTGGCGCCAGGGACGAGGCTCGGTGGCTGCAGACCTGGCGGGGCTCACCGGTTCTCACGTTCACCTCCTCATTCATCATCCCCCCAGCCCTGGGTGCTGGAAGCTTCCACGACCCTCGAGGTCCCCAGGAGGAGGCACGGCCCAGGGGTGGCTCTTCCGGGAACCCGCGGAGGGGCAGCGCCCGAGGCTGGACCGCGTCAACCCGCCAGCCCCTGGTTCAAGCAGCTCTGGGGAGCAGTGGACAGAAGGGGGGCGAAGCAGCTGGGGGCTCCTCCAGGGCAGCCTGTAGGAGGGCGGCCCTGTCCTGCGCCCCTGGGACGGAGGAGGTCCCTCGGCCCGCTGGACGGCGCTCGGGGAAGCCGTCGTTACCCTCCCTGTTCTTTTTTGGCGACGCTGGTGCTGAGCGACCCCACAGCCCACGTCCATCTGTTTGGGCAGATGGAGACACTGAGGCCCAGAGAGGAGGAGGGACGTGATGGAGGTGTCACGGTGAGTCGGTGGCAGAGCTGGGGACAGAAACCTGGGATCCCGTTCCTGACTCTGGGCTCCTCCCCATGCCTGTGGCTCCTTCCTCTCCAATCCTCAACCCTCCTTCTGGAATTAGATCTGGTGTCTCTGACCCCTGGGCTCCCTCCTCACAGTATTTGAGGACAGAAGCCTGATGTGCTAAAGAGGAACATGCAGTGGCTGGGAGATCTGTGTTCAAGTCCTTCCTCTGGTGTCAAAATGCTGTGTGACTTGCACAGGCTTCCCAACCTCTCTGATTTCAGCTTCTCTTCATTAGTTAGCAAGAGGGCTGGACAGAGCATCGGCTTCCCTTGGGCTCTTTTTTTTTTTTTTTTTGGTACCAGGGATTGAACTCAGGGGCACTCGGCTGACCCATGTCCCCAGCCCTATTTTGTATTTTATTGAGAGACAGGGTCTCACTGAGTGGCTTAGTGCCTTGCCATTGCTGAGGCTGGCTTTGAACTTGCCATCCTCCTGCCTCAGCCTCCTGAGCTGCTGGGATCACAGGTGCGCCCCACCACACTGGGCTGGACTGGGGACTTTTGAAGGGCCCTGGGTTGTCCAGGCAGAGGCTGTGTCTTAGGGCAGCTCTGGTGAGCACGGGGTGGACAAGCTTGGGGAAGGGCAGCTGCCGCCTAGAAGCCCTTTTCCGAGGGACGCGGGAGTCACTGTCCTCCGACGCAAGTCCCCTGTTATCGCCGAGGTCCCCGCCACTCTTCCGAGCTGCATCTTGGGTTTCAGCCTGAGTCGGTGATAGCGGGGTGGGAGCCGGGCAGGTGGGTGGCCGTGCGCAGGGCTCAGGCGGGGCTGGCTCCTCCTGGGTTATCTCCAGCCTGCGGCCGCGGGAAAGTGAGAGCTTGTTATCTGCCCCACTTCCCTCCGGAGATAGGCTGCTCACAGCTCTCCTGTTCCGCCCCGGCTGCCCTGTCACCCACTGGCCCCGGAGACGGGCACCGCCCGCAGCACCAGTGCCTGTCCCTCTTGAGGCCATGGGTGGGGTGAGAAGTGGGTGGGGGTGAGCTCTGGGGGTGGAGCTGGGAGCGCCGGGCCCCTTCACTCCGTTTTTCACTGAGCACCTACTATGTGCAGAACATAGATTTCAAAGCCGTCACACCCAGTGTGGCCTGGGCACGGGCCAGTCAGGTGCCTGGAGGATCCTGGCGCGGGCAGCAGTGCCCACCAGATCCTGGCTCTTGAGGAGTCTGGGGCCTCTGGTGCGGTCCCTGCAGCGGGGACACTGGGTCTGGAGCAGGGGCGAGTTACCAGGGTTCGGGTCACTTCAGGTTTTCACAGCTGCGTCTCTTCCCTTGGGCTCCCAGCCTACGGTGTCCCTGTCATGGGGGCATGCACATGGGCACCTGTGAATGGAGCCGAGGGCGGTGCATTCCGTCAGGCCCTGGCAAATTCGGCGGCAGGTGTGGACGGCCGGTCACCCGGTCACCGTGCCCGGTGTGGACGTGGGGGAGCCCGAGGACACTGCCGCTGTGTGATGGTTGCTTCAAAAATAACTGCTTCTGCCGGGAGCCGTGGCCTGTGGTCCCTGTGGCTCAGGAGGCTGAGGCAGGAGGACTGCTGGTTCAGAGTCGGCCTCAGTGAAAGCGAGGCTCTAAGCAGCTGAATAAAATATAAAGTGGGGCTGGGGATGAGGCTCATGGTCGATTCCCCTAAGTCAATCCCTGGTTCCCCCCCTAATAAAACAGCTGCTCCAGCCGGCGCCTGTGATGGGGGCTCTGGGGACGGAGGCGGGAGGATCCCATGTTCGTGAACCAGCCTGAGCAAGACCCTGTCTCAAAATAAAAAATAGAAAGAGCTGGGATGAGGCGAGAGGGAAAGGCCCTGGGCTGGGTCCCTGTCACACTCACGTGCTGTCACCCTGCTCGGGGGAGAGCGCTTGCTGGGGAACGTTGGCGTCGCTGTCTCAGGCCCCATCTGGGCCCTGGGGACATGGCAGTGACAGGGCTAACCAGGCCTTTAGGAGCCAAGTCCCGCAGGGGCTCAGGGGGTCCTGGGCGTAGGCGGCTGGCGGGAAGGTGCACCTGAGCCTGGTAACAGCCGCGTAGGTGACCGTGCCCGACCCGCAGGGCCCGTGGGCCACCCTACCAGGGACTCAGTGCTGAGGTCCCTCGGCCGGCTGCCTGGCGCCATCACAGGTCAGTATGGGCGGGAGGCAGGGGACCCCAGACTTGCAGGGCTACAACCAGGTGTGTCCGTGTTCCCACGACCGGTCAGCAGGTGAGGGACCCGGCCCTGAGCGGCCCGTTCTAGATGGGCGAACAGTATGACATGTGAGCTGGGTCTCAATAAAGCAGCCGGAAAAACCCCAAATGGAGGGACACCTACACAGTGCCCAAGCAGTCCTCCTGGAAGGGACGGGTCAGGAAGCACTACAGACGGGGACACAGAGGGGACTAAGGGACTAAGGCCAGATGCCACGGGGTCCTGAAGGAATTAGGGAACAAGGCCAGGGATGAGCAGAAAAGCTGGTGACGGCTGGGCACAGTGGCGCACGCCTGGGACCCCTGTGGCTTGGGAGGCTGAGGCAGGAGGATCACAAGTTCAAGGCCAGCCTCAGTGACTTAGTGAGGCCCTGTCTCTAGAAAAAGAAGGGCTGGGGGTGTGGCTCAGTGGTGAAGCTCCCCTGGGTTCAATCCCTGGTACCAAAAAGGGAAAGAAAAACTAGTGACCTCGGGATCAAGTCTGTAGTTCACGGAGCCAGCGGAGCGACGTTGCTGTGCCAGTGTGATGACGTCATGGAGATGCCCTCAGGGGACTTGGTAGGGTACCTGGAAACCCCTTCTTTGGACCTAAGATCTTCAGAATTAAAAGTTAACAAAGTAGAAGGAAAGAAGAGGGTGGGGTCAGAGGGGAGGTGGGATGACAGAGGGGAGATCTGAAGATGGAGGCCAGGGCCGCAAGCCAAGGAGCTCAGGTGGCCTCTTGAAGCTGGAAAGGGGAGAGAACGGGTCCTCCCCCAGAAGCAACACAGCCCGGCCGACATCCAGGCCTTTTGAATTGCGAGATCAAAGATGTGTGCAATGTTTTAAATCACCACGTGTCTTAGTCTGTTTTCTGTTACTGTAACAGAATGCCCAACACCGGTGAATTTATGAAGAAGAGAGGTTTATTTGGGCTCACAGTTTTGGAGGCTGGGAAGTCCAACAGGGTGCTGTCAGCATCTGCTTGCCTCATGCTTCCTGCGGGTGGAAATGAGGAAGAACGAGCAGATGCAGGTGGAAGAGACGAAACAGGAGGGGCTTGGCCTTAGAACTTGCCGCCATGAGAGTGACCCCAGTCCCGCAAGAGGGCGTTGCTCTCTGGAAATGGCCTGATACCTCTTAAATCCTGTCCCACCCTCTCAATACCGTCACATTGGAGACCAAGCCTCAAGGTGACTTTGGGTGAGGACAAACCGTGTTCCTGAGCCTGTCCTTCAAGCACCTCGCAGGTGAAACACTGCCGTCGCAGTCGTCCCGGGGCTGTTGATTTATCAGCCTCGTTTTACAGACCAGGAACCAGAGGCACAGAGAGGTTCAGCAGCTCGCCCAAGGCCACACACTCTGCCCGAGGCAGGGTGGCATTCTGGGTGCAGCCGCCCCCCGCCACCCGGCTAAGGCCAGGCCTTCACAGTGAGCACCAGCTCCTGGGGGAGGGGGTGGGGGTGGTGACCTTGTCATTCTTCATTTTGCAGTGGGGACAGCGCGGCCCAGCAGGGTGGAGCCCTGGCTCAGGCCAGGCGCATCCTGATGCTGCTCCTCCCTGCCAGAGGCTGGCGCTCGGTGAGGGGCACAGGGACTTCAGGCCCCGCCACCCCTTGGCCCTCTCCGGCGCCATGGCTCCATTCCCTGGGATCCCGGAATGGGACTGGTGTCCTGGTCAGATGTCCCCACACTCCTGCAGGCCAGAGGCTGAGGGACATCCCGGTCCCATTGTTCAGTGCAGGAAGCCTGGGATCTGGGGAGAAGGATCCTTCGCAGAGAGGTGAAACCCAGGGAGCTGGGCCTGGCTGGGCCTGGACAGAAGGCAAGAGGCTGGGGTGGGGCTGCACTGCCCCCGTGGTCACTGGCTTCTTTTATCAGAAACCCTTTGAGGAGGGGTGGCCCGGCCAGGTGGTGCACACCAATTCCAGTGACCTGGGAGGCTGAGGCAGGAAGATCCTAAGTCTGAGGCCAGCCTCAGCAACTTAGTGAGAGCCTGCCTCAAAACAAAAACAAAACAAACAAACAACAACAACAACAACAACAACAACAACAACAACAACAAAAACCAGAGAACTATCTCATTGGTAAAGTGCCCCAGGGCTCAATCCCCAGTATAAAAAATAAAACCCCAGGGTTGGGGCCACCTGGTGACATCAACCCAGGTAAGTGCTCTCATTTAAGGTGTGGCCTTTCCCCTTAAGGTTTTGGTTAAATCTCCCAATTTTTAAGAGAAGGCCAGATGTTAGGAAAGAGTGTGAGGCCCAGGAGACCACGGCTCTGCCCTCAGAGCTGCCCACTTCTCCCTGGGTGGCATGCAAATGAGATGGTATGCAAATGGACAATATGCAAATGAATAGACCTCAGTTTGCCAAGGCTGCACTTGCCCTCCTTCCCATCATGCCTTGCAGGTGGCAGTGCCTTGAGGACCCAGGTTTGTCTGCTGGGTCCCCCGTGGTATCTCTGGGCCTAGGCCTGCCCCTGGCACAGAGTAGCTTCCCTCATCTGTTGAACTCGGTGAAGGAACGAATGACCAGCAGGGCAGGAAGCTGAGGAAGGCTATGGGCCTTGCTGACCGCCTGGGGCAGGGCTCTCACCTCTGAGGGCCTCTCTGCTCACTGGTACACTGGGGGTGGCCCAGGTCCCCAGGGAGGCACTTGGGCTGAGGGCACCAGCCTGGTACCTAGGAGTTGTCCCTAAATATGGAAAACACAAGCCTTTCAATACAGAGATACCAATCAAAATCCACTATTATTTATAACTTCAAAAAAGTGGAAATAACCGTGATGTTCAACAAGAAGGGAATGGCTAGATAAACTATGGAACTTCCACTGGACCAAATATTAGGCGGCCAATAAAAATGAAGCTCAGAGAAAGGAAAAAGAAATGGGGGCAAAATAACCGAAAAAAGGGCCCGTGATCTAAAGACAGGGCTGCAAAGCAGGATGCCACCGTTGGCGTTTTTTTTTTTTTTTCCTTTTAATATACAGTATGATCTCAGCCATGTTTTTTTAAAAAAAAGTCCTCAAACAAAAAAACTATGGGAGGAAATACATCACGCCTTAACAATGACGGTCTCTGGGTGGGGGGCAGTGGGTGGTGACCTTTCTTCCTTATTTTGACTTTTCTGCATTTTTCAGATTTTGTAAGTAAGCTTGTATTGTCGCTTTTGTAGTAAAGAAATGAAAAAAAAAATAGCATTTTGGGAACGGGGGTGGGGCTGTGTGAGACCTGCCCAGCTGCACGAGTCCCGGGGGCACTGGCTCAGGGAGGGTTCTGGGCTTGCAGGTGCTGGCCGAGTATCAGAACCAGGGCCGCTGCCGTGGTCCTGGGCGAACCCCTTGGGACTCAGTGGTATGTCCTGTCAAATGGGCCTGACCATCTGTGTGTCCAGTGGTGTCATTATTATCGGATCCTGGAAGAGCAGCTCTGGCCTCAGACACCCCAAAAGATGCTAGTGTTCTTGCCAGGGAGTCCCCGGGATTGATTTTGGCACCCAGAGGTTCAGCTGTCCCCGAGTCTGAACTGGGGTGATTTCCAGGAACTTCATGGTGAGGGCGGAGCTCAGCCAGCGGCAGCGTCCAGGCTTGCGGCCAGGCTCTTCCCCAGCGCTGTGACTGTGGGGACTCACTCAACCTTCCTGGGCCTGGGCGTCCTCCGCAGAAGGCCCTGCCCAGAGGCCTCTAAGTTTCCTAAACTCCCTCTTTACACGAAGCCATCTCCCGGCCCTCCGGGGGAGGCACCAGGAGGCTGAGTGGGACCCCTGAGTGGCCAGGGTCTCTGAAACCTTACTCTGGCTGTGACCGTGATTCCATTCGCTGTTCCCTGGGGGACTGGGTCCTCGGTGAGGGTGGGCGTCTCCCAGGGGGTCTCCGTCTGTTGGGAGGAGATCACCTGCAGTGTCCCTCAGTCCCCCTGCCCCATCACCCTTGGGAGGGCCCGGGAGGGGAGGATGGTGGCGTCTCTGGGCAGCAGTGTGTCCACCAGCAGGAACCAGGTGGCACACACCCCCTCAGCCTGGGCCAGCAGGAGCTGGATAGGGCCTGGGGTTTCTGGTGGCCTCTGTCCAGGGTGCCTTGTGAGCCAGAGGACCTCAGTCGGGGCATCCTGGCCTCCTCCTCTGCTCTCACAAGTAGTAGTTGTGTGCACACACGTGTGTGCCATCCTATAGACCCAGATCAGGGCCACAGACCTAATTAAGGACTCATGTGTGTCCAGTGATCTTCATGGGTCCCGGCTTCCCACAGACACCTCTGTGAATGTTGAGAACCATTCTGCTAGACAGGCACCGATGGCGGGGAAATGAGGCTCAGAGAGGTTGAGAAATTCACTCAAGGTCAGCAAAGGGCAGGACCAGGATTTGAAACAAGGCTGCCTGGCTCAGGTCGACCCTGTGACTTGGGCTTTGAGAGTGGTTAGACCCTCCCAGCTGCTGCTTCAGGAAATGCGAAGAAGCTCTTCATAGACCCATGGCTTTCCTCGGACACATTAGTCACTTTGTGAACTAATGTTCATCCACCCACACACCCACCTATCCACCAACCCACCCACCCATCCATCCATCCATCCACCCACCCATCCATCCATCCATCCACCCATCCATCCACCCATCCATCCATCAGTCCACCCATCCATCCATCCACCCAGTCATCCACTGCCCCTGGGGTGTGGGGGGCATCCCTTGGTGGACGTGTGAAAGCTAAGGCAAAGGTAACTCGACGCTTGAGGGTGGCAGCCCTGATCCAGGATTCTGAGGAGGTCACTTTGTGAACTAATGTTCATCCATCCACCCACCCACCTATCCACCAACCCACCTACCCACCCTCCATCCATCCACCCACTCATCCATCCATCCATCCACCCATTCCATCCACCCACCCATCCATCCACCCATCCATCCATCCACCCACCCACCCATCTACCCATCCATCCACCCATTCACCAACCTACCCATCCATCCATCCATCCATCCACCCACCCACCAATCTACCCACCCACCACCTACCCATCCATCCATGCACCCACCCATCCACCCACCCACCCATTCATCCATCCACTCACCCACTCACCCATCCATCCATCCATCCATCCACCCACCCACCAATCTACCCACCCACCACCTACCCATCCATCCATGCACCCACCCATCCACCCACCCACCCATTCATCCATCCACTCACCCACTCACCCATCCATCCACCCATTCATCCATCCACCCACCCACCTATCCATCCATCCACCCATTCATCCATCCATCCACCCACTCATCCATATACCCACCCACCCATTCATCCATCCATCCACCCACTCACCCACCCATCCACCCACCCACCCATTCATCCATCCATCCACCCACTCACCCACCCATCCACCCACCCACCCACTCATCCATCCACCCATTTATCCATCCACCCACTCATCCATATACCAATCCACTCATCCACCCATCCATCTACCCATCTACCCATCCACCTGTGCACTAAGCGCTGGGATATAGACAGGAACAAGATTCATTTTCTTCTTATAACTCAGGGAGTTTCGGGAAGAGGAGGTGACAGCTGAGCTCCAGTCAGATGGAGAAGGGCAGGAGGGGCGCCCAGGCCCAGAGTGTGTCTGATGCATGGGGGAGCCCCAGGTTCCCAGGAGGGCTGGGAAAGGGGAAGGGGAGGAGGGTCAGCTGCTGTGTCCAGCGCCTGCTGTGCCCGCTCCGCCCTCTGCAGGGGCGGGGAATGCAGTCTAGGAAAGGCTGTGCTCCCTGGCCTCGTGGTCTCAAGGGGAAGGGGAAGTGGAGGCTGGGCTGGGGCTGGGTGGGGCTGAGCTCAGAAAGCGGGAGGGGGTGGCAGAGCAGCACCCAGCTGTCCCTCAGAGGTGGGGACAGGGAAGCCCCCCAGCACCCTGGCTTCTCTGGTCTCCTCCAGCCGCTGGCCTCCTCCTTCACCCTCAGGTCTGTCGAGGCTCCCCCAGGGGCCACCTGCCCGCCTGGCCAGGCCCGGACACGGGCTCCGCTGGGACGGGGCGTGGTCCGTCTTGTTCACCCAAGACTCCTGGCTCCAAGCACAGAGCTGGCCCTCGATGCCCACTCTGTGCCAGGCACCATCCCAGGGCAGTAACTCGCCAGCTTCTCAGGATGACCTTGAGGGCAGGGCCTTAAGGGCCATTAGGCGCATCAGTCTCCAGATTTTCTTTTAAGGGAAACTTGGGTGATGGTGAGCATGGTGGGCGAGGTTCCTCGGGAGGTGCTGGGGCTCAGGGCTCCACAGCTGCGGGGTAAATCTTCCCATGCCCCTGGGGTGTGGGGGGCATCCCTTGGTGAACGTGTGAAAGCTAAGGCAAAGGTAACTCGACGCTTGAGGGTGGCAGCCCTGAGACTGGAGAAGATCTGGTTCAAAGGTTCCAGAAAGTTCTGACATGCTGTGACCCTGTCCCTGTACCAGCATTGTTGAACAGGCAAATGACCCACCAGCTTTTTTGAAGCACGAGGTGTAGCTTGAATGGGCAGGAGAGCAACCTAGTTTCTAAAAATTTAAATGTTAATTTTTTTTTTTTGCTACCAGGGATTGAACCCACAGGTGCTTGACCACTGAGTCACATCCCCAGCACTTTTTATTTAGAGACAGAATCTTGCTAAATTGTTTAGGGCCTCACTCTTGCTGAGACTGGCTTTTAACTTGCGATCCTCCAGCCTCAGCCTCCTGAGTCTCTGGGATTACAGTGTGCACCACCAAACCTGCTAAATGTTAATTTGGTGGCGGGTACTGGAGATTGAACTCAGGGACACTCAACAACTGAGCCACATCCTTTTTATTTTGTGTTTTATTTAGAGACAGAGTTTCACTGAGTTGCTTAGTGCCTTGCTGTTGCTGAGGCTGGCTTTGAACTCACGATCCTCCTGCCTCAGTCTCCCAAGCCGCTGGGATTATAGGCGTGCGCCGCTGCACCTCTAAATGTTGATTTTTAATTGAGACATGATTATTGTGCATTTTGGGGTTTGGCATGGTATTTCACTATATGCACACACTGTGTGCTGATCAGGGTGATTGTCGTGTCAATCACTTTATTTTTATTTTTTTAAAGAGAGAGAGAGAGAGAGAGAGAGAGAGAGAGAGAGAGAGAGAGAGAGAGAAAGAGAATTTTTAATATTTATTTTTTAGTTCTCGGCGGACACAACATCTTTGTTGGTATGTGGTGCTGAGGGTCGAACCCGGGCCGCACGCATGCCAGGCGAGCGCGCTACCGCTTGAGCCACATCCCCAGCCCTCGTGTCAATCACTTTAACATGGATCCTTTCTTTGTGCTGGGAACTTTCAGGATCCTTCTCCTGACGATGTTGCAATACTCTCTCAATGACCTCGGCCCTGGCCATCCTAGGACGCTGCAGAGCATGCGGTCACCCTCCTGTCCAGCCTGAGCGCTGACCCCACCATCCCTGCTCCAGCCGCCACCCTGGCTCTGCTAAGGGCTGCTCCACTGCTGCAACTTCCTCAACTTCTGCATATCAGTGAGCACACGTGGCTTTCCCTCCCTGTCCCCGCGTCCCCACACGCCACTTCCTCCCGCTCACCCGTGTTGCTGCAGATGACAGAATCACCCTCTTTTCTGGCTGCGTGGGAGGCCACTGTGGACAGGCCATGTTTTCTTTAGCCACTAATCCCCCGATGGACGCTGGGGTGGAGGGCACTTCTTGGGACCGTGAAGGACGCTGCAGGGATCACCGCGGAGTGCACACCTCGGACCTGCTGTGCTCCTGGCCCGGCTCTGGGCCCCTCGGCGGGGTTAGGGGAGCAGAGCGCGGTCTTGTGTTTTGAGGAACCTCCGCTCTGCGGGCTGTCCTGCCGGTGCTGGCCACAGGTCTGGGACTCTCCCTTCCTCCACGTTCTCACCCAGCATTTGATATTTCTTGTGATTTTGATGATAGCCACACTGACGGGGTCACGAGCTCTCCGGGGGCTTGATTTGCGTCTCTCTGGTGATTCGTGATGCAGACATTTCTCCACGTGCATATTGGCCTTTGTAGGTCTTCTTGGCAGGGATGTCTATTCAGGTCCTCTGTGCACTTCTTAGTGGAATTTTTCCCCTTGGTACTCGGGACTGAGTCCAGGGACTTGTGCACGATAGGCAAGTGCTCTCCACGGACCCTTATCCCAGCCCTTTTCAAATTTTAGTTTGAGATGGGGTTTTGCCAAGTTGCTGAGGCTGGCCTCGAACCTGCGATCCTCCTCCCTCAGCCTCCCAGAATCACTGGGATTACAGGTGTGCGCCATGGTGCCTGGCTGGATTTTTTTTTTTTTTTCCTGTGAGCAACCTGTCTTGAAAGGCTCAGTGCTCTCCCTGTCACCCTGTCACCATCAGGGGTGAGATGAGTCATGCATGCATCCATCCGCTCACTCACTGCTCTGGGCATTGAAGATAAACCATAGAAAGTCCCCGTTGGCAGGGGTTTGCAGAAATACAAGAAAGACAGGCAGCGAAAGACCGAGCACGATTTACCAGCCTCAGCAGGAGCAGGAGCAGGAAGTGAAGGCTGGGGGTACTGGAGGCAGGGGCAGGCATCGGGGAGGCCTGCTGATTGGTGGCATCTCACATTCCAGAATGTGGGAGCCGGTGGGAAGGGAGATCCCAGCTAGTGGGCACAGCGTGGGTGGCGGCTCTGAGGAAGGGGTGTGCTTGGTGAGTCTGGGGAAGAACCCGAAGCCCCAGAGCTGGAGTGGAAGTGAGTTAGGGGAGTGGGGGGACTGAGGAGAGGGAGGTTGTGGGGTTGCACAGGGCCATGCGTCCCTGTCTGGGCTCCGAGGGAGTCACTGGGGGCTTTGAGCAGAGTCTCTGGCTGTGGTGCTGCATGGATGGCAGAGTCAAGGACAGCGGGGGAGGCCAGGCAGGAGACCACAGTGGCCTGGTTTTGGGTGCTGGTGGTGGGTTATTTTGACCATTGATCCAACAGGATTGGCAGTGGATCATGATCTGTCAGCTACTGCTGCGTAACAAACCAGCCCAAATTTAGTAGCTTAAAACTTACAAGAAGCCAGGCCTGGTGGCACACTCCTGTAATCCCAGTGGCACGGGAGGCTGAGGCAGGAGGATCACAAGTTCAAAGCCAGCCTCAGCAATGGTGAGGCCCTAAGCAGCTCAGTGAGACCCTGCCTGTAAATAAAATGCAAAATAGGGCTGGGGATGGGGCTCAGTGGTCGAGTGCCCCTGAGTTCAGTCCCCAGTACCCTCCCCACCCACCAAAAAAAAAAAAAAGAGAAAAGAAAAGAAAACTTACAAGAAGTAGCTTGTTCTCGTAGCTTCTGCAGGTCAGAAAGTCAGGAAGTCAGGAAGGGCTGAGCAAGGCTGTGTGGCTTGGGGTCTCACACAGCTGTGGTCAGTGGCTGGACTTGGGACTGTGTGGGCGGCTGAGTGTCCTAGCGTGGCCGCCTGGGGCTGCAGAGGCCAGCGTCCAGAGAACCAAGTGCTGCTTCCCGTGACAGCCTCAGGGGCCAAGGAGCTCGCTCCACTCAGCCAGCCCACCCTGGCCAGCCCATGGCTCCTCCCTGGGCAGCCTGGAGGGGGTTCTCCTGGGCAGCGAAGAGGAACCAAGCAGGCCCCGGCCTGGACCTCGTGCGTCTGCCTCGGAGCCGTCCTTCTGGGCCTGGCCTGCTTTCCTCCTTGTATGTGTGAGCAGGAGTGTGCTCACGTGCTTGTGAGTGCGCACTTGCGTGTGTGTCTGTGAGCGCCCCCCCAAAACTTCTCCTGGCCTCTGCTGAGGAGCCCTTCTTAGATCTGGGCAGCTGCCCCAGGCCCAGACTCCCACCTGGCCACAGAGTCCTCCCAAATCAGTTCTCCAGCCAGCCTCCCTTCACCTTTCCTGGGCCTGTCACCTGTGCCTGTCACCTGTCACCTTCTGACGGGCCCCTCCTCTGACCCTTGTGGCCACGGGAGCTGGCTCTGCAGAGTCAGGTGTTGGCGGTCACACGCTCTTGCTTACGAGAAATTCTAGAAAAGGCAAAATTCAGGTGCCCGAGGGCAGGTCGGGGCTGCCTGGGAGGGAGCTGGAGAGGGACGGCCCGGGAAAGGGGCAGGAGGGGCCCTGGGGCAGCGGGACGCTCTGGGCCTGGTCACGGAGGTGGCAGTTTCGTAGCTCGCTGAGCACCTACTATGTGCCTGGCGTTGTTCTGGATACCGGGTCCCCGCAGTGGACAAAGGAGAGTCCACAGGATGGGGGGATGGCCAAGGACGACTCGCAGTGTCACAGGCAGGGAGCCAGGATGCCCAGGCAGGAGACGCCAAGCCCTGCCCTTCTCCCCGGGACGTCCCTCTGGGGTGGGGGGGCCAAGCTCGGGAGAGAGGGGACCTTGGTGACCTGTGCTCCCCGTCCAGCAGGAAACGATACTGGCCAGGAGGGGACCCCTGCACGCCCTCCTCGTGTCCCCCTGACCCCCCCGGCGCTCACCCAAGGTTGCAGCCCACACAGGCCCCAGGCCTGGACACAGCCTCGCCCAGGACGCGGGACTGTGGCCCACGTGCAGATCCGCACCTCCAGCCTGGTGCCCGTTCCTGTCCCGACACGCCCGGTGTCCTCCACACTCTGGGGTCACCCGGCGCCCAGCTTCGTGTTTCTCTGACCTCGCGGCAGCCCCCGGGGAGCGGCGAGGGCTGGAGGGGCCCCGTCTGTCAGGTGGGGGTGGGGGTGGGTGGCCTGGCCGGGGCGGGCCGGGGGGCTGCTGAAGATTCTGGAATCCCGACCCCCTGCGGCTGAGAAGGAGGGTCCAGCCGGCTCCCTGCCTGTCTTGGAGGAGGGCGGCATGCTCTGGGGAGGAATGCTGGCCCAGGAAGCCTGGCCCCTCCGCTCCACGCTCTCTCTGTCCTCGGAGGAGAGGCTGAGCCGGGCCAGCCATTGTTTGAGGTTTAAAAATAAAGCCTCCTTGGCCTGGGTCCTGCTGTGGAGGGAGGGGGCTCAGCCGCCGGGCGAGGAGTCCTCACCCGCCTGCCATCCTGCCACAGCCTGGCTGAGCCAGTGCCCGCGCACCGTGGACCTGGACTGGGTGGATGTCCGCCACCTCTCCTGGCCCCGGCTCCTCCAGCTGCTCCTTACCCTCACCAGAGGTTTCCAGCACCCTGGGACCACTGAGGGGGCATGAACCCCCAACATCCTCTTACCCCCAGCTATTCACTAAGGAAAACGCTCTGCCCCAGGAACCCCAGTGGGTTAGGCCCCATAATTATTGCTGTTAGACAAATGAGGAGACCAAGGTTCAGGGAGGTTTAGTCACTTGCCCAAGGTCACACAGCTGGAGTCAGGGTCCTCACTGAGTATCCCACTTCCCATTCGCTCCACCTTCCCTGGGCTTCCCCTGGCCAGCAGAGAGGTTTTCAATGTCCTCTCAGGGCCAGGTTGGGGAGATCAGGAGTGCTAGGATAAGCCTGGCCTGGGTTGGGGTCTGTCACCTCCTAAATGCTCACACTGAGCCCTTGTGGCAAGAGACACTGCAGGGGTGGGTAGGGTCACCATTGCTAGGTCTCAGCTCCCACCCTGGGGGAAGCAGGGACAGCAGCTCCAACAGGAGATGTCCCCCAGCTGAGACCCTGCCCTCCTCGGCTGGCCCCTGTCAGCCTCCCCATTCTGGAAGAGAGCTGATGGTCCCTCTGTGTGCCCCCCAGGTCTCTGCCGAGGCTGGCACACAGTGTGGCATCAGAAGGCCACATTCCAGCACTCCCTGGTAGGGTAGGCACTCCCTGCCTACCCTGGGTTCCTGGCAGAGTGGGGGAGAGGGGCTTTGTGGAGCCATTTAGGGAGGGACAGAGGGGAGGTTGCTGCTGGTCAGTGCTGAGGGAGGGAGCCGGCAGGAGACAGGGGACCCTCCCCCCTCAGGGATCGGGCATCCGGGCTCTGCCTACCCTCACCCCCACATGGAGCCTGGTCGGGACCCTAGCTCAGCCTGGAGGTGGGGATGCTGCTGGCTGAAGGCAGGTGACAAGTGCCTCTTACTACCTGCTCTCAGCAGTGTCCCGGGGACAGCTGACCTGCTGTGGGACACATATCCTCTCTGGACCACTGTGATTCATGAAGGGACTAAAGGAGGAAACTCCTCAAGGTGCCTTTGCCCGCAGTTGAGGGTGCTCAGTTCTTGTCCTTCCTCGTCCTGTCCATGTGCCAGCGACACAGCTTTTTAAAACTGAGTCGGGCTGCTGGCCGTCCCGCACACGGCCCCCTCGCAGCCACCTCCCCCCAGCTGTGCCCGGAGCCAGGGGGCTCTTCCCGGTGTCTGCCTCACCCTCCGCTGGCCTGGAGGGTGCAGCCCCACCCAGATCTTCGAATAGTTCTTCTGGTCATCCGAGCCCCGGCTCAGGTGTCACCCGGGGCCTTCCCTGACCCCTCTAGGCGATGCCCTCCGCTCACCCTGGTGCGTGATGGCATCTCTCGTTTATTTCCTTCATGCCACTTTCCGTGAGTGACATTGTCTGGTTGGTTTATGGTCTACTTGCTGATTGTCCCTGCCGAGAGGGCAGGACATGTCCCGGTCCGGTCCGCTGCCCTCTCCTGGGCGCAGGGCCAGCGTGGACTGGACTCTCCATAAGTCATTTTGGTGACATTCCCGGGACTCAGCCGGGCCGGGGTTGCCAGGAGGACGTCGGCCGCAGGGCCAGGAGTAGGAGGGGCCCCAGGGCCCTGGAGGGAGGAGGACGCTCAAGGCCTTCTCCCCAAGAGCCGCAGAACACCCCGGACCTGGAAACCCCCCAGCCTGGCTGCAGGGGCAGGCGGTTCCGGGGTGACCTCATCGCCTGGAAAGGAGGGAGCAGGGGCAGGAAGCTCGCAGTAGCAGATGGGCTAAATTTAGAGCCTTTGATTCAGCCTGGGGGACAGTATTCCTGGAGTCCCTATTGTGTGAGGGGCCAGAGGGCAGGCTACCCATTGAATGGCGGGGTCCGGGCCATGCCAAGCTGTCTGGGCATGCAGGGGGCAGGGGCAGGGTGGGGCTGTGTCTCCTGGAGAAGAGACAAGGCCAGGGTTGGGAGCCAGGGGCGCGGCTCTGGGGGCTCCCTTTGGACAAAGGCCAGAGATGGTGGGGGTGCTGCATGGCCGAGGTGGGGATTCTGGGGTCCCAGTGCTCAGCCCTCAGCTGTGCCACCTCCCAACAGCCAGGAGACTCACGATCTCCCCCTGACTCTGGGGTCCTAAGGCTCAGTCCCAGGGACAGAGCCATGTGGTCACATGGTCACCCTAGTGCCTTGACAGGCGGCCTGGACAGAAGACCCGCTGTGCCCCGCCTTGCCCTGCCAGACACTCCCCTACCAGGACAGGTGTGGTGGGTTCCTCCCTCCCATGTGGCCCTGCTGTCCCCACCAGGCCTGGTTGCCCGAGGAGGATGGGAGACGTGGCCTGGCCTGCGCTGGCTCCAGAGCCCGTTGCCATGGCAACGGGGTCCAGGCCTGTGTGGCTCTGGAGATGAGTTGGAGCAGAGGACTTGAGGAGCCGGAGCTGGGTGGCTGCTGATCCAGCCTGCAGGGCCAGGCCCTGGCCTTGCCGCCTGGCTGGTCACATGGCTCCGCCCGAGGTCCTTGAGGGTGTCCTGTTTCTGGGCCCACGCTGCAGCCAGGCGCAGAGGAAGGTGTTAGGCAGAGTGTCCTCGATTCAGGGCCACTGTGGTGGGCGCGGCCCCGCAGGCCCTTCTGCTGCTGCCCAACCCCCTGCTCCATCCCACAGGTCCCCATCGAGGCCCAGGGGACCCCAAAAGCCACTTGTCCTGGAAATGGGGCGAGGGGACCAAAAGTTCCAATGGACTTATTCTGTACGCCACATGTGACGGGCACAGGGAGAGGACCCAAGGATGCTGGGAGTGTGGCCCCTGCCCTCCTCCTCCTTCCTGGCTAGGGAGGGCCCTGGGAAGGAAGCCGCCCCTCCAGATGCGCAGAGAGGGCTGGGACGCCGAGCTGTCCCACTCCGCCTGTGGCCTGGCAGCTTCTCCGCCGGCTGGGACCCCGCAGGGTGCTGTCCCGGCACCGCAGCCCCTCCCGGGAGCCCACCTCTGCGGTGCCCGGGGCGGTGCCCGGGCTGACGGCGCTGTCTTGATTTCGCGGGTGACTCATGTTATCATGTTCCCGCGGCTGAGTAACCACCTGGGCTATTTATACCCCGCGGAGGGAGCCGGACTTCCTTCCCCCCAGCGCGGCCGGAGGACGGTGGGGGCGGGGAGGAGCCTGGGGGGGACCAGGACTGGAAGGAGGCAGCCTGGCACCCCACGTCCCCTCCCCTGGGGCGCCACCCCCGCAAGGCACCCAAAAATAACTGCCACTGTCCCAGCACAACAGGATGGGCCTGGATCTATGGCATCGATACCAGGCATGACGGCGGTGTGGGGAGGGGGAATTCCTTTCCCCAGCGAGTCACCCGTCTGGAAAAATAAAGAAGGAAAAGCTGAAAATTTTTCCTTCCATCAAAACAGGAAGGAGCTGGGGGGGGGTGGGGGACGGAGGGAGCTGAGATCATCCTCCACCCAGCGGTGGTCTCTGGAGGGCAGGCTCCTGGGGCCTGCGCGGGGCTCATGGCCGGGTGGCCAGGGCTGGCACCCGGGTGTCACCTGCCCGGCCAGTCTCCGCGTTTACAGGCCTGTGTAGCTGGGGTGCACACACAGAGCCGCCTATCTCCCCAGGCCCGCTGCCCCCCGCCACCCAGGCTCACCCTCCTGCGCACCAGCCAGATCCCACCTGCAGCCGGCTCGGTCCCCAAGCCTCCCCTTCCTTCCCTGGAGCCCTGTTCTGGGAGTCCGGGCACTTAGGATCCAGCTCCAGCTCTAGGCAGCTGAGCGATCTAGAAATCACTGTCTCCCTCCTGACCTTGGTTTTCCCCTCTGTGCCGCGGGCAGGCCATTCCCATGCCACTGTGGGGATGGAGTGAGTTTGGTGACCCGGGAGCCCCACCCCAGCAGGGGCACTGGAACCAGGCACCCACTCCCCAGCCCTCTCCGTGCTGAGCACCAGTGTCCACTCACCAGGTTCCAGATGTGGTCCCACAACATCAACAGCCCTGTGTTCACCCAAGGAAGAGTGTCACAGCCCTGGGGTAGGGGGAGGGGCCTCCAGCCCCCATCTAGGACCACGGACAATACCTGGGTGACCTCAGGGGATGTGCACGGTGACTGGGAGTACATCTGCCCCCAAGGAGCACCGAGCATTCTTGAGACAGTCAGTCACACCTGCTGGGTGACCTGCCCTACCTGTGCTACCCACTCCTGTGACCGCTGCCCAGCTGTGTGTGCACTTGTCTGTCTGCCTCGGCCTGTAGGCCTGCCTCCAGGACAGGGGCTCCCCGACAGTGAGCTGGTAGTCATACCTTTCCTCTGTGAGGACACCCTCAGGGCACCAGCTCATCTGCACATACTCCCCAGAACCAGCTCATCTGCACCCCAATTCTACAGATAAGAACACGGAGGCCTTGGACTCAGTTTTTCTGTCTGTAAGTGGGGAAAACAAACCTTCCCTAGGTTATTGGGAGGTCCGGGCAGTTGATGTAGGAGTGAACCATGCAGCATCACCATGTTTGCCTTAAAAAAAAGAGAGAGGCTTTATTTTTAGGTTCCCAGCACAACTATGAGCCAGGTGCAGAGGTAGCCTGTCAAACTCCGCAGTGAGGGCAGCCGAGGTGCCAGGGCAGACATGGTCTTCGCTTGGCCTGTCGGGTGGGTGGGGGAGAGGTTCATGGGGTGCTGCTGGTGCCGGGCTGCCTGGGTTCGAATCCCAGCTCTCTCCTCGTCACCCCAACCCTGGCAAAGCCGCCGGAGGCCTTGGTTTCCCCATCTGTAAGAGGGGTGGTGACGGCCGAGCTCTCGAAGGCACGCTGTGCAGTTTGAATGAGTGACGGTACCTCCCGGGCCTGGAGCAGCTGCCCGACAGTGTCATGGTGCCTTTGCTCAGATGGGATAGTGATCATTTGTGCCTTTTACACCTGGCTGCTTCCCATTCTTCTGACAGGCAGGTTCCCTGAGGTTACAAGGAGTTGTCTTTGGCAAGAGAGGCTGCCCCCTCCCTGCCTGGGCTTCTCCGGCCCTGTCCCTTCCAGAATCCCCCATGGGCTCCTTAGGAGGGGCAGGAGGACGCCCTGATTTGCAGAGGGCAAGTTAACCCACATCCAGGACACAGCCTCTCTCCCGAGGTAGCACACGGCTTCCTGCCTTGGGGAGATGGGTGGGTGCTGGAGGCCCCGGAACTCTGCTCCTCACCAGCTCTTACCTTTCCCCGGTGCCTCAGGATGAGGAAAAGGCTGGGCCTCCCCCATTAGTCCACACGGGGATGCACTGAGTTAATATTTTGAAGGGGGGTACTGGGGATGGAAGCTAGCAGCACTTTACTAGTAAGCTGCATGCCCAGCCCCCCCCCTTTTTTTTTTGAATTTTTAATATTTATTTTTTAGTTCTCAGCGGACACAACATCTTTGTTTGTATGTGGTGCTGAGGATCGAACTCGGGCCGCACGCATGCCAGGCCAGCGCGCTACCGCTTGAGCCACATCCCCAGCCCTCCTTTTTTAAAATCTTAAGATAAGGTCTCCCTAAGTTGCTGAGGTTGGCCTTAAACTTGTGATCCTCCTGCCTCAGCCTCCCAAGTCAGAGTCACCAGGATAACCAGTACGGGCCACTCTGCCCACCATGGGGAAGCCTCCTGTAACATGGAAATGGCTTTGGCATCACAGCGTTGGGTCAAATGCTGGTGCTGCCACTTCCTTTCTGGGGGGTGCTGGGCCAGCTGGTTTGCCTCTCTGAGCCTCAGTCTCCTCTTCTCCAGGTGTGAGCATCCTCTAAGCACCAGCCCTCCAGGGCAGAGCGGAGGACTCAGGGGCTGGTCATGCTTCCTTCCTCACGGGCTGCGGGCCTCGGCAGGAACACAGCCCTGGTGCTCAGTACCGGGGCCCGGGAGCTCCTCCGGGCCAGCCCCCATCCCCGCAGAGGCCCAGGTGGACCTGTCTTCTCTGGGAGAGGTGACCTTGCTGTCCTGTGTCGAGGTGGGTGGCTCCACCCAGCCCCGCGGGATCTCCCAGCCACGGAGCCTGGCTCCCCTTACCCCGGAGGGCTTGGCTCCAGTTCTGCCAGCGTCCAAGGCGAGTAGAGGGAGCTGCCGGGCCACTAGACCATGACGTCCAAACATCCACATCCTCTTCCTCATCTGGAGGAGCTAAAAATGCCCGAGGAGCCCCAGGAAAACAAACAGGCGCTTCCCCGCCTTTGTGTACAGGACCGGTCCCAAGGCCACGGGTGGGCTCCGGGGCTGGCCCAGGCCTGGGGTCTGTCTGTCTGCCTGCCTTCCTGGGGTCCCTGGCACAGCAGCCAGAGCCTCACCAGGGTGACGGGTGAGGGCAGAAGCTGGTGGGGACCCCCCTCCACCCCAGGTGCAAGCCTGTGGTCCCTCCAGCCCTGCCCCCCACCCCAGCTCTAGCTCTGGAACTCCAGCCAGGTGTGTGTGTGTGTGTGTGTGTGTGTGTGTGTGTGTGGACACACAGCTTGGACGAATGACCACGGTGATGACCTACATCTGCACAGGACTATGTGCTTCAACCCTGCAGATACATTAGCTCATTGAACCTAGTGAGGTGGGAACTTGGGTTGCCTGCATTTCATAGTGAGGTTCAGAAAGGTTAAGTAATTTGCCCAAGGTCACACTAGAGGAGGAATTTGAACTCCAGTCGTCTTGGATTGGAAGCCTGCCTCTTGCCCCCTCTGAGGTCCACTTTCCCCCTCTGTGGGCATGCACAGCTGGCCCTCCTTCCCTCACTGGGTGACTGTGAGGTGACACAGGCAAGGGCTAGGAGGTGCTTTATAGGTAGCCCAAGGCCCTGCCGACAGGGAGCAGGGGCTCTGGGAGCTGCTGGCAGCCACACAGCGGCAGGTGGAGCGTGGGCTTGCCACCCACAGCCCAGGCGTGGACGGCCCCTTATCCACGTCCTCCTCCGACAGGTGGGGCACGGCAAACTCTTGTGGCACAGACGAGGCTCCTCTGAGACCCAGGGACCCGGGACACATGGGTCCCCACCCCTCTGGACTTGTGGGCAGGACCTGGGGGTGGAGCCCTCCTCCTTCCCTGGCCTCACCCGGGATGGAGGGTGGTTTCCTCGGAGGGGGCTTGAGTGGCACCTAAAGCCCAGTCCAGAAAGCCCGGCCAGGCGGGCCCCACCTGCACTGCTGAGCAGTGGCTGCTGGCTTTCCTGCTGGGCTCCCACCTGTTAGTGGCCTGGGGTGCGGGCCCCACCCCAAGGTCCGTGACCCATTCCCTCCGGGAGGGCACAATCCCCCATGGCCCTAATGTGGAAGATGGGTGGGGCCTTCCCCGCTCTGATACCTCCAGATTCTCCACTGTGTTCCTAGGAGGGGGGCCCACAGGTCCCCATGGTTCTGAAGCTAAAGTCTCACGCTACAAACCGGCCAGGATTCAGAGAAAGAAATAGGCAAGATGTTTATTCATTTATTTGTTCCTTCAGTAAACACTTAGTTGAGCAACTACTACATGCAGGGAGCCGTGACCTTCGTTCACCCTGAACTGTCTAGGGCTAGACTGACACTTGGGCATGACAGGACATACTGAGGAGCCCAGAGCAAGCACTGGGCCTGAGGGCTTCCTGGAGGAGGTGCCACGAAGAAGAGGCAGATGTGTGCTCTCTGGAGCCACCTGTCTGCCAGGAGAAGGTGCAGGAAAGGGGTTCTGCTCCTAATGGCATTTAGGTCCAGGTGCCAGGTGGTTCCCAATGCCTCTGCTGGTCCCTGTCCTGCCACTTCTGGATTGTGGAGGAGTCTCTCTCACTCAGGGATGGGGAGGTCCCCAAACGCCAGGACTGGTCTCCTTCCTGACTGTATCTCTCAGTGCTTCACTCGTGTCACATGTGTTAATGCACTTGATGCTCACAAGAGCCCCGTGCAAAATGTGTCACTGTTTTCGTCATCGTCGTCGCCTGCCAGGAAACAGCTCGGCTTAGTTGGTAAGCATGGGGCTTGGTAGCTGGTCCACCTGGGTCAGGTTGTGCCTCTATCACTTACTGGCTGTGTGACCTTGAACAAGTTGCTTGACTCCTCTGTGCTTCAGTTTCCCCACCTGAAACACAGAAGTAAAATTTCACAGAAGCACTGAGAAGCTAGATGGACAGAGGAGCACTCCCCCCACAGGGTCCCCTCAACAGTAATGGTAGCTATTCTCATTTTTAGGTGAGGACACAGGTCAAGGTCAAGATTGTTTTTTTAATCTCTAAATCTTTAAACATCAAGTCAAGTGTGTAGGGATTACCCTCCCCCCTTGCTTGTGACCTTGCCTCCCTAATTTATCTGCTTATGCATGTGTCCGCCTGTCCGCACAGGGGTCCCCCGGGGTAAGGGTCTCTGTGAGCAGGGACTATTGCATCTGAGCTCCAGACCACTCCACGGGGTGGGCAAACGCTCTGCACAGTGTCCCGAGGTACACAGGACTGCCTGCTTCAGTTCTACAGAAGTACATACCCAGGAACCCATCACCACAAAGACGACAGACTGCCACAGCCCCGAGATGCCACCAGGCCTCTTTGAAATCCCTCCCTCCCTCCACCTTAGGAACAGCTCCAGCTCCCAGAGGAGACAGTTGAGGTCCTGAGGCTAAACAACCCTCCTGGGGACACTAAAGATTTGAAGCCTGGCCACCTGCCCTGGGTCACCACCCAGCCTCAGCACCAGGCCGCCAGGCAGCCATCAGGGAGGACAGGTGCCTGTGGCCATCTGTAAAGAGGCCCCTCTGGAACTCCTCCCTAGGCTCACCCCGCCCCGTGCAGGTCCAGAGAGAGGCAGCTGCAAGACTCGGTGTGTGCAGGTGTGAGCGGCAGCCGGCACCGGGGTCACATCTGGGTACAAAGGACAGGTGACAGGACTGTGCGAGTGGATGAGAGGCAGGTGCCCTCAAGCCAGGCGGCCGGGAGATGCGGTGGGCCTGTGGCTGTGTGCTGGGCTTGGCGAGTGTGACTGTGTCACTGTGACAGTGTGACTGCTGAAGGCAGGGACACAGCACTCCCTGCGCTGGGGGTGGAGGGCGTTAACTCTGTGAGTGCTGGTGTGGGCGGGAGGCCCCTGGGCTGGGACCAGGCTGCGGGAGGTAGTAAACACCAGGGGGACTGCTGGATCTGGTGGAGCTGGAGGATGCGGCAGGGTGGTGGGGTTCGTGTGACTTTGCAGTTCAACAAATTCCAATTCCGCCCAAGCTGGCGGAGCCACTGTGTGCCAGGCAGCAGCTAGAGGAGGATGCGCAGACCCAGCTCGAAGCCAAGTGGCCGTGGGGTCTGCAGGGCTTCCAGTGGCTGGAGCTCAGCTGGGTGCTTCCAGATCTTTCTGATATTTAATCCAAACCATAACCCTGTCCCCACTTTGAGCAGAGATGGGGAGCACAGGAGGGAAGTGACTTGCCCAAGGTGACCCAGCTGCTCAGTGCCAGGGCAGATCTGAGTCCAGGCTGTCAGGCTGCAGAGCCTGAGTCCGGAGCCATGATGCGGGTGCCAGGCTGCTCAGTCTGGTCCCGGAGGGGGCTTGAGCTCCTGCCTGGGGCCCTGGAGACACCCCTAACCACGTGGGCTCCTAACGGGTCAGCAGTCCCTATGCTGAGGGTGGGGGAAGGGGATCGTCGCCCCTAGATCTTCTTTCCCCGCGACCAGATTCATGGGCAGAGGGGCTACCCGGTTATCAGAGACTCCTAGGAGCCCCGCCTTCACCCCAGGCCCTCCCCAAGCTCCAGCCCCCTCCTGGCGCTGACTCCCGGCCAGAAGAGGAAAGGCTGTCTCCACCCACCTCTCCACTCTCCCTTCTCCTTTATAAAAGCCGGAACAGCTGAAAGGGTGGCAACTTCTCCTCCTGCAGCCGGGAGCGGCCCGCGGCCTCCCCCGCTGCCTCCCTGAGGGTTCCCCTCCGGCCGCCAGCGCCCATCTTTCATTCCTGGGAGATATTTTGCGCACATACACACATATACACACACGCGCAAAAAGAAAAAAAAAAAAATCCCACCCTCCAGCCTCGTTGCAAAGAGAAAGCCGGAGCAGCCGCAGCTCTCAACCCGCAGAGGACGCCCAGAGCTGCAAGCCGGCGGGCGGACTGACCCACCGACTCGCGCCGCGTCCACCTGTCGGCCGGGCCGGACAGAGCGCGCAGCGGGAACGCCGCGCGCGCGGAGCAGCCGTGCCCGCCGCCCGGGCCCCGCGCCAGGGCGCACAAGCTCCCGCCCCCCCCCCACCCAGCCCGGGCGGGAGTTTGCACCTCTCCCTGCCCGGGTGCTCGAGCCGCCGCAGCAGAGCCAACTTTGGAAAAAGTTTTTTTTGGAAGACTCGCGCTTTGAGGTGCCCAGCCCTGCGCTTTCTGATTTGGGGGACCTTTCCAGAAAATGTTGCAGAAAAACTAAGCCAGCGGGCAGAGGAAAACGCCTTTAGCCGGCGAGGGAAGACGAGCCACCGACTGCCGCGTTCCTTTTCCTCTCGGAGGTTGGAGTCCCCTGCGCGCCCCCAAACGGCTAGACGCCTCGGCTGGTTCGCGACGCAGCCCCCCGGCCGTGGATGCTCGCGCGGGCTCGGGATCCGCCCAGGTAGCGGCCTCGGACCCTGGTCCCGTGCCCAGGTCCTCCCCAGACCCCCAGCGACGGAGCCGGGGCCGGGGGCGGCTGCGCCCGGGGGCCATGCGGGTGAGCCGCGGCGGCGGCTGCAGCGGCCTGAGCGCCTGATCGCCGAGGACCCGAGCCGAACCCACCCTCCTGCCCAGCCCCCCGCCCTGGCCGCGGGGGCGGCGCGCTCGGTCTACGCGTCCGGGGCCCCGCGGGGCCGGGCCCGGAGTCGGCATGAATCGCTGCTGGGCGCTCTTCCTGTCTCTCTGCTGCTACCTGCGTCTGGTCAGCGCCGAGGTGAGTTGCGACGGCGGCTGGGGCTGGTTCTCAGCATTCATCGTCCCCACCCCCACGCCTGGCCGCCCCCTCCTCTCCCTGCAGTGAACTTTGGACCCTTCCAGCTCAAGAGCCTGGCGCCGGGCGCTGGGTGACCCCGAGGACTGGAAGGCGAGGTCCGGAGGGGCTAGGCTCTAAGGAAAGGGAGCAGCAGTGGCTTTCTTTCCATGGGGGGGAATCTACGTCCCTGAGTCTGTTAGCCTCTAGGGAGGGTGTGTGTGGCCCTGCCCCCTCCCCAGAACCTGAGTGAAAGACCTTTCCCAGCTGGGGGAGAGGGGGTGGGGTGGTGCCAGAGGTGCAGAAGGCAGGGCGTTCTTCCGAACCCACGTTGGCTCCAGCCTGGCCTTAGGTTCTGTCCAGGACCCAGCCTGTCCTGGAGGTGCGAGCTTACACACCCGTGACATCCACGCCGACCTTTTGCGGGGATTCGGGTCCCACCCTGGCTAACGTTTTGGGTTGGGGTGGGCACTTCGGGCCGCGCAGGGCATGCCTGGCACTCGAACTGTCCAGAAGCAGTTGTGTCTTGGCATAGGGAGAGAGGAAGGGAGACCGACAGGCACGGGTAGGTTTGGGGCACTTGGGCGCGTAGCGTATTAAGAAGATTGGGGCTCGTAAGGAATCCAGCCCCCGGGGCGGTGTGTGCCTGAGGCCCCGCCATACCTGCGCCCGCACCCTTCGAGAGGAAGCACCTCTCTCCCCCGCATGCAGGGTGCGGAACGCGCCGCCTGCAGAAGCCGAGCTGCAAGGGAGATGGGGTGTAGAAACGGCTGCGGGAGTGACCGGGTCTCGATCGGTGCCCCCACCCTGCCAGGCGCACGTAGCAGTGAGTTGGCAAGTCCAGCCGGAATCCAGGTGGGAAAGGGGGCGGGGCCGGAGGAGGCGCGAGGTGGAGGGGAGGAGGGCATTCGCGAGGCGGCGAGCCTGGGTCCTGTCCCGCCCCCGCCCCGCCCCGGTCCTCAGCTCGCACCCCGCCGGCTCCCGGGGAGCGCCAGCCCCTTCGGCCTCCAGCGGGGCGCAGCCTAGAGGCGGCGGTGGCGAAGGGGTTAAGGCGGAGGGCTCCAGGCAGCGGCCCGGCCTTGGGCCGCCGCCAGCGCAGGTTGTTTTGACCACGAAGGAGCCGTCACCGTCTCCTTTTGTTCTCGGGGCTCCTCGAGGGCCGCCGGCCGCCTGACCTGGGGCCCCGCCCTTCCGCGGCCGCCCCCCGCGGCCCGCACCCGGGAGGGAGGACGCGGGGCTCGGCCCGGCCGCCCGCAGGCCTCTCGCGACGTCCCCTCCTCGCCTCTCCCGCAGACCCCCGGGCCGCGGCCAGCTGTTGGGGATGGGGGCGCCGGCCGGCCCCAGCTGCCGCCTCGCCGCGGGACCCGGGGGCTGGCCCGGTGCCAGGGCGTCCTGGGAACGGTGGCGCCCCGCGGCTGCTCTCCGCAGCCCACCCCGCCCGGCCCCCCGACTCGCTCACTCACCCCACGCATGCACACTTCTGGCCGGAGGCGATGCTGCGCTCCGGCGGCGGCGGGCACGCACTACCGCGGCCAGGTCGCGCGCCCGCCGCTGCCACGCCCGTGCACACTCGGGACACACACGCGCGCGCACTGCACACAAACGCACGCACGGCCCCTGCACACGCGGCTTGAGTACACGTGCGCGCACACCCACGCACGTACATAGGAACGCACGGCTCCGTACACCCAGTGCCAGGTGCCCGCCCCCGCGCAACAGGTGGGTCCACCACCGGCCCTGGCACCTCACCGCCTCTGCAATGACCCCATTTCCTTCCTGGGGTCCTCGGAGGGCGACGGAAGCCTCCGTTGGGTCCGGACTCCATAGCAACCCCCATCTTTTTTTGCCTGCTCAGTTCAGTTTGGCGCCCCTCAAACCTTACCCCTCTGCTTTTCTCAGCCACCCCCATGTGACCGTAAATGGCGCTGATGTGACTGAAGCGAGCAGGGATGTCTAGAGCATTTCTCTTTTCAGTAAGCCTGATGGGAACCTCCAAGATAGGAGGGTCCCGGGGCCACCACCAATGGATTCCTATCCTGGGCTGTTGCCCTGCAGATTCTGGCTGGTCTGGAGAGTCTGGCTACCAGTTGGAGGAGGTTTCCCGCGGCCTCCCCTGGCCATTTCCAGCTTCCTCCAGCACCACCTCTTCAACTCCTGGAGTATGTGCCTGGGGCAGAGGCTCAGACACGTCCCTTTCTGACTTTAGTCAGTGTCCTCCAACACAGGACGAAGGACCCACAATTGGATGTGTTTTGCAGTTTGTGAAAGCTTTCCGGCCCCTGCGGAGGAGACCTGGATGGGAAGGGGACCTGTTCACTTTGGGACCAGTTCAGAGTGAATTGCCAGTGTAGGGAGACTCAGGGAGGGCTTGCTGCGGGAGGTGGCCCTGTCCTAGGGCATGTCGGAGGGATGCTTCTGCAGCTGGGAAGGGGGATGGGAGCTCCCAGTCGGTGCTGGGCCCAGAGTCTGCAGAGGCCTCTGAGGTCCCCTCTCCATCAGCTGAGCTGGCTTCCGGCAAGGTAGACTGCCCCTGTCATGTGATGCCTGCGCCTCAGCACCCTCAGCACCCTCAGCACCTTTCTGCTGGGAAGAGGTGGGGGGGGCCTCCTCTCACCCCCTGCTGCCTCCCCCTTTGCCAGCCTTAGGGGCGGAAACCAGCTTGCTGCAACCCCCCCCCCCCAGATCTAGAGGTGTGCAATCCAGGTCAGACAGGATTTGGAGGCTCAGGTGCAAGAGCCAGGAAGTGGGGGGGGGGGGTGAGGTGTTTTCTAGAAGTCCTTGGCAAAATCTTCCCCTCCTATCTTCCAGATGCTCCTTCTATGGCGACTATTTTCGTTTTTCTGGGTATTCAGCTGTTTATTTTCTGTTTTCCCACCGGAGTGCACACTACACTCTGGGGCTTTGGTCTTGATCACAAGGTCCCTGGGACTTGGTGGACAACTGGGAAATAAGTGGAAAGGACAGTGAATGGTAAAGCCGGGCGGGGTCCAGGCCAGCTTTAGAAACACCCCTCCTTCCATCCTCGCACTGTTCTCTGGCCAGGCCAGAGGAAGAGTCATCGGGCTTTCAAGACCACTCCCACCCTACCCTGAGAAACAGGTGTCTGTTTCTCTTCTGTCTTGTCAGGATAGGAAAGGACAGAGGGGAAGGACCATCAGGTGTTCTGTGTGTCTCTAGCGGGGCCTCGGCTTCCACCAGCTTAAAAAAAAAAGAGCAACGAGAAGGTTAGGTTCACTCAGCTCCCAGGGAGCAGCGAAATTGCCCTCGGGGTGGCAGCAGTGATGGCGGTGATGGTTGCCATCGCTGGACAGGCCCCTCGCTCTTCTCTTCCTGCTTTGACATTTTCTCTTGCTGCAGCAAGAGGCCGGGAGGCCAAACAGGAGGGAGGGTCCCAGGAGCCACAGGAAGTGAAGTGAGGGAGGGAGAAGCTGGTGGAGAGGGCGTCTGTGGTCCGCCTGGCCAGGGTTCCCCACAGGGCCTGGCTCCGCATCCCACCTAGATCAGGCTGTGGCTCCCGGCCACCGGGCACGCGGAGCCTAGTGGGCCTCTGCCTCTGCTGGCCAAGGTCAGCGCCCCTGGTTGCCGGCCGAGGGCCTGCCGGAGAGTGTGTCTGCGTGCGCCCAGGTGGAGGGTGGGGTTCGAGCCCTTTTGATGTGCCAGTCTGCTGGGAGCAGGTAGCTCACCTGGCCTCCGCTCCTGGGTGCCCTCCTACCTCTGGCAGCTGGCTTTGGGGGCAGGGCGGGAGGAGGCTGTTTGCCTTGGCTCCCAGGCTGGCTTTGCCCCAGCCGTGTCCTGGCCACGCCCTCGCCCTGCCAGAGCCTCAGGCCTGAGATCTGGGGCAGCTTCTGCAGGGGCCAGGCCTCTTCTCCTGTCTACAGGGGTGGGGCGGCACCCACCTGGGGCCTCCAGAACCTGGGGCCAGGGAAGCCAGGCTCCGGGCAGCTCATCCTCCCACACCCAGAGTGGCCTCTGACTCCAGACAGGTGTCCCTTAAGTCAGGGCAGCACATCCTGGAGCTGACCACAGGCTGACTGTCCCTACCCCTCATCCACCCTCAGTCCCGGAAGGGACCTGCCAGCCCCCACAACACCAGGTGGTGTCAGTGTGGGGCTGCCGTGCCATTTCCTGTGGCCCAACGCAGGGGATCATGCAGTCACTCTCCCATGGCGGGCAGCTCTCCACCCACTCATTGTCCTCTTGAAAATGTCCTGTGCTGCTGGCCCAGGGCACGCGTGCCACTTGCAGCTGCCCTCGAAGGGGCCATACTGACAATGACCCTCATTAAGTACTGGCTGTTTGCTGGCTGCTCTGCAGTTAAGGCCCCGGGCGAGGTTTCCTTAGTCCATCTAAAAGACGAAGAAGCCAAGGTTTTTGTTGTTGGGGCTGGTTTTGGGGGCAGCTATGCTGGGGACTGAACCCACCATTGCTCTACCACTGATCTACATCCCCAGCCCTTGTTGATGTTTTTATTTTTTAATTTTGAGACAGGGTCTCAGTTTCTCAGGCAGGCCCTGAACTTCAGAGCCTCCTGCCTCAGCCTCCTGAGTCTCTGGGATTACAAGCGTGTGCCACTGCGCCCTGCTAATTGAGGTTTTTGAGAGTTAAAAGACCTGCTCCCTGGATCCATGATGCCCTGGATAGTGGGTGGGATAACTCTCCCCTCTGCTGTGGGGTCTTTCAGCCTCTGCACACCGGGGTCAGTATTGCTGTATCGTGTGGGGACGTCCTGTGCGTGGTGGGGTGCTGGGCAGCCTCCCGGCCGCCCCCTACTAGACACCAGCAGCTCTCCCCTGCTCGGGACCACAGAATGCCTTCAGCTAAGCCAGTGTCCCCGGGGAGTCCAGTCACTGCAATGGAAATACCACTGTTGTGCCACAGGGGTAAGGAGCCAGTGGGGACCTCAGCCATGCTGAGGCCCTGGGGCATCAGCAGAGAGCAGGGACACCTGGACATCCCCCCCCCCCCGTGGGCTGGGAGAGGGTGGGCGTGCTGGGCCTGAGGAGGACCCGGCTGTGCTTCACTGTCCTTAGACCCGGGCCTGCCTCCGTTTTCCCATCTGGAAGATGGGGTAGAAGTACTGCTGGCCTCTTGGGACTGGTGGCTTGATCAGCATCTTGCTCATGGGGAGCTCATGGTTCACGGTCAGCAGGTGACAACTGTTAGCTGTGTCACTGCTGCCACACCGGGGCTTCACTGGGAACCCTGGGTGTCTAGTGGCCAGATTAGCAGAAGCACAAGTAGGAAAGGCCTCGCGCCTGGAGGGGGGACTTTTAGGGGTTGGGGAAGAGGATCCTGGTGGCCCTCTGGAGGAGGAGGTGGGAAAATCATATTGGAGAGGACCCCAGGGAGGAGGGGAGAGAGTCCTTGATGCATTATACCAGTATTTATTGAGTGCCTGCTGTATGCACGGTACTCCTGCCTCTGCAGTCTGTCTTGTGCTGTCCCTACCCCAGCCTTAGAGGCCTGGGCCAGGGGCATCCATCCCTAGGCCTGCTGGGGAGTCTGCCTGCTCTGCCAGGCTACCAGCTATGGCCAGCTCTCCAGTGGGCAAGGAGACCTGGGCTGGAGGACAAGCCTTTGGGCCCCTTCCTGGAAGGTTACTGAATGATTAATCGACAAATACTTCTCGTTCTCCACACCGAGGGAGCCTGGGAGTACCCCCACTTTGGCTTTCTTCTGCTCTTCCTGTTGCCTCCAGGCAGCATTAGAGTCAAGTCGAATATTTTTCAACTCCTTTGATCCACAGATGAGAGCTAGGACCAGAAAGGGGCACTGACCAGTCCGAGGTCACACAGCAGTAGATAGCAGCATGGGGCATGTAATCCAGCGCCAGACTGTCAGTTTGGGGTTTGCCCAAACTCAGAGGAGCTTCCTTCCCTGGAGACCACCCACCTGCCTCTGCTAGTGGGTTGGATACTTTGTGGACATTTGGAAAACACTGCAGTGTAGACTCTCTCTTGCGGTCGGGCTGCAGGGACATTCGCAGGGATCACACTCCCCATCCAAGTTTTCTAGCTTCCAGTCAACATGGGGGCCAGAGCAGGACACCGGTGTGCCCATGGAGGGGTGTCCCTGACACCACCACAAGTGTCAAGGCCCCCAAAGCTTGTTTTTCCTTGAGACCAGATCTTGGCCTGGTGCCAGGCTGGTCTTGAACTCCTGGGCTTGAGCAATCCTGTGGGTGCGTGTCACCACCCCTGGGTCCCCACAAACGTGGAGGAAACACAGCTTTCCAGGCGGGGTGCCTGGGGGCTGAGATGACCCCCTTCCCATTCAGGTGGGGCAGGGGCAGCCTCTCTGCCCCCTCCTGCCCCGTGCCCACCTTCAGATCTCACCCCATAGGGTCAGAGCTTCCTCCCTGCTCAGCCCAGAAGACTGAGGCTGAACGTCCGGCCAGTCTGCTGCCCTCTCTCAGGGCTTTTCCCCAGGCCACACGGTCCTACATGTGCGTGTGGCCAGGTCACTCACACATGCACACGCACACGCGGCGGTCACATTTTCTGCTCCCCTTGACTGGTGGGTGGAGCAGACTCTGCCTCTCAGACTTTTCTGCTCCTCACCTCTTTGGCATCAGGCCCTCGGGTCTCCTGGGACCACGGGGATGTGGCGGTGACCTCTCGTGTTGTTGTAGGATCTGTGGTTTCCCTGGAGGAAGCTGGGCTCTGTAGGACTGAGGCCCTGGTAGAGTGCTTGTTAAGTTTCAAGTGTGTTTGGTGACAGGCCAGGGGCGGCCTAAAAATAGAGACTGGTGGGGCCTGGGGCAGCTGCAGGTCTCCCCGCTGAGTCTGAGGATTCCCTCTCTCCTCTTTCACACGAGACCTGAACAGGTGGCCTCCTGAGACCATCCAGCGCTACAAGCATTTATTAAACGCCTCTGGTACCCAGAGGCTGGAGGACAGGCTCTGCTGATCAAGGACTTGGGTTTGGGCACGGTTCCTGCTGATAATAGGATGACGGGCAGAGGATGATCCCTGTGGAGCCTCTGTCTTCGCATCTGTAAAATGGGGTCATTAGGTCACCTGTGATCTGTGCTGGCTGTCCTCAGTGGTCAGGTATGGAGAGAGAAGCAGAGAGAATTCTGATTGCCAGAGCCTTCCCGGAACCTGTGGTCTGAGGGGAGAAGTTGAACAGGCAGCTGGAAGCGGGCTGGGGCTCCTGGTGGGGAGTGGGGCTGGGGTGTCACATCTGAGCTGCATTTCAGAGGTTGAGTCCCAAGGACTTGGTGTTCCTGGTTGTCCCCCTGGGTCCTGTCTGGCCCAGCTTCACTGTTCACTTGCTCATGATGGGACCCTGCCAGAACCTTCCACAGGGGAGGCCAGTGCTGGAGAGTGGGGAACACCCCTACCAGGCTGCTCAGTCCCCGTGTCTGCCTGGCAGGGGGACCCCATTCCCGAGGAACTCTATGAGATGCTGAGTGACCGCTCCATCCGCTCCTTCGAGGACCTCCAGCGCCTGCTGCACAGTGACTCCGTAGGTAAATCGCATCCTCCTCCCTGCCCTGGCCCCTGGCCCCTGGTGCCTCTGCCATGCCCTGGCCTCTGTGGGGGAGCTGGGAGGGACCCAGAGACCTGGGGCCCCTGCAGCCCTCCTGCCTTCCAGGGAGGGCCCAGCCACACCCGCCTCGGCAGATGGAGGGCACACAGGTTGGTACCTGGATGTGGGGTGTGGCGGAGAAGCGCCCACGTGTGGCTGGGGAGCCCCGGGCGGTGCTGTCTCCAGGTGTGGACCCACCGGGAGGGCGGTGCCGGGGAGCCATTGCCCTGCCCCCTGGCCCGGGTCCAGGCCTTCAAGGTCTCCCGGGGACACCTGGCCCAGGCCAGCGGCAGCCCTGCGCGTGCCCGCCCTGCCCGTGCCCGCCCTGCCCGTGCCGAGAGCGCGCCGGGCCGGGCACGTGCTCCCTGGAGCGCACGTGGCGCGGGGCGGGGCGGGTATATTTATAACGCGGTCTTCAGAGCGAATTCCATTCTATTCTAACCTCTGGCCTGGTCCCTGGAGCCCTGGCCGGCACCCCCCTGCACCCCCAGGTCTCCTTCCCCCTGGGATCCCGTCTCTGTCACTTTGTGATCCCTGCCCGGCGCTATCTACGGGGGAACAGCACTTCCTGCCTTTGTCTCCTCGCCTGTTGGGCCCCTGGCGCCCTCTCAAAAGCATTCCCGGGCCCTTTCAATCCTCCGGGGCTGGGGGGCTGGGGGGCAGCGGCTGCTGGAGGGGCCCAGCTGGGCCACCTATTGTTCCCAGGCCCCCACCCGAGTCTCCCACAGCCCCGCCCGTGCCCGGCTGGCCAGCCCTGGCCACACAATGGGGCAACTTCCAAATTTAGCCTTTGTGCAGTTGCTTTCCAAGGCCAACCCCCAGCCCCTCCACACCCCGTGGGGTCTGATCTTGGACAGAGGTTTTCAATGGCAGGACTGTCCTGAGGCAGCCATGTGGCTATTTTTTCCTAATCAACTTAACATTTCCACAAAGCACATCTTCCAGTCGTCTCCTCCCCACCAGGACATTCCAGAGATGGCAGAGGGAAGGGAAGGCAGGGAGAGGGACAGACAGACCGCTGGTGGGAAGCTGGCCAGTCAAGGTTCCCTGCAGGACTGTCCCCTCCAAGCCTGGGACCCTGGACATCGGGTGCAGTCAGCAGGGCCTTTGTCCTGATGGGGCCAGTGGGCAGGGAGACTGAGTCACAGGCGGCGGGACTGGTCCCCAGCACCCCTTTATTGGTTTGCTGGCTCATGAGCGAGCTTCAGGGTTGAGCTCATGACTGTTCCCCACCCGCCATTCCCAGTAGCCAGCTCTACCACCCTCTCTAGAGGGGCACAGTGTCTCCGAGGAGTGCCACTGGCAGAGATGGCAGCGGCCCAGCCTTGAGAGAGGGGCGAGGTAGTCAGTGACCACAGGAATAACGGCCATGCTGGGAGGACAAGGGCGGGCAGGATGAGGGGTGAGGCGCGACCTGGCAAGGGCACGTGGCCCAGCTCCTCCCTAGTGGACCCCGCCCCCTGCCCCCTCTCCTGCCACCAGCTCCCACTCCACACTCTCTAGCCCCTCTCTCCGGCTCCAGAGGGGCTGTGCTCAGGGCTGGCTGCCCCCCGGGGATTCTGGGAATTTCTTCATCCTGCACTTCCTGTGGGAACGCTGGGCGGAGGGGCACTGGGAGCTGGCCTCCAGGGCGCGGGTCTGCAGCCTGCAGGCTGCTCACAGTAGCAGAGGGAAGGATTATTTTTAACTCCATTGACATGGGTTCTGGCCAAAAATGTGGCTGAAGGACCGGAGTGGGGCTGGAGTCCCCTGGAGATGCAGGCAGACCCTCCACCATGCCAGCCTCATGGCCGCCTAGGGCTCTGCTGTGGGCCCCCCTCACCCGAGCCGGGGCCCTGGGTTCACAGAGGGCGGAGGGCCCTGCCCGATGGAGTGGGGGCCGGCCGGGTGCCCGGAGCTCCTGCCTATGCTGGGTGGCAGCCCTGCTCAACAGCATGTCCACTTCCCTGCAGATGACGATGGGGCTGAGCTGGACCTCAACATGACCCGGACTCACCCTGGAGGCGAGCCAGAAAGCTCTTCTCGTGGGAGGAGGAGCCTGGGTAAGACCCAGGGTCCCCACAGCGTCCCCTCACAGCGTAGGAGCCAGGGAAGAAGAACCAGGGCACACAGCCAGCCAGCGTACCAGGGGTTGTCTCCACACCCTGCCCCTGTCCTCAGGCTGAGTGGGGCTGGGAGAGCGTGACTCTGGAGTTGAGTCACCAGGCCCTCTGTCCCCACACTGTTCCTGAATTGGGCACTTTAACACTCATTTGTTCCTTACTTCAACCCTAGAGGTAGATGCAATTGTCCCCATTTAATAGAGTTGGAAACAGAGGCCCAGAGAGGGTTCCCAAGTAGGTGAGGGTTCGAAAGTAGGAAGCGTAGGGCCGGGGTCCCAACCTGCTGCTGTCACTTGCACTCTGTGGGCTGCACATTTGCCACGGTGCTCCAGGCTGTGGCCTGAAGCTGTAGGGCCCAGGACTGCCTCCTGCTCCTTAGCCGAGGCCACAAGGAGACAGTAGGTCAGCAGCCCTGGAGAAGCCTTCCCAGGCAAGGCCAGCATCACCCTGAGGCCCTTTGCCCACCTGCAGTCTTCAAAACACTGTAGACGTGTCTGGGCTGGCAGAGTTGGGCTCGGGCTCTCGACCCGCCATCTGTGGCATCGGGTGGGTTAGTGCTTGGAGCTTCAGTTTCTCTGTCTGAAAAACCACAGTAGCCCCAGCATTGGCCAACGCTGGCCAGAGGTGGTCTGAGCACCCCACCCACCAAGTCCCCACCCTCAGCTGGCAATGGCCAGGGCTGCAGCCTCCCCTGGGCTTGAAGGAGGTGGGACAGGCACCCAGGTCCCAGGAGGGCAGCTAGGGGCGCTGCCCGTTCTCCAGCCGGGCAGGGGCTCAGGCAGGACCCTCCTGACGCGGCTCCCCTCCCCGTAGGGCCCCTGGCGGCGGCAGAGCCAGCCATGATCGCCGAGTGCAAGACGCGCACCGAGGTGTTCGAGATCTCGCGGCGCCTGCTGGACCGCACCAACGCCAACTTCCTGGTGTGGCCGCCGTGCGTCGAGGTGCAGCGCTGCTCCGGCTGTTGCAACAGCCGCAACGTGCGCTGCCGGCCTGCGCAGGTGCAGCTGCGGCCCGTGCAGGTGCGTCCCGTCCCACCACCTCCCCATCCGGGGCGCAGAGGGGCATGGAACAGTGTCAGGACCCGTGTGCCCAGGCCTGAGCCCCAGCGGGGCTGCTCGTGGGACGTTAAGAAATGGACGCTTTCTCCTACTTTATAAAATCCCATGGTGTTCCTCAGAGACATGTCCACAAACATTTGATACGATTCCCCTGTTCAGAGGTGTCAGAAAGGCTCGGGCAGGGGTCCTGCGCTCTGACTACTTCTCTTATCCCTTGCCAAGCTGTGTCTTTAACAGGGAAGGCTAGAAAACACCCCAGGTGACAGACACTGGTTCCAAGCAGTGTGCAGAATCCACTGTCCCCAAGGGCTCTGGCCTCAGGCTGGGCAGGGCCGGGCCCAGGAGCCTCACCAGCCTTCTGATGGTTGTGGACAGGCTCTGCACCCCTGGTCAGGCCTCCCCTGTGCACCTGCCAGGTGTTCACCACGGCCTGGTGCTGGCTCCGCCTGGCCACACCCCCTTCCCCTGGGCTACCGGGTGGCCTGTGCCCAGTCCCTGCCATCCTGGCCTGGGCCCAGTGCCCGAGATTAGGAATGTCAGGCTCCACCCACAGCTGCCACGGTGTCTCCTGTCCCCAGCCCTTCCAGCTCTGGACACACAGACACACACCTGCCTGCCGCCCTCCCCCTTCCTGCCTCCCTCCCCTAACCACTCCCCCACCCCCCGCCCCGCTTCCTTCCAGACGACCATCTCCTGCCTCTGCCAGCCCTGGCCTTGGCTGGTGCCCCAGGACTGAGGACAGCCCGGAAATGCCTTTCTCCCTCTCTGGGGGACCAGGGGCTGAGGCCGGCCACAGGGCTTGTTTTGATGGAAAAGCTCCCAGGAGCAGAGGGCAAATCCCTGCCATTGTTCAGCCCAAAACATAGGTCCTGCAGGTTCCTCCCTGGGCTTTCGAGGAAAGCTGGGCTCCAGGGACAGGTGGGAACAGCCGGCCGTGCGACTCCCTGGCACCCGAATTCTCGGGCTCCAGGGCTGATCTGATTCTGTCCTCCAGGTGAGAAAGATCGAGATCGTTCGGAAGAAGCCAACCTTTAAGAAGGCCACGGTGACCCTGGAGGACCACCTGGCCTGCAAGTGTGAGACGGTGGTGTCTGCGCGGCCTGTGACCCGGAGCCCCGCGGGTACCCAGGAGCAGCGAGGTACCCACCTTCCCAGGGCCTGCTCCCAGTCTGCAGCTGTAGCCTACCTCCCCTGTAGCAGCTGGGAGCCAGTGCCTCTTAAGCGTGGAAATCAGATCAGGCACCATTGTCCTGGAGAACAATCTAGATTCTTCCCAGCCTGAAAGGCCCTACATGAGGAGGTAGCCCCTAGCTGGTCCTCTGGCCTTGCCAGTATCCAGTACTGTTCACCCTAGCATGGCTGGGACCTTCAAGTGGCTGGATAGCTTCCTGCCTCAGGGCCTTGTCTCATGCTAGTGCTGGGACTACACTTCCCCTGGCTCTTCAGGAGCCCTGCTCCTTCCCTTCAATTGGGTCTCAGCTTAGAAGCCTCCTCCTAGAGGTCTGCCCTGGCCACCAGCTGCCTTGTGAGGTAGTGAACCCTCTTGGACACTAGAGGTCTGGGTTCTCTGGGCTGTGTCTCCTTCACGTTAAGACTGTGGCATGAATATAAGCTTGGGCGGCAGGGCTGCTGTCTCCAGGACGTGGCTCTGAGGACTAGAGGCTGAGCACACACTAGGCCGCAGCTGGATCTGGACCCTGAGGCCTGAGCCCCAGCCTGAACTCTGGCCCAGCACCCCCACAGCCTCTCGGGATGAGGGGCTGGCGATGACAGGCCCAGCCCCAGGCGGGCGGGCGGGCACCACATTGAGCCCTCCCTCCGTGAGGAGTGTGCAGAGAGCTTTGCAGGACTGTCACTTATTCCCCCCTCTGGTGCTCAAGGTGGCCCGTCTTGTGCCCCCATTTCACAGATGGAGATAAGGCAGGGAGAGGCTCAGTGATGGTCCCCGGGCCTCTTCAGCTGGGGACTAGTGGGGCTGGGACCGGACCCCGGGATGCCTGGCCCCATGGCACCTCCTGTCCCTCCCTCCACCCAGAGGACCCCCCGATGGCCGTGCTCATTGCTCTTCCCTTCTCTTGAGCAGCCAGGACACCCCAAACTCGGGTGACCATTCGGACAGTGCGAGTCCGCCGGCCCCCCAAGGGGAAGCACCGGAAATTCAAGCACACCCATGACAAGACGGCGCTGAAGGAGACCCTTGGGGCCTAGGGGCGTCGGCAGGAGTGTGGGCAGGTGAGGCCAGGCCCGGGGCGTTCCTGCTCACTGGCTGGGGCGGGCGGGTGGACTGGGGAGGCCTTGTCCCTACAGAGCACCCTGAAGGCTCGCCCTCCTCTGTTCTGTCACCAGTGGCTCGTCCACAGGGCGCAGGGTGGGGGACTTTTGAGGCTCCAGCTGTCCTCCGGAGAGAGGACAGTCTAGACCTCGAGTCCCCCCACCGGCCCCAGTTTCCCGGCCTTGAGCGCTGCTGGGATTGGGGTTGATGGCTGGTCCTCTGGCCTTGCCAAGAGCAGGGTGGACCCTGGCCGTGCTGACCCATGTCCCTCTGCTTGGCCCGCAGGGTTATTTAACATGGTATTTGCTGTATTGCCCCCATGGGGTCCTTGGAGTGATGCTGTCGTCCCCCTCATCCGTCTGTCTCGATGCCTGATGCGGACGGCCAATGGTGCTGCCCCCGCCCTCCACATGTCCGTCCACCCTCCTCCGGCGGCGCCCTGCCCAGCAGCTCCAGAAGGAAACCAGGGCCGAGTCACTGCTGCTCCCTCCCCGGCCCCGAGGACCTGGACAGGAGTGCGAGAGACAGAGGGGACAGGGTCTCCCACCCCACCCCACGCGTGGCCCACCCCCGCCCAGTGCTGTGGACTGGCCCTAGGAACCCCGCCTGTGGCCCTCAGGACCTGGTCCCTGGGGTGACCTGGGTCTCTCCGACTCCTGCGGCCAGGACCACGCGTCAGGGGCACAGACTGGAGACCTGCCGCCCTCTCCCCTCCGGGCCACCTCTGCTCACAGTGGCTTCTTTTCTCTTTATATGTATGAATCTTCAAAGACGGGGACTCCTGGGCAGGTGGCTGAGTGCCCTCTGGTAGGTTAGATGAGGCTCACTCCTCAGGTGAGCCTAGACAGCGACCTGAGCGTCCCCTGCTCTTCCCGTCTCGCCCCTCCCCCAGTGCCACCCAATTCACTTCCTCTTCTGTTTCATCTCTCTACCTCCACCCTGGGTGTTCCTCTTGTCCTGGCCCTTCAGTCTGTTCTACCAAGGGGTTCTTGGACCCCTGATTGAGGCCCCAGATGACCCCGATCACTTCTCCAAGGCAGAAGGCCAGGGGCCAGGGCAGCAGGAGACCTGCCCATCTTATTCCAACCCAGCCAAGACTGCCATTTAAGGTTGTTCAGGATGTGTACTGCACAAGGGCACTGCATGCAAGGGAGCATTCTGCACACCCTAGATATAGCCAATTTGTCTATTTATTATGACAGTTTCTGGAAGATGTAGGTCAAGCATCTGAGGAAAAGAATCCTGTCTCTAATTCACACACAGGCTCTGTGTGGACTGCCCCTGTGGCTTGGAGTAGTCAGACAGGAGTGAGCCCTTGGTATGGTGACACAGAGGCCTGGGCTCTGCTGTCCCCGCTGTCCTCTCCAGGTCTGCGGGAAGCACCCAGGGAGTTCGCCCGCCCCACCCCCTCCCTTTGAGATGCACCTGGAGGCCCTGGGGGGGGGGGTGCGCTCCCTCCCCTGCCTCCCACTGCACCCCCAGCCTGCTTCCTTCAGTTTGTAAAGTCGGTGATTATATTTTTGGGGGCTTTCCTTTTATTTTTTAAATGTAAATTTTATTTATATTCCGTATTTAAAGTTGTAAAAAAAAAAGAAATAACCACAAAACGAAAACCCAGCGACTTCTCTGGCGGTCTGTGCTGGCGTTGCGTAGTGCGCGACTGTCAACATTTGGCAGGAGGTGGCCGGTGTTGGCAGGAGGTGGCCGCAGCTTGCGCCCCAGGCTCGCAAGATTGCGATCGCAGCTGCAGCCCGGTGCGCGCTGGGCGGGAGGGCGCGCTCCCGCCGTGGCTCTGGAGGCCCAAGGCTCAGACCCTGACCCTGACCCTGACCCTGACCTGGACCCTTCCGGGGAGATGGGCTGCAGGGCACAGTCCGGGAGGCTGGAGGAGGAAGCACAACTGAGCTTCTCCCCGGCCAGGTGTGGCAAGGCACAGTGCCACCTGGCCACAACCTCCCCAGAAACGTGAGGGGAGGAGACTGGCCGTCCCCAAGCGCCAGCCCCCGGCTCCTGGCCTTCTCTTTTTCATTGGTTTGATTATTTTTTGGTGCGCCCTGGCCCCCGTGCTTTCCCTTGCTCCTGAAGTCGGGAACAGCACACGGAAAGATGCTGAGTGTGTTCCAGTCCCACGTGCTGTCTACCCTGAAGCTGACAATCTAAAACTGAAGCCATCTTGCTCTTGGAAGTAGTGAGCTCCCTGTCACGGGGAGTATGTAAGAGGACTCTCAGAGGCCACGTGGCTGATGTTTACTGAATAACATTGGGGCTCCCCGACATGGGTTGGTCCATGGATTCATTCATTTGCTCTCCTTTTGGAATGCTCCCCAGAGTCCATCCTGGGGTTCCCGCCCTGCGCTCATGTCTGCAGGACCCTTTCCTCCGCCCTAAGCAACCAGAGTTCTGGGTTCCCAGGCAGCAGAAAAGGCTCTGGAGGAGGAGACAGCTGGGCGGGGATGGCTAGGGCGGGAGACCTGTGAGTCTGGGACCCCGCAGCTGGGCCGCCCACCCGCCCCTGGCTACGGAGCTTCCCAGGCATCTATGTCTGCTTCCCTCCCTGTTGGTGTGCGTTCCCAGGCGGCAGCCATGCCAAGTCTATGGGCCTTCTAGGGGCCTGGGGGTCAATCACCAGGCTAAAATGGCATTCTTCTAGAAACCTCTTCTGGGAAAAAGACTTTCTGTTCTTCAGATCTGCTCTGTTAGCTGTGATTCAGTTGTGATGTCTGGTGCATAAGCAGTGACCTTGACCCATGAGGTCAAAGCCAAATGCTGAGGAGGGAGGGAGGGAGTCTCAGCTCCCACCTGGACTCCACGGCTCAGGAGCTATTACAGAAAGAAAGACATTCCTGTGTGAGCTACTCTTTACTTTGGGTTTTCTGCCCCTTGCACCTGCCCTCAAATACTAATACCTTGCCCTGACAAGCCTTCCTGTCTCAGCCCAAAGCCCACTGTCCCTTCTCTCAACCAGAGCATGGAGCTGTCGCCTTCTTTGGAGGCTTAGCATTTGTCACCTCCATAAAGTAACATAATGAACATTTCCTGCTTATGAAGTGCCGTAGGCGTCAGCCCCAAGCAAGCGTGCTGTCCTCGATGGAGGAGACATGGCGGGCAAAGCCACGGGAGCAGGCCCGAGGACCCGCCTAGACCCTCTGTGGACACTGTGTCTGGTGTTTCCACAGTTAAGGCGTCAACCCAGGAACCCCGAACCCCAACATCTGCAGTAATCCTGGTCGCAGCCAAGGTTCCTGTGGGGTTGTGGAGAAATCTCCATTCCTCCTTCCTCGGCCTGCTCCCGGCTGCCCTCCCGCTGGGCCTCCACACAAATAGCCCTTCTGAGAGGCTGCCCGGCCCAGGGCATGGCCCCCAGCCTCAGACCCACTCCGCTTTCCTACCTGCTTGATTATCTGCATGGCTAATGTCCACGTCTGGGTCACCACATGTGCGCTTCTCCCCACAACCAAGAAAAAGAAAAAAAAATCCAGGTGGACTTACTAGTTCACTACTCTGTCCCCAGAGCCTGGAGCATGTCTGGCACACAGTGGGCCCTCAACAAACCCTGTTGAGTGAATGAATGAGAGGTGTGGTTGGAGGAAAGGCAAGCGACCACCCCCAGTCACAGCAGCTGGACGGCTCCATCCACACCCCGCAGTGACTGGGAATGGTCCACCGTGAGGGTGTTGCTGGCTGTAGATCAGATGTTTCAACCCGCTCCTCCGTGCTCAGGGAAGCATCGTCCTTGATTAGAACACCCTCAGAGGGTCGGTCATGTTGAATTTGCCTTTGCTCTATTTAGCCTTCAACTCTCTCCAGGTCTACATTTACCCATCCATCCATCCATCACCCACCCACCTGGCCACCTGCCCACTCACCTTCCCACCTGTCCATCCACCCACTATCACTTACCTTTCCATCCATTCGCCCTTCCATCCAGCCATCCTTGCACCCATCCATCCCCCCCACCCCCCATTCGCCCATCCATCTACTCATCCACCCCCCATCCACCCCATCCATCTACTCACCCACCCATCCACCCATCCTTCTACCTATCCATCCACCATCCACCCATCCATGTACCCATCCACCCCCCATCCATCCACCCCATCCTCCCATTCACCCATCCTTCTACTGTTATGCTCAAATTCGGGACCCCCAAAAGGCCACCAGAGACCAAGATTGATGTAAGCAGCAAAGAGGTGTTCATTGGGAGCTAGCTCCTTCCTCTGTGCACACAGCAACTGGTGACGCTGAGAGGCCCCAGCCCAGGGTTTTATACACTCTTTGGGGAAGGCAGGGACCCCACATACATCTCTTAGCAAATCATCACACACCGCAGGAAAATCATAAAACAACTCTAAAACATGATTAGCACATTCACTGGCGGGAACAAAAGTTGGGTAGGGGTGATTGGTTAGTACAAGAGGGGGATTCATTTGAACTGATTGGTTTAAACCGAGAGAGGTGTTCATGCTGAACTACATGGTTTCCCAACATGTTCTCAACCACCATAAACTCCTGGGAGGGTCATCTGGCATCCCAGGTATTTCCCTGTCTCATGCTGATTGGTGGTTGCTAGGGGGTTGCTATGGGTCCCCACCTAGCCTAACTGAGTCAGGGACACCTGGCGCAGCAGATCTCTCCTATTATTTGTAGATAAACAACTCAGCAGGGAGGGTATGTGCCTAGGAGTGCTCTGTGGGTCTTTCCAAGGCAAGGGCCACGCCCCCTTCCTTGGAAGGCTTTGCTCTGGTTTTTCACTACCCATCCACCCACCCATCCACCCACCTATCCATCCATCTGCTCATCCACCTACCCACCCATCCACTGATCCACCTCCCTCTTCCTATCACCTTCACCATGTCCCAGGCTCTGCACATGTCACCTCAGTTTAAGGTAGGGCCAGTACAGGTTTAGCACACAACACCAGGTCCCCACCGGACGTGGCTCCCCTGCTACAGGCCCTCACGGAGCGCTTGCGCAGTTTAGAGACACTGCCAAAGGCGGACCTGCTCCAGGTGCTCGATGACGGCCCGCAGTGGTTCTCACCTCTCCTCCCAGCAGCCAGGAATTGGGCTGGCCGCAGGACCGCTGGTGAGGCTGGCAGCCAATGAGAAGGAGGCGGGTGAGGCTGGCAGCCAATGAGAAGGAGGCTGGTGAGGCTGGCAGCCAATGAGAAGGAGGCTGGTGAGGCTGGCAGCCAATGAGAAGGAGGCGGGTGAGGCTGGCAGCCATCAAGGAACCTCTGCAGCCAGGGACAGGAGTGCTGCGCGCCCGCTCGGCTGTCCAACGCTCTATTGGATGGCCTTGCAGCCCTGGTCACATGTTCCGGTCCTCCTGTTGCAGATGAGGCTCAGGGAGCTCCAACCCGCCCTCCAGCGCTCAGTGAATTCTCCTTCAGGTGGCCACAGCCCTTTTCAGGGGGATGTTCATGGGGAGACCCCAGATGTGATGCCAGGTCCTCCCTCTGTTTGGGCAGCTCTGGGTCCACAAACTGGTCAGGTGTGGGTCTGGGGGGCACAGGTCTCATCTGGGGCCACCAACTGTGGCCATGGCTCAGACCTTTCCGGTGTAGTCCAGAGGTCCTTGCCGGGCCGCGCTGGTTTTGCCCTGGGAACTTGGGATCCGTCAGCCCACCAATCCCTGCTGATGGCACCACTGGTACCGGGTCCTGTGCCTGTTACAGCTGTGCCCGCTGGCCATGTGGTCACTGCTGTCACCAGACCTCTGCCATCCCAGAAACCTGGCAGGACCCCTAAGCCAGGTGCTGAGGCATATTTAAGGCTGCTGGATCCCCATAAGGTGGCTCTGGCCACCCTGGTGAAGAGACAGCAGTGGGGCTGTCACAAGGGGTCGTAGCTAAGGGCGGTCGGTCATAAGTGGTCACTCCACCATGTCCAGCATTTCTGTCTTCTCCACTCCAGTTAGGGGGGGCTCCGCTTTGGCTCATTCTCCATCCACAAGCCAGGGTGGAAACATCAGTCACCCGTGCTGAGGCCACCCCCGAACAAGAACTGCTGCTGCTTGGTCCAGCTTGGTCCAGCTGTCAGTAAACTCAGCCCCAGCAAAACCACGGCCCTCCTTCCTGCCGCACACCCTCCAGGTTCCTGACAAGGTGAAATTGCCAAGCTCTGCACAGGTTTGGGTTTGGGACAGAAGGTTACTCCATCCTGCCCTCAGGGAGCGCTGGACCTGACTCCAGTCTGAAGATCCTGCAGGGCGGTGGGTCTGTGAGGGTCACGACAGCTGCCCAGCCAGTGAGGAGCCCCAGACTTTAGGATATTGTCCTCTGAGGCGCCAGCCACCCGGCCCTGCCGGAGCCCCCCCCACAGCCCAGCCCCTCATGCCCTTCCTTCTCTCCACAGTCGGGACCTGCATCCCAGTCTCGGAGCTGGCCTTCCCTGGGCTCTTCACCGCAGCTGGTCCCAGGTGGCAAAGCAGGTCCTGTTCCCCATGTGCCACAGGTCGCCAGGTCTGCCCTGTCATGTGCTGATTTCAACTGATTTGGTCCCCAGCCGTCCACATAACCAATTCCAGCCTCTCGAGTTTCCTCCAACGGCCACCACCTGCAACCACTCCTGGCCCCCATTCCGATAGAAGGCGATGTTCTTAATTGCAGGGCACAGGAACGGACTCTGGTTGCTTGAGAAGAAAAGGATGTTCCCAGAATGGCTGTGCCAAGAACTGGCCTGTGGCCCGTGAGCTCGGCCCTCCACACGCTGGAGCCGTGCGTCGCGCTCTGTCTGCTGGCCCGGGGTTTGACAGGGTGCGCTCTGCTCCTGTTCAGGACTTGCTTGGTTTTTCAATCTTTGGTGATGAGTGAGACCCATGGGCCTGGGCTGCGTAGGAGCTGGAGGAAGTGAGCAGCTGGCACTTTTGGTTTCTAAAGAGGGGGTGATTCGTGGGGCAGAGGCCCTGAGGAGGGGTTCAGGCGGCGGGGAGGGGCTAAACAATGAAATAGAAGTGCACCATCGACTTCATTGGGGGTCGCACATCTTTCATCTCTTCCAGGCTGGTGCGGAACAAATCCTCCTCTAAACATCTGTCCCTTGTGATTTATTATCTCTGGCCACAAACTTGAGGATGGAGAAGTGCAACTATGTCACCTGCTCTTGGGTCCCCAGATCCTAGCACAGTTGTGGCAAACAATGGGCACACAGTCTGTGGTGTTGAATGACGGAAGGGATCTGTCCTGAGGGGCAAGGACAAGGGTGAGGCCAGACAGGCACTTGCTTCAGGTGCAAAGATTAAGGGGACACCTAAAAAACCCTCAGCGACCCAGATATGTCATCGTTTCATGCAGAATTTTAAAGAAATCAAGATTAGCGCAAATCCACAATGAACCAAATAGCAGCATTTCATGAGATAGGAGGCAGACTTGCGCCTGCTGGGGGCTTCACGGGTGGCCGTGGTCCCAACCTGCAGATGCAGCTCTGCTGTCCCCGTTCCTTCTTTCTTTCATGGCTGAGGTCCCAGGTCTTCCCTCTCCCTGCCCCCAGCCATGAAGCCCCTCTTCCTGGGTCTCCTCCTCTCACCTTAGAGTATCTCGTCACAGTCCACCTCGCTCTCAGCTGCCCCCTTAGCCTTCTCACAGCACAGAGGTCAAGCCACTCTGATGCTCAAAACGTGCCACTGTTCCTGTCCCCAAAGGGGGCTCAGACTCACTAAGGAGACCTGTAAGGCCCTGCGTGGTCTGCCTGGACCCTCAGCCCCCAGCTGCCTGCCTCTTCTCCTTCGCCTCCACACGTCTGACCAGCTTCAAGGTCAGTCTCAAGTTCATTCTGCCCCCGGAGGAATATAAAATGGTACATTTCCTCCAGCCTCTGGAGAAAATGGTATGGCCGTTCCTCAATGCAGACTTATGATCTGGTCCAGCCGGTCCACCTCTAGTGGAGTGTACCCAAAAGAACTGGAAGCAGCATCTCAAAGGGACATCTGTATACCTGGGTTCACAGAAGCATCCTTCATGATAGTGCCAAGGTGGAAGCAACCCAAATGTGCATCTGTGGGTGTGGATACACAAAGTGTGTCCCATCCATACAATGGAGTAATACTCAGCCTTGAAAAAGAAGTTCTATCATGCCCCAACAGGGGGAAGCTTGAGGACCATGCACTAAGTGAAACAAGCCAGACAGAAGAGCATTCTGCTCCACAAGGCCTCAGAGTGGCTGTGTTCATGGGGACAGGCAGAGGCACAGTGGCAGGGTGGTGGTTGCCAAGCCCAGGGGCGGGGAGAGTGGAGAGTTAGCATGTAATGGATACAAAGAGTTTGAGTTTTGCAAGATGCGGAGACCCAGAGGCAGAAGGTGGTGATACTGTCACAACAATACAAATCTGCTAAATACCACTCAAAAACAGAGGTGGTAAGCTTTACGTTATGTGTATTTTACCACAATCTTTTCAAAAATTAGAGAAGAAAATAAAAGATTGCTCTGCGGCCCTCTTGGTGGGAACCGAGCCTTTCCCCCTCAGAATCCATACAGATAGCCTCTCCCCAAGCTCCTGGAGCCAGCCGGGGCTGATGGGCCAAGTCTGTCTACTTTGTTGTTGTTGTTACTGGGGATTGAACTCAGGGGCACTTAACCACTGAGCCACGTCCCCAGCCCTGTTTTGTATTTTATTTAGAGACGGGATCTGACTGAGTTGCTTAGCACCTCGCCATTGCTGAGGCTGGTTTTGAACTCACTATCCTCCTGTCTCAGCCTCCTGAGCTGCTGGGATTATAGGTGTGCTCCGCCACGCCTGGCCCAAGTCTGTCCTAGAGGCCAGGTCTGTCCCGTAGCCACCAACCTGTGCCCCGAGGCCTGGCCAGGTGCCTGGTGTAGCAGATGTTGGTGGTGAACAGGAGGCTCCCGTGCAGCTCCCAAGTGCCCAGTGGCCACTTGGGACTCTGCAGCCACACGCCTGCCCCTTCACCTGCCGCTGTCAGCGGTCAGCACCTGGCACTCAGGTGCCTGAGGGCCATCGGAGGGCATGGGTGCAGTGAGGCTGAAGTGATGTGGCCTGATAGAGACCCCAGGACAGGACGGCATCCGCCCTCCTGCAGGCACAGGGTTCAGCCTGCCCCTCACCAGTTCTGTCTCCTTATCCGCTAACGCGGCCTGGACCAGCCCTGGCTTGGAGGACTGCCCGGCTCGGCTGAGGTGATCCGTGGAAGCTGCTCTGGGTGGTGTGGGGTGGACACGGGGGGGGGGGGGTTCTGCCCAGAGGTCGGCCCTCCCTTTTCTTGCTCAGCAGAACCCTCGACTGCTGTGTGAACAGCGGAAGTTCAGCCATCTCAGAGCCAGAGGAAGGACTGTGATCTGTCTAACCCAACCCCGGCCACCGGACTCCCCAGCACTGGTGGTTTCTCAACATGTGGTCACATGATGTCATGCTGGCTAATGGATTGTTAAGAGAAAGCCAGTTGGGTGCGCAGGGATGTGACAGTGGGAACAATCCCTCAGCAAAAAGGCAGAGACTTCCAGGAAGACAGCACTTCCTCTTTGAATGCAAATGTGATACTTGGAGGGTCAGCAACCATTTTACAATAATGAGGCAATAAAGAAAATGAGGAGGTCAAGAGAAGGCTGGGAACATGGCAAGCCCAGTTGTAAAAGAAAAGCAAATCCCCATTTTGTCTTCTAAGCCTCTGTAAATAGGATTTTTATGTCTCTTGCGCTGAAGGTGTCCCTATGGAACACCCTGCGGCATGGCCGGCCGTGTCAGTATTCCTTTCCAACCTTGGCCGGACGTGCAACTCTCACCTCCCATGTTCTCAAAATGGAGATGGAGCCACCACCCCCTGAAATTTTCTGAGGACAACATGAAGTGGGGGCTGTGACATTACTCCCAGGACAGTGAGGGCTCCTCCCGGGAGGGTGTCACAGGCCTGTCTCCTGCCACCAGGCTCCCTGGGGGAGGGGTGAGCAGCAGAGGGGAAGCCTGGAGAGCAGGCGCTGGGCAGCATCCCCCCCCCCCGCACCCTGCAGAGGGTCCCAGGAGGAGGCCTGACCGCTGGGGCGCATGTCACCCTCCCTGGGCCCTGGGCGCCCCAGGAAAACTGGGTGATCATGGAGGGTCACATGAAAAGCTGGGTGCAGAGCTCTGCCAAGTCAGCTGTGGTAGCCAGTGATCCCAGGGACACAGGTGACAAAGAGCCTCTGAACGTGATGGCCAGAACAAGGAGATGTCACTGTCCCTCTGGGGTCCAAGAGACATTGGTTGGGATCTGAGGCCAGGCGGTCTCTGCTGGGCACTTGTGACCTTGACCTCCAGGCTGGCCTGGCTGCAGGAAGTCATGGGTCTGCAGGGGAAGCCAGAGTGGCCCGGGCAGGAGGCAGGACAGGCAGGGGACATGGTGGTGAGGGACTGTCGGGGGTGGGGGTGAGGGGCCAGGTGCCCTGGGTCCCAGGGGGACTTGAGACCACCCTTCCCCTCCTGGAGAGTCAGGCAGCAACCTGGGAGCAGGCCCTAGGGAGAAGGCTGTGAGGTGGGCAGGCGGGGCTGGGCCTGGGTAAGGCTGCCGGTCAGTTATTCAACAAATTCTTCCTGCGCTCCTACTGTGCGCGGAGCCCTGTGCTGGGCCCTGGGGATGCCAAGGTCCTCTCTGTGGGTGACTCAGATCCTGGTGGGGAGCTGGCCAAGGCAGTGGGTGGGAGAAATACACAGGCCACAGGAGGGTCCATGATGACCTACTGTGTGCCCCACACTGGGCAGCCGGAGTGGGGAGTGGCACTGAGTGTGTCTGCACCCCCCTGGGTCTGTGCACACATCAGCTGTGCGCGGGGAAGGCTTTGCCCCCAAGTGTTCATGGCCGGCAGCCCTGAGTGTGAGCAGGGCGGTGAGTCAGACACTCCTGGTGGGCAGCAGCTGAGGTCGGGGGGACCCCCCTGACACCTGTCCCCGGGGCTCTGGGTGGGGGAGGGCGCCGGACCGCCAAGACTTCATGGGAAGAGGGTCTGGGCCCAGCTGGAGCCCTTGGTGTTTCCCTGGTGACTGACAGCAGGGAGCCGCGGTCCCCTCCCGTGACGGATGCAGAATGTTTTGCTAATCAAGGCGGAAAGCACAGGCCTGGGCCTGCGGTTCTCCCCCGGCTCTTCTCGGCCACCTGTCTGGGGCCTGGGAAGCTTCCAGACTGGGGCTGACCCCGCTCTCCACCCTGCCTCCCAGGAGTCCCAGGTCAGGCCCAGCTCGCTGGCCCCGAAGCCCCCAGGGTGGGTGAGGAGGACAGCACCTGGGACGATGCCATCCAGAGGACCACGACTGAGTGCAAGGGACAGGGCCCTGGGCACCCTCCCCCACAGCAGGGCCCAGGGCTGGGGGTGTCCCTCCTCCCAGGGCCCCTCCTCAGCAGCCGGCCTGGCGGAGGACTTCCGAGAGCCCCGAACAGGCAGCAACGGCAGGAAAAGACCCAACTGGGGAGATGGAGGCCGAGGTGGGGTACTGGTCACCTGGGCCCCTCCGTAAGGTGATAACACAGTCGTCCCCCCCGCAGTGGCCCTGACGCCAGGCCAAGAGCTCTCTGAGACGACTGCCACCGTCCCCTGGTCCCATCGCTCCATGGAGTCTACGTCCTGAGCAGAGTGAGGGGTGCCGTCGCCAGCCACAGCCCCCCACACCTTCTGCGGGCTGCCTGACCCCCCACCCCCACCTGGGTCCAAGCCCTGCCCTGTGGCCGCAGCTCCAGCCTAGGGAATGCCCTCCCCTGCCCTCTTCGGTGTCTCAGCAGCAGGAGGTAAAGCACCCAGGGCCTCCCTGGGGTCAGGGTGGGCAGCGCCTGGTCACTCCCACGACCCCCAAGAGCTCCCTGGAAGCTGTGGGTGGCCAGAGGTGGGGTCATGAAGGCATGGCCTCCTGGGTCCATGAGTGGGGGACTGCCCCTCCTCCCACAGCACCCCAGAGGCTCCTCACAAGGTCCCCTGGTTCTAGATCAAGGTCCCCACGCAGCTGGAGAACCAGCTCTACCTTCTGTCCTCTGAGCAGCAATTTGAAGAAAAAGTCCGAGCTCTGACCTTGAGGCGGAAGCAGAGAGGCTTGGGGCCAGTGGTACCCTGAAGGCTGTTGGGCCTGTGTAACGGCATGTGCCATCTCCTCAGGCCGACACTCATCACGGGAGGTTCTGCAGGACGTCTCCAGAACGTTCCAAGACCTGTACGCCCCGCGGCCCCCACTGACAGGACTCGAGAGGACTTGGAGTTACTGATAGGGCCATGAGCAGGGAGGACGGGCCACAGAATCACAGGTCCCACCTCCAGCGGGGACCCTCAGCTACCCACTGGCCAGAGTGTCATTCCTTGTGTCTGCTGCCAGAGCCCGGGTGCCATCTGCCCAAGGACTGACTTTCTAAAATGCCACACCTGGGTGGCCCCGAGCAGGCATGCCCTTGGTGTCTCCAAATGGTGCAGGACTCTGTCATCTTTGGATTCGTTTCTGAGAAAACACAATGAAGCATTTCTCATTTTTTTGGTTCTCAAAGTGACCAACATGCAGTAGGTGAGCCCAACCCCAGTGTGTTTCTCACCTGCCCCCAGGTACCAAGGGCTCTCTTCATTCCTTGGGCCTGTTTTCCAGGTGCCTTGAGACTTCAATGAGTCATATCTTAGCCAAGGTTCATCTCCCCTCCCTCAAGCTGGTCCGCCCTGGTCCAGGACGTCTGAATCCACGTCAGGTGCTGGGCGCCGTCCACACGGGTCCCAGGCTTTCCCCTGGATCCCGCCCGCCCGCTGGCCCTGCACCCGGCTGCCACGGGGCTGCTCCTTTCTTTGCGGTTCTGCGGGTGGAACCCAGGACCTGTGCAGGCCAGGCAAGGGCTCTACCACCCAGCCACACCCTCAGCCCCTTTTACGTTTTATTTTGAGGTAGGACCTTGCTGTGTTGCTGAGGCTGGCCTGAGCTTGAGACCCTCCGCCTCAGACCCCCCCAGGTGCTGCGATAACAGGTGGGCACCTTCGAGGCCGCTTATGCTAATCCAACTTTTTACGTTGAGATTATTGTAGATTCACTCGCAACTGTAAGAGTAACACAGAAGGATCCTGCTCACCCAGTTCCCCCAGTGACAACATCTTGCAAAACTAGAAAAAGATGCCACCACCTGGTGCTGACATCGACACAGGCAAGATCCAGAACGTTCCCAGCAGCCAAGGATCCCTCCTGTCGCCCTTACACCCCTCCGTCTGCTCTCCAGACCCTGCGCCTCGCGACCCTGGCAACCGCGATCCCGTTCTTGGTTTCTGTGAATTTGTCACTTCAAGAGTGTTCGTGCATGGCCTCACACGGCGTGTGACCTTTCGGGGTTGCTTTCCCACCCAGACTAACCCTCGCGGGAGCTGCCCGCCCCAGCTCTCTGCTTTGGATTGCTGAGGGGCGTTCTCCGTTCCGCAGTGGGGTCTGTGGGTGCAGGATGGCGGCCATCTCCAGGTCTGGGGAGTTAGCCACTCCCGCTCAGGTTTTCCTGGGAACATAAGCTTTCCCTTCTCTGGGAGGAATGCCCAGCAGCGCCATTGTGTTTAATTTTTAAAGAACCTGCCAAACGGTTCTCCAGAGTGGCTGCTCTTCTCTGTTCCACCCGCAGCTCCGACACAGCCCGCTCCTCCCCTCTTGCCAACATTTGGTGCGTCACTGTTTTTGGCCTCAGCCCTTCTGATAGGTGCGTAATGATGCCTCGTTGTGGCTTGAATTTGCATCTCGCTAATAATTAATGAGGTTGAACATATTTTCATGTGCTTAGCTCCCATCTGCAGACCCCTCCTCCCTGACATGTCTCTACACACTTGCTCATTTTCTAATTGGATTTTCCTGCTGCTTCTTTCAACTGCTGAGTTTTGAGCGTTCTCTATGTCTTCTAGATACTGCTCCTCCGTCAGTTAAGGGGGATGGAATCATTTTCTCTCCATCTGAGGTTTGTCTTTTTGTCCTTTTAATAGGGTCTTTCATAGAGCAAAAGTTTACATTTTTGGCTGGGCACCGTGGTGCACACCTGTCGCCCCAGCAGCTCGGGAGGCTGAGGCAGGAGGATCTTGATTTCAAAGTCAGCCTCAGCAACTTAGTGAGGCCCTAAGCAACTCAGTGAAACCTGGTCTCAAAATAAAATATAGAAACAGACTGAGGATGTGGCTTAGTGGTTAAGTCACTCTGGGTTCAATCCCTGGTGCCCCCACCCCAAATAAATAAATAAAATAAACTTTGGTGAAGTGCATTTATCAATCTTTCCTTTCATGAATCACACTTTTGGTGTCAAGTGTGAGAACTGTTTTCCTGGCACAAGACTCTAAAGATTTTCTCCTATTTTTTTCCCTGAAAGTTGTATGTTTTTACATTTTACATTTAAGATCATGATTCATTTTGAGTTATTATTTTTTTCTTTTTTTGTACCGGGGATTGAACTCAGGGGCACCCTACCACTGAGCCACATCCCCAGATCTTTATTTTTTTTAATTCTTGAGTTGAGACGGGGTCTCCCTAAGTTGCCTGGCTGCTCTCAAGTTTGCGATCCTCTTGCCTCAGCCTCCTGAGTAGCTGGGGAGACAAGCCTGTGCGTGCCACGGAGCCGGCTCGCTGACGTTGTTAAGCGAATCTCATTAAATCTGTGTGTCGGTTTGAAAAGAATTGACATCTTTACTAAGTGGAGCCTTCCAGTCTGTTAACGTGGGCCGTCTGCTTGTCTTCGATTTCTTTCATCAGTGTTTTGGAGCTGTCACTGTGCAAATCCTGTGTCCCTGGTTTTTATAAATTGACACTTACGCATTTTATTTTATTTTTTGAGTTGCTGTAAGTGATAATTTCAGGAGTGCCAGGGATTGAACCAGGGGCGCTTGACCACCAGCCACATCTTCAGCCCTACTTATTTATTTACTTATTATTTTAAGACAGGGTCTCCCTAAGTAAGTGGCTGAGGCTGGCGTTGAACTTGCATTCCTCCTGCTTCAGACCCCCGAGTTGCTGGGTGACAGAAGGACACCACCATGCCCAGCTGCAAGTGACATCTTTAATTTTGGTGACCATGGGTTCATTGATGGAATGATTTTGCATATACTTTTTCTGTATTCTGCCCTCTTGCTGAACTCACTTATTAGTTTTGGGAGGTCTTTTTAGGTTCCCTGGCATCTTCTATGAAGACGGTCACGCCCTCTGTGAGTAGGAACACTTTTACTTCTTGCTCCTGCGCTGGCTGGAACCTCTGGCTCTGTGCTGACTGCAGGGAGAGCCGGCACTGGGGGAAGCATTTGGCCTTTGATCACTGAGAGCGGGCGGCAGTGTGGTTCTGTTTGGAGGAGGTTGAGCAGTTAGATGGATGGTGACTCCCCAGAGGCAGTCTGAAGACAGAGAATGTTGTCTCCTCCTTTTGCCTGAGACCCGTGTTTCCTTACTGGACCCTGAATTCCTTGAAGACCAGGTACACCTAGTTCATTTTTCTATTGTCACATCATAAGATAACTATTGCTTTTGATATCAGAGCCAGGTGAGCCCTCCATGCATACAATACATCTTCAATCTCAAACAGTAACAACAACAACAACAACAAAAGGAAATTTCTCCTCTATTCCTGCCTCCCCCCATTGAGTACTAGGGATTAAATTCAGGACCTCATGCATACTAGGCAAGTGCTCTACCATTTATCTATGTCCTCTATCTTTTTATTTTATTTATTTATTTAATTTAATTTAAAAACAGAGTCTCACTAAGTTGTCCAGGCTAGCCTTGAACCTGAGAACTTTCTGCCTCAGCCTCCTGACTAGCTGTAAGTACAGGCATGTACTTCCATGCCTGGCTTATGTTTTGGGAGAGGTTTTATCATGAATGGGTGGTGGATTTTGTGTAGAGTTGGTACTAATTCTTTGTTAAATGTTTGGTAGAATTGTCTTCTTTAAAAATATTTTTGATTTATATATGTATTTTTAGTTATCAATAGACGTTTATTTTTCTTTAAATTTAAAAACTTGCAGTGCTGAGAATTGATCCCAGTGCCTCACACATGCTAGGTAAGTGCTCTACCACTGAGCCACAACCCCAGTCCTGTAGGATTGTCTTTTGAAACCATTTGGGCCTGGAGACTACTTTTAGGGGAAGTTTTAAATTACAAAGTCAATTACTTAATGTTTCTAGGATTTTTCAAACTATTTCATATTAGGTGAGTTGTGAGAGACCTTTTTTAGAAACTGGTGCATTTCATGCAAGTTGTTAACTGTACGTATGTAGGTAGTGCATGGTGTTATTTTATTATCCCCTCGACGTCTATAGGGTCTGTAGTGATGTCTCCATGCTTCATTCTAGATGTTGGAATCTGTCTCTTTTCCTTCATCAGTCTTACTAGGGGCATGACATTTTTATTGATCTTTACAAAGAACTAGCGCTCTGTTTCACTGATTTTTTTTATTTGTTCTAGTCAGTAGTACATGACAGTAGAATGCATTTTGATGCATGATACATCAATGGAGTACAACTTCTCATTCCTCTAGCTGTGTTTCATTGATTTTCTCTACTGTTTTTCTATTTTCAGTTTCATTGATTTCTGCTCTTATCTCTACCAGTTTCGTGCTTTGTTTATTGATTTTATTTTGTTCTTCTTTTCCCACTTTGTTCTTGAGACTGAATGCTTGTTCTACAGTGTGCAGTCAGTGCTAGCCATCTCTCTATCAGCATCGTTTGGACCTGCCTTTCAAATTTTGCTTTGTGATGCTTTCATTTTTATTCAGTTCATTGTATTGTTGGATTTCCTTTGAGAATTCCTGGGGCTGGGGATGTGGCTCAAGCGGTAGCGCGCTCGCTTGGCATGCATGCTGCCCGGGTTCGATCCTCAGCACCACATACAAACAAAGATGTTGTGTCTGCCAAAAACTGAAAAATAAATACTGAAATTCTCTCTCTCTCTCTCTCTCTCTCTCTCTCTCTCTTAAAAAAAAAAGAGAGAATTCCTCTTTGACCTGTGGAATATTTAGAAGTGTTTTGTTTTAATTTTCAAATATTTGAAACTCCTGTTATCTTTCTCCCATTGATTCCTAGTTTGATTTCACAGTTGTCAGAAAACACAATATAAGTTCTGTTATTCCAAATCTACTGAGGTTGGTTTCATGGTTAGGGAACACATATCTTGGTATACATTCCAAAGACACTTGAAAGGAACATGGAGCCTGCTGTTGCAGGGTGTGGTGTTCTGTCAATATTGGCCAGATGCAGTCAGCTGACGATGTTGCTGAGTTCTATATCCTTGCTGATTTTATTTCTAGTTTTTCTATCAATTATTATGAGAGGGTGTGGCAGTCTCCAAATATAACTGAGGCTCTATTTCTCCTTAATCCTCTCAGGTCTTGCTCTGCACCTTCTACAGTTTTGTTGTGTGGCACACACATGTTGGAGTTGCCGAGTCTTGGAGGAGTCCTCTCTGCCTCTGGCAATTACCTTTGCTTGAAAGAAACTCAATCCAACGCTAATACAGTCCCTTCTGATTTTTGTCATTAACATTTGTATAATATATTTTTCCCATCCTTTTAATTTTTACCAGGTTTTTTTTACCTAAAGTGAATTTCTTGTAGACAGTATGCAGTTAGGAAATGTTTTTCAATCACTCAGCCAGTTTCTGTCTTTAAGTCATGTATTTAAACCATGATCTAACGTAATTTTTGTCAGGGTCACAAGAATTCTGTCTTGCTTCTGTTTTTCTATTTACTCTCTGTTTCACTTTTTTCATTTTCTCTCTCTTGTTTTCTATTGGATTACTTAAATGTTCTTTAGAATTCCATTTTGATTTTTTTTAGAATTTAAAGTGTTCCTTTTTTTAAAAAAAATTTGGTTATAGATGAACACAATATTTATTTTATTTATTTATTTTTTATGTGGTGCTGAGGATCAAACTCAGTGCTCCACGCATGTGAGGCAAGCGCTCTACCACTGAGCCACAACCCCAGCCCTCAAGTGTGTATTCATGTAGTGTTTCAGTAGTTTCTCCAGGTGCATGTTCATAGATATAGATAGAACTTGTTGTGATCTCCAGACGTCACATTGTATCAGTTTCAGCACAGTGTGCACACCTCACCTCCCTCTGAGTCCTTCACTCTCTCATTTATAATGTAATTGTCTTAAATATTTCCTCTAATTCCTCCAAGAACTGTATCAGATGATTTTTGCTTCAACTTTCGCTCTGTGGTTTTACACGCTGTGTTCTTCCTGTGCTTCAAGAATATTCTCCCATCGTTTCCTCTCTGTCTGAAGAAATGTAGCTCTGATTTACAGTAGGTTTGCTTTTCCTTCACTCAAGAGCGCCTTGATTTCATTCCTGAAGGATAATTCTGGGGACCCAGGACTTGGATGTGGTTCTCTCAGCTCTTGGGAGATGTAGTGCCACTTCCTCCCGGGCGCCATAGTCTCCTGTGAGAAGTCACCGTCCTTCTTGGTACTTCCCTGTGGGTCAGCTGCCATTTCTCTTTTGCTGCCTTCAAGACTGTTTTTCTTTGTTTTTAGTTTTCAGGAGCAGTCTGACTCTGGTGTGAATTTCTTTGGGTTGACATTGTTTGGGATTTCCTTACCCCCTTTATTCAGTAGACTCATGTCTTTTGACAAGTTTTTTTTTTTTTATTGTTTTGTTTGTTTTTTTGGTACTGGACATTGAACGCAGGGGCACTTAACCACAGAGCCAAATCACCGGCCTTCTTCTGTATTTTATTCAAAGACAGGGTCTCACTGAGTTGCTTAGAGCCTTGCTAAGTTGCTGAGAATGGCTTTGAACCTGGGATCCTCCTGTCTCAGCCTCCCAGGGGCTGGAATTACAGGCATGGGGCACCATGCCTAGCCTTGGTTTCTTAACTGTGGGATATAGGAGGAAAATGAGAACAAAGTTTCAGGAAGCTCACCTTCCTGTTGCTCTTTGGGCCTGAGATCCTCATCTGCCTCCTCCTCCCCTGAATCTCCTCCTGCTGGTTTTACATGCTGTGTCTAGAATCTTTAATTGTACTTAATGGGAGGAATCAAACTAGAGTATGCTTGTGTATCTGCCTTAAAGAAAAATGGGACAGGGCTGGGGATGTGGCTCAAGCGGTAGCGCGCTCGCCTGGCATGCGTGCGGCCCGGGTTCGATCCTCAGCACCACATACCAACAAAGATGTTGTGTCCGCCGAAAACTAAAAAAATAAATAAATATCAAAAATTCTCTCTCTCCTCTCTCACTCTCTCTTTTAAAAAAAAAAACTGTTTAAAAAAAAAAAAAGAAAAGTGGGACAACTGGGCACGGTGGTGAACACCTATAATCCCAGTGGGTTGGGAGACTGAGGAAGAGAATCACAAGTTGGAGACCAGCCTCAGCAATGTAGTGAGGTCCTAAGCAACTCAGGGAGACCCTGTCTCTAAACAAAATACAAAAAGGGCTGGAGATGTGACTCAGTAAGTAAGTGCCCCTAGGTTCCATCCCTGGTACAAAAAAAAAAAGTGGGACAGTGTTGTGGCCTTTGGCTTCTGGGTGTTCCTGAAGATGTCATGCTCAAATCACAGCGTCAGGGAGAAGAAATTTTTGAGGAGGAATTAGATGAGGAAAATGTGATTTTATCCTGGTCCCAGTTACGAAGGATCCTAAAAAAGAACATCTAATGAAAACACACGTTGCTTGAGCTGCAGGTTCAAACACGCAGCTCACCTCCTGCCAACAACTGAACAATTCAAAACTCACCCAAAACTTCACTGTAAAATGCCAGCCCGGCCCTTGCTGACCATTTGCCTCCGATTAATAAGGTGTCTTGGGACACTTTGTGGAAATGGTGCCTGCACTTTAATTTGAGTACCAATATCCAGAACAGAGGTTCCTTTGAAGCCCCAGAGGCATGAATCCCCCGAAAAAAAATAGGGTATTCCTGCAACATTGCAGGAGGCCCACTGAAGCCATGTTCCAGGAAATGCAAGGCAGTGGCCAAGGCAGTGACCGAGACAGCGGGGCTTCAGGAAAGTTGTAAGATTTCCTGAGGTTAAGAAAGAGGAAGAGGGCTGGGGACATAGCTCAGCTGGTAGAGTGCTTGCCTTGAGTGTACAAGGCCCTGGGTTCAATCCCCAGCACCACACACACAGACAGACACAGACAAGACAGAGGAAGAGACTAACCTAGTTGAAGTAGAAGCTTTAGCTCAGGACTCCATGTTGGCATATTGGCCAAGAATTGCTGCCAGAGCCGGTCAGGGCGAGGCTGTGAACTGGGTCCATTCTTTCTTCTGTAGAGGCCTCTGGTGTGGGGTGGTGTGTGGTCTTTGGCCAGCTTCTCTCTGCAGATTGTCACAGGTTGGGTTCACCTGTGGTTCCATGCAGGTCAGACCTGGTCCCTGACGCTCCCAAGAGGAGGCAGTCATGAATAAAGCTGCTCTAAACAAAAGAGAAACTATGGGGGACGTAAGAATCACGTCGCTGAACGGCCCTTCCCACCCCCAGACCTGGCCAAGTCAAGGGAGCAGTGACCCAAACCTGGGCTGGACTGTCCAGACACACGTTATCTGGGAGGGCACCGGCCACCTCCTATGCACCTGGGGACAAGGGCCAGAGGGTGTTCTCCGTAGGAAGCCACCTTCTTACAGATACGGCTGGACAGTTGCTGGTCACACAAGCCAATGCTGAGGATGTCACTGTTTCTGCAGCCTGACATGTGACATCCCCCTCAGTGGCAATGGGGACAGAGCTGAGGGCACTGTGGAAAGGACATGTGTCACTCATCCAGCCAGCCGCCCTGGACAAAAGGCACGAGGGAGAGGAGCAGTGCTGGGCCATGCACCTGGAGGGACGGAGAGGCTCTGTCAGGGGGTCCCCGTGACCTCTTTTGGAGCAGCAGCTGATCTCTTGTAAGCTGTGCTCAGTAAATCCCGTGTCAGCCACGTGTGGTGGCGCACACCTGTCATCCCAGCGACTGGGGAGGCTGAGGCAGGAGGATCGCGAGTTCAAAGCCAGCCTCAGCAACTGAGCGAGACCCTAAGCAACTTTTGGAGACCCTGACTCAAAATAAAACACTAAAAAGGCTGGGGGTGTGGCTCAGCGGTCAAGTGCCTCTGGGCTCAATCCCTGGTGCCAAAACCAGCAAAATAAACAGAGGAGAGGACTCAGGCTGGAGGTCATTCTTGGAGGGGGAAGGGCTCGTGCCTGGGTGGGCAAGGGAGCTTCCCCGGCCCTGGTTCCGCCCCCACTCTTCACCTGGGATCTGGTTACACCTGTGTGTTTAGCATGGGAAGAGTCACTGTGCTGGACCCGCACAAGATGGTCCCCTTTCTTTATATACATATTACTCTTCAATAAAAAAGATGAAGTAATAATCATGGTGATGGTAATGTGGGACGTGGTCCCTGTGAGGTCCTCCTTGGCAGTTCCCACCAGCTTCCCTTGGCACCGCCCCACGGCTCCTTCCAGAACGGTGGCCAGTTCCCTGAGCAGCCGCGCCTGTGGCGCTCCCTCAGGCACCGGCAGACCCTGCCCTCTGGCCACCCCAGGACGCTCCCCCTCTGGGGCCGGAGAGGTGGCCACTCCCTCCTCAGCAGGCTGTGGGCACCCTTCTCGGCCCTTGTCCAGTGCTGGTCGTTGGGTGCAGGGCAAGCGCCGTCCTGAACAGGACAGGAGCGAGCGGGTTCCTTCATAGATCTTAAAATAATCCCAGCAACAAATAGATGGTGGCGAATGCGATAAACGCTCAAAAGCCAAGTCAAGACCAGCGTTTGGGGAACAGTGGTGGCTTCCTAGGTCTGACCTCCAACAGGCAGAGCCAGCCTGGGAAAGGGCTGGGGCCCTCGGCCGCACAGACCCAGCCACGTTGGGTGCCCAGGACCTTCGTTCCTTCTTCCCTGAGAGGAGGAGTCTGAACTCAGGGGCGCTAGACCACTGAGCCACACCCCAGCCCTATTTTGTATTTATTTAGGGATAGGGTCTTTTTTTTTTTTTTTTTTTTATTGTAGGGACAGGGTCTTGCTGAGTTGCTTAGGGCCGCCCTGGCTGGCAATCCTCTTGTCTCAGCCTCCCTAGCTCCGGGGATTACAGGCATGCGCCACTGCGCCTGCTACTGCCAGATGTTTTGCAAATACTATCACACTCGTGTCTGTAGGGGTCTGTTCCAGCAGCCCCGCCCTGAGGTTCGCAAAATTTATGAAGGTGTGATATTTGCATCAATCCACACCAAGCCTCCTGTGTGTTTTCCATCCTCTCTAGATTGTTTTTAATACCTAGTGCCAAATAAACGCTGAGAAATGGTCCTTTGCTGTCTTGACCTATGGAGTCCACACAGGTTCAGTGCAGATGCAGATGCAGGGTCCGGATGCCCACCCAAGGTCACCCGCCCTCCGGAGAGTCCTAAAGCCTGCAGGGTTGGAGGAGGTGGAACTGCGTTTCTAAAAGCTCCCTCTAGCTGCGGAGGGCGGGCAGACAGGCCAGGAGGAGGGTGAGGCGACCTGGGCAGCGGGTGTGGGGCACACAGAGGGCAGAGATCCAGAGACACTTCAGCAGCAGAATTGATGGGAAACATTTGTCACCTTGTGTCATGACAGAGATAGGAGATGTGCTCAGTGACGCGGTGAGGGGGCCACAAGGCGGCTCCCCGGCCTCCAGCTGGTGGGGGACTGACGCAGGCTGGCCGCCTGCAGCCAAAGGCAGCTTTGTCCCGCGGCCTGCTGGTCAGAGATGCTCGGGGGTCACCGTCAGGACACCGGAGAGAGCATCCAGTGTAGAATCTGAGTCTCCCATGGCAACGGGGACACAAATGTCCCCCCCACATGCAGCAGGCGGGTCCCATGAAGACCCTGCACCCCAGATGGGCTGGCAGCTGTGGGATCTGGGCCCAGCAGGAGGGACAATGCCCGCCTGTCTGAGCCGCCTTGGCACCGCGGAGAAGAGAAAGCGGGGAAGTGTCCCGGCCTCTGCTGAGCAGCAGGGACAGCAGGGACAGCAGCCTGGGACTTGAATTCTCCCAGACAGCAAGGGCCCCATGTTGGCACACCCCCCACAAACTGTTTCAGTGTTTACTTGGACGAGTCCCCGAGGCTTTGCTGCCGAGGCCTTGGGCTCAGGTCGTACGACGGGGCGATGCCACCGTGGTAGCTGCCCTCGCTGTGTGGCAGGTCACTTCTACTCCATGCAGTGTCCTAGCAGCTCCACGTGTGGGAAGTGACACTCCTCCCAGTGACCAGCGGAGGGATTAGTTTCTTCATTGTGCGAATGAGGATACTGCCTTGCCCAGGTTCATGCAGACAGAGTGACCGAGGGAGGACTTGAACTTGGGCCAGCTGGATCAGACAGACCTTTACTCTCTGCCTCTCGGAGAGAGGAGGCTGTGGGGAGATTTGAACATCCTAAAGGAGGTGACAGACGGGGCCTCATCCCCACGGTGCTCTGTGTAATAATGGGAGTGGCTCTGGCTGCCCTGTGGGGATGGGGAATTCATTCTCTTTCTCTCTCTCTCTTTCTTTCTGTGGTACTAGGGATCAAACCCAGGGCCTCATATATACTAAGCAAACACTTTACCACTGAGCTACATTCACAGCCCTTCGTAAATTTTACTCGGAGACAAGGTCTTGCTAAATTGCTGAGGCTGTCCTCTAACTTGTGATCCTCCTGCCTCAGCCTCCCAAGTCACTGGGATTACAGGCATGTGCTGCTGCATTCCGCTAAGGAAGGAATCTTAAAAGAGCCCAGGTTTATACCGTGACCTTGCCCCACCTCGCTGGGTGACCTTGGGTGAGTCACTTTCTTGGGCCTCAGCTTCCTCTGCATCTGAACAATGGGATGATCTCTGCCCAGCCATGCTCCCTGTGACCCGGGGGAGGAAGGGTGTGGAGTATGGCCCAGCTGAGCCTGGGCAAGGGGTTATGTGCTTCTGGCATGTGCCACCGGAGGACCCCCTGGAGCCTAAGCGGGCCTTTCCCTTTTCCCTCTTGGCCTGTGGGCAGACTCAGATGTCCCCCACCCTGCCCTTTCCCGGCTTGGTCTCCAGCTCCCACGTGGCCGGGCCAGCTGGGCAGCTCGTACTGGTAGCTGGAAATATCCCTGATGGGAGATTCCCTGTTTCTGGTGCTCAACCACTTCCAGTCTGACAGAGCCCACAGTCTCTAGAAGGTTCTGTGGGTGGAGCCAAGATGCCCCTGGGTCTTGCCTGCTGTTCTTGGTGTGTCCTGTGGTAAAGGACAGCCGTGGGGGGCTGGCCCTGGCACCCACTCCCTTTCCGCTCTCTTAACAGGACCCTTGTGGGGAAATGTGAACACAAACGTCGCTTTCCTGTCCTTGGGTTCAGAGCCAGACTGCTGAGATGCCTCAGCCTGATGCCTCCATTTTCCAGATAGGGAAACTGAGGCTCAGTCCTCTCCCTCTGTGTCTGCTGTGCGCTGACTCAGGCAGAGGGGAAGGGGGTGAGGTCAGTTGTGCCCAGAGTCCCCAGGCCTCAGACCCGTGGCCAGGCTTTCTGGGGGGACCCCTCTCCGCCCCACACCCAGTTTATCTGAGGACAGGGCCGTAGTGCTGACCCTGGCAGAGCACCACCCTCCACAGCTCCTGCTTGCCCACGAGGTCGAGTCCAAACACCTATCCCGACACCCTGGACCTCTTCTCCATCTGTCCTTTCTTTCTTTCTTTCTTTCTTTTCCCCCTAATATTCATTTTTAGCTGTAGTTGGGCACACACCTTTATTTCATTTATTTGCTTTACGTGGTGCCGAGGAGCGAACCCAGGGCCTTGCACGTGCTGGACGAGCGCTCTACCACGGGGCCCGGCCCCAGCCCCTGTCACTGGTTCTCCACCACGAACCTCAGCCCAGTCCTTGGTGTTGGTGGCAATAAGCTATTTCCCATAATGCACAAAGGCTCTGGTGACCGTCTAACCTCCCGTGGGTCTCGGGTGGGGAGGGTCCAGCTGCGTGGCTCAGGGTCTCACCGGGTCAGGGTGGCGCGGGGCCTCTCTCCTTCCAGCTGGGCCTCTGGGGGCGAGGGTGGAGCCTGGGGGCTCAGGGCTCCTCCAGGGCTCCGTGACGCTTTCAAAATCCAGCTACGGAGGGTGCAGCGTCACCTCCACCAATGTCCCAGGGTGACGCGGTGTGTCACAGCCTGTGGGCTCCTGTGGGCTCCGGACGGGAATGACTTCTTCTGGGTGGAGGAGTGGAAGGCTCAAGGCAGAGGCTTCCAACTCCCGGGCTTGAGGAATCCTCCTGCCTCAGTCTTCTGAGCAGCTAGGGGGCAGCTGGGGGGCCCTGGGCTCAATCCTTAGGTCTCCTTGCCCCAGGGTGACCTCATCCTGTCTCAGGGGTTATCACCCAGGAAGCCAATGACACACACATGTGTGTCCTCAGCTGGGACCTGAACTGCAGGCTGTTTCACGCCAGCTCAGCTCCTGGTCACCCCCAGTGTCTGCTCCCCCAACCTGCTCCTCCTGGCCCCGGCCCCCTCCTCAGCCCTGGCTGCCTGCTTCCCCCTACAGGCTGCTTGGCATCCAGGGACGGGCCTGGGATACCTGAGTCACCTCCGGCTAAAACCCTCACAATGGCCCATGAGCAACAGGGTCCCAGGCTGAGCCTGCCAGTGTGGCCCGTGGAGCTCTGGGAACGCAGCCCCTCTGCCAGAGCCCCTGCTCACACCTGCCTCTGCCACCCATTCCCTTCAGGTGTTGATCCAATGCTGCCACCACCCCCAGCGCCCCAAGGGAGCTGACCCTGAACTCCCCACCCCCATCCTCCTCCCAGCACTTACCCCCCCTCGGGCCCACTGTGGCTGCTCATTCGGGCATTTCAATGGGGCTGCCTGCAGCATCCCAGGTGACGTGGCTCACTGCAGAGCCAGGGTCATTGTAGGGTGGGTGGGTGAGTGGATGGGTGGATAGTGGGTGGATTGGGTGAGTGGGTGAATGGGTGGGTGGATGGGTGGGTGGATGGGTGGGTGGATGGATGGGTGGGTGGGTAGGTGAGTGGATGGGTGGATAGTGGGTGGATGGGTGAGTGGGTGAGTGGGTGGATGGGTGGATAGTGGGTGGATGGGTGGATGGGTGGGTGGGTGAGTGGATGGGTAGACACATGAGGGGGTGGATGGGTGAGTGCTAACCAACCCCTGCACTCTTTCCCAAGGAATTCCCACTTGGATTCCAAATGACCCACAACCCCAGACTTCCCTGGTGCCTTGGAGCCTGCTTGTCATTCTTGCTCTGGCCCCAAGGGGACCCCAGCGGCTCACTGTTTCCTACCAGCCCCCCATGGGTACCTGCTCCTCCCCCAGCCTCTGTGAGTCCTCCCCTTCTCCCCAAAGCCCTCTTGGTCCCTCATCTCTTTTCCTTGATGCCCTCCTCAGGGGACCCTGTCCTGCTTTGTGCCTGTGTCACTAGTGACCCGTGACTGTCCCACTCTGTTTCATTCAGCAGAGCCTCAGCACACAGCAGGAGCATACTCAGTGTTTGCTAACTTGAGTTAAACACCCGGTCAGTGCTTTCCAGTAGGGCCTTAGTGTCTTTCAAATCATGTGTATTTGTTCCTGGTTTCTCTTTCATTTGTGTTACATTTATCTCCTTTTTCTGAGTATAAAACCAACAAGTGCTTATTGCAAAAAATGTTGAAAATACACAAGAGTATAAAGGGAAAACAGGATTAGTTAGGACTTAGCAACTTTGATGGGTTTGCTTCAACTTTTTTTTTTTTTTTTTTTTTTTTTTTGGTACCAGCAATTGAACCCAAGGGCACTTAACCACTGAGCCACATCCCCAGTCCTTTTTTTTATATTTTATTAGAGGCAGAGTGTTGCTTAGGGTCTTACTAAGTTGCTGAGGCTGGCTCTGAACCCGTGATCCTCCTGCCTCAGCCTCCCAAGCCACTGGGATTACGAGTATGTGCCACAGAATCTGGCTGCTTCAACTTTTTCTTCTAGGGACACTTTTTAAAAATTTTTAATCTTAGACAGTGACCATTTCCTATGTCATCATTATTCTTCAAAAATGTCATATATCGGGCTGGGGATGTGGCTCAAGCGGTAGCGCGCTCGCCTGGCATGCGTGCGGCCCGGGTTCGATCCTCAGCACCACATACAAATAAAGATGTTGTGTCCACCGAAAACTAGAAAATAAATTTAAAAAAATGTCATATATCATGGCTGCATAATACTCCCTCATTTTATCCTAATTTATTTGACGGAGATGTCTGTCTCCATCCTCCACCCTGAGCCCTCCTCCCCTGAGGGCCCAGCTTGACAATGGAGGCGATTTCCCAGAGGAGGGTGAACAATGCGCTGGCCACGTGCACCCAGTAGGGTGGGGCTCCGGGCCTTTTCCTCCAACTGTCCTTTAGACAGACAGAGAGATGGCCAGACAGACAGGACAGGCAGATGAGAGGCACCAGGGGAAGGGGGAGGCTTGGGTGGGGGATCTGGCCTTTCTGGGGGAGGTCAGGGGATGGGGAAGGGGTTGCTGGGAGTAGGAAGCTGTGCTGGGGCCAGGGAGGCTCCTTCTCTTAACAAGAGGCCGATGGTCGGTCGCAGAACCCGGGCCAACATGGCTGAGCCAGAGGGACCCTGTGGTGCCGTTCTGAGATGGTCAAGGGGAGAGGCTGAGACCTATGGTTGGGACACCCCCTGGCTAAAGTGAGAAGAGTTTCCTGCCTCTGCGTGTGGCCTGGACCAAGGCTGCCCTGGTCTCTGTCCCCAAGCCACCAGGAGCTACTGACATGGGAAATGGAGCACCTGGTGCAGACCCTCTGAGGGTCTCTAGGACAGAACAGCGGGGCCAGGACAGCAGAGGGAAGAGGAGGGTCCAGAGGCTGGTGTCCCAGGCTGGGCTCCAGATGCGCCCACCTGACACAGCCCCGTCCCTCCCTCTCCTGGGAAGGTGGAGGTGCCAGGGTCCAGGGCCACCTGCCTGCAGCTGTCTCTGGGGGAGGGGGCTCTCTGAGAGAGACCCCGGGGGGGAGCGGGGGGAGCTACAGTAGCTCTGCTTCTTCCCACAGTGCTTGGGCTCCTGTGGATCAGAAACCAGGGACAAGAATGGCCCCAGGTGCTGGGCAGGCTTGGGGGGAAGGCAGCAGATTCTTGGGATCTGGACCCAGATTTCCCTCCAGGCCCCATCCCCCACCCCGGGCCCTCCCAGGAGCAGCATGGAGCCCGGTCCCTGCCCCGCTGCTCGCCTTGCGGCCCCCAGCCCAGGTCAGAACCCTGCAGACCTGAGCTGCCCCTCAGAGGCAGTGGGCACCGAGCCTGGGGCAGGGCTGGCTTCCCACCCTTGCTCATGGGACAAGGCTCTGCAAAGGGGGTTCCAGGGCCACAGATGGTGACGCCACAGTGCGGCAGAGCCATGGAGATGGAGTCTGAGACCAGAGTGACTGTCCCAGGCCCCAGGCGCTGGCTATCAGAAGCCAGCATCCTTGGCCCCCAGCCCTGCCCCCAAGCCACTCTCCGGAGCTCCCCTGCTGGGCTGGTGGGTGGGCTGGCGGGGGGGGGGGGGGGGGGGGGGGCTGCGAGACACAAATGAAAACACCCCTCCCCTGGGGACCCGCCCCGCCCCCCAGGACCCCAAATGTCTGCTTGGAGAACAGGACCCTGGCTTCCCTTGAGATAGCCAGGGGCAGGTGGGTCCAGCATAAGAGGGGTCCCCTGGCACCGTGGTGGACTGCTGATCCCGGCCGTGTGGCACCAGGCCAGTGCCCCCAGAACCGCCGCCGAGGCAGCTGGACGGGGAGCCTGCCAAGAATGCCAGGAATGCGGAGCCCATGTCCTTCCCGCTCCTCCCCTCCCTCTCCCCCGCTGCCGGCCGGCGCAGAACAGGATATTCCCCGTCCAGGGAAACCCGGGTCGGCCCTTTATGGGAAAACCACCTCGGGGCATCTGGTGGCGCCTCCTGCCTGGGGACAGGCAGTCAGCAAGGGACGCCAGGGGCTTTGGGCCCAGCCGGGCAGGTGCTGGGGACAGTGAAAGTCTGGGTGGGTTCAACGCGTACTGAGGGCCTACTGTGTGCTGAATCTCCCAGCCACCCGGGACCTGGGCTGCAGGGTCAGGGGAGGGCTCTGAGGAGCCAGGAATTTGCCCAGAGGCACACTAGCCACCCCTGGCTCCAGGCCACTCTGATCTGATGTCCACGTGCTCACCCACTGGACCAGGTGTCCCCCACTCAACTGTGACCACGGGGGGGGGGGGGGGAGCTTGGCCTGGGGCTCCCACATGACTCCTGTGGAGGGGAGAAGCAGCCCCCACCCCGTCTGCAGCCGGTCTGATTTGAAGTCAACGCAGGACATGTCTCTGAGTTTGGGGAGCTGGCACCCCGGCTCCAGCCCCATTTCTGCAGCTGCTCTTGCAGGGCCCTGGAGCAGGCCATCCTGGCCAGGAAGGGCCAGGGGGGCGCCTCCTGGCTCTGTCACTCTGAGGCTCAGGGAAGGCTGAAGGTGGACCACAAGATGGGGGACAGGTGAGCTGCACCCACACTGCGGCCCTCGGAGGCCGGCTCTCCCTGGCTCTTCTGCCTGGCCATGTGTCTGGGGCGTCCCTGAGGCCTGTTCAGGGTGTCCCCTAACCTCTGTCCCCCTGTCTGGGCTTGCCTCCTGTGGTAGTGTGGAGGCCCCACGTAGACCAGGCCCTGTTCCAGGTGAGGGATGGAGAGACCAGCAGCCGAAGCCCCTCTCTGCCACACACACCATCCAGGGTGGCCACGCGGTCACCATTCAGAAATAGGGGAAGCCCAGGTGACCTGCTCCCGGTCGGTCTCAGAGCTGTGATGATTGGAATCCCGGGTCTGTCTCTGGATCCTCGGGGCCTCCGCAGGGGTCTGCTGCGCCGGCCCCTCCCGCCTGCCCTGGCGATGGCTCAGGGTCCCCAGGGGCCTGGGTCAGGTAAACAGGATCCCAGCTCACTCCCTGACCTTGTTTACCTCCCAGAGAATGTGAGGACATTCTTCTGTGAGTCACCCCTCAGCAATGTGCCCACAGCGCTCTGCTGCTGCCACCCTCCCCGACCCCAGCCCCTCGCCTTCTCACCCGGTGACATCACCCCTGTCCCCCCCTCCGCCCCCACCAGCCCCCTGGGGGAAGGGGCTCGATCGCCCTGGCGACGGCCACAACAGGAAGCCAGGCCCGCAGAGGCCCGCGCTGCGGCAGAAACACAGGAAGCCGCCGAGCACTGGGCAGCACGGTCAGCCCGTAAAAAACAAAACAGGACGAAAAGATTCAAGGAGAACAATCAGCCCAAAGAAAAAGGAAAAAAAAAGGCCAAAAAAACAAACAAAGCCAAACAGCCCGAGGCAGGGGCTGGCCCCCAGCCAGGGACCCGGTTTTCCCTCCCAACACAATGGAGTAAGAGCACTTCCTCCTCACCAGAGCCTCCTGGCTGGCCCTTCCCAGCCCCTGGTGCTGGCCGTCCCCGAGCCTGGACGCGCTCCCCAACGCAGACTGGCCCGCAACCCCGACCCAGGCTTCCCTCTGTACGTCTGCTGAAAATTTGGGGGGACCTGTCGGGCCAGGCCTGCCTCTCCCCAAGTGGCCAGGGACACCTGGAAGAAAGGGCACAGGCTGTGGGGCCCTTAACAGAGTCAGCCCTGGCCCCACGGAGCCTGATCCCACAATCCTGTGAAAGTGACGATCTCTGGAGTCTCAGCCTCCCTGGGTCCCTCATCAGCAACCTCAGCTGCCCCTGCCTCACCTCAGAGGTGCCCTGAGCTTCAGTGAGCTGCCACGGGACCTGGTGCCCAGCAGGAGCGGGAAGGACCAGCCGAGAATGGAGGAAGGCAGACAGACCAGACGTGGTGGGGGATTCCTTCAGCAAGAGCTGTCAGTGCTGGAGTGGTGGCCACAGCTCAGTGGAGGCGGCCACGACTCAGTGGAGGTGACCACGTAGAGGTTGGGAAGACTTGGGCCTTGTAGAAAGGCGGGGCCCTGGGGGTGCAGCAGAGGACCCTCAAGCCTCCCCTGCCTGGGCTCTGGCCCAGTGGCTCTGTCTGGATAATAGGATCTTGCCTGGCATCTGGTTGGTGCCCTAGCTGGATGGCAGCTTGGAAGGGCACTGGGAGGCTGTGGGACCCCCACTGACCCTATACTACCTGGAAGAGGAACAGGGCTGGGGAGGAGGAGGCCACCACTCATGTCCGTTCAGTTTAGGAATGCCAAAACACCACAGCCCAGATGCCCAGGCCACCCAGCAATGTGTGTGGCCCAGGCCCAACCCTGCCCCTGCTGTCGGCTGGCCCAGCAGCTCCTGCCAAAGATCAGTGCTCACATGAGGATGTCCAGGGACGGGAGGCTGGACAGGAGGCTGCCTGAGTTCAGAACGAACCTGGCTCCAGACAGCCAGAGAGGCCACTGGGAGAAATGGACCAGAAGAAAGATGGACGTGTTTGGCAGGACAGAAGGGGTAGCTGTTCCCCTAGGGCGTGGCATGAGCAGGGTGCACAGAGAAGGCCCCAGATGTTCTGGTCATGGGCCTGGACCATGTGACTTCAGTGGAAATTGGTGTCACAAACTAAAGAAGAGCCAGATGCAGTGACGCACACCTGCAATCCCAGTGGCTGGGGAGGCTGAGGCAGGAGGATCTCGAGTTCAAAGCCAGCCTCAGCAATGGCGCTAAGCAGCTCAGTGAGACCCTGTCTCTAAATAAAACACAAAATAGGGCTGGGGATGTGGCTCAGTGGTCGAGTGCCCCTGAGTTCAGTCCCTGGTACCAATCAATCAATCAATAAAGGGAGACCCTAGGGGACAGAGATAGAGCCGGATCTTTGGGTCCCAAACAGGATTGGCACCTGACTTACAGACACCAGGGAGGCTGGAGGCTTTTGAGGCTCCAGTGATGGGCGTCACTAGATCACTTAGAGTGATTCCTCTGGACAGATCAGTGACACATCAGGACAAAGCATAGGATGGGCAATCAGGGGAGCTGAGGTCAACAGAATTGGTTCCTTTCTTTTGAATTTAATAATAAGGACACATTCTAGTTACGCAATCAATGTTTACTGAATGAATGAATGAAGACTACTTTATACTGCAATATTTATAACTCTGAAATAGGTATAAATATAGAGACAGAGTCTTGCTGAGTTCCTTAGGTCCTTACTAAGTTGCTGAGGCTGGCTTTGAACTCAAGATCCTCCTGCCTCAGCCTCCCAAGCCGCTGGGACCACAGGTGTGCGCCACTGCACCTGGCAGGGAGATGGTTCTCAATCCAGGTGGCCCTTGGGTCTCAAACCTAGGTGGACGTGGCTCAGGGCTGCGCCGAGGGGCCTTGGGCGGGACTCAGAAATGACATGTCCCCACCCCAGTCCTCCTGTCCTCCCTCCTGTGCCCCTGCAGTCCAGGGGCAGGAGAGGCCGGTGGGAATCTTGGGGGGGACTGTGGAACTTGGCTGCAGGAACGTGCTGCAGTCCAGGTGACTTGGGTCTGGGGCAGGGGAGGGGGGAGCTGGGCAGTGCAGGGTGAGCCACCCAGGTCCCTGGAAGGCCCATGGGAAGGAGCCCTGGGCCCTGCCCCTCCCCTGGCACCTTGGCCATGTCCCTGGCCTGCCACACCCAGTGCCACCTCCACCCCTCCTTACCACTTCTCCTCAATCTGGTTGGCTCGCTCCACTGCCAACCTGGGCCCACGGGCCTTCCTGAGTCCCCTGTTCCACCCTCTTCTTTCCTCAAAGCTCCAGCATCACATCCTCCCAATCCCGCCTCCAGCTGCAAGCATCTCATTGGGCAGAACTTTCTAGCTGTGTGACTTTTAGCAAGCTACATAACTTCTCTGTGCCTCAGCTCCCTGTGATATGGGGCTAATAGTGGTTCCTACATCCTAGGGCCTTGGAAGTATTAATTGGGTGGACAAGCATAAAGTCCTCAGAGTGTGCCAGCACACCATGAACACTGAGGGACACTGCCATTTCCAGGTCTCCTGGTTCCAAGTCCAGTTCTCTTCCATTTTCCTGTGACACACCCTCATCCCAGGCCACCTGGGAGGGGAAAGTTGACCTGTGCAGCAGGCATGGCACCTCCTAGGGTGGGCACAGGCACAGGGGAGCAGATGGAGCAAGACCCCTTGAGGAACTGAGGTGACGCCAAGGACCAGTCCAGGAGAAGCCTGTCCTGCTGCTGCTGAGGGCCTCCCTCAGGGAGGCTGGGGTGCGCGGCCAGTCACACACCGGGAGTCTGGCGCCACCTGGTGGCCAGAGCGGAGGGAAGCGCCGGGCGTCCTGGGGTTCCCAGGCGGGAGCAGAGGCGGCCCTTTAACAGCCTTCCCACCTGGCGCCCCACTTTCTGCCCTGCTGAAGACCAGCCTCCCTGGGCAGGATTTCTTCTCTCACAGATGCAGAATTTGTGTCACGTGCCTGCCCCCAGGGGGCACCAGGACGGCAAGGATTGGGTCCCTGCCCTGGGGAGCTCCCGGTCTGATGGGGACCCCCGGGCTGAGGGCAGCCCAGGGCCGGACGGAGGGAAGCCCTGGTGTCGCTGGGGTCGCCCGCCGGGGGGCAGCAAGACAGGAGCCCTAGAGACTGGCCTTTAGCAGCAGGGGAGGCGGGAGGGAGCCCCGGGCGGCAGAGCAGGGAGGTGCCGGGGCTGGGGTGCTGCGCAGCCCTGGGGTGTAGCTGGCCCGTGCGCCTGGGGGGGGGTCGGGAGGAGGCTGCTAGGGACGAGGACAGGGAGCAGGTGGAGGCAGGGAGCTAGGAGAGGAGGTGCCACCGGGTTCCTAGGTGGCCATCTGAGGCTGGGGACGTCGGGGGAGCTGCCCGGCCCTGACAACAGGCTGTTGGCCGGGGGTGAGGTCCCGGGGCGGGTATCTGTGGAGCTGGGAGAAAGTCCAGGAGGTTCCCCTGGCGAGGCCTTGGGGGCCCGTGCCTCTCCCCGGGAATGTGCTCTGGGCCCCAGGTGGGCAGGGCTGTGACTGCCTCAGCCCAGAGCTCCCTGGTGGGACAGAGGACACCCAGAGGGCAGCGGGCGGTAACAGTCACTGACAGGAAGGCCGGGATCACAGAGGCCACCCATGGTTCCCCTGTGGGGAGAGGCTGGGCTGAGACTTGGGCCCTGTGGGGGCAGGGATGGGGGTCCAGGGCAAGTTGGAAACGTGGGGTGCAGCCTGGAGACCCCACTGGCCACACACTGGGAAGCCATCCTGGGGTGGGGCAGCAGGAAGGGGAGGGGCTCTCCTCTGATGAAGTCTGTTCCCCCTTTAAGGAGAAGGCCCAGCGCAGTGGGGGGCACTGCCCTGTCCTAGGCCTTGACCCTCCCCACACCCTCCCCCAGCCAAAGCACCAACACCCCTCCCCCTTCCCTGCCTTTCCCGCTCTTCTGTCCCTCCTCCTCACCTCCCCCTCCCCTTTCTCCCCTCCCCCTCTTCCTCATCTCCCCCCTCCTCCCCCCTCCCCCGCCCTTCCTCTTCCTCCTCCTCCCTCCTCCTTCCCTTCTTTCTTCTCTCTCCCCTCTTCCTCTGGTCACCTCTCTACATTCTGCTGGGCCCTGGTCTGGGCCACCTCCCCTCCTCCCTGGGCTGTAGCAGGGCCTCCAGACCCTCCTCCTTCCCCAGCCCTGCTCCTGTCCCTCACTGTCCCAGGCAGCTACACGGGGACCCTCTCCCCCTCCCTCCACTTCCTTCCCTTATAGATCAGACTGAGGGCAGCTTTTCCCAGGTGACTTTTGATCAAAATTATATAAGTGTGGTATCCTGATACCGTAGGCCGTTCCCATCACACACACACACACACACACACACACACACACGCTCACACACACACACACACACACACGCTCACACACACACAGGTGTGAAGCTGTTCAGGAAAGTCCTTGAGAACCATGAACACCCCGCCCCGAGCTGATGTTGCTAGGAGTATCCCCCCTGTCCCTGAGAGTGGGCCCAGGCTTCCCACATCAGCCCCGTGGGGGGCTGTGGGGTAAGGTGATTCCTCTCACTTTCTCAAAATTATCATTTCCCCCCTTAGACTTGTTCCTGGTCTGTTATTTGGCTTCCTTATTACCAGTTCAGCCCCAGGCAGCCGCCATGCCTGACCCATCCCAGCTGCCCTGTCAATTCCGCCTCCTCCGGCTCCTCCCCTCCTCCTCCTTCCTCTCCTTCAAGCCCTTCCATCTTCTTGGGGAAAACTCTTCGGGTCTCTGCCTGCTGCAGCCTGACTGACCACCTGGCCTGCCTGGGGAGCACCTTCCCGCTCCCCGCTCTGCCTGGCCTTCAGGGCCTCCTCTTATTGTTCTGCTCCCTCTTTGGGGTGGCAAATAGCCTCCAGGGTCTTCCTTTAAACAGGTACATAGGAAATATGTTTTTTGAAGACCTTGGATGTCCTAAATGTCTTTACCCCACACCCCCCCCACACACAGGGCCCTCATGCTTGATGGATAATTTTGGGGTATAGAATTCTGGGTTGGAACTAATTTTCTTTCAAGAAATTTACAAGCATCCTCCAGTATATTCCCTGCTTCCCAGGTGACTATTGAGAAGTCTGAAGTCATTCTCATCATTATTTTTTGTATACAACTCATTTTTTTTCCTTTTTGGAAACTTATAAAATTTTCTGCTTATTCCCAGAGTTTTGGAATTTCAATTTCATAAAAATCATGTCTTTTTTTGTTTTATTTGCGGTAATGGGAATTGAGCCCAGGGGTGCTCTACCATCAGGCAATATCCCCCACCCCTTTTATTTTGAGACAGAGTCTCTCCACATTGTCCAGTCTGGCCTTGAAGTTGTGATCCTCCTGCCTTGGCCTCCTGAGTAGTAGATGACAGGCATGTGTCACCAGTCTGCCCAACTTCCTGTGTCTTAATATGGGGATATTTTCATCCAGTGGACCCTTTCAATTTGGATATTCATTATATTTTTACAATATTTTAAAAATCAAACTTTATAGATTTCACTTCATTGTTAAATTTTAAAAATCCGATGTTGGGCTGGGGTTGTAGAGTGCTTGCCTAGCACGTAAGGCCCAGGGTTTGATCCTCAGCACCTCATAAAAATAAGTAGTAAGGGGCTGGGGATATGGCTCAAGTGGTAGCGTGCTTGCCTGGCATGCCTGTGGCCCAGGTTCCATCCTCAGCACCACATACAAACAAAGATGTTGTGTCCCCCGAAAACTAAAATAAATAAATAAATATTTTTTTAAAAAGTAGTAAAATAAAGGTATTTGAAAAAAAACTAAGAGGAAGGGAGGGGGCATGGAGTTAGAAATGATGGTGGAATGTGATGGCCATTATTATCCAAAGTAGGTGCATGAAGACGGAATTGATGTGAATATACTTTATATACAACCAGAGACATGAAAAATTGTGTTCTATATGTGAATAAGAATTGTAATGCATTCTGCCGTCATATATAAATAAAAATAAAGAAAGAAATTATACCTGCATGAGCTGACATTTTTCTTTTCTCTCACTTCTCAAAATGAAATCATCACAAATAAAAACATAAAAGAAAAAAAACTTATAAAAAATAAAAAGTATGTCTAAAAAAAATCTATAGCTGACATATGTATACTGGTACAAATCAACCTAAGTACTTTCTCCCTAAAATCAGGAAAAAGTCAAGGATACCTACTTTAAATACTTTTATACAACATCGTCTTGATCCATGGTCTACAGCTTAGAAATGAACCAAAACTGTTTTTTTTTTTTTTTTTTATTCACAGATGTGATTCTTGATGCAGAAAACTGGACAGAATTAAAAACAAACAAACAAACCTGATAGAAAAGTGAGTTTAATAATGTTGTAGGTTGCTAGGTCAAAGTAAAAAATATATAAAATTTTCGGGCTGGAGATGTGGCTCAGCGGTAGCCCGCTCACCTGGCATGCATGCGGCCTGGGTTCGATCCTCAGCACCACATACAAACAAAGATGTTGTGTCCACCAAAAACTAAAAAATAAATATTAAAAATTCTCTCTCTCCCTCTCTTAAATATATATATATATATATATATATATATATATATATATATAAAATCTTGTTCTATATACTAGTTATGAACAATTAGAAATTAAAATTTTAAAATAGCAATTACAGGCTGGGGTGTAGCTTAATAGTAGAGTGCTCACATACCAGGTGTGAGGCCCTGGGTTCCACCCCAGCACTATAATAAATAAAAACACCCCTTACAATGCTAATAAAACTCTTAGGGATGACTCTGGTAAAGATGTGCAGCAATTGTATCCCAAAAACCTTACCAAATGTTACTGACAGAAATCAAATAACCTAAATAATGACCTAAATAATGGAGCAATAAGACATTTTTAAGAATTGGAAAAATTAATATTGTTAAAATGTAAACTGCTTTCAGATTTATCTGTAGGTTCAAAATAATCCTAATTGGTGGGTGGGGTAGAAACTGACAAGCTGACTCTCATTGTATGGAAAATGCAAAAGAGGGGATGGGATTGTGGCTCAGTGGTAGAGCACTCGCCTAGCCTACCAGGTTAGATCCTCAGCGCCACATAAAAATAAAGGCATTGTGTTATGTCCATCTACACCTAAAAAATAAATATTTTTTAAAAAGAGGTTTTTTTTTTTAAGAAAGAAAATGCAAAAGACCTAGAAAGCCAAAGTATCTTAACAAAAATTGAATCTTTTTTTTTTTTTTTGTACTGGAGATTTAACTCAGGGGCACTTTACAACTGAGACACATCCCCAGCACTTTTTTTTTTTTTTTTTTTTTAAGAGAGAGTGAGAGAGGAGAGAGAGAATTTTTAATATTTATTTATTTTTTAGTTCTCGGCGGACACATCATCTTTGTTGGTATGTGGTGCTGAGGATCAAACTACCGCTTGAGCCACATCCCCAGCCCCTCCCCAGCACTTTTTATTTTTTTATTTTTTTTAAATTTTTATTTATTTTGTTTAAAGAGAGAGTGAGAGAGGGGGAGAGAGAGAGAGAGAATTTTTAATATTTATTTTTTAGTTCTCGGCGGACACAACATCTTTGTTGGTATGTGGTGCTGAGGATCGAACCCAGGCTGCATGCATGCCAGACTAGCACGCTACCGCTTGAGCCACATCCCGAGCCCAGCACTTTTTATTTTTTATTTTGAGACAGGCCTCACTAAGATGCTGAGGCCTGGAACTTGCAATCCTCCTCTCTCAGCCTAAAGTTTTGCAAACATTTCACCCAAGAGGGTATATGAATAGCAAATCAGCTCTTGAAAAGATGCTCATCATGATTCATTAGACATTAGAGAAATGCCGGTTTTCTACATTGTGTCTGTGGATAGACAATGAGTAACTACAAGGGAATTCTCTCAATTCCAAGTGTGGGCAAGGCCCTGGAGAGGGCGGAGCTCCAGGTGTGGGTGGTAAAGCAGCCACTATAGGAAACCTCAGTGTGCTCTGTTCTTTTTTTCCTGTTTTTTTTTTTTTTTTTTTTTTTTTAGTTGTAGTTGGACACAACCTTTATTTTATTTATTTAGTTTTATGTGGTGCTGAGGATTGAACCCCATGTTTCACACATGCTTGGCGAGTGCTCTACCATAGAGCCACAACCCCAGCCCATTTTCTTTTTTTTTTTGGAATCAGGGATTGAACCCAGATTCACTTAACCACTGAGCTACATCCCCAGCCCTTTTAAAATTTTTAATTTGAAGATAGAGTCTCACTAAATTACTCAGAGCCTCACCAAGTTGCTGAGGCTGGCCTTGGACTAAGGATCCTCCTGCCTCAGCCTTCCAAGCCACTGAATTACAGGGAGTGCCACCACACCCCACAGGGCTATAGTTCCATTTTGTTGAAGGTGATTCTTTTTTTGGTGGTGCTGGGGATTGAACCCAGGGCTTTGTGCATGTTAGGCATAGCACTCTACCAACTCAGCTGTTTCCCAGCCCTGAAGGTGATTCTCAAATGATCTCCTAACAAAGGGTGCTCAGGAGGGACATTTTCAGAGATCCAGCTTGTCTGCAAAATGGTTTTACTCAGCCTTGCAGTTTGATTGTAGCTGGTGAGGACAACCTGTTAGTCACTCATCCATTGTCCACTTCCCTACTTCTTTCTTGCTCATAAAATCCTTTTACTAGGCCGGGCATGGTGGTGCACAATTGTGATCCCAGTGGCTCAGGAGGCTGAGGCAGGAGGATCGCGAGTTCAAGCCAGACTCAGCAACATCTATACCCTGCATTATCATTATTTAGGGGCAATCTTCCCTAGTTAATCTTAGTGTTTCAGCTCCAGTTTTCTCTCAACTACCTGATACTTTTAGATAATGACAAAAATCCTTCAACATACCCAAAGTGCTTTGTAGTGTCTGGTTCCTGACTACAGTTTCAGAACCATATCTTTTGGATTTAACTGAATGTTGCAATATGATACATAATACATACATAAACGTGTGTATAGCATATAAGTATTTTGAGAAGAAGAAGAATTCTAAAGCCCACACTGTCAGCTTCCAAATTAAGTCAGGGCGCAGGGCCAGGACTGTAGGTTCGTCTGCATGTTGGTGCTCACCTCTCTGCCCATGAGGAAATCACTATTCTGATCTCTGCAGTGATTATTTCCTTAGATTCTCCTTAGATTCCACCATCCTCATAGCACATGACGTGCAGCTCTTCCTGGTTCTGAACTGTAGAAGTGGGATTACGCGGTTGGTGTTTTTGTTCCCTTTGCTCAACATTATGCCGATAGATTATTGGAGGTGTTCTGTGCAATTTAGCTCATCCCATTTCAGTTCTGTTGTTGTTGTTAGTTGTTGATGGACCTTTATTTCATTTATTATTTCATTTATTATTTATACGTGGTGCTGAGATTTGAACCCAGTGCCTCACCCATGCTACACAAGTGCTCTGCCACTGAGCCACCACCCCAGGCCTCCATTCCAGTTTTGTATAATAACCCAGTCTGTGACTATTCTAGGCTTTACTTGCCCTGCCTCAGAACACAGTACTGGGTTTGGGGGATGTTTCCAGTTTTAGGTTTTATAAAGATTGTTGCTCTGAACCATTTAAAAATGTTTTCTGTGGCACACTTGTGAGAACTGTTGTAAGGAGTGTCCCAAGGAGAGAGATTACAGGTTGAAATGGGCCCAAGAGTGCTAGGCTGACCTCCCAGGTGGCAGCATCCATTCCCACCCCCACCCCACCCGCAGTGTAGAGTGTTCTTCTGTGTGCCAGCACTAGCAACAATTTTTTTTTTATCAGACTTTTTTTGCTCATCAGATAGGGTTGAAGTTGCATCAGGTCCTGGGTTTTTATTTGCATTCCTCAGGAGGTTGAGCAACTTTTTATATGTTTATTGGTCACTTGAGATTCCTCCTGCTGAGATGCCTGTGGCCACACCCCCGCACTCCTGCAATTTTTTTCTTTTTTTTTTGTATTGGGGATGGCATTCAGGGGCACTCAGCCACTGAACTGCATCCCCAGCACATCCCTTTTCTTTCTTTTTTTAAATTTTGAGTCTGGGTCTTGTTAAGTTGATGAGGCTGGCCTTGCATTTGTAGACCTCCTGCCTCAGCCTCCTGAGCACTGGGATTACAGGTATGGGCCACTGTGCTCAGCTGTGGCTCTTTTTTGTCCCAATGTCTTATTTCTCTGTTCTTTTTTTTTTTTTTTAAGAGAGAGAGGGGGACAGAGAGAGAGAATTTTAATTTTAACATTTTTGTTAGTATGTGGTGCTGAGGATCGAACCCGGGGCCGCACGCACGCTAGGCGAGCCCGCTACCGCTTGAGCCACATCGCCAGCCCCTATTTCTCTGTTCTTGTGTCAACAGAACACAGTCCCATTTGCTTTATGTCTTTTTTTAAAATTTTTTAATATTTATTTTTTAGTTTTCAGCGGACACAACATCTTTGTTTGTATGTGGTGCTGAGGATCGAACCTGGGCCACATGCATGCCACTTGAGCCACACCCCCAGCTCCATTGCTTTATGTCTTGGTATCTTCTAGGGATGATTCCATTGCCACCATATCCTCCTCTTCCTCCTTCTTCAGGAAGATCTTGACTAGTCTCAGCTTCTCTGCACTTTCGAGTAAATTTTCAAGTTCCAAATAAAACAAATCCAAAAAAACAACTCCCGGTGGTTTTGATTAGGGTCCTTGATGCTGTAGACTCATTTAGAGAAGATCAACATGGTTCCGGTTCTGATTCTTTCAATTCAGGACCATGAATCAAGTTTCCATTTTTAGATCTTCTTTAATGTCTCTCAATAAAATGTTATGATTTTATTCCATTATGCATTATTTTATTATTACTATTATTATTATTATTAGGACCTTACCCATTTTATTAACTTATTCCTAGACACTTTACATATTTGCATTATATGTATATAATATATTACTTCAGTTTTAAATTGTCTATTGTTGCACTCAGAAATACAAAACACAATGGATTTTTGTATATTGCTTTTTAGCTGACAATTTTGCTATATGCTTATTAATTCAAATAAAGATCTATATAAAATCTGAAAATAATGAGAGCTGGGTTTATTTCTCATCCTTTTACTTTTCTTTTTCTTTTTTTTTGGGGGGGCGGGGTACTGGGGATTGAACCCAGGGGCACTGGACCACTGAGCCACCTCCCCAGCCTTATTTTGTATTTTATTTAAACACAGGATCTCACTGGGTTGCTCAGTGTCTCGCCATTGAACTTGCCTCAGCCTCCTGAGCCACTGGGATTACAGGCCTGTGCCACCCTGGCCAGCTCATTTTGTTCTACTGCCTGGGACAGCACTGCCGAATAGAAAACTAAGGTGAACCATAAATGCAAGCCACAGGTATAATTTGAACATTTCTAACAGCTACATTAAAGTTTTTAAAGGAACAGGTGAAATTAATTTTTAAAATATGTTTTATTTAACCTCGAGTATCAAAAATATTTCAACATGCAATCAGTATAAATATAAAATTATCAAAGAGACATTTCACAATGGGTTTTATTTGTAGGAAGTCTTTCAAATCTGATGGGTGCTTGATTTTGCCTCTCACTGGGTCTAATCACATTTCAAATGCTCTGTAGTAGGGGTGGCAGAGAGAGAGAGAGAGATTTTTTTTTTTAAAGAAAGAGGGAGAGTGTGAGAGAGAGAGAGAGAGAGAGAGAGAGAGAGAGAGAGAATTTTTTAATATTTATTTTCCAGTTTTCAGCAGACACAACATCTTTCGTTTGTATGTGGTGCTGAGGATGGAACCTGGGCCGCACGCATGCCAGGCGAGCGCGCTACCGCTTGAGCCACATCTCCAGCCCCGAGAGAGATTTTTTAATATTTATTTTTTAGTTTTCGGTGGACACAACATCTTTATTTTTATTTTTATGTGGTGCTGAGGATCGAACCCAGCGCCCTGCACATGTCAGGTGAGCACACTACTGCTTGAGCCACATCCCCAGCCCCCTCCTCTCAGCTTTTAATGTGCTGAATTACATTGATTTTCAAATCTTAAACCAACCTTGCATTTTTGGACTAGACCCCATCTTATCATGATGTGTTATCATTTTTATATACAGCCAGACTTGGTTTACTGATATTTTCCTTAGGGTGTTTTGTTTGAGTCAAGGTCCTGCTAAATTGCTGAGAGTCTCCTTGAGTCGCCCAGTCTGGCCTCAAACTTTGAATTTGCCATCCTCCTTCCTCATCCTCCAAAGCTACTGGGATTACAGGTGTGAGCCACTGAGACTAGCTAGCCCATGATTTTTAATATGTAGTATTTTCAGTCTCATTTGATATAATTTATATTTTGCTTTACTTTTTTGGGTTTATCAGTTATTTTGAGATTTACTTCTTTTTTTTTTTAAATATTTTTTAGTTGTCAATGGATCTTTATTTATTTATATGTGGTGCTGAGAATCGAACCCTGTGCCTCACACATGCCAGGCAAGTGCTCTACCACTAAGCCACGTCCCCAGTCCTTGAAATTTACTTCTTAATTTCCAAACATATGGGGCTTTTGAATTATTTTTTGCTAATTGGTTCTAATTTTTTTTTTAGTTGTAGTTGGACACAATACCTTTATTTTATTTATTTTTATTTGGTGCCGAGGATTGAACCCAGTGCTTCATACGTGCTAGGCCAGCGCTCTACCGCTGAGCCACAACCGCAGCCCCTATTTTTTGTTATTAATCTCTGGTTTATATATGTTATGGTCAGAGAATATACTTTGTATGATTTTCTTTATATGATTTCAGGCTCTTGGAATTTCTTGAGATGAACCGTTTTGGTAAATATCTTGTCTTGGAAAGACGACTACATTGTCACTATAAAAAGTGTATTCTAGAAAAGTCCATTAGTCAAGTTTTTTCATCATGTTGTTCAAATCTTCTGTGTCTTACTAAATGTTTTTCTGCTTGTTCTATTTATTACAGAGTATTTTTAAATGTTCCCTTATAATTGTGGATTTGTCTGTTTCCTCCTGTGGATCTCTTCATTTATTATTTCTTGTATTTTAAGACCATGGTGCTTGCATGCAAATTGGAAATGTTCTAATCTCCTGTTGAGTTAGACCCTTTTCATTATGAACTGACTTTGTCCCAAGTGAAGCTTTTCCCCTGATATTAAAATAATGGCACCAGCCTTCTTTTCGTTAGCATTGGTAAGATATTTCCCCATCATGCACTTAGTTTCAACCACACAGCATCCTTGAGTTTAGGAAATTATCTCTTGCAGATGTTTGTTGCAAATTGCATCTAGCTGGATTTTATGCAATGTGACAATCTGTGTATTTAAACCACAACATTTAGTTAATTTGTATTGTTGAATTCTAGGACATCTGAATTTATATTTGTCCCTCCAATCTTGTTTTTTGTTGTTGTTGTTGTTGTTTTGTTTGTTTTTTCCCTCTCTGTTCTTGCCTGCCTTGAAATTGGTTGGTTTTCTCATTCTGTTTTTCCCCCTCTCATTGGGTAAATCTTACTCTATTTCCAACTTTGATTCTTAACTCATTATTGCTCCCCTTCCTCCAGAGGAATATAAGGATCTTAGAACATTCTAGCTCCACTCACCAGAGTTACAAGCTACTGTTGTTTTGGACTTAAATTCTATTTTTACCCGGAAGACATTGTTACTGTCTCCCATTATCAATGTTCTTCATTGTTCTTTCTTCCCGTATTGCACCAGAACTTCTGTCTGGCCATCTTCCTCTGCTTTTGAAGTTCCTCCGCTGGAATTTCCCTTAGGGAGGGGTGAATTCTTAGCGTTTGTATTTATGTCACTACTTCACCCTCGTTCATTGGGTACATAATATTTAAAAATATATTTGTTCTTTTTGGTTACGTATGGCACTAGAGTGTATTTCGACGTATTACACATACACGGAGTAGAACTTCCCATTCCTGTGGTTGTGCAAGTTAAACTGATCGTGTGTTCATTTCTATGAAATAGGAAAGTTACGTCGGATTCATTCTACTGTCTTTGCTATTCCCAACCCTTCTTGCCTTCATTTTCCTTTGTCTAATCCAAAGTCTTCTATTCCTCCCTTCCGGCCTCCTACGTAATTCTTGAACCATATTTTCACCGGAGATAAAATTCCAGGATGAAGGTTGCTTTCTTTCCCGACATTGGACACATCATTTTACTGCCCTTTGCTGCTCTTTTTTTTTTTTTTTTAAAGAGAGAGTGAGAGAGGAGAGAGAGAGAGAATTTTTAATATTTATTTTTTAGTTCTCGGCGGACACAACATCTTTGTTGGTATGTGGTGCTGAGGATCCAACCCCGGCCGCACGCGTGCCAGGCGAGCGCGCTACCGCTTGAGCCACATCCCCAGCCCCCCCTCTTTGCTGCTCTTGATGAAGTCAGTTGTAAACCTATTTCTCTGTGCCTGACCACAGGTGTTGGAAGGGAATGGGGAGCTATGGGAAGTTTCTGAGCGCTGGGGGACTCGGCCAGGTATGCATATTTTGGAGAGCGTGCTCTTAGACCCGAGGGGACGGCGGCTGGGTGAGAGGCGTTGCTGTGAACCTGGGCAGTGGGTGTGGAGGTGAGGGAGGTGCAGCTCTGAGTCACCGCGAGGAGGTCAGAGGCAGGACCTGGGCTCGACGCCGGGATGGGGAAAGAACCAGAGGGGCAAGGATGATCGCGGGTTCTTGGCGAAGATGAATGGAGATATCTTTGAGCAGAGGTAGGGATGGGTCGGGGGTGAGTTCGACCTGGACCACATATTCATTCATCGCAAGAGCTGGGCAGTGTGGCAGGTCCCAGTGTGTACCTTATCTTCCCTGCAGCCTCACCCGCCACGAGCTGTTGCCTCGCCTAGCGCTGCGCCCGCACGTTAGCGGCGCAAATAGTAGGGTGGGCCAGCGCAAGGTCGCACGCGGAGGAACCTGCTTAGGACCTGCGGGCCACGCCGCCCCGGAGTCGGGAGTTGAGAGCTGGGTTCTGCGGCGCCCGGACGGCGTGGGAAACTCGTGCGGTCCGCACTCCTACGGCACTAGGGTCGGTGCCGGACGAAGGCTCCCCCGTCGTGGGAGTGGGAAAGCTGACCTCCCCGCCCTGCACCCCTATCCTTTCTGCCCAGGCCGGGCCGGGCCGTTTTGGCCCCACAGAATCATCGGGAAGACCTTGGGCCTCGCAGCTCGGTGTTAAACATCACGGTCTGCCCGGGGCGCGAGGACGACCGCCGCGCACCGACGGCGCAGCAGCACAGAAGTCCCGCCACGCCACGCCGGGGATCTGCCAACTGCTCCCGGCCACAGCGCTCTGTTCCGCGGGGCTCGGGGCGGGGCCAGGGCGGGGCGGGGCTCCGGAGGCCAGGGGCGGGGCTGACCCGCAGGGCGCGAGTTGAGCCCCGCGGCCCGCAGGCCCGCGCGCTCCCGCCCCGCCCCCTCCCCGCGCGCGCTCGCCTGCTGGCGCGGAGGAAAACGTTGCGCAGGTTCAAAAATGGAACGTCGGCGGCGTGAGAGAGCGCGAGGGGGTGTGCGCGCGTGCGCGTGCGCGTGCGCGCCCCGCCGAGGGTGACGGGGACCCCGGCGGCCCGAGCATCGCGCGCAGCAGCCGCGGTCCCGCAGCTCCGCCCCCGGCCCGGCCCCGGGCCCGCTCGCTCGCCGCCCCACATGGAGCTGTCAGCCATCGGAGAGCAGGTGTTCGCGGTGGAGAGCATCCGGAAGAAGCGCGTGCGGAAGGTGAGGCTGCCCGGGGGCGGCCCCAGGACCCCAGAAGTCGCCTCGGGTCCCCAGCACCACCCCCTTCAGGCTGGAGCTAGAGGAACGTGGGGCTGGGGGGAGGTCAAGCAGCTCTGCACCGCCGGGCCTCTCTCCCCCGCCGGTGCCTCAGTTTCCCTGCCACCGTGTGGGGCGAGTAGAATCAAAGTTGTTGGCGCAAGTTGCTGGGGGCAGCTGAGTCCACCTCATCTGCGACGAGGATCGGGTAGGATAGGAATTCTGAGTGCCGTCCTGCCTCATCCCCTTTTCATTTTAAATATGGGGAGGCAGGCCCAGGTTGACTTGCCCGGTGCGTTAGTGTCAGAGCTGGGTCTCGAACTCGGCACTGTGGACTCTTAGTAACAAGTCCCTTGAAGCTGGAGGCGGAGCTTTGAAAAAGTGTCCTCCAGCCTATGGAAGTTTTCCTGCTGGACTTTGACCTTTTCCTATCCTTATCCCGCAGTGCACACCCCTCTTTCCCAGCCCCCACACCACCCGGGTCCCCAGCTTCCAGCCCCGCCCGGGCTCTGAAGCCGCCGCTGGCGTTGGGGCATCCTCGAAGCTCCTCCCCATCTGCCTACGCCTGCCTACCAAACACACACCCTGCAATTTAAAGAGGCGTCCATGCTGCTCAGGACCCCGCACCTTGTACCAATTTGATTTTCCTGGCCCCGAGTCTGCACTTCCAGTGCACGTTTGCCTAAGGGGGACTGGAGGTTGGGCTGGGGGCTTCCATAGGGAAAAGTTCCTCTCCTGGTACTCCCCCCTGTCCTTTTCTCTCATCTCCTTACTCATGCCCTTTGGGAGGCTCCTGGTGTTCTCCTTCCCCTGGGCAGGGAAAGTGACTTGCTCAAGACCCACAGCAAGTTAGAGAAGAGGTGGAGCAGCAGCTCTGGTGGTTGCTTGCAAGCCCATTTTTTTCCCATGATGAAAACTCAGTCCTTGTATCTTGAGCCAAAGGTCAACTTCTTTTCTCTCCCCAACTGGGCTTGGGGTTTAGCTTGCTTCTGAATGGGGCTGCCTCTCCTTTCTTTCCCTTCCCCCAGGTTTTCCTGGGTTTAAAAGAGGATTAATTTATTCTACAAAGCCCAGTGCTTTCCAGAGGCAGGTACAACCATCACACCATTCTACAACCTGGTGGTGGGGGGGCAGTGGGAGGGGTTATGAGAGAATGGGGACCTCTGTGTCAGCCAGCCTCTGAAAACATTCCCTGGAGATCTATTCCAGGCACCATCCTTAGCCCCAGGGACACCTCCAGTGTTCTGGCAGAGGGGATGCGGCTCAGTGATGAATGAGGAAATAAGTACAGATGCCTGTGGATGGGCTGTGTGCTCTGCTGAAGGACTGCCAGGTGCTAGGGAGGACAGTGACAGGAAGGTGGCCAGGGAAGGCCTCTTTGAGGAGGTGCCATATCTTGGTCTTAAAGTTGTGGTTGAGAGGAGCTTTGCCCAGTCAATGTGCTTGGACAGCACACTTATAAAAGTCCCTGTCCCTTGTGAAGAAGGGAGGAGGAACTGGCTCTATTTCCTAATAATTGGAAGGATCTACTGCCTTGCTGAAGGTGGAGAGTGTGTCAGCCTTCTCTGGGGTCCTGCTAGGGTCTTTTGATGTAAGGGTTCTTCTTGCACAGACTCAGCTGAGAGGGCCAGAGCCATTGGGAAAGTCTTCCAGTTGTCATGAATTTGACGCTGAGATTCTGGCCATTGTGGATCTCTGGCCATACATGCATGTCCCCATGTGTGACGAGAGCTCTGAGCTTTGGCCCCAGGGGCATTTGGGGGTCTCTGGGTTGGTAGGGATCTAGTGGAGGGTCCCCGGGTTGTATTTGTGTGTCAAAGCGCAGCTGTTTGCAGAGGGTATCTGGGACCAAGATCCTTTCCAAAGCCATTTGAGACTTGACTGTCCTGACAGGTTGGGGCAAGCGTTTGTCTCACTATTCCTGTTTCTCTCTCTTCCAGGGCAAAGTGGAATATCTGGTGAAGTGGAAAGGATGGCCCCCAAAGTAAGGCTCCTTCGTGTGTGTCTCCCTGTCCATCCCTCCGCCCTTTGTGCCCCCTCCCCTGCCTAGCTTTTAGCGTAGGCTGCCTTTGTGACTGGGCAGCTGACCCTGACTAAATCATCAGTTTCCCCTCCACCGCCGCCTTCAGGGGTCGGAGCACAGGTGCCGAGGTGGGGGTCCAGCTCCTGTGGTGCTGCCCTCTCAGTGTTGGGCTTCTCCTGGTAACTGGGAGTGAAGACCCGGCATCTGTGCTTCCGAGATGGCCAAGGGGCCGGAGCTCAGCAGGTCTACTGCTGGGTAAGCCACTAGGGAAGGATGGAGCCTGGGGCCACCTTGCCTTTGGGTGGCACTTTCCAGTCTCCAGAGTAGATCCCCAGACAGCTTTGGGAGGTGGGTGTGATCCTGAGCACTCAAGATGAGCAACTGGCTCAGAAAAAGGTCACACAGCAAGTAGAGGCACAGTTGGGACTTGAACAGTCCTCCCCATTTTCAGGTCAGTCTCCTTGCTGCCCCAACCCTCCCATCCCACAGTCGGGGGTCGGAGAGCTGGGCCTAAGACCTCCCCCCGCGTGCTCCGCCTCTCCTGCTGAAGCCCAATCAGGAGCCCGCCCACCAGCCAATCACCTCCCAGCAGGGAATTGTTGGGGGAGGGAAGAGCAAGCCTTGGGGCCTCACATTGGTCTGTGGGTGCCCCGCCCTCGGCCTGCCTCCTGCAGACCGACTCCTGGAAACCCCCTCTCCCACCTGCTGTCCGCACCTGGGGCTTCCTGCTCACCTGGTGTGTGTAGAAAGGGGGGCGTGCCGACGTGGTGTTTGGCCCTGCAGGCTTTCTGGGAGGGAGGTGGGAGGCCGCAAAGGGGGAGACAGCCCCGCGGGGCCTCAGCTTCCCTCTGTGTGAAATGGGCTCAATAGTCCTCTTGCCGCCAGCTCTGCCTTGTAAGGGGAAAGGACTGAGTTCAGAGCCACCACAGCATCCTGATGACAACTGGTGACCAGCAAGTAGATAATACACTCCTCAGTCCTTCCTTCCAAATACGCCTGGAGCTTTGGGAGGACCCCCTCCCCCACTGGCCACAGGTGGATTCTGGCTCGGGTGGAGGGGCTCTTCAGCCCTTCCTCCCCTCCCCCAGCTCTCCGGAATGGCAGTGGGCGGGGCTTTCTGGCTTTTTGGCCTTCCAGACACTCTTTGCTGTTTGTCCTCCTGACTACAGCTTTTGATAGATTTCCTTCTCTAATCGGAGACCCTATTAATGAAAAGTTCCTTCTCTCCCGCTTTCATTGATCTATCTTAAAGACCAATACATCTGCCCGCCCCTCAGAGCTCAGTCAGGAGGAGGGAGCTAGCCAGAGAGCAGAGGCCCTGGCTGTTTCTGTGGGCCTATGTCCCTGGCCCACTTTTTTCTTAAGGTGCTGAGACATCACGTGGGCCCTCTTGTGACCCCAGTGGAGCTCTTGAAGCCCTGTTTGACCAGGTGACCCAGGGGGTGCCTTATGCCTGTCCCCTCTCCTTGGTACTGGATTCCTGGCTGCACAGTGGACAGTTGTGAGCCCTTGGGCAGGTCCCAGCAGGGCAGGGCGTCTGCTTTCTGGTCTTCACATTGGAGCCATAAACCGTCCTTTGGGTGGATTGTTAGGAGGATCGACAAAGGGCAAAAACTGCAGGGTGCCAGGCTCAACCCGCTTTTAGTGGGGATGTCTGCAGTTGGTACAGAGTTAGGTGGGTAGGCTTGGAAGGTGCCCCACCTAGGAAACGAAGTAGGGGATTCCATTCTAACAAGAGCTCATTTTTCAGATAAGGATACTGAGGCCCAGAGAGGGGAGGTCATCCAAGACTATAATTGCCAACCCCAAGCAGTGTGCTACCCACTTCCCACCATCATTGGTGCCACCTGCGCAGGCAGGTACTGCCAGTCATCCCCACCTCACTTGGGAGAAGAAAGTGGCTCAATCAGGGTAGAGGCAGGAGAGCAGGGGTCTCCCTTCCTGGGGGGAGGGTGCCTGCAACAGAGACTAAGAAAGGTGGTGGGATGGAGCTGGCAGACTCTTCCCCTGGGCAGGAGCCTTGGCTGGGCAGTGCCAGCCTTGGGCAGGCGGGGGTGTGTGGTTCAGGTCCTCCTGCTTGGTGGCCACTGTCCTCACTCTGGGCAAGGAGACTTCTGTTAATTACAATTAACCATAAGCAAACTGTAATTGATTTTGTGGTACTGGGAGTTGAACCCAAGGGTGCTCTCCCGCTGAGCTACATCCTGGCCCTTTTAGTTTCTGAGAGAGGGTCTCACTAAGATGCCCAGGCTTTCCTTGAACTTCAGTCCTCCTGCCTCAACCTCCTGTGTTGCTAGGTTTACAGGCATGGGCCACCATACCCAGCCCAAACTGTACTCACTCTGAGCCAGGCTCCATTGGAGCTTTCTATGCCTTTTTTGGTCCCCAGGAGTAGGACAATGAGTGTCCCCTTCCCCAGCAGATATGTCAGAGGGGCTCTCTTGCTGCTGCTGCTTTTTTGGCTTCTTTTGTTTTGGGTATCAGAGATTGAACCCAGGGCACTTTACCACTGAGCTACATTCCCAACCCTTTTGTTAATATTATTTTGAGTCAGGGTGTCACTGAGTCACTTAGGCTAAGGCTAAGTTGTTGAGGCTGGCTTTGAATTTGCAATCCTCCTGCTTTAGCCTCCTAAATTGCTGGGATTACAGGTGTGTGCCACACCACTGTGCAGGGCTCCTGCTTCTTTTGCAGCAAAATGGCACAGGAAGGGGTTGGGAGCACAAGGCAGAGGATGTCAAAGTAACTCATGCCCTTTGGGAGGTTTATGGTGGTCTCTGCACCCTGGAGAACCCCTAGGTACTCCACTCTCATTTCATCCTTCCCAGTACCCTGCTACCCCCACATACTAGATGCTTTCCTTTCTTTCCCACTTGTGAATGCTACTATATCTTTTAGGAAGGCCTGGCTCCGTGGAACTTTAATAGCAACATCAGTGAGTACAGCAGTCACCAAACTGCCAATCAAAAAACTCCCATTAGGAGCCAGACATTGGCCCATCAGTTGCCCTAGAGTCCTCCATTTCATAGATGGAGAGACAGAAGCCCCAGCAAAGAGCTGTTGCAGAGTCAGCTGGGAAAATTTGAATTTCAGGCTGCTGGATCCCAAGGCTTGTGGACCCACCAGATGTAATACACAGCCAGCTCCACCCAAGGTGACCAAGCCAGGAGTCTCTCTTGTCTGTTGGCCTTTTGGCCAGTTCAATGGGATGTGCTCAGGCTTTGGGGCCAGACCATTTACCTTAGAAAAAATAGTTTTTGTAGTTTCACCAGCTGTGTGACCCAGGATAAAACCTTCAATCTCTCTGTGCTTCCATTTCCCCATCTGTAGAATAAGGCCCCTGCTGAAGACCAAGACAATCACTAATGGCTTCTAGCCACAGAGTAAGAGGTATTCCTCCTCCACAGCTGGGGTTGGACAGCAGCAGCAGAGCCCTGGGTTCCCACCCTGGCAGACTTGGGCCCTCTAGGTTTTTTGAAATTGATTTCATTACTGCTTATTTGCACTTATCGAGTTCCACACTGATCTAAGTGCGTTATGTGGCTTAACACAGCTAATCTTCACAACCCTAAACGAAGGGATTATTTATTGAGAGCCCCACTTTAGGATGAGGCCCCAGAGGGATGGAAGTCAGACCAAGTCACCTGCCCCCAAGGAGGGACCCGGCAGTCTGCACCGGGGCTTCTCACTCAGGGCAGTTAGAGGGGTGCTGCTGCTGGCCTGGCTCTGCATGGCACCTGGAGTGGCTCGCCCGGGCCCCAAGCTGCGCCACAGCTCGGCAGCGCCGTCTTCACGTACGGGTGAGGCTTGCTGGGACTTGGGGCGACCTGCCTCGCTGACGCCCGCTCTACCAGGAGGAGCCTGTATCGCCTAAGGATGGAACTCACTTGGGAGGCGGCGGCCGCTTGTTTACCGGGGCTGGGGGCGGGGCGGGGTCACGTGGCCGTGTTTATCTCGGAGCCGCTGCGCCGTCCCCGCCCCCGCGCGCCTTGGTTGGCCGGGTGACCGTGCGTGCGCGCCGCCCTGCTGCGAGGGGCGGGGCGCCCCACGTCCTTCCACTTCACTGTCCCGCCGGCGCGGGGCGCTCGCTCCCGGCAGCCGGCGCAGCCAATGGTCGCAGACCTGCGGCCCTGAGGATGTCCCGGGTCGGCCGCGCGCTACCTGGGCCCGCCTGTCATCCAAGCTCCTGCCCACCCTGCAGCCTCCTGGCTCCCCTAGTGCGCGGGGCGCTCCGCTGGGTTCGCTGGGTTCGGGAGCCAGGGGGCCGAGGGGCCCAGGTGCTTCTGAAGGCCCGCAAGCCCGGAGCGGCACTTGACGGCTGCCACGGCCCACCCACACCAGAAAGCATCCTGCTCTCAATCTGGCCGCCCTGTCCTGTGCACCAGTGTGCCAGGCCCTGGTCAGACAGGCAGTGCTACTCTCTCAGGGATGTCAGCCAGTGAGGAGCCAGACACGGTGTCCTGTGAGGCATCCTAAGGTAGAGGGCGACTGGGAGTGGAACTGAGTTCCAAGCACAGACTGGCCACTCACCCGCTCTTGATCCCCCGCAAGCTGCTTAACTTCTGTGTCTCATTTCTTCATCTGCAAAATGGGGTAGTGTAAGAACCTACCTCCTCAGAGTGCTGTGAAGAAGGGACAAGTTCCTGGCGGTTGTTGGTGCACCAGCTGTCACTGAGGGGGTGGGGGTGATTTTTCTTTAAGATGAGGAAATTGAGGTCAAGAGAAGGGTAGGGACTTACCAGCAATCACAGAGTAGCTACATCAGCAAGAATGAACCTGCCGTGGCAGGTGGGCTGGGTAGAGAGGAAGGGCAGCAGTTAGAGAGAGGTGAGTCCCGCCCACCCAGGAGGAACCAGGATCTCCCTCCTTATTAGATTCATTGAGAGAGCCAACCTTTCCTGGGGGGAGGAGGGCACAGTCCGCATCAGCCTTTGGGTCCTTGGGCTTCCAGAACTATGTGGGGCCTCCACAGCCACTCCCAGGCCAGGTGCTGGGCCTGCTGGGAGGAGGGCCATTCCGTAAAGCCTGGGAAGCTTGGCTTGGCTCACTGCAGGGTCGGAGCACCCAGAGGTGGGGCACAGCACAGATGACAGAAGCCAGGCCAGGCTGCACCAGGCCTGATGGTGGAGTACGTGGGAGGGAAGATGAGTGGAAGGAGGAGGAGTGCTTTCTGTCTTGGGATGTCTTGCTGCTCAACCCTGGTCTACTGTTAAATATCCTGAGATTAGAACAAATAAAGAAGAAAAGTAAATAAGTATTCTGATACGTTAACCTGGGAGGTTGCAGTTGCAGGGGCTCTGCCTGCCTCTTCTGCCTCCGGAAGCTCCCCAGTTACTTGCCTTCTCACCCAGCAAGGCCTCTTGCCAAGATCGTGGAACTTTGCTTTGTTTTGGTTTAGACACATTTGTTGCCTGTGTCTTTACCTTTGTATACTTAGATACACAGGTATTTTACATAGGGATTTATATGCACTCATGTGTACAGACCTTTTTGTAGTACTGGAGATTGGAGCCAGGAGGCAGTCTACCTCCAAGCTATAGTCCCAGCCCATTTAAAAAAAAATACATTTTTGAGACAGTTTTTTTTTTAAATATTTTTAGTTGTAGATGACAAAACACATTTATTTTATTTATTTATTTTTATGTTGTACTGAGGATGAAACCCAGTGCCTCACACCTGCTGGGCAAGTGCTCTACCACTGAGTACAACTTTAGCCCCAGAACAGTCTTACTAAGTTGCCCAGGCTGACCTGATACTTGTGATCCTCCTGCCTCAGCCTCCTATTGCCCAGATTACAGGCATGTGACTCCACATGTGGCTCATACATATGTGTATTTTTAAATTTTATTTATTTGTTCATTCATTCATTCATATGCGGTGCTGAGGATGGAACCCAGTGCCTTCACACATGCTAGGCAAGTGGTATACACTGAGGACACCCCCACCCTAAAAACTGTTTTATACTTACATCTCTCTATGATGAGTGATACTGGTTTTTCCATATGGAAGTCATAAAAGTTTGCTTTTAAAATGAAATTATTTAAACAAAAAGGCTGCACTGCAGGAGGCTGGTGCTGAGTAGTTAAAAGAAGGTGGAAGGCACCTGTGGCATTGTCCCCAGCCAGGCCTGATCAGGGCAGAGCTCTGGGGAGCGGTGCTGTCACCCCTCTGTCCCTCGGCTCTTGGGGGTGCTGAGGTCAACTGTGGGAGCACCGCACCAGAGTTATAGATACTTACAGATACCTGTGGGGTGCCAGGCCCAGAGACTAGGGCACTTATGTGAAGGCCTGGTCTCCATGGCTCCGGTGCCCGAGGCAGGAAGGAGCAGTGACCCCCGCAGGCTGGGCTGGAAGGCTGGGGAGGAACCCGTGGTGCTGGTAAACACTGGGAGACACCCGCAGAGCGCTCCCCACCTGCTACTGGCTCTGGACCCTTAAGTAGAACATTTTATCAGCACAAGAGCCCTTTACAGAGGGGGACGCTGAGGCACAGAGCTGTTGAGTAAATGGCTCAGGGCTGCCCAGCTAGCTGTGGCAGAACTGAAACTTGAACCCTGGCCAGGTGGCTCCAGAGCCCCCACGCTGTCATAGTAAGAGTGTCCCCCAGTTTCCTGGGACACATAGGGACCTGCTGTCTTCCAGGCATCAAGGGCCTTGGGTGAATGTGGGGTCTCTCCTGAGTAGGACCCAGTCAGATTGTGGTGAGGCAGGAGGGAGGGGAGTTCTGGTGTCACTGGGGCCCAAACAGGTCAGCCCCTAGGAGTGCGTGGCAGCCCCCCCTTACCAGGAAGGGCTGGAGGCTTGGTGAGGGAGGGCCCTGGGACAGTGGCCGTGGCCTCTGGGGCCAGGCAGAGGCAGGACAGCTCTCATCTGTTACTTCTCTTCTCAGGTACAGCACCTGGGAGCCGGAGGAGCACATCCTGGACCCCCGCCTGGTCCTGGCCTACGAGGAGAAGTAAGGGCCTGCAGCTGCTGGGCCCACTTCCAGGTTTCCTAGGGGTCCCACTGCAGCGTGGCCCTGAGCAGGGGGCCGCTGGGGGTAGGACCGGGGTGTCTGACCAGGCGTTGGAAGGTGGTGGGCACAGAGAACTCCGGGTCCCCTTCCTTTTCTGCCTGCCACTTCCTCTGGCTGCCCGGCCATCATCTCTTGGCTCTGGCACTCGGAGCTCCAGCCCGAGACCTCAGTTGTGTTCAGGGGAGGCAGACAGGGGTGGCTCCCAAGGTGCCAGTCGTGTGAGTGGCATGTCAGTGGCTTGTCCTTCCACTGAGGGAAGTCTGATGAGGTCACCTGAGCCCAGAGGAGGCATGACCTGCTGAGCTCTGGCCCTCTTCCTGGCCACCTCCCAGCAGAGCCCCAGGGTAAAGTGGGTCCCCTCTTCTGCCAGCTACTGCGGGGTTTCCGCGCGCCATCTGGCCCTTGTGCCCAGCAGCCCTGCCCACGGTGGGCAGCCTCGGTTCTCCCAGCGTGGCCCGTGCAGTGTGGGCCTTGTCTCTGTATCCTTTTTATGTGGTCCCTTACAGCAGCCTCCTGAGGCAGGGACCAGGGGCTCGTGTGGCAGATGAGGAGGCTGAGCCTCTGAGGAGTTTCGGTTGTCCTGAGCCTCTGGCTGGAGACTGGCACAAGGCCACGGGGCAGGTGGCAGCTCCTCCCTGCGCTCAGTGCTTCTCCCACAGTCTCCATGGCTGCTGATTCAAAGGATGCGCTTTTATTGTTCTTTCCTTTAAAATCCAGGGTGTCCCGTCCCCAGCTTCTTTCTCCCTCCAGGGTGCTTGGTGGGCCTTAGTTCAACAGGGTGTGCCACTTGGGAGAACCCTGTGGACCACCTTGGCGTGTGGCCAGGCAAGCCATGGGGGAGTGAAGGCCCGGGTGGGACTGCAAAGTGCCTTTCTTGGCTGTCCCGAGACCCGTGTCCAGAAGGTGCCAGGTTCCGCCTGGAGGGTGACCGACATTTAAACAGAGGCCGTGGATTCACTGCTTTGTGCTGAGCTCATACTGAGACTAGCCCAGGCCATCCAGCCAGGCGGGGGCGGGGTGTGGGGCGGTTAACTCCACCCCCACATTCTCTGCTGTCTTCCCGGCCTCCAGAGTGGGGGCCACAGGAAGTGAGTTGAACCAGTGACCAGGAGGCAGAGGCCTGGAGCTGCCTACTTTGGCCTCATGGTTTGCAGCCTCTGGTCGTGGTGTCTCTTGTGTTGAGTGTGACTTTGTAGCACCTCAGCCTGTGCCTGGGGGGGCACCATGAGAGCCATCGGCAGACAACTGGGTTTCCTCCCCACCCTGATGAGATGGTGCAGCCTTCCTCAGTTCAGGTTCCTAAGGATCTCAAGTCAGGCCAGCGGGCAGGACTCGCCACTCTCCCCAGCCCCCCAAGGACATTCAAGGCACATTTGGTTGGCAGGTTTCTACGCAGCTCCTCTAAGAGCGACAACTGCACCTTGGAGGTCCCCACCGCATGCACAGCAGGGCATTTGCGCTGGCCCTGGAGCTCAGGGAGGACTCACGTGTTTGGAGAGCCCCACATCAGTGACAAACAGTCCCCTTCCCATTATTGGATGGGAAGTCCAAGCCCTGGAAAGTGGACACCTGACCAGGAGAGCCTTGGAGGACTTCGGGATGCTGGGGGGGGTCTCCATCCCGACAGACAGAGGAGGGGATGAAGCAGACACCTTCCTTTCCCTTGGATGTCACCAGTGTTTCCTTTTCTTCTGCCACTTGCCTTGCATCTAGGGAGGAGAGAGACCGAGCGTCTGGGTATAGGAAGAGAGGCCCGAAACCCAAGCGGCTTCTGCTGCAGGTAACCCGGCTGCCGCAGGGCCTCCTCCTCCCCTGCCCTACCCAGGCCCCTGCCTCCCCTCACCCCCCTGAGTGCATCTGCATTGGCTGGTTGAACTGGTTCACTTGCCCGCCCCTGGTACCATCCGGGCACTGTGGGGTGGGACACTCAGTGGGTAATTTTCCACAGAAGGGGAAAAGCCCAAACATGGAGCAGGAACTGAGGAAAGATGACCCCCCGTGGGGGGAGCCTTTGTGGGAGGAGGGGCCACATGGCTAATACAGGCCTAGGATTTTTTTTTGTTTTTGGAGGGATACTTGGGATTTAATTTAGGGGCACTCGACCACTGAGCCACATCCCCAGCCCTATTTTGTATTTCATTTAGAGACAGGGTCTTACTGAGTTGTACGCAAGGTACTAAGGTCCCTTGTTTTTGCTAAGGCTGACTTTAAACTCAAGATCCTCTTGCCTCAGCCTCCCAAGCTGCTAGGATTATAGGCGTGCACCACCGTGCTGATCTTAGTCCTAGGATGTTTGAAAGCTTAGAATCTCATAAATAAGCCTATGATGCTCAAAATCCCCAAACAGAAAATTGTAATATTTAAGAGCCTCAGAAACACAGACTCTGGCGGTTAGGGGACATGGAGGCTGGACTTCCAGAACCCGGGAAGGAGAGGCCCTTCGTGTGTGGACCAGCTGTGGAGCACCAGCTCCTAGAAAGGTGTCCTTCTTGAGTAGGAAGAAACCCCTGGGGACTCCTTTTGAGTCCTCTGAGAGGCGGGGCTCTGATACCCTGGACACCTACATCTTAGGTCTGGGAGCATGAAAAGCAAATGGGGCTTGAGGTGCAGCTGTGTGTTCTGGGCAAGCTGCTGAGGTTCTCGGTGCTGGGTTCTCGCTGTGAGCATGAAAACACCTGCTTTAATTTCACATGCGCCCGCCACCCCCACCCCTGTGTCTGAATCAAAGCACAAGGCTCCCTGGTCCGCGTGCAGTGTGGAGGTTATGGATCACCTGGGGCTTTCTTGGCGAGTGACAGCCTCCTTCCTGTGGGGGGTGATCCATGGTGTTTGATGTGAATTGAGTCCCAGGATGGAAAGTCACATTTGCCAGAGAACTGCATGTGGGGTGGTGTATCTGGTGCTTCGCAAATGGCCACATTTCCTCTGCGTGCCAAACCTGCCGGGTAGGTGTATTAGTTATCCATGGCAAATCTATAACAAGTCACCCCAACTTAGCAACCTAAACCACTGAACTCATCATCACATAGTTTCAGTGGATCAGGAATTTGGGAGCACTTTAGCCAGTTCTTTAGTGGTCCTGATTGGGTAGTCAGGGGACCAGGTCAGTTGCCTGGGCCGGGCTGGGGCTGCTCCAGGCCCAGGATCCGTGCCAGTTGTTTTAGGGCAGCTCCTGCCATGAGGCCCTGCCGGGCAGTGTGAGCCCTCACGGTACCGCCACTCGCTTCCCCACGTGGGTGATCCAAGAGCAAGGAAGAAGCCACTGTGTCTTTGTGACCAGGCCCAGGAAGTCACACGCAGCAGTGTTTCTTGTGAGAAGGGACCACCGATGGCATGAAGGTGGGAAGCAGGTATTGTCAGAGGCTGTCCACTGAGGTCTCCTCACCGCTTTGCTGTTGAAGTAGCTGAGGCTCAGGGAGGCCTGTGGTTGACCTGGAGTCACACAGCAGGTGAGAACCGAGCTCTGGCCTGGAGCCCCCTGTTCTCGCATGGAGAGGTGGCATCGCACTGAAAGAGCCTGCCTTGCTGACAGTAGGAGAGGCTCCCAGGGCTGCGGCGGGACTAGCTCCCGCTCTAGTTTCCCAGGCCCCTCTGGGTTCGGCCCTGCTTCCTTCCGCCACAGCCGCACCCAGGGCAAGGGACGGGATTAGGAGATTGGACTGAGTGGAGGCCACATGTGTCATCACCGCCTCCAACTTGGGTTGTGACTCCATTGGCCCCATCCTTCCTGCTGTTCTAGGAGCCCTCAGCCTCTGGTGACAGGTGACAGGTGAAGGTACTGTACCAGAGTGATGGGGGGAGATCCCGTATCTTCCTTTCTTGGAGACTTAAATTCTCCCCAAAGGCAGGGAGACAGATCCCCCATCTCAGAACTGGGGCCTTTGGTGTAGGAAGCCCCCGCCGCACCCTGCTCCTTGGTGAGGCAGGTTGGCAGAGGCCTGGGCCCCACAGAGCTGAGGGGCAGCATGCTGTCCCTTCAGCTGGGGGCAGGTTGTGCTGTCTGTCCCCACAGCCTAGCTGCCACAAGAACCCACTCCGTGGAGCTGGCTGCTCCAGCTGAGGGTGGTGTGCAGCAGCGATTCTCCTAGAACCTAAAGTGCTTCAGAAGCCACTTCAAAAACAATTTTTTCTGGTGGCTGGACCCAGGCCTGGTGTGGAGTAGGCGATCGATGCTCCCCCAGTTGGGTTTCCTTTCCCCGTGTGCCGCCCCCACCCCCACCCCCGTGGTTGTCGTCCTGGGTCCGTCCGCACCCCTCCATAGGGCCGGGCAGGGGGCCGGGGCGCTGCGGCCCTGGCCAGCTGTGGGGGGCGTGGAGCGGCGGGCACCCGGCGCCAGGGGCCAGGGCTCTAGCGAAGGCAAAGGTGGCAGCGGACGGGAGGCGGGGCTGACCCGCGCCCTGGCTTGCCCCCGCAGCGGCTCTACAGCATGGACCTGCGGAGCTCCCACAAGGCCAAGGGCAAGGAGAAGCTCTGCTTCTCTCGCGCGCGCCCACTCGGCAGCGGGAGCCCCGAGGGGGTGGTCAAGGCGGGGGCGCCTGAGCTGGTGGACAAGGGCCCCTTGGTGCCCGGCCTGCCCTTCCCGCTCTGCAAGCCCCGCAAGGCCCACAAGTATCTGCGGCTCTCGCGCAAGAAGTTCCCGCCCCGCGGGTCCCACCTGGAGAGTCACAGCCATCGACGGGAGCTCTCCCTGCAGGAGACACCGGCCTCGGATGACCTGCAGGCGGCGGGCCAGTGGGAGCCCGCAGAGCAGCCCCCTGAGGAGGGTAAGACAGCCCGGCCCTGGGCCTCAGATCTGTAGCGTCCTTGGAGGCCACCAGGTCCAGTTGACCCAAGCCTTGAGGACCTGGTTGGCTACACAGCCAGTCGGGACTGTGGGGACTGACTTGAGCCTGACCCCTGGCCAGAGCTGGCAACCCACTATGGAAGACTCTGTCCGCCAGGGACTGGGGGGGAATGGCACCCTCTTGGGGGACCAGTGGTAGGTCCCATGGGAAGGACCTGGAGTTGGGAGGGGTCTGCATGCTGCTGCTGTTCCCCCTGCCAACCTGTCCTCTGTCCCTGTCTTTGTCCTGTGGCTGCAGCAGATGCAGAACTGGCAGATGGGCCCCCTCCCTGGACACCTGTGCTTCCCTCAAGTGAGGTGACCGTGACAGACATCACCGCCAACTCCATCACCGTCACCTTTCGAGAGGCCCAGGCAGCAGAGGGCTTCTTCCGAGACCGCAGCGAGAGGCTCTGAATCACTGTTTCCACCGTTCTTCTTCGCTGTTTCCTTTGGGGCTTGGGGTGGGGAACTCCCGAGACAGGGAGGGGTTGGGGCAGGGTAATTATTTTATTTAAAAAAAACACCAAGCAGAAGAAGTGGGGATGGCCCCACAACCTCCCACCACCCTGCCCTTCTCTGTGAAGGGCGTTTGCAGAGAGGCCTTAGGGCTGGGTTGGGAAGGTTGGTATTGCTCTGTTTAGGGTCCCATCTCCAGGCTGATGGGGACAGGGCCACCTGCTCAGGCTGCTTCTGCAGCTGACTGCCTTGCCTTGCAGCTGCTGGTTCCAGAAGGGAAAGGAGCCCTGGGAGGCAGGGCCCCACCTGGCAGCCCCCAGCCTGTCTGGTTGTCTGGCCCTCCCACCCCTTTCTTGGGATTGGGTGTTGGTTTTGATCTTTCCCCTCCAGCTTTGGTGGGGCTCGGAGGCTGCTCTCACCCCAGGGCCCAGGTCAGGGAGAAGGGGCTGGAGGGAGGGTCTGAGGTAGAGTCACAGACTCCTTCCCAGGGAGGAGGCTGCCCTCTGGGCTCCCTCTGCTGAGAGATCCTGCCCTATCTCCTGGCTCGTGTGGAAATATGTGCACACCTAGCGGCACAGCGTGCACGATGCCCCTTGTGTACATCACATGTGCCCTGAGTGTCCACGTGGGCCTCACATGCCTCCTTTAGAAACCCTGGCCAGGTGAACATAGGGCAATTCACAGCACAAAAGAACTCGCCACGGCAACCCACCACCTTGCACAGGTCATGCGACAGGACCTGTTCCAGCTCCATTTGCTCGCAGCTGTCAGCGAGAACAAGGTTCTGGCCACGAGCATGGCGGCATCTGCTGCTCCAGGCATGCAGATGTGGCTTCCTGGTTGTGCCTGGCCAAGCAGCAGGTGTGCAAGCATCTGCCCAGTTGTGCTGACACATCTGCATAGACTCCAAGACACTTGTGACCTGTCCTTCCTCCCACAGGGATTCTTGTCCTTTCTGACTCAGGTGACTTTTCAGCCCTTCCAACTCCCCTTTTTCTGCCCTCCCCTCCAGCTCAGCCAACCCCAAGCATGGTGTGGGTGTGGGCAGGCAGGAAGGGCGGGGGTGTCCCACTTTCTCAGGGCAGCCCTTGTCTCCTGGACCCCTTCCCACTTCATTCTGTGTCCTCCCACCAGACCTAAATAGACGGCAGGGACTGGCCTTGTTTCCTGTGGGGGTCCAGCCGCAGGGGAGGTTAGTTCAGGCTGTGCACAAGCCTAGCGCCCTGGTGAGGTTGTGTCTGCCAGGAGGAGGGATGCTTGGCTTCTGGTCTGCCCCAAGGTTCCCTGCGGGCTGGTGGCTTCCCTGCTCCCTCATCCCAGCCCTGTCCCAGAGAGAAGGCCAGTTGGAGTCAGGGGTCCTGGGGAGCAGGGAGCAGGTCCACTCCCCCACCCTTCCACCCCGGTCAGAGTTGGGGTAACCTGAACACAGTAGAGCCATTGTGGCTGGGAGCTCATCCCTGTCCCCTGACTCTGTGCCTGTCCTCAGAAGGTCATTAGGTCTTCGTGAGGACAAGGGCAGGGTGACTCTTCCCCCAGACTCCTCCCCAGTTCCCAAACCAAAGACAGCAGACACCCTTTTCCTTTTTGGGATGCTTTGTTGGCAAGATTCCCAATTCCAGCTCCTTCTCCCTCTCTCTAATTCTCGTTGCCCGGGATCAATTCAGTGCTTCCATTGGGGGACAGTCACAATAGGTGACCTGATTCACCCCAGCCCAGGGAATGGAATCTAGATGAGCATGTGGGGTGGGCCCGGGAAGGGAAGGGGCTTCAGCTGCACGACCCTGAGAAGAGGAGAAGCCTGGGGGCAGGGGCTCCCAGCCCTGGAGGTGGAGGGCCGAGGCTGGGACAGCGAGGGGTCCTCTCCAGCTGACTGTTGGACCCTGGCTCTGGGACAGGGCCACAGCTTCTACTAGAAGATACACTCTGCCCCCTCAGGAGACACAGGCCCTCTTCCTGCTTCCTGGGGGTCCTAAGCTGTCAAATTTGCCAGCCTGTGGCCCTGGGGGGTTGGGGTTTTTTTGTTTTTGTTTTTTTGCTTTTTTTTTTTTTCCTGGTGGGTGAGGCAGCTGTGTTTCTGTCTGCAGCAGCAGAACATGCATCTCCTCTTCCTCAGACCTTTGTGGCCCACAGGGAACCCTGTGGCTCAGAGGGTGAGGTCCAGGCCTGGCCCTGGAGTGATGGTCTTGAGATGTTTAACTCAGGGCAGCCTGAGAGCGGCTCCCTGGGGAGAACCACTCAGGCAGTTAGGATCTTTTTCAGCCCAGGACAGGTGACCTTTGTGAGGGGTTGGGTTTGGCCATACAGGCCTCCCCCCAGCCCTGAGTGTCCCAGCTAGGGTCAGGTGAGAGAAGACCAGGTGGACAGTGACCTCCCACCCCACAGCTCCCCGGAAGGCCAGTACCCTCGGGCTGGGGAACACTGGCCGCCTGCCTCTCCCCAGCCCCTTTTGAATGTAGAGGCCTGTTGGTACTTTACTGTTGCCATGAAGCGGGGTGGAATGTCCCACCCACCCCTGGCACGGAACCTTATCATTCTGACAGGATGGTAACCCCTTTGCCAATGTCCCTCGCCGCCTCCTCTGGGAAGGCGCTAGGCATCTGAATGGAAGCCTGTGTAGCTTTTGCTTTATAAATGGCCAGATGTGGCCACCAGGTCTCAGCCAAGAACGCGTCCTTTGCACAGATGAGCTTCGAGCTTTGTTCAGACGACATGAATGTACTCGAGGACCGGGCATCGGCTCCCAGGGCGCGCCTTCCTGATGGTGAGGCTGGGGAGGGTCAGAGCGGGTGCAGAGCGCAGTTTTATTTTTGTACTGATATTGGTAAGAGACTGTATAGCATCTATTTATTTAGATGATTTATCTGGTAAATGAGGCAAAAAATTATTAAAGACAATTTAAAAAAAATTTGTGGGCATTCAATCCTTATCTTAATACGCTTGCCCTCTGTTCTGGGGAGAGAGCCAGCGCAGCCCTCTAACCCCAGGCGGGCGGGTGGGGCACGCAGTGAGACAGAGTCCTGAGGCCACTTGCTTTTGGGTTCCTCACCAGCTGCAGGATGCTGGCTGGGAGCAGTCAGGGCGAGCAGGAGGGGGACAGTCCCAGTGAGGGCAAGAAAGGCATGCTGGGGACACGCGGGTGCTGAGGTCATGTCTGGGTTTCTAGTTGGGGTGATGGGTTGTGGGAAGCGCCTCCTCTGGAAGGAGATTAAAACAGAAGAGGGTTTAGAAGGAGCTTGGTCACCCCCCAAAGCAGGCCTGAGGCCGGGATGTTCTTTGCAGGGAGTTTGGGAGGTGACCCAGGGACAGGACAAGGGTTAGAGTGGGCAGAAGAAAGAAGAGCTATGACGGGTGGATTATTGAGGTCAGTTATAGGCAACTGGGGTACAGTTATGCTATGGCCACCAAGAAGTGTCCCACAGATTGTCCTTTCCTGAGGATGGATTGGTGGAGGGTGGCCCTCAGCCATCCAGGGCCCCCGGCCCCCGGGCTGTACCCATCAGTTATATTGAGCCCCAACTAGAATGTGCATTGAGCTGGTGCTTGACACCACAGGGGACTGTCCCCAGCCCATAGCTGAGGTCAGGGATGAGGCCAAGAGGTGAGTGTCCCGAGGGCCATTGCAGGTGCGCGGCTGTGCTGTGCTGCTGGTTCTTCACAATAAGGCTGTCAAGAGGAGGCCAGCGACAGACAGCCCCTGTGAGGAAGTAGTATGGTGGTGGGGAAACCACAGTTCTGGGTGGCCACGGCGGTGTGGAGGGTGACCATCACCCCCTTCTCTCCGCCCCCAGCCAGCCACCCTCCCCGGTGGGGAGACCCAATTGCATCCACCAAGTGCTCGGGGCCCTGGTGACCTGCCCTCATCAGATCAGACTACACTTGCTGCACACGTGCCTCAGTCACCGCCAGGACTGGGGACAGCAAAACGTGCCTCCAGGACTCCCCAGGTTCAGACAGGCTCCCCTCTGCCCACATTATGTAGCAGCCACCTGGCACCTCCGGGCGATGGAGCTTGGTCGACCTCACCAGGAACCCCGTTTTCCTGTTTGCCCACTGACACTCGCCCCAGGGGCTGACACCCACCCGTGGAGGTTGGGACTTGGGATTCTGAGGCGTTCCCTGGAAGACCCTCCCTGCCCTGGAAACCAGGATCGCCAACCCACCAGGCCAGAGCCACAGAGTGAGGAGGGCAGATTCTCAAGCCAGTGAAAAGGGCCAGTCCCACTGCCACCCCCAGGCTCTTCCTGGATGTGGCACCATGGGCCCAGTGCAGGTCCCAAATCCTGGGGAGCTCTGGCCTGACTCCGCAGGGTGCTGCCCAGCCCTGATGCCCACGCTGATCTTCAGTTTGCGATGCCATTGTTCTGGTATCCAGGAGCTTGGGACGGGGCCCAAGGGGCAGGGCCCGTGGAGCCCATGCCCACGCTAGCTCGCTCACTCGGCTGTGCTGCTCTGCCAGGGGACGACGGGGTCCCGATCCAGCGCGGCTGGGGTGGACGTCTGTGGGGAAGCCAGGCACTTGGCCCGCCGTGTTGGTGCTGATGGCATCGATGCTGTAGAAAAGGAAGGCAGATCCACGCCCAGGGACGAGTCAGCTCTGGTAACCAAGTCGCCGACCTCTCCTGAGGGAGGGGATGGAGCCCACGGACACACCCTGCCTTGAAGTTCCCAGCCACTCCCGCTGCTCTGTGGGGCTCCCAGTGGCACCAGCCTCTGACCGGCGGGCATTCCTCAGCTGTGCTAAAGGGCTTGGACCAGCTCTAGGAGAGGACGGCTACTCTGCGAGGGCCCTCGAGGAGCCTCTGCTTTTTCCAGGAGGCTGTGCAGAGGGCAAGGACGGAGGCCGGCTGTCATCCGCTGTCATGGCTAGACAGACAGAAGAGTCCTCACCCTCCAGCTCCCCAGGAGTCCTCCGTGGTGACTGCTCCTCCGTGGACACGGGTCTGAGACAGTCTGTCCTTCCAGAGAACATGGTGAGGGCTGCATCCTTGGTCTCACTCCATCAATTCAGACTTCCCACCGACCTGAGCTTTCTGATCCTTCCTCCAAAGGACTCAGAGTCTGTTTGGCATCCATGGTCCCCTACAGGGGTAGGTGGAACCCTTCCAAAATGTGGAGATGAAGGATGTCACCCTCACAGGGGGCATGACAGTGCGGGTCATGGCCATACTTGAGAACCTGGGGAGCGCAGGGCCAGCCTTGCCAGCGGTCAGCATAGGGGTTGCCAGGGCGTTTGCTGTGGCCAGAAGGTGGGCCCATGTGTACCCACATGAATCTCCCCCAGTGCCAAACAGGGTGCACCCACATGTTCTTATTGCTCTTCCAGATGTGGGGCTTAGAGCTCTGAGCAATTAAATAGCAGAGTCAGAGGTGGGTACAGGACGGACACCTGTCATCCCAGCACTTGGGAGGCCGAGACAGGATTGCAAGTTTGAGGCCAGCCTTGGCAATTTAGGAGACCATGTCTCAAAACAAAAATAAAAAGGGCTGGGGATGTGGTTCAGTGGTAAAGCGCCCCTGAGTCCCCCAAAATAAAAAGTGTAAGAAGGTGGTGGCAGAGAGCCCACCCCCAGTGCTGTCCTCACACCCAGCCTTGGTGGATTTGGCAGCACGTCAGGCCTGGCGCCAGAGGTCCCCACTGGCTACACCCTGCGTCCCAGGAGCATGCCCGCCGTCAGTCCTCCTGTTGACCCTCATTAAACACTTCCCTCTGTTCTGCAGGCGCCTGCTAGGGTCTCATCCTTCTGGTGCACAGAGGGAGCCCACCCAACCGTAGTCTAGGCTGAGATGAGCAGGAGAGGAGGACACTATCACCCTGGGGGACAAGGTGGTCACCAGACAAGGATAGGCAGCTCCCACCTGCTGAGGGGCTTGGCCTTCTGCCAGCTCAGAGTGCCAGAGGATTCTGGTGGCCAAGCTCATTAGCCCTTCACCCCACGGGCTTCTGCCCTGGGCCCGGGCCTCCGTGCCCTCACGGTCAGGGCTTCAGCAGAGCCGAGAGGCCTGTGGGGCCTGAGCATCCAGTCTCCTCTGTGGCTTTGCCACCCTGAGGCCTAAATCCTGGTCTGATGGTCAGCGGAGTCTGCCTTGTGGCCGGGGACATTAGGAACCCTTTAAGCACCATCCTGTGAAAAACAAGAGGAAACATGAACTAATGTGAAAAATACAGTTTTCCAAAACAAGCGATGTAGTGGGCGAGTTGCCCGGAGGCTGGCCTGGGCCACCATGTCCTTCTCTAGGAGTTCGTGTGGGGCCGAGGCCTCCGTCCAGGGCTGGAGCCACTGCACGTCCTTCTGTGTCCCTTCCCAGTGGGCACAGCTGCAACAATCAAGGACTGTCACTGCCCTCCCCAGCATGGGGATCCTCCCTGCTGTCGGACTGTACTGTCCCAGCCCAGCCTTGCTAGGGCAGAGACACAGGTCCTGAGAGACAGAGAAGATGCCCAGAGATGGGGTGCCGGACACAGGTGTGTGCAGAAACGCTCACGGGGAAGGTCCAGCGGCGACAGACTGGACAGACTTGTTCTGTTCCTCGCGGTGTCTCTGGAGCTTGGCCAGGAAGTAAAAGCTCTGTCCCTCACATCACTCTTCCCAGTGGCCAGGGGACAGAGCTTCCCTCTCCAGGGACTGACAGATGAGGTTAGAAAAGCAGTGACATCATCAGCTTGGCTTGCTTCCTCCCACTGTGTGACCAGCATCCCCAGGACCCCGGGGTGCATGTGAGCCAGCAGCTGCTACAGATAACACCACCTGCCCGGCTCCCTGCGTACAGAAGAGAAGGACAGTTCCTTCAAGATGATATGGGTCTGGACATTGCGGCCCAGATCGCTCTCACTGTTCCCTTAACTTGGCTCAGTTCTTGGAAACAGTGAGGGACACCTCAAGGACTTAGTGTTTCCCCTCCTTCCCTTCTCTAAGGGCGGCTTAGACTGGTAGGGGATCCCACTCCAAATCCTGTCCTGAAGGTTCGCCTTCAAAGCCATGTCTAGCATCTCTGTCCTAGCTTAAGTACCGTGTCTGCCAGGGGCCAAGTTGTGTTCCCCCAAATTCATATGTTGAAATCCTGATCTCCAGGACCTCAGAACAGGACCTCAGCCTCCCCTGGCTTTCCACAGGTTCCCAGTGGCCCTTGAAAATAAATGGGGGTGGGGGGCTGGGGTGGTGGCTCAGTGGCAGAGCAGTTGCCTAGCGCGGGTGAGGCCCTGGGTTCAATCCTCAGCACCACATAAAAATAAATAAATAAAAATAAAGGCATTATGTCCACCTACAACTAAAAGAAAGAAAGAGAGAGAGAAATGGGGGGGCACAGCAACACCCCCACCCCATGTCCCAGTCAGATCCTGGAACTGCAAGATGCCTCCCAGCCCCCACCTTTTAGATGGCATCTGGCCTCAGACATCAGCCTCATCCAGTGGCTTCCTGGGTTCCTTCAGCCACCTCCATAGGTGCATTTGGGCTTTGGGAGGAACAGGTGGCATTCAGACTCCTCCCTATCACAGACAGGGAGTCCTGCCAAGGAGCCATGGAGATGCGGAGAAGGAAGGGCAAGTGAAAGACCCCAGCCCCATAACCTAAGGCCCGATTATGAAAAGTAGAAAGTATGCAGTAAACAGGTGAGCTCACCACATAACCTGTTAGAAAGGGCACCCTGCCCACATCACAGGACATGCTTGAGCAAACTGGGATCATAAGCAGGAACAGGGAGGAAACAAAATGTAAACCTGTGAGATTTATGAGTTTTTCCGGAACCTATAGTGAAAAACAAGTTTATCATAGTGAAAAACAAGTTTACCCTTTAAGTGACTTGTACGCTGGATTCAAAGGGACCAATGAGACACCTGTTATTGTGCTAGGTGGGAAACAACTCCTTTTTCCCTATAAAAGATCTGTACCCCAAAGCCCAGTGTGCCAGTTCACCAAAGCTTCGGCTGAGGTTTTGCTGTGCACCCGCAGGCGCCTGTGTATTAATAAACTTGCCTCTTGCTTTTGCAGCCAGTGTGACGCTAGTTCTCTTTTGGACGGGGGATTTGAGGGTCCGGGGGTCTTTCACAAGGTCTGGCTGGCGACCCCCAAACTCAGCAGTCCTGAATAGACTGTTACCATAGCATCTCCTCAGGCCAGCACAGGACAGGTGACTTCTCCTCCCACAAGGAGACATCCACACAGGCAGTAGAGGCCAGCCTCAGCCTTTATACCGACCCCATCTCAAAAATTTTTTATAGCTGGGCATGGTGGCGCACGCCTGTGATCCCAGCGGCTCGGGAGGCTGAGACAGGAAAATCATGAGTTCAAAACCAGCCTCAGCAGCTGCGAGTGTTATGCTCGAATTCGGGACCCCCAAGAGACCACCAGAGACCAAGATCAATGTAAGGAGCAAAGAGGTGTTTATTGCGAGCTAGCTCGGTCCTCCGCACACACAGCAACTGGTGACGCTGAGAGGCCCGAGCCCAGGGTTTGCAGCAGTTTTATACACTCTTTGGGGAAGGCAGGGACCCCACATGCATCATAGCATCTCTGAGCAAATCATCACACACCGCGGGAAAATTATAAAAACAACTGGTTCAATTTGTTCACTGGCGGGAACAAGTTGGGTAGGGGTGATTGGTCAGTACAAGAGGGGGATTCATTTGAACTGATTGGTTTAGGCCACAAGGGGTGTTCGTGTTGAACTACGTGGTTTCCCAACACCATAAACTCCTGGGAGGGTCATCTGGCATCCCAGGTATTTCCCTGTCTCATGCTGATTGGTGGCTCTTGGGGGTTACTATGGGTCCCCACCTAGCCTAACTGAGTCAGGGACACCTGGGCAGCAGATCTCTCCTGTTATTTGTAGATAAACAACTCAGCAGGGTGGGTATGTGCCTAGGAGTGCTCTGTGGGTCTTTCTAAGGACAAAGGTCACGCCCCCTTCCTTGGACAGGCTTTGCTCTGAGGTAGAGGCTGGTTTTTCACAAGGCACTAAGCCACTCAGTGAGACCCTGTCTCTAAATAAAATAAAAATAGGGCTGGGGGTGTGGCTCAGTGGTTGAGTGTCCCTGAGTTCAATTCCTGGTATCAAAACCAAAACAAAGCAAAAGGTGGGTGGGGGGGAGAAGGGAAGGGGAAGGAACTTCTAGAAGGTACAGAAGTGGCTGAGGTCAGAGAGTTGAAGGTGCCATGAGCTGGGTGGGGACGGGGGAAGGAGCCCAGGGGATGGTTCCATGGCTTCCAGTGGCCTCCTCCGGAAGATACCTTCTCAGTAGAGAGGCCTGGCCATCGCCATGCCAATCACACGTTCAAAATGGACACCAGGAGCCACAGAACAAATGGAAGTCCTGTGTCACCTGAGAGAGGACAGCAGGAAGAACACAGCAGGGTTCCCCTGATCTTCCTGCCACAGGTCCCTGACGGGTTGTGAGGAAACATAAGGAGCCCCAAATCCAGGGCACAGTCCCTGGCTGACCCCTCACCTGCCACCTGGGGGAGGTGGCTCTGTTTATAGGAGAAAAAGGAAGAAGGACACACTAGTCTTTACCGGGCTGGATAGCATCCCACCCTAAAGCTCATGGCCTTTCTGGAACTGTGGGATGTGACCTTACTTGGAAACGGAGTCGTTGATGATGTAATTGGTTAAAATAAACTTGTTCTGGATCAGGGTGGCCAACGTGTTCTTATAAGAAGAGTCAGGGGTGCTGCTCTGCTGGTCGCCATCTAGCTGTCTAGATGTCACCACTGACTTCTTGAGGGGCAGCAGAAACAAAGGCCGGTGGTATTCAGGGAGCTGTTCCTGAAGGTCAGCACCTGGAAGGCAGGCGGGGTGCTGACCCTCCCCCAGCCTGCGCTGCAGCACCTTAGAAAGAACTGCCCCGCCCCACCAGGCAGCCTGGACCTCCCTGCCCACCTCAGTGTCACAACCCCCTTCACCCTGGTGGACAAACAACCTCATTATCCTCACAAAACTCAAGCAGCTGAGGCAGCTATTCAAAGGGTGATGAGCTGATTGAGGGGACCGGAAATTGAGACAAAACAGGGGGACCTGGCTTCCTGACCTCCCACCTGCAGTTCCTAAGCCGCCACTCAAAAGTCAGAAGGGGGCTGGGTGGGGACTCCAAAAACTTCCCGGGGAGTCCCCAAGAGACTGGAGGAAGGAGGCGCCCACACTGTCCTTTCTGAGGGTGCCACAGTGTCCCCTGTAAGCTCCGAGGACAGTCTTGCGGCCCTGCCACTGCGACTGACTTGTTTCTTCCTCTTCCTCTCTCCCGGCTCCTCCCTAATCCCTCCCCAGCCCTGATCTCCGGGGAAACCTTTTTTCCCCACCCTACACAGAGTTATCTGTCCTGGAGCACACACCCACCCCAGGAACGAAGTCATCTGGACTTTGGGGACGCTGTGAGAGGCCAAGTTAAAGCCTCCCACTGTCCCCTGTCTCTTCTGAGATAGGGGAGCTTCCTCCTTGAAGCTCGCGGGTACCTGCTGAGGCTGCGGCACCCTGACCAGAGACCTGGCCTAGACCCCGGCTCTGCCCCTGCCCGCCTCCAAGCGTCCAGAGCCCCAGTCTCAGGCGTCGTCCCGCCGGCTGCTGAAGGAACTCTGAGTCCTGCGTCCAGACTCCTCTCCGTGCACCTGGGAATCCTGTGTGGACAGCGGCACCCGAGACCTGGGGAAGGAGTGTCTCCCAAATTAACAAGTGAATGATGGGAATGCCGCCTTTGAATCACCTCTTAAGAGACCCCTGCTGATGGGGACAATGACAGCCTCTGGGACCTGTGTCCCCTGGGTTTGTCCTTTTGCTAGCAAGTCACTAAACCTTTCTCCTTTTTCTCAAAACCCTGTCCTCATTGTTGGATGGGCATTGGTGACAAGCGAGGCTGGGGGACAAAAAGATAGTGTAGGTAATAAATCTGGAAGACGGGGGCGGATTGGGAAGGGAAGGAAATAAATGCTAAAGCTCGGGCGGGCTGGGGACGTGGCTCAAGCGGTAGCGCGCTCGCCTGGCATGCGTGCGGCCCGGGTTCGATGCTCAGCACCACATACCAACAAAGATGTTGTGTCCGCCGAGAACTAAAAAAATAAAAATAAAAAAATAAATGCTAAAGCCCCCAGGGCCCCCCCCCTTCGGCCTCCGGGTCTGCAGCTGTTAATGAAGCGCCTCCGGGGCCGCTCTGTCCTGCCCCCCTGCGGGCGCTGATGAGGAGAGGCCCTCCTGGAAGGTTCTGCCCCACCTTGGGCCCCTCCTGGAAGGTTCTGCTCGACCTTGGGCCCACTGTGGTCACTAGTTACTTAGGATAAGGGGAGAGGAGGGCGGGAGAACAAAGGAACGTGTGAGAGAGGGGCAGGACACCCCCACCGCCTTGGACAGCAGCTCTGGGGCCCCTTCTGTGCGGGGAAGTCCCCATGTTCTCTCCTTTAAATAAAGCTCTTGCCTTGGCGTTTCCCAGGTGCTCAGTCTTCCACAGCTCGGGGCGTGGAACCGGCCCCGACTGCTCTCATCACCTGTGTCACAAGGACCGAGATTTCAGCACCCCAAGGACCCAAGAGCAGCCCCGGCCCAGCTTTCTCAGGAAGGCCTGGCTCTCCCAGGAACCCCACTGAGGGTTCCCGGCAGCGGGAAACCTGCAGGAGAGTTAGAAGGAGGTGGATTTGCCTCAGGGGGAACTAGAGAAGGTATTTCTGTGAGTAAAGGAGAGACTGAAGGGACTGTCCCAGCAGCTGCCCATTGTGCTCCACTTTGAGAAAAAGGAAACTGAAATCAGTAAAGTCCTCACAACTTTGGCCATCTGAGAGGTCCCCGGAGACCCCTGATTCCACACGTCAGGTTCCTTTTCATGTGAACATCTGGTCCCTCTTTGTGGGGACATCTGTGGAGCCACTGGTTGTCTGTGTTTGTTTCGTTTGTATCTGTTACTGCCCCTTTTAAGACATGGCCAGGGGCTGGGGGTGTGGCTCAAGCAGTAGCACTCGCCTGGCATGTGTGCAGATCCTCAGCACCACATACAAAGATGTTGTGTCCGCCAAAAACTAAAAAAAAAAAAAAAAAAAAAAAAGACATGGCCAATACTGCATTGATCGGGAAAGATTTTGGCTGCTCAATTTAAAGGTTCCCACCTGTCAGTCATGGTTTGGGGGCTCCTCTCTGGTTGCCTCTTTGTTGTTGTTGTTGTTTTTGGTACTGGAGATTGAACTCAGGGGCACTTGACCACTGAGCCACATCCCCAGGGTCTCACTGAGTTGCTTTGCACTTTGCCATCACTGAGGCTGGTTTTGAACTGGTGATCCTCCTGCCTCAGCCTCCCCAGTTGCTGAGATTACAGGCCTGCGCCACTGCACCCAGCTTTTTTTTTTGAGGGGGGGAGAGGATACAATCTTGCAATTGGAGTTGGTCTCTCAGAGGTAAAGTGAGTTGAAGACTTACCTGTAGGTATAAGCCTGGCCAAATGTTTTACTGTAATGATCTGGCTTTTAAATAGCTTTCTGGATTATTATACAATCTTGCACTTGGAGTTGGTCTCTCAAAGATAAAGTAAGGGAAAGAGGGGCTGGGGTTGTGGCTCAGCGGTAGAGCACTTGCCTAGCATGTGTGAGGCACTGGGTTGGATTCTCAGCACCACATATAAATAAATGAACAAAACAAAGTCCATCACCATCTGAAAAATATTAAAAAGAAATCTGTACATGAAGGTGTTACTGCTGTTGACCGGTGACGAGTCCTTGCTTCCCCGATGTTGAAGAATAACACCAGAGAGCACACCGAGGCAAGGTCAGAGTAGAAATTAGAAGTTTATTAAAGGACAGAAGAAAAGACTTCTCCTGGAGGAAGGGGACCCAAGAGGTGGAATCCGTGGAAGTGTGGTTGTCTCCTCTTTTTATAGTTTTGGTGATGGAATGTAGGGGGAAGGGTTGGGACACAGGTGGGCCAAAGAAGTAATCTGGGCAGGAAGGACTTCATTATCACTTCTTTGGGATGGGCTATCTCCAAATCTGTTGGGGGCAGTTTCCTGGGTTCCATTAACATTTCTTTGGGGTGGACTTTGGCCTAGGGCCTTTCAGGGACTTCATTAACATTCCATGAGTTGTCCTGCTTTCCCAGAATCATTCTCAGCATGGCCTCCATTTTAGATTTCGTTGATATTAGACCCGATTTACCTAACTACACTGACTACCTAACTTTAAATCTGGCTTCAAAGGTATCTATTTTAAAGGTTCCCGGCTCTCAGCCGTGGGTTTTGGTGATCCTCTCTCCTCTGCGTTTTTGTATGTTACTGGCGCTTTAAGACTTGGGCCATGCTGTTGATCTTACCTGTGGTCTCTTGAGCAGAGAGCTCCTGGGTGCATTGGTCACCCAGAGGCTTTACTGTAACACTGTAAGGGTCCGGCGAAACGTCGGAGAAAGAGACCACGAGACTAGCTTCATGCAATGGCAAGGGGGATTTATTGGATCCATTCCAGCGCGCTGGGACTCCATGCTCACTCAAGAAGGGAGAGCAGCCCGGAGCCCAGAGCAGAGGTCAAGCAGAACTTAAGTACACTTTTTGGAGAGGGTGGGGGGCTTTGCATACATCAGAACAAATCATCATGAGGCGCGGGAAAATTGAACAACAACTCTGATACATGATAAGTCCATTCATTGGTGGGAACAGGCTGGGCAGGGGTGATTGGTCACTTCTAAACTGGGTACACATTCAAACTGATTGGTTCGGGCCCTGTGACGAACTGCACAGGGCCCTAGGCTGAATGGCCAGTAGGGCGTTGTCTTAACTATCTCAGGAATCTGGGTGTAACAGAGGAACTTAATAGTACCTAATCTTTTACATTTCAATTCAAGGTTTCCAGCTTAGAAACTTTACCCTTTCAACACAACCTGGCCTTTGAGTGGTCATTCTGGATCACTATACCATTATTATAATCTTTTTTTTTTTTAAGAGAGAGTGAGAGAGGGAGAGTGAGAGAGGAGAGAGAGAGAGAGAGAGAGAGAGAGAGAGAGAGAGAGAGAGAGAGAGAGAATTTTAATATTTATTTTTTAGTTCTCGGCGGACACAACATCTTTGTTTGTATGTGGTGCTGAGGATCGAACCCGGGCCGCACGCATGCCAGGCGAGCGCGCCACCACTTGAGCCACATCCCCAGCCCTATTATTATAATCTTGAAGTTGGTCTATGGGGTAAAGTACATGAAAGAGACTCCGTATGTGCTGGCATTTATGCAGTCACAATGACAAGGGGTCTGAACCCTCAGGAGCTGAGTTCTGGGGCCAAGGACCCTGCCTCTGGTGCGCAGGGATAGCAGGACACAGAGAAAGGGGTAATTACATCTTCTAAACCCAGTGAGTGCTGCCCCCATCCCACTGTTTCTCAGCCTGATCCCAGGCAGCCAGGGACCATCTCACTGTGGGTCAGGGACACCAGCCTAAACTGGGTGTGTGTGTGTGAAGGGGTGTCCCAGAAAAGCTGTCTGAGCTATAGAAAAATGGCCAAAGAGAACCTGGATTCTTCCTGCCTTCCAGCCCCTTTTGCCCCTGGGGTGGAGGCTGCTGGCCACAAAGAATATGTCAATAGGTCCCAGCACTCTCAGTTTATGACCTGGGGACAGGAATTCTCTCCCTTTTTAAGATCTGATGGGGGCTGGGTTAGAGCTCATTTGGTAGAGTGCTTCCCTCCCAAGCACAGGCCTGGGTTCCATCCCCAGCAAAAAGTTAAGATCTGACTGTCCTTCTCGCCCCATTTGGCCAGGGGATATTTATCACTGGGACAAAGCAATTCTTGCTATAATGGGATCCCATCAGACTAAGTGTCTGGGGGGACTGGCAGAATAAATAACTGTACCCAGAAAAGAGAAAGACAGAAACTAAGGCCAACCTTTGCAGGCAGCTTCTGCCAAGGGATCCTCAAGGAATCCTAAAGAACAGGACACACAGGGCCTCTTCCTTTGAATACCCCTCTGGGTACAGTGGACACAGTTGATGGCATTGTGATAATAAGGCGGACAGGTCAGGCTCAAAAATTTCCTGTGGTCCAACCCTTTGAATGCCACGTGGGAAAAAAAAGATTAAGGCACAGTTTTTGTATATGGCAGATTGTCCAGTCGTCTCTTGGGATGAAATCTGTGGTGTAGATTAAATGCACAGAAAACATTCATAAAGTCTGTTTCAAAATATGAATTTAAGAAAGGGTCTGAAACTAGAAAAGATAAAAGAAAGTTATAGGTATGGAAATATATTATAGTACAGAAAATTAGAAGGTAAAAGGAATGTTTCTGGAGGAGAAAGTATTTTTTTCTGGTAAAGTAATATTCCTGGGCTAAAGTCTAAGACAAAAGAGGACAAAACTAAGGATCTAAATGAGTTGTGATTATCTAAGTAAGTCGCAGAAGGTTTTTTTTTTTTTTTTAGAGAGAGAATTTTTAATATTTATTTTTTAGTTCTCGGCGGACACAACATCTTTGTTTGTATGTGGTGCTGAGGATCGAACCCGGGCCGCACGCACGCCAGGCGAGCGCGCTACCGCTTGAGCCACATCCCCAGCCCCCGCAGAAGGTTTGCTAAAGATAAATCTAAAACATTTTGTGTTTGTGATTAAATTGGCCATAATTAACAAACTTATTTTAACTTTAATGTACTGATATGAAGCAAAATCCAAAACATTGATCGGCTCTTATCGATCAAGATAATTTTCTTGTGGGGCTGGGGATGTGGCTCAAGCGGTAGCGCGCTCGCCTGGCATGCGTGCGGCCCGGGCTCAATCCTCAGCACCACATACCAACAAAGATGTTGTGTCCGCCAATAACTGAAAAAATAAATATTAAAAAAAAATGAATTAGGTTTGTAGCTGTTTTAGAGTCTTTTAAATAATTACTTTGTAACTGATTAGATAACTATTATTTTAGGTTATAACAACATAGTTGTCACCCTAAGTATATGTGACTAGATATAAGTAGACATCTGAGAACAATATCTACTAAGTCTTGTCTGTGTGTGTGTTTTTTTTTTTTTCAGTTGTAAGTGGACACAATACCTTTATTTATTTTTTATGTGGTGCTGAGGATGAAACATGCAAGGCAAGTGTTCTACCACTGAGCCACAGACAGCCACAGTCCCCCTTGACTAAGTGTAAATGTAAAAGTTTATACAATGAGCCAGGGTGGTGGCACACGCCTGTAATCCCAGCGGCTCAGGAGGCTAAGGCAAGAGGATCCTGAGTTCAAAGCCAGCCTCATCCAAAAGTGGTGTGCTGCAGTCTGGCTGGGCACAAAATCACGAGCCACTCAAACAGGAACAAACTTTATTTTGAAACTCCCCGCCAATGCCCCGTTCACTCCTGGGGAGAAAAATGCTGACCGACTGACGCAACTTCTCCCGGACCCCCACAGGAAGTCCCTCCTCCGGAATTCCCTCCTACTGCAAGTCCCCAACCAATGGGAACTCTCCAGGAGTCCCTTAGCAGGCCGAGGTAGACAGCACGGGTCTAATATCCATAAGAATGCAGATCTTAACATAATCATATCATCTCAATGGCTTACTGGCTTCACCTATCAACCAAAAATGCCATGCATCATACTACTTGGCTATGGCTCTTAGTAGTGGTGCTCAGCAACTGATTGAGACCTTGTCTCTAAATAAAATACAAAATAGGGCTGGGGATGTGTCTTAGTGGTCTCAAGTGCCCCTGAGTTCAATCTCTAGTTCCCCTCTCCAAAAAAAAAAAAAAAAGACTGGTGCACTGGTCTACCAATGCTTAAAACTAAACACTTGGAGACCAAAGTCAAGAAAGTAAAAGGGCCAAGGAAAAAGCTGCCAACATTTTGACCCCTGCCCTCTAACGTCAGCCAAGACCCAGAGAACGACAGGACCCCTGTCTGGGCCCTCCAAATCCAGTGAGTCACCTGATCTGCAGATCAGGAGATTGGGAGGACCCTAGAGAACAGGGAGCCAATCAATGCACATTCTGCAAAGAGGAGGGTCATTGGAGAGGGAAATGTCCTTAATGCTTCCAAGGGAAGCTACAAATGGTCATCAAGATCCTAACCCATGCTGGCAGATGGCACCACTGTTAGAGGAAAGCTAAAGGAACCAGGAGCCTTCACACATGTCCCCAAGAGTGTTCTCTGAGCAATCTCAGCAGACTCTGAAGAATGGATGGGAACAAGGTCAGTTTTGACCAACTTGGTCTTAAACCTGGCAGGAGCGTGGAGCCTGAGCACAGGGAAATAAAATGTGGTTGTTGTTAATGTAACTTAAGATGGACACTCGTGTCAGCCCTACGAAGGTCAGTAAAGCTGGGGGCTGGAGAGGAAGGTTGCTGTGTGGGAGTGCCCAATCATAATGATCACAAAGGACTCTAGGGTTACTTTGAGCCTGATCTCAGAGACCTACAAACCTTCCTGACCTTTACTGATGAACTTGGTCTGTTTGTCACTATGATAATGAGCTGCTGTCTTTGTGGTTTTCAGAGAGGAGCTGAAATACTAATTGTTTTTGTGTTGTTTACAAAAAAGTAATGCTTTGCTGCCGTTTGTCTTGGCAGGATCCCTGCCCTAGGCGCGCCTTGTCCAGTCACCTGCCACTGGCCACTGTGGACCTCTGGACTTCTCTGATGCTGTCCTTCATGGTCCACACCCCACCCGATAGAGAACAAGGACTTCAGGCCACTGCCCCCAGCTCGGCCTGTTTCAGCAGGAAGCAGTTTGGAGATGCCGTTGCCCGTTTTTCCACAGCAATGGCATGTGGAGTTGACCGTGGGGAATGTTACAGTGTCCACTTTATGCTTTAGTGTAGCCCTTGCTGCTCTGCCACTGCCACTTATTTTTAGAATGACATGTTTCTTTCTGGTCCTCTCTCCCTGTCCTCCCTAATCTCTCCTCATCCCCCATCTCAGGGGAAACAGGATTTCCTTTTTCCCCATTGTAGGCAGATTCATCTGTCCTTGAACCCACCATTGGAACAAAGTAATCCAGACTTTGGGGGATGGCAACAGAAGATCTCAGAAAGGTCTCCTAAATTAGGCCAGATGCAGAGGCTGGCTCAGGGTCCGGAAGGCACGCCTGGCCCCTGTCCCCGATGTGGCAAGGGGAATCATTGGAGCAGCGAGTGTCGTTCCAAGTTTGATGCTCAGGGACGCCCACTGTAGCCGGGAAACGGGAACAGGGGCCCGCCCCAGGCCCCGGAAGCCAGAGTGTATGGGGCGGTCCAGAGACAGAACAAGCTGCTACCGCAGTAAGATCTTGGCCAGGCAGGGAAAAATGCAGACAAAATCAAACAAAATGCAATCGGCTAGGAAAACTTGGAGAACTTTTGCCCCGAAAATGGGCAGCGGACTCCATGTTGTTTGCATCACCATGGTAACCATGGGGTGCCTGGCCGGAAGAGCGGCTTCCTGGTCCCACCTCCCACACTTTTGCGGGCTTCCGATTGGTTCTTCCACAGTCACTCAGACAGGACTTCTAGTCCCGCCTTCCAGCCACTAACCTGTATTGCTGTGTTTCAGATTTCTAACGGAGCTGCTCAGAGCCTGTATTTAAAAAAAAAAAAATGCCTACCTGTAAATGCTAACGAAAGATATCTTTTTCAGAGAAAATTTAATTCCACAGGTTTCTGTGTTACAGTCCTAAATTTAAGTTAGTTCTAAGTTAAATAACCTGACTTTTCTCTATAGTTGTGTTACTAAATAATGTTCTATTGATGAGAGATATCAAATATGCTTCTTTATATTTTACTTTTAATTTTGGAGGTTATGAGGATGCATTTGCTCGCCACAGGAACAAGCCATCAAAGTTCCTGTGATGACCAAAAAATCCTTATTCTCATTGCTAATTATAAAAATAAAAATGTATACTCAAGGATCTTATTTCAGTTACATCAAGTGACGTCACATAGAAGAGTGCACTCCTAGTTAAAAATAAATTAAAATGGATCCAAATATTTTAAGACCACGTGGTTACATAAAGTTAATACAATTAGAAGTTATGTTCTTATTCTTAATATATATATATATTTTTATATATTTAGATAACCTATATTTGTTAATCTATAAATTAATTAGCACATGCCTAATTGATTAGTTAATATATATTTGCCTAATTGTTTTTCTTCAACAGGAAACCCATAATTTATGTTTTATATTTACATTTATCAGATACTCTGCCTTCTCAGTTACAGATAGTTGAGATAAATGTGTTTACTATAAGTTTGCTTTTAAGTGAAAATACAATCAAGTAGTTTCTAATTCTCAAGGTTACTGTTTAAACTCATAAAATGATAAATTATTATAATTATTTCTACAAAATATCTAAGGGTTTTAACTATATTTTCATTGATATTTCTTATTATTTGTTTATAGATTCTAAGGTTTTCAGAAATTGTTCCAAAGTATAAAAAAAAAAATTTAAAGAAAAAGATGCTTCAACAAAGAAAAAGCACACATGGATCCTAAAAAGAAGAAAGAAATCATCTTTGGGTAAAACAAGGTCTTTATATTCATTTTCCTAAGTAAAAAAGATTTTTATATTGTTATCTAAACAGATGATGTAAAAAGTTAGAACAATTAAAAAAGAGATTTATATATACTAAACTGACTATAATTAATTTAAGGGTATTTCAGGTTATTTTCCTAATTTAACTATACTAATGTGAGCTAAAATTTTGTCCATATTTTGACATGATAAACACCTATTAAAATGTAAGTTTATTTCTTTTTTTTTTTTAAAGAGAGAGTGAGAGAGGAGATAGAGAGAGAGAGAATTTTTAATATTTATTTTTTAGTTCTCGGCGGACACAACATCTTTGTTGGTATGTGGTGCTGAGGATCGAACCCGGGCCGCACGCATGCCAGGCGAGCGCGCTACCGCTTGAGCCACATCCCCAGCCCATAAGTTTATTTCTTTAAAGAAAGATCCTTATTGCCTAATAATTCTTACTGTTTAAGATAAAGATTAATTTTGGTAAATAAATTCACATTGTTGATTAAACATTAAGTATATTGAACTACTAACTTAAACCCCTGTATGACCTTTTGAGAGGAGGCCCCTCACCCACCTCCCTGCGAAAACCCACTCCAGAAGCCTTGAGGCACTCAGGTTAATAGAAACAGCCTTACAAGAGATGCAGGTAACGCAGGTGGACTACTCCCAGTCCTTGTTATTCATTGTTCTGCCATCAAAACTCACCCCGACTGGAGTCTTTTGGCAGACTGGTCCTATTTATTGGGTTCACTTACCTGCATTTCCCTCCCGGGTCTTGGTACCTTTCCATGATCTGGTAATACAATTAGTTTGGAAAGCAAAATATCTAGGAGATGCCTTGTTTGGAAAAACCTTTGATGTTCTCATATTACCATATAATCAAGACATTCTTTCTAAATTAAGACAGGAACATGATCTCTGGTGTCTCTTCTGTAGTTTCATGAGACAGGTTGACAATCACTACCCTAAAAGCAGGCTCCTTGAAAGTCTAAAAACATGTCCAATAATTTTCCCAAAGATCCTAAAAAAGGATCCTCTCCCGGGGGCACAAACCGTCTTCACTGACGGGGCCAAAAATGGGTTTGCTGTCGTCTTGGATGGGACCCAGGTCATCCGAAAGAGAGTGGCCAATTGTTTGGCCCAAAAAGCGGAGGTTGCAGCCTTAATATTGGCCTTACAGACCTATAGCTCGGTGCCCCTTAATGTTTTCAGACAGTCTCTATATCGCCAGGCTTGCCTCCGAGATTGAGACGGCACCTTATATTGGAAAACAATCCACTATCATGGACCAACTACAGACAGTACAGCTTCTTATATGGGCTAGGGCAGATCCCCTCTTCATAGGTCACATTAGAAGTCATTCCGGGCTTCCAGGCCCTCTGGTGGCGGGCAACACCATGGCAGACGCTGCCACACATGCCACTAACCTTGTATATACAATAACTGAGTATGATAAGGCCCTCCAACTTCATAATAAATTCCACCTAAATGCACAATCCTTACGCTTCCGCTCAGGATGTTCCCGGGATCAAGCTTTAAAAATTGTCTCCCTATGCCCTACTTGTGCACCTTTTATCCATTCCCCTTCTCTGGGAGTCAACCCAAGGGGCCTTCAGCCAAATGACATCTGGCAAACTGATGTAACTCATATTCCTAGTTTTGGAAAACTGTCCTTTGTGCATGTCAGTATAGACACGTTCTCTGGTTTTATCTCCGCTACTTTACATTCAGGAGAGAAGGCTAAGGACGTGAATACAGCACTATGTAAAAACCTTTTCCTTTATGGGAACCCCTCGATGCATAAAAACAGATAATGGCCCAGCTTATACTAGTCAAACCTTCCAAAAATTTTGCTCACAGTGGGATATTATACACAAGACAGGAATCCCATATAACCCCCAAGGACCGGCCATTGTAGAACGGGCCCATCAACATCTTAAAACCTATTTTGCAAAAAACAAAAGAGGGGGAGATATACCAGAGTTGTCAGGGACCACATGCACTGTTAAATATAACTCTGTTCACTTTAAATTTTTTGCTCACAGACGCTGAAGGCCGTACAGCGGTGCAGCGTCCCTTCTCCTCTCCCACCACGCAAAAGGCACAGATAAGGTGGAAGGATCTATCTACAGGAAAGTGGCAACCCCTTGCTCCACTCTTGGCTAGAGTGAGAGGAGCTGTATGTGTCTTCCCTCCAGGGACGGAAAAACCCATTTGGGTCCCGGAACGCTGCATGAGACCGGTGCACGCAGACTCGGGAAGGAGCGACGACCCTGGGACTTCAGGTTCGGCCATTTTCGCTTCTCCAAAGGAGTGACAGGATGAGTTTTGCGGGTTGGATCTTCCTTATAACAGTCCTGGTATGCAGGCCTGTGGACGCAGGAATGGGTCCCCCACCAGGTAATATCTACCAGCATCTTTTTGGGACCCCCTGTGAGTGCGGGGGAGGGATTTGGAATCAGGCCCCCAGTAGCTGGATTCAGACGGCCGATTGTGTTACCAGGGTAGCCTACCTCCAGGCTGAAGTTCATCAACAAATTGGGGGATTTCACCACCCTAAGTGGGTATGCGTGAACAAACCAAAGATTAACCCCCCTGGTCCCGAAAAAACCCTCAGTAACTGCTCCACAACTCGCACTTATACTTCAGCAGTTCATGTCTCTTGCTATGAGACGGCCTGGATTTGGTACACAAGGGACGACAGTATTTTGAGGCCAGATTGACCGAGACCCGGTCGGGGGAGGGGGTGGGAGTGACTTTTCACTTCACTCCGTTTCTTTTTGGCCAAGGGGGAGTTGAATCTAAACTCCGGTTGGCTGGGTGCCAGGGTCAAGTTGGCAAGTCCTCCTGTTGGTCCACTGCAGCCCCCACAGGGATCTCTGACGGGGGTGGGGGGACCTACTGATTCTGTTAAACATCTTCAATTCATCAGGCTTTTGAAACCACAGGTCCCTGACCTCATATACCACCCCTTGGTGCTGCCTAAGTCTCAGCTCCCAGATCTGGATGCCAATTCGTGGGATATCTTAAAAACCACCCTTTTCTTACTTAACAACTCTGACCCCACGCTTGCTAGTGACTGCTGGCTCTGCATGACCACAGGGGTGGTCATGCCCGTGGCGGTTCCTATCAATGCCACCATATCTGATGATGAGACCTGCCAGCCCGGGCTGCCTTTCAAGGTCCAACCTATGGGCACTTTTACAGAATGTTTCCTGGGTATGATGCAAAACAACCTATGATGTTGATGTTGGAGTGACTTCCTTTGGAAATTGCTCAACAGTAAAAAATTATTCCTCACCCACTCCAGCCCTCTGTCCCCCTAATGGCACTGTTTTTATGTGTGGGGAAAATTCTGCCTTCCCTCGACTCCCTGGACAGGTGGCTGTGTCCTCGCCTTGCTCCTCCCTGATATAACCATTGTCTCTGGGGATGAGCCCCTGCCCATCCCCAGCCTAGACACCCTAGTAAAAAGGCACAGGCGAGCTAGGCTTTACCACTCCTCGCCACACTGGGGATAATGGCTGCTGTGGGCACAGGCACAGCTGGACTGGGTACAGCCATACATTCTTATTGCCGTCTATCTCAGCAGCTTATAGATGATGTGCAGACCCTATCTGGCACTATTGGGGACCTACAAGACCAAATTGATTCTTTGGCAGAAGTAGTCCTTCAGAATAGGCGAGGCCTAGATCTGCTGACCGCCAATCAGGGAGGGATTTGCTTAGCTTTGGGAGAAAGGTGCTGCTTCTATGCCAATAAATCGAGCATAGTTCGCACTAAAATCAAGGAGCTTCAAGAAGACCTAGAGAAAAGGAGAAAAGAACCCTCTTTGGACTGGGATGAATGGGTTCCTGCCCTACCTTCTTCCCCTCCTGGGGCCCTTACTGAGTCTTCTTTTGATTGCAACCTTGGGACCTGGTGTTGCAAATAGGATAACTCAATTCATTAAGGACCAGATTAACATTTTAACCTACAAGCCAATACAGGTTCACTACCAACGCCTGGAGATGGACGACTCCGCCCACGAGGTGTACTTACGACCCATCCGGAGATGAGATGTAACTGGACAGGAGCCAATACCCGAGCCCTCCTATGTGCCTGCTTTTGCCCAGGTCCCTAATTACCCTGCTGACTTGGTGCCGTCATCCCAGACCCTTACGTTCAGAAAGCTCCCTGGTCATAGCTATCCCACTGGCAAAGACGATGACTGGGATCCGCAGTTGTGTCCTGCTGGCCATGACATCCTGAAAAGTGTCCGTTTACGTAAGACAAGAGCTGATCTTGTAGTACCCAGTGACGGGCAACTTCCATGCTTGCACTGCAACCTAAGCCAGGGGAATGGGGCCTCCCCAGAGACGGGTAAGCAGTGCAGGGGTGGTGGACGACCTAAGACAGGGGCTACTTGATTCCCTTTGACATGCAAAAAACAAAAGAGGGGGACTTGCTGGTAGCAGGCCTTCCCTGGCCCCTGGGGCCCAGCCCCGAATTCTTTGTTCTGCATGTCAAAGTGGCCAGCTCACAGGGTCCTGACGCAGGCTTGCGGTTTCATGTTTATCTGCCTCAGACATATGTGCCTTTTTGGGAACATCTTGGCCTTCTCGGAGCTTCCTGATAAGGGACGGTCGCGGTAACCCAAGAGTGGCAGGTGTTATTCCTCCCCTGTTTTGGCTAAATTTCCACTGCAGTTATAGAAAGTATATAAGGGAACAAACTTTGATAATAAAGTGCACACATGCCTCCTCCTGGATGAAGAACCTTGGTGTCCTGTGTATTTTTTTTTTTTTAACCTCGATGTCCCTCGCCGGACTCCGTTCCTGAGGTTGGACGCAGCAGCTTTGCATGCCTCAGTTTCCTAGGAAGCTCCGGCCCTTTCACATCTGGACCTTTCTGTTGGACTTGAGTGTTCACCCAGGGCTGCCACCTTGCTAAATTGCTGAGGCTGGCTTTGAACTAGTGATCCTCCTGCCTGTCACCTGAGCTGCTGGGATGACAGGCGTGCACCAATGCGCCCAGTTTAACATGACCCATTCTTTTGAACATTCCAGACATCTCAAATAACCAGCCAAACAAAAATTTCACACTGACACAAATGGTAGAATCTGAGATATCTAATGATTATTTGGGTTAGGATTAAACCCAGGGGTGGTTAACCACTGAGCCCCAGCCCCAGCCCCCCCCCTTTTTAAAAAATTTTTATTTTGAGCTCTGATCTTACTAAGTTGTTTGGGGCCTCACTAAGTTGTTGAGGGTGGCTTTGAATTTGCCCCTCCTGCTGCCTCCTGAGTTCCTGGGATGACAGGTGTGTGCCCGGCTAAAGGTTGATTCTTTTTGTTGGTACCAGGGATTGAACTCAGGGACACTCAACCACTGAGCCACATCCCCAGCCCTATTTGTGTGTGTGTGTGTATATATATATATATATATATATATATATATATTTTTTTTTTTTTTTAATAATGGGACTAACTCTTTTTTTAAAGTTATTTTTATATGTATGTTTAGTTGTTGATGGACCTTTATTTTATTCATTTATTTATAAGTGGTGCTGAGAATCAAACCCAGTGCCTCACACTCACTAGGCAAGTGCTCTACCACTGAGCCCCAGCCCCAGCCCCTTATTGTGTATTTTATTAGAGACAGGGTCTCCTAGAGTTTCTTAGCCCCTGGCTTTTGCTGACCTGGCTTTGAACTTGCAATCCTCCTGCCTCAGCCTCCAAGCCACTGGGATTATAGGTGTGAGCCACCGTGCCCGGCTTATTGATGGATTCTTTACAGAGATACACAAACTAGAGAGATTTAAACTGAACCTTTTGTCACCTGACTGAGTCTCTTCAAGTAATAATATTTCTTTATGGCATTAGGGACTATAAAGTCTCTCTGTTAGAGATTTTTTTGAAACTTGATATATTTCCGCAGTTTTATGCACTGTTAAAAGAGGTGTGACCTGAGGCACACCGAGATTTTAAAAAGTTTAGCTTGTGAGCGGCAATTGGCTAAGCAGGAAACGCCAAATGGAAAGAGGTTCAGTATCTCAATGACAAGGTGACAAGGGACGGTATTTATGGGTAAATGTGAAAGCAAAATAGAGGAAATATTTGCTTGGTTTTGATTTTGCTGTTGTAGTTCACCTGGTTGGAAAATTCACGTAATCATATGTTATTTGTCTACTTATGATTGGCTGAGGGGATGTTTTTTATTTCAGTCTAACATAAGCATTTGCCAAAAATGACCCACATCATGTTCTGCTGAGGCTTGCTCTCCTTGTGGAGTGTTATCTTTGCCATCTGCATTTATTCAGGTCTGTTCCCCAGGTTTATTTCTTGTCCCTTGGCTTTATTTATATATTTTCCCATATAAATGATTTAGATTTTATTTAACCAAACAGGTCTGTATTTTCTTGGGTGGTCTCTGGAGTCTCTATTTTGAACACATCCTCTGGATTTTCTTCTAAGAGTTTAATTTTTTTATGTTGAAATTTGTGATTCATCTTGCATTGATATTGATTTTTTTTTTTTTTTTGTGGTGCTGAGGATTGAACCCAAGGCCTTGTGCATGCAAGGCAAGCACTCTACCAACTGAGCTATATCCCCAGCCCTCACATTGATTTTTGCATATGACATATTAATTTTCTTCCAGAAGGATAGTTGTGTCTGTACCATTTATTAAGCAATCCGTAACTATCCCAATAAATTACAAGGACAATTTTGCTGAATTTAAAATTATTTTATTATTTTTTTAATTTTGGGGGGTACCAGGAATTGAACTCAGGGGCACTCCACCACTGAGCCTCATCCCCAGCCCTATTTTGTATTTTATTTAGAGACAGGGTCTCACTAAGTTGCTTAGTGCCTCGCTGTTGCTGAGGCTGGCTTTGAACTCACAATCCTCCTGTCTCAGCCTCCCAGGTTACTGGGATTACAGGTGTGCAGCTCCATAATGTTTTCCACAGTGGCTGCACTAGTTCACATTCCTACCAGCAGGACGTGACTGGAACTAGCAGTTCCAATTCTCCAGGTTCTCACCCACATTATACTCTACTTTGTTTGGACAGTGGTATCCTCATGCGTGTGAGGTGCTTTTGTGGATCTGACTTACATTTGAGAATCACTTAACATGCTTGTTGGTCGGTGGTACTTTTTCTATGGGAATATCTCTTCAGGTCCTCTATCCATTTTCTAATTAGATTACATTTTTGTTTTAAGGTGTCTGAATGCTTTATATAAACTGGATATTAACGCTGATTGGATTAATGATTTGCGCTGATTTTATCTCATCCCATTCACTCTATTATTTCCTTTGCTGCACCGAATTTTTGAGAATGAAGTAGCCTCCTGTTTTAGTCAGCTTTTTCACTGCTGTGACTAAAGGAACTGACCAGAACAATTTTAAAGGAAGAAAAGTTTATTTGTTTATTCACAGTTTCAGAGGTCTCAGTCCATGGAAGGCCGGCTCCATCCCCCCAGCCTCAAGGTGAAGCAGAACATCATGGCAGAAGAGTGTGGCCTCAGGAAGCAGCTCCCATCCTGGTGGCCAGGAAGCAGAGACTTCCCTTGCCAGATACAACTGTATACCTGAAGCCATGCCCCAATTCCCACTCCTCCAGCCACACCCCACCACTCCATGCAGTCCCTAGCAAGGGATTAATCCACAGATTGGGTTAAGACTTTCACAGCCCAATCATTTCTCCTCTGAACCTCTGGCATTGTCTGACATGTGGGCTTCCTGGGGGACACCACACTTAATTCATTACACCTCATTTCTCTATGTGTGTCACCTTTGCCTTTGGTTTCATATCCAAGAAATCGTTGCCTGATTTAGTGTGACAAAATTTTCCCTTATGCTTTCTTCGAGGAATTTTATAGCTTTGCGTCTTATGTATTGGTCTTTAGTCCATTTAAGTTAATTTTTTTAAATTTATTTTTTAGTTTTCGGCGGACACAACATCTTTGTTGGTATGTGGTGCTGAGGATTGAACCCGAGCCGCACGCATGCCAGGCGAGCGCGCTACCGCTTGAGCCACATCCCCAGCCCCCCATTTAAGTTAATTTTTAAAGTTATTTTTTGCATTTAGGGGATGGGAAGGGTCTAACTTCATTACTCTGAATGTGAATATCCAGCCTCACCACACCGTTTGTTGAAGAGGCTTTCCTTCCCCCTCTGGGTGGTCTTCCCAGCACTGTGAAGGTTGGGAAGGTCATTTAACCATAAACAGGGACATTTATTTCTGGCATCTCTATTCTGTTCCATTGGTTTCTGTGTCTGTCCTTATGCCAACCCAATCACACTGTCTTGAGCTCTCAATATGTTCTGAAGTCAGGAAGTGTGAGGGCTCCAGCTTTGTTCTTTTTCAAGATTATTTTGGGAATTTAGCGGGGTGGAGGCTCCCTTCAGATTCCATATGAATTTTGAGATTTTTTTTTTCCTACTTTTGCAAAAAAATACCATTGGAATTTTGATAAGGATTTCATTAGATATGTAGATTACTTTGGGAAGTCTTGATATTTTAACAATATTAAGTTTTCTGGTTCATGAGCACAGACGAGGCTTTCCGTTTATGTCTTCAATTTCTTTCCGCGGAGTTTTATAGTTCTCTGGGTATAGACCTTTCCTCTCTGTGTTAGTCAGTTTTTCACTGCGGTGACGAAGGGACCCAACAAGAACTTAGAGCAGGGCATGGTGGCACACGCCTGTAATCCCAGCGGCTCGGGAGGCTGAGACAGGAGGATCACAAGTTCAAAGCCAGCCTCGGCAATGGCGAGTCACTAAGCAAGCAAGTCAGGGGACCCTGTCTTTAAATAAAATGCAAAATAGGGCTGGAGATGTGGCTCAGTGGTTGAGTGCCCTTGAGTTCAATCCCCAGTACAAAAATAAATAAATAAATAAATTTGAGTAGGAGAATAGAGAAAGTTTATTTTGGTTCAGCTTTCTGGGGCTCAGTCCACGGTCGGCTGCTTCCATCACTGTGAGCTCTAGGTGAGTCCAGCGTCATGGCGGAAGACCATGGCAGAGGAGAACTGCTCAGCTCCTAGCAGCCAGGAAGCAGAGAAGTGGAGGTGCAGGGAGATGCTCCCCTCCAGGGCATGCCCAGTGACCCACCTCCTTCAGCCGTGCCCACCTGCCGACGGTTACCACTCAGTCTTCAAGCTAGGATGGACTGATTACTCACAGTTCTTGTAACCTGATCATTTTCCCTCTGACTATTTCTGATTAACAGGGGAAATTTTGGGGGACACCTCAGATCCAAACCATAACTTCTGCTGCTGGTCCCCAAAGCTCATGCTCATCCCACAGTGCAAAATGAAGTTGGTCATCTCCAAAGTCTCAAGAGTTCCAGCACTGCCCCAGAGTCCAAGTCCAAAGTCCCACAGGAGACTTGAAAACGCGTAGCTGTGAGTCCCTGAGACCAATACAGCATGGCAGAGGGTAAACACCTCCTTCCAAAGAGTAGAAACAGAGGCATAGAAAGAAGGGATGGGACACGGCCAGACCCAAACACAGCTGGGCAGACATTCCCTGTAGAGCCACATCCAGCGTCTGTGGCACATGGTGGCAGGAAGTGATCTCCAGGGGGCTCCAGCAGTCCTGCCCTTTGGCCTTGCTGGCGTGGGACCCCTTGCCTCTCTCTGCCTGGTGCTCTCTGCAGCCGGCAGTTCTCTTCAGGGTATCTCTTCATTCCTGGGGTCTTCACCCAGCTTCAGCTTCATCTTCGCAGATTCACACGTTTCCTCCCAGGGGATGACCGCGGGGATCTGACCCTGCTGCATTTTGCCTGGCCCCAGGCCTTCCTCTGAAGTGTCAGTAGAAGCCTCCAGCACCCTGAAGAACCTACCCACAGCTCCAGCAGGAGACAGGCCTCCCAGGACCTCAGCTATGATGGCCTCTGAGTTCCTGGCAGGTGAGCCCAACGGACAAAGTCCTGGGAAACAACTCTGGACACCCCTGTGCAAACAGGGCACCTCCATGGTTTTTCATTTCTTTTTTGGTACAGGGTTGTACTCAGGGATGCTTAACCACTGAATCACATCCCCAGCCCTTTTTATTTTGAGACAGGGTCTTGCTCAGTTGTTTAGGGCCTCACTAAGTTGCTGAGGTTGACTTTGAACTTGCGATCCTCCTGCCTCAGCCTCCCAAGATGCTGGGATTACAGGTGTGTGCCACCGTGCCTGTCCTATATCTTATTTTTTAATCGTTCCTTCGTGTTGTTACATTAAGCCCTTCTTTACCATGTTGGATGCCTTAAACACCACCTGGAATAATAGTGCCACTCTTGCTTTCTTCTTAAATTTTAATTTGCCTGGTATCTCTCTGTTCATTCCTTTATCTTCAGCTGCTATTTCTCTTCTTTTTATAGATGTTTCTTATTAAACAACAAGGAAGAATTTGTTCTGTTCGCATTTAGTGTGGTATACTCGATTTTCCCCTTTCATCCCGTGCCATGTTCATTATTTATTGCAACTTACTTCCTCTCTGCTTTTCCTTTCTGGAGGGGTGTTCACAGTGGAGGTCGCCGAGGCAGAGGTTCTGGGTGGTGTCCTGTGTCCAGGTGTGGGCAGTGCGTGTGGAACCTTGTGCCAGAGAAACTGTGCTGTCTTCAGACCAGCTTTGCAACAGAGCTTTAGGCTCCTTCCTGACTTTGCAGCCTTGGAATGTCATCTTCTGTCTTCTGGATTATCACTGAGCCACCCAGCATCTTTTTTTGGGGGGGATGGGGTGTACTGGGGATTGAACTCAGGGGCACCCGATCACTGAGCCACATCCCCAGCCCTAGTTTATATTTTATTTAGAAACAGGGTCTCACTGAGCTGCTTAGCACCTCGATTTTGCTGAGGCTGGCTTTGAATTCACGATGCTCCTGCCTCAGCCTCCCGAGCTGCTGGGATCCTTGGTGTGTACCAGTGCACCCGTCTCAACCAACATCTTTTTAATTAAATTTTTGTTTTGTTTTCTTTTAATTGGCCGGAGTTGCTGCTTGTTGCTCTAACCAAGAAGCCTGAATAATGCAATTCCAAAATGGTTTGGCTTTCATTTTTTAAAATCAACTCAAAAAATAAAATAATAAAATCAACTCTACCAAGCGCCTACCTGTGCTCAATAGTTTTCATCTATTCATTTAGACACGTGATTAGAGCCCGAGAAGGGACAGAGGATACTTGGACCACAAAATGACCCAACTATCCCACACTTTTCAGGGAATTCTCCAAACATTTCCCCCTTGGTGATGGAGAACAGATATAGCCCCATCCCCTCCTTAAAAAATAACCCAGTTTTTACAGACTTTAAAATGACCTTGAGTATTTTAATCATAAAATTAGACACCCACTTATAACACAGATACATGAAGGGGGAAAGCGAGGCTTTCTGGACTTGTGGGGCGTGGTACTTCCTCCCAAAGGCCACCAGCGTGGGGTCCGCCATGCTCTCTGCTCTCAGAGTCCCTTCTTATTGCGGAGGGTGATGCGGGTCAAAGCTGAGGTTTCTGAAGTTAGTTGTAAGATCCTCCAGACTCAAGACTGCTGAGAGAGAAGAAATCGGGATGTGCCGGTGGGCGAGAAGCGCCCGTGAGGAAGAGGAGCATGGAGGTGACTGTGCTCCAGGAAAGAGGGACAAGGCCACAGGGGCCTTGAAAGGCGCAGAGAGAAGGCCGCAGAGAGGAGGCCGCAGAGAGGAGGCCGCAGAGAGGGGGCCGGAGTATCTGAGAAAAGGGAGACCAGGAAGAACTGGGAGAGGGTGTCTAGAGAAAAGAGAGACGTGGGGGCTGTAGGGAGAGAGGAGGAGGAAGAGAGTACCTGAGCAGCATGGGTGGGGACAGGAGGTGGCACAGGTGGCAGTGACAGGTGTCAACCCCAGGATGCGATTGAGGCGATTTTGTATGCTTTGGCTGCGTTGCTCCAGCCTCTCCCAGAGCTCAGGCTCAAAGGGACATCCCCCGTGGTTCACAAACTTGACCCAGCAGTGGGTGAACTCTGAAATGTAGTGGGGAGCCGCAGCCTGGGGACAGGTCCCTTCCTGCCCCACCCTCCGCTCCCGGGCATCTCCTGTCCCCAGGATCCTCCTTCCAGGAGGCGTCAAATCTTGGGCTTTGCAGGGGCTTCCTTCCTACCCAGTCCCTCTTCTGTCCACCTGCCCGGCCCCTGTGGCGGTCCCCTGTTCCTGTGGACACGCCCCTGTCCACTGACAGCCCGGTCCCTCCTTCCTACCTCGGAGACTCATGACCCAGATCTGAACCCCAGATCGCCACAGGAGCCGCAGCCCCTCCTGGAACCTCCAGAGCCAGTGGAAGTAGAGGCGGGAGGTGAAGAGCCTCAGCCGCACGTGGGGGTGGCTTCGTGTGAGCTCCACCAGCTCCTGGGCGCAGTCGGGGCAGGGGCTCCAGGTGAGGTAGCAGGTGACTTCGTAGTTCTGGCTCTGGTCCAGGTCCAAGGAACGGATCTTCTTTATGAAGCGAATCTCTGCGTGGCGATCCTTCTGGAGGGGGGACCCCGGCAGAGAGAAGGAGGGTTAGATGTCACACAGCTGGGGCCGGGAGGGGGCTGTGGGGCTGAGTCTTGTCCACCTTCTAGTGTGGAGACTTGTCCAGCAGAGTCATGTCCCCCCTTCCACTCACCCACAAACCCAACACCCCAAGTCCCACGAGGATCCCCGCGCCCCGAGGGGAGGGGTCGGTAGACAGACCCCACCCCCACGGCACAGTCAAGCCTCTCCTTGGGACTTTTGCTCAAGCTTGACCAAAGGACACTGTGTTTCAGCCCAGGAGCCTCAGGAGCAGGTGGGAGGGGAAGCGCCCAAGGCTGGTGGGCCACCAAGGAGCCTGGCGGAGCTCAGCTCTGGGGCAAGGACTCTGCTTCCTCCAGAGCAGCGAGCTGAGACCGGGCAGCCCAAGCGCGGTCTCCTGGAGGGAAGGAAGAACGCTCTGGGGTACAGGCCTCTGGCAAGTCCAGGGCTGGGACCCAGCCAAGGTCACCGGGTGGGGGGGAGTTCAAGGGCAGTTCAGGACCATCCCCCAGGCTCCAGGCTCCTGGGAGGCAACTCTCCCTGCCCCCTGAGCCCGAGCCACCGCCTGGCACCTTGTTTTGAAAGTAGTCCTGGTCACACGGGGAGCCCTGGAGCCGCAGCTGGTAGCACAGGTAGGTCTTCCGGCGGCAGTAGGGCCTGGGCGACCGGTGCTGGTTGTTAAACTGCAGGTGGAACGTCTCCTTCTTTAGCAGCTTCATGACCCTCCGTGTAACAAGGAGGCACCAGGAGCCAGTAGCTTCCTCTGGTCACCTGCGCTGGGCTCAGATAGCCTCTGCCTTCGGGAATCCACTCTGTGGTGCCTGGGTCCCTGAGGGAGTGAGAGAGGAGCAGGGAGGGAAGGAGCTATGGCAGTGGGTGGCTTCTCCCTCTGACCGTGCCCAGTGCCTCCCCTCCACTCTCACAGTCCAGCCTTGACGCCGTCCTCTGGGGACACCCCATCCATGTCACCTTTCTGCCTGGGCTGGGGGGGGCATCCCTCCTAACTGGGATCTGTGTCACACACCTTTGTCTGGGACTCCCCCGCCTCTGGACCCCAACCTTCCAAAGCCTGAACCTTCCTCTCTGGGAAGGGACTAGCAACCTAGAAACCCGCCTTTCCTCTAACTCTGGGCTCTCTGCTCTGCTCGGGAACATGGATCACAGTCCTGTGTCACCAAGAACCCAGAGGCAAGACCCAGACAAACTGTTGCTAAGGGACAGTCTGACAGAGGCTTTCAGTTGGAGGACTGACTTACCGTTCTCTCTCTCTCCCTATCTGTGATTACACTCTTTAGAGGATTCGATTTTCTCCCTCACTTTTCCCCCTTCTTAACATCATATTTCAAAGTGCCCTGGGGTGGGCAGGAGACTCACCGGGTTCTGTGTGGGGGTGGGAGGGGGTGGCACAGGAAGCAGGAGATAGGTTTACTATAGGCAGATAGAAATGACATAGAAATGGGGACCTCGGAGAATGGGGTCCTGCCATCCCAGATTAAAACCCAGGGCTGGGACTGGGGATGTGGCTCAAGCGGTAGCACGCTCGCCTAGCATGTGCGTGGCCCGGGTTCGATCCTCAGCACCACATACAAACAAAGATGTTGTGTCCGCCAAAAACTAAAAAGTAAACATTAAAAATTCTCTCTCTTAAAAAAAAAAAAAAAAGAAAGAAAGAAAAGAAAAGAAAAGAAAAACGAAAAAAAAAAAAAAAACCCCAGGGCTAACAGTGCCAGACTGGAAGGCCCCCCTCAGGTGCCCTGCTTCCTGGGGCTGCCCCAGCTTCCTTATGACCCTAACACTAGTCAACCCAGAGAGCTGCTTTGAACCCAAGCAGTTGTATTGTTTTAAGGAACAAGGACAGGATGTCAAGCACACTAACCATCCCATCAGGGGAATGAGAGATTAAAATCATACACCCTCAACGGAGTCAGAGACCGGTCAGGGGAAACCTGCTAAGGAGAGGTCATTCTCCAGCAAAAGAGCGTAGAAAACCCTCCAGACCGAGAGCCACCAACAGGGCCCTCTCTGGTCTCCTCTCTTGCTCTGGGAGCTTTCCTTGCTGGCTTCTAATAAATCTGCTACTGAGTTCTCACCCTCTGCCACCTGCACACTTTATTCTTTGGGTGCATGACACAAGAACCCTCCAGTGCCCACAGACCCTGGGTTACACCGGGGATCAAACCCAGCGCCGCGCGCACACCAGGCAAGTGTCCTACCACTGAACTGCAGCCCTCCTGGATTCTGTCTGGTATGTGGACAGAAGTGGGAGCCTGGCTACCCACCACTGCGAGGCCACTGAAGGTGTGCTTGGGCCAGAGCCCCACATCACGAGGGCATCATGATTAAGCGGATGTCTGTCTTGACAGCTGCTCAGGAATCTCAAAGGACACTCAGCTCTGTCTTCCCAGAGGTTCTGACGTTACCCTAGGCAAATGCAACTTGGCTGACCATCCAGTTGGGCTCAGGTGATCACGGACCCTCAGAAACCATGTCTGGACCCAGAATTCAGGGTGCTGGTCCTTAAGGCATAGACCACAGGTGCAAATGATGTCCACTTCCTGTGGCTGCCTGGCCAGCACTATTCTCCTTGGGTATTTCCCACAATCTCAAGAAGACACTGCTTCCTGCACCAGTGACCAAACCCCTGCTAGCATCTGGGATGCTAATTAACAATGCCACTCATGTCATCAGCGGAAACCTGGTTTTGACACCTCTTATGCCCATTAGGAAGGCTTCGGTGGATTCAGATGAAGAGCTAAAGAGGTGACACCGTTGCTGGGCTGTGGCCTTGGATAAGTGGCCAGTCTGCCCCACATCAGGTGACGGGCGACTTGCGGCCTCTCCGTCACCAGCCCGATCACAGCCTGTGCTTCCCTGTGGTCTGGGACTTTCCACCTTGGCCCCCAGCTCCCGCGCTCTGGGAACCCTCCAGCCTGCCCGCTCAAGGCTCAAGTATTTCGACACAATTTTAGACAGTCACACTCTTAACAGCAAATCAAGAACCTTGACCTTGAAGAGCTAAAACAGGTTTGCTAGAAGCAAACTAGAATTGATTTTAAGAGCAATTTGCCTCTCCTCTCCCAGTGGCCCCATCTTCCTTCTGGGAAACCATGGTGCTTCCAGTCTTGGTGGGGGGTTTCCTCCACACAGCTCCATGGCAAAACGGGGTCAGTCTGTCCAGTAAAACTCACAAAGGTGCTCTGTAGCTGCCTCCAAGGTTAGCTCAATCATTCTGCCACTGCGGGCGGACAGAGGGCTGTGCTGGGCCCAGGAAGCACAGGAAGTGGGGGAGCCTCAGGGGGGCTTCTAGTCTGAGGCTCCAGGGGCAGAGAACTGGGTGCTCTGGTTCCAGTTCCTCTGCTAAGGCCTCAGGAAAGTCCCTGCCTGGCAGTGTCCTCCTACACACCGCCTTCCCGCCTCGGTCACCAGGCAAGAGGGCCCTGGGGTGCTTTCCCTCCCCCCTGCCCACCCCTCCCCTCTCAGGCCCCCTCACCTCCTGATCCGTGGAGTGTGCCCGCAGCCCCCAGGACAGGCTTGTCCCAGGTAGCTCGGCTGTCGCCTCCGACACTGGGCTCTCTTTTCCTGTTAAGGGGCCCTGGCTTTGGAAGCCCCCGATGGATCTGGTCAGGAGTGACCTCCCAGGGCCATCTGGGTGCCAGCCCCACCTCTTCCTGGTTTGGTGGGAGGGCCTAGGGTGGCTTAGCTTCCTCAGGCTCAGACACCTTCTCTCTGCACCCCCCCTCACCCCCCCCCCCCCCCCCCGCCCTGTGGTGAAGACAGGCCTTTGTGAGAGGACCCGGGGGTTGCAAAGGGAAACAGAAAGTGGTGCCCGACAGGGGCAGGGGGCAGACGCCCCTCCCTGGGGGCCAGGCAGTCTGGGTCCAGACCTGGCCCAGCACTGTCCCTGGTTGGCACATCCGTCTTGTGGCCCGTTCAGCTTCCCAGCAGGACTCTGTACTTGTGTTGTAGGGACAGAGGAGGCAGGGCACCAGAAGACAGCAGGAAACAGTTTTGTTTGGCTGCAGCCAGGTTCAGAGGGCACAGCTTTTGCTGTAACCAGTCAATCCCCTGAACCAGGGAGTTTCAGATTTTTATCCCCAGTGTGTAAGGGGAGGGCTCAGAAGCTCACAGTCTGCAGAAGTTCACATCAAAGCAGCTTTTTCTTTCACTGTTCTGGTCAAGTTAACCCTTCAAGGACCACACCTGAGAAGGGGAGAGCTTCTTCTCCCCTTTCTTTCCTCCCCCTCCAGCTGTTACCATGGGCCCAGTTGTAACTTATCTTAAAAATGTAGACATCTCTGTGAAGCCCAGCTCAAGGCCAGAGGCCTGGTTTGCACATTTCTACAAAGTACTATACTGGATACGATTGTGAAAACTAGTAAGGGGGTGTCCAGCACCTGGAGTGCTGGTATCTTCTCGGCCAGTGGCCAAGTAAACAGGGCGACACGAAAATAGGAAGTTTATCTACATTGGACTCTTTTGCAGAGACTCTTTTGCTGACAGTCCCAAAATCAGCCCTGGTGAAGAGGGCTTTTCTGTGGAGCAAGGGGGTGCCACTTCACTGATGCAGACAGGGTGGGAGGTTGGGATATAGGTTTCATCTCCTGCCCCAAGGAAGCCAAGTGTGGAAAGATCCTGGGCCCTGTCCTCTACCCCAGCCCTCCAACAGCATCAGTGGGGGAAGATCAGGCTCTGACCATGATCTCTCGAAGGAGGTCTTAAGCACAGAGAGGCTTAGATCCTCTCTTGAGATCACACAGCAAACAAAGGGCAGAGTGGAGTGCGGGCCAGGTCTTCCTGGCTGCTGCTCCCCCCCACACCCACAACTAGCTGCAAGAAGAGGAGTGGGGGAGTGGCACAAAGGGAGGGCAGCTGCCACCCTGCAGGGATTTCCAGGCCCGGGATTCAAGGACCTGGACTTCATGTGTGTGTTCTGGAAGCTCTGCCTGCTTGGCACACTGAGCCAGGATCCTCGGGTAAGAAACAGCAAAATGGAACAACAACAACAACGAAAAAACAAAAACAAAAACAACAAAAACAAACCCAAAACCAAGAGCATGTTGTGAAAGCTGAATGCTGAGCGAGGAGGACCTGCTCCCCCCTCGCCACCTGCTCTTCTCACACCCCCTGCAGCCCCAGGCCCCAGGCAACAGGAGCTTGGGTTTGAAGGGTCACAAGAACTGTGTCCCCTCCACCTTGTCAGTCCTAAGGTCCTGGGGCTGAGGCAGGAGCTCAGGGTAAGCTGGAGAGAGCTGGCAGGAAGCCCCACCCCCGTCCTCCTTGTCCTCCTTCAAGACAAAAAGGAAAGTCTCCAACAGGGGTCCCAGGGACCCAGACCCTCATTTAAATACATCTACATGTTAAAAGAGGGGGGAGGGGGGTGGGGGGTGGAGGGGCAGCAACCTGCCCGGGTAGAATCAACACAACAAATAATCCTGACTGACCCTCTCTTTGCCAATTGTGCTGACTTCCGTCCTGTGTGAGCTGAAGGATCCCCTGAGCTGGTGACAGGATCACAGCCCGAGGAAGATTCCGGAATGAGCTGGGCCTTTCCAGGAAAAGAGATCTCATCTGCACAATAGGGTGTTTGTCAGTGTTGGGCAGCTGAGCCGCCCCCTGATTTGATGCTGGACACAGGAACTCTGGCTGCCCGTCTTGGTAGGAAACTAGTCGGGCAGGAGAGCAAGTCCTGGGGGGCAGCTGTTCTCAGGGGAGAGGGCAGTTTCCTAGGGGGCGGAGGCTTGGGAGTGGAGCTGTGTTTTGGCGCTTTTCCAAGGTGTGCTTCTCTTTCCTAAGAGAGCCCTTTAACTCCAAGGCAGGCAGAGGAAGGCGTGGTCAGAGGGTCACCTGGAGCCAAAGCTCTTTTTTAAAATATTTATTTTTAGTACTAGTTGCTCACAATACTTTCATTTTATTCATCTTTAAGTGGTGCCAAGGATCGAACCCAGGGCCTGGCATGTGCTAGGCGAGCACTCCACCGCTGAGCCCCAGCCCCAGCCCCAAAGTTGTTTTTTATATCGATGCTGCATTCTGTATAAACATCTCTGTCCTGTGATGAGGGTGAACTGCTGTCTCTGTTCAGAGACCACATGGGGGCTGGAGGAGAACACAAGTTCAGGGGCCTGGGAACCGGCCACTGGGATGGTACTCAACAGTTTTTATCTTTTTCTGCACTGGGCATTGAACCCAGGGGGTCTCACTGAGTTGCTGAGGCTGGGATTCCAGGTGCCCCCCACCCTTCCAGCAGTTTTGATTGTCCTGGGAGAGTCATGGCAAAAGCATCTGGCTGTGCCGATGTCCTGGTCTCTGGTCAGGTCGTTGAAGTGGGTGGGCAAGGCACACACCAAGCTTTCAACTCCTAAGAGTTAAGGAGAGAAGAGGGGAAAATAAAACACAGACACCACCTTTTGATGGCTGTTGTTCAACCCCAGAGCTGCAAAGGCCCCAGCAGATTTTCTGATTCCAAAGAAAAACCCCCGGGAGTGGGTCTAACATTTTATTCTCTGTGCTCCTGGCGGCAGCCGCTGGGAGAGGACCCAGGGCTGCCCTGAGGCGAGGAGCAGGGGTGTCTGCAGGAAGGGTGGCCTGCCCACTGCACCCGGGCTTTCTTCAGATGTTTTGGGGGTACACAGTTTACTTTGCGGCCAAGGTCTTTCTGTTTTGATCCCCACCTGAAGATTAGAGGTAGGGGAAGGCCGCCTCCGGCATTCTGGGGTGGTTCTGGGTTCCCCTTCAGGAATCTCAAGCCTGACTGGAGTCTGCCCTACAGCCACCAGGCCCAGCGTGAAGGGCCAGCAGTGCACTGGTCCTTGGTCCCCACACTGGTCTCTAACCACCTCAGGCTGAGGAGTGGGCTGGAAGGAAAAGAAGCAGAGCCGAGCCGGCCACCCATGTGCAGTGGCGCACACCTACAAGCCCAGCAGCTTGGGAGGTTTAGGCTGGAGGATCCCAAGTTCAAAGCCAGCCTCAGCAAAAGCAAGGCACTAAGCAACTCAGTAAGACCGTGTCTCTAAATAAAATACAAGATAGGGCTGGGGGTATAGCTCAGGGGTCGAGTGTCCCTGAGTTCAATTACCCCATACCAAAAAAAAAAAGGAGTGGGGTGGGGAGGCCTTCTCTGGCCTTTCCCTGGAGAACATTCTTATCTGAGGGGCCATGCTGGGTTGGAGCAGGCCACCTGAGGCCTCTATCTACTGCCCTCAGGGGCCCCACCCAGGGAGCCCGGCAGCCTGGGAGGAAAGACCACGCCCGTGGGGATACAGCGGGGAGTGGCCGCTGTGGCCATCTTAAGCCAGGGAGAGCTCAGAAGGAGGCTGGCTGGTCTTGGGCTTCCAGCCTCCAAAACTGTGAGAGAGCAAATCGTGGGGCTAAGTAGCTGGTTGACGGCATCTTATTATGGAATCCAAGTCATTTTATTCCAGAAGCTCATCCTCTGAGAAATCAAGTCAGCCTGGAAGGGGGTCCATCCCACCTGGCGGTTTTCACGCTCTCAACGGACCCATTTGCATTCAGCCCAAGAACCACATTCAGTGACTGTGTGGTTGAGACCATCAGGGACAAAAGGACAGGAGTTCCCTGGCCTTACTCCACCCTTCCGGTCCCACTCACATCCCCCCACCCCCATTGATGACACCAAGATGCCTCCATGATTTTCCACGGGGAAGAAATTCCTAAGAATGTTTACCACACTCACGGCCAGTGGGATAGCAGCCCCCAGGCCACCCGGGCTGCTCCATCCGAGGGCTGTCCCTTCCTTTGCTCGGGAACCAGCCTGAGTTTTCTCTCCCTCAATGTTGTTCTTTCTGGAGCTGAAGCCCCTCTCCTTTTCCCAGTTAGAGCCTGGCCTGGTCTCTCTTTTTCTTTCTTTTATACCAGGAATTAAATAAGCCCAGAGGCGCTTGACTGCGAAGCCACATCCCCACCCTTTTATTTTATTTTAATTTTTATTTTTGACAGAGCCCTGCTAAATTGCTGAGGCTGCCTTTGAACTCAATCCTGGGGTTACAGGCGCGCCCCACTGCACCTGGCCAGACCGGGCCTGGTTTCATTTTCATTGTCACCGAGTCAGAAGTTCCTGTGGCAGGTACCATCCTGACGGGGGAGGGGCCCTGCGGAGGCGGGAGGTGGGAGCCATCCCGGCAGCCCCAGAGGGGAGGGGGGTCTGGTCCCCTGGGGAGGGCCAGAGGAGGCCAGAGGGGAAACAGCCGTGGAGGTAGCACAGGGAGGCCCCTCATGGGAGAATCTTCTGCAGCTTCTTGACCTGGAGGTGGTAATTTCTAATCAGGTTCTTCCAAGGCCAGAATGGCCGTCCGTCGTAGGGGTACACAAAGTTCTCCCAACAGTGCTCAAACTCTGTGAGGGAGGAGAGGAGGGGCAGTCAGAGCCCTGCAGCCTGCTCCCCACCCCCAGGCTGCCCCAGCACCGGCTCCCTGTGTCCCCTCCCACTGCTTTGGAGACCTGGCCTGGCCTGACCCTCATCCTGGTTCCTCGGGCCACCCTGACCCTCTGCTCCTCACCTCTGAGGGACATGATTTCCACCCTGGCTCCTTCCCGCTGCAGGGCGCGAAGCCCCTCTTGGTATGAATGATTCCAGAAGTAATAGAGGCGGGCAGCGTAGATGATCAACCTCAAGTTGGAGTGGCTGGCCAGGAAGGAGGCCACCTGCTGTGCACAGTCAGAGCAGGGACTCCAGGAGATGAACCAGGTGATCTGTAAGTGCTGGTCAGGGAACTGCAGGGGGTAGTCGTGCAGCCAGTAGAGGAAGCACAGCTCGGCGTGCAGGCGGGTCTCCAGGAAGACCTGGGGGTGGGGGAGGCGAAGCCGGGGCTATGGCATTTCATCCATTCTCTCCGTCGCTCCCCTTCTCCCCTTTTGAATTTATTCACTCTCCCAGCTCCCAGGTGGCCCTGGGCCAGCATGCCTAGCCCTGCTCTGGCCAGGTCGGGGGAGGGCACCAAGCTGCATCACCCCACGGGGAGGAGCCACTGGCCACAGGTGCCTACGGAGCACTTGTGACTCATCTGAATTCTAGACCCTGGGCCCTGCATAAAACACACAGCTCATTGCAAAAATGAAAAAGAACGTCATCCTGGGAAGAGTTTTATGGGTTGAAATGCTGTTAGGCATATTGGACTAAATGAATTCCGCCCATTCCTGACCACTTGGTGGACTGTGGGCACTGGAAGAGTTTAAATGAGAGATGTGATCCATTCGCCTTCCATTGGGTAGCTGTGCTGCAGAGCAGGCCTGCCCACCCCAAAGGGCTCCCTGCGCTCCAAACACTTGGGACAGCTGAGCATGGGTGGCAGACGGGCAGGCGGGCATGTGTGTGGAGGGGATGTGACTGCTCTGTGTAGGGGCTGCAGGGGTGGCACTGGATCTAGCAATGGCCGGTTCTGGTCATGGCTGCCGTATGGGGGCCCAGGGAGGCCCTTGCTCTGAGTGGGCTGGGGGCAGGCAGGGGCAGGCACAGCGCCCAGTGTGTGGTAACAGGTCCTCTCTGTGCAGGGGTCAGGGGTATGGCAGGAGCAGGCTTGGCAGCCCCACAGACATGAGGGCCAGATAAGACGCTGGGGAGCTGGGGTTGGGCCTCAGAGATGCGTGAGGCCCTGGGTTCGATCCTCAGCACCACATAAATAAATAAAATAAAGGTATTGTGTCCACCTACAATTAAAAAGTAAATGTTAAAAAAAAGACTCTGGGGGCTCAGGGCCCCAACCTGCTAGATGTCCTTTCCTCAGGACTGTTAGACACAGGGAGCCTCAGGACAAGGTTTGCCTGTAGACTTCTGAAGAAGGCCTCTGGGGGAATCAGACGGCATTGTGTATCAGGTCACAGGATGGGAGTCCCAACATCTGGCTTTTTACTGATCTTTTCTGCGTTCTCAACTGGAGTGGCTCCTCTCTACCATGTGAGAGGAGTCTGGCCGATACCTGGGTTTTAAAGACCCCTCTGTGAATGGGGACAGTTGAGTCACGCTCCTCTCTATCCACCTGGTAGCACAGGAAGGTGTTGTTCCGGCCCAGGGCCCAGCGAAGGTTCCGGAAGTGGAAGAGGAATGTCTTTCGATATAAACGCCTTATCTTGTTTCTGGAGGCAAGAAAGCAGACACCGAGCGAACCCCAAGTTGCTCTAAGCTGCTGTCCACTGAGCCGGCTCCCTGGGTCCCCCTAGGTGCTCCCCAATCCTCTGCAGCTCTGAGAACTTCCGCCATGGAGGGCCTGTTGGACCCACCCGGGGTCCCAGCTCTGATCCTTCCAGTGGGACGCCCCCCCCCCGCCCACTCAACCCCCAACCCGAAAGAAAAAGACCAAACCCCCTCACCCCAAGTGTGAGCTTTGAACATCTCGCCTCCGTTCATTCCTGACTCACACTGTGTATGCTGTTTTTGTTTTGTATTGTTTTTAAATCAGGGTACCACCTGAAGTCTCGGGCACAAGCTACTGTTCTGCAATTTCTCCTCATCTTTCATTCTTGTGTCCTCCGTCATCTGGGTGGTTCAGCTCTAAGAGGTCTCATCTGTGCAGTTGGGGGTGTGCTTGGGGACCCTGGACAGTCCCTCTTGGGCTCAGTGGAGGTGACTCCTTCAGTCTCAGAGCTCCCTCCTCCCCCTCCCTCTCCTGAAACTTCAGCTGCACGGGCTTCGAACCCGACTGCGGGTTCCTTCAATCAGTTTGCGTTGGGTTCTGATTGATAACAAGACTGGCAAACCATGGAGCCAGGCTGCCCGCACGGGGCAGGAGGGGCAGCCAGGGGGCACTTTCAGACAGCTGCAAAGAAAGGGCCAGGGGGCTGGGGGAGGGGGAGGAGGGTGGCACATTCAGAAGCTGCCATGGGCCCCCTCCAGACCGGCAAAGACCCCGGGGGGTGCTGTGGAGGAGCCTGGAGAGAGAGAACCCAGGCCTGGGTGGGGGAGAGACCAGGAGAGAAGCACTATGGGGCCAGGAGGGGGGACCCCAGGAAAGGAGGTGCTGCAGAGGGGGCCGGTGGGCAGAAGGGCCAGCGGTACCTGATGTCTGGGGCTCGGTTGTAGCATCCTGGGCAGGCCCCGGGTCTCCGGTTCTGGGGCTCCATTTCCTGATTTCAGGGCCTTTGCTTTGGCAGCCCCCTGATCGATCTGTGAGTGACCTCCAGGGCCATCTGAGTGCCGGCCCCACCTTCTTCCTGGTTTGGCACCGGAATGGGAGGGCCTAGGGTGGGATTTCTGCCTCAGGCTCAGACACCTTCTCTCCTTCCCTCTGCCCCCCGCTGGGCAGAGCTGGGGGGGGGGACACCGCCCTTAGATGAAGACCGGCCCCTCGGAGCCAGCCGCAGGACCACAGGAAGCGCAAAGGGAAAGAGAAAGTAACTGATCCCAGAGCGGGAGGAGGGCGTGGGCCCTGGAGAGGGAGCAGGGCAGACGCCCACCCTGCAGGCTGGACAGTCTGGGTCTCGCTCATCCGGGTCCAGAGCCCAGCGCTGCACCTGCCTGGGGAATGGCGGGTGATGGGCAGGGACGGTGTGGATTCCAGACAGGGCCTCCTGTGTCTGGTCCTTGCACCGGAGCAGGGAAGGGCAGACACGGATTGGGTTCCTGATTCTGTGCTTGGATCTTCCCATCTGTCTCCTCATCCAACTTCCCAGCCAGTAACCCCAATGGGACCGATGGGCACAAAGACTCCAAGCTGGTGATTGACAGCTCGGGAGCAGGTAGCCACAGGTGGCAGAGCTGGAATTGGTGATCTCATGCTGTGGGCTTTCTCCACAATCCAGGCTGCTTCTCCCTGCAAAATCGGAGACAGTAGCCTTGCCACCTCTCAAGGGTGGAGGTATGAGCCAACAAATGCCACACAAACACACGAGCATACAATACACACAGCTTTCTAATTGTTTTAAGTCCATCCCCGGATAAAACCTAGGGTGCTTAACCACCGAGCCACATCCCCAGGCCTTGTCATTTATTTTTGAGACAGGGTCTCTAAATTGCTTAGGGCCTCCCTAAATTGCTGAGGCTGGCTTTGAACTTGAGATCCTCCTGCCTCAGCTTCCTGAGCACTGGGATTAAAGGCGTGCACCATCTTTCCCAGCCTAAAACCTAGAGTTCTTTGAAGGAATCAAGGTCCATTGTGTCCTCCAAATAATCATTCTGAATATCATGTCCTTCAACTGGATTTCGTCCCAGATGAAGGTGTGCTCTGTGCCAGGCCCTGGGCTCCTCTGAAGGCAGAACCCATTGGGAAGGCTGATGAACGGCTGTTAGGATGTGCCACAGCGCCCCCTCCTGGCAGAAGGCGGTCCTACCTCTCCACAAGGTAGAACTTAGGGTTGAACTTTCAAGGTGGGTTTCTGTTGCCTTGGAGAACAAAGGGGCACAGGACAAGGACATCAGTAGAAAATACATACTTCCACTGATCAGAAGCATACACATTTTATAAGAAAATGAAGTGAAGAACACAGACCCAGGAGTCATCCCTGAATCCAGCTGTGGGTGACAGGGAGGTACTGTGGTGGAGGCACCAGCTTTACAGCCAGGCACATCCTAACTCTGCTCCTTCCTTACCATGTGGCCTTGGGTGACTTACTGAATGTCTCTGAATCTCTAATATCCTTCATCTTTAAAAGGGCATTAATAATATGCATCTTATAATTATTGGGAAAGTCAAATGTGATTGGTTTATGTAAAGAATTTAGCAAAGCACCTAGAATGTTAAAAGAATGGAAGACCTAACAGTTATGACCCAGCTGGGGGTTGAACCCAGGGTCTCCCCCATGCTATACATGTGCTCTACCACCAAGATACATCTCCAGCCCTGTTAGTTTTTGTTTTGTCTTTTGGTAGTGCTGGGATTGAACCCAGGTCCTTGTGCAGGCAAGGCAAACACTCTACCAACTGAGCTATATCTCCAGCCCCTATTAATTTGTTGTTTAAAAACATTTTCCACTATCAAGGTGCAGTGACCCATGCCTGTAATCCCAGTAGCTCAGGAGGCTGAGGCAGGAGGATCTCGAGTTCAAAGCCAGCCTTAGCAACTTAGCAAGGCCCTAAGCAACTTAGTGAGACCCTGTCTCAAAATAAAAAGTGAAAAAAGGCTGACGATGTGGCTCAGTGATCAAGCACCCTCAGTACCAAAACCAAAAAACAAACAAACAAAAAAACAAGTGCCTCACCTTAGACCTCACTAGAATGCAAGAATACAAATAAAAAAAAAAAATAGAATACCTTATTTTAAAAATTCCCACTGGACTTGGGGATGCATGTCTGTAATCCTAGTGACTCAGGAGGCTGCGGCAGGAGAATCCCAAGTTCCATGTTAACCTCAGCAATTTAGGACCCTCAGTAACTTTGACCCTGTCTCAGAATAAAACACAAAAAGTGCTGGAGATGTACTTTAGTGTTAGCACACCTGGGTTCAATCCCCAGCCCAAGAAAGGAAAATAATTTGTGTGTGTAGTTTCATTTCTAGGATGCGATATATATATATATGAAACAAAAACATGAACACATATATCCGTAAGTGACCGTTTGTGATAGTTCCATTCAAAGTGTTGTATGGGTCATGTCAATAATTTACTTCTTTTTAGTACAGAATAGTATTTATGGCATGGATATGTTGTTTTGTTTTTGTTTTGGGGAGGGGGTTCTGGACATTTAACCCAGAGGCATGTTACCACCGAGACAGAGCCAGCCCTTTATTTTATTTTGAGACACAGACTCTCTAAGTTGCTCAGGGCCTTGCTAAGTTGCTGAGGCTGACCTTGAAATTGTGATCCTCCTGCTTCAGCCTCCCCATTGCTGGGATTATAGGTGTGTTCCACCAGGCTAGGCCTTGAGTATAGGTTTTTATGTGAAGATGAATTTGCATTTTCTGTGATAAGTGCCCAAGCGTGTAATTGCTGGGCTTTACGTTTAGTGTGTGTTTAGTTTTATAAGACACCATGGAAATATTTTCTAGAATAAATGTACCATTTTATATCCTCACCAGCAATGTATGGTGGATCCAATTTCCTCACCTCCTTCCCAGCATGTGACCCTATCACTGTTTTTCTATTTGAAGCCTCTGGTGGGTTTACAGTGACACTGTGGTTTAATGTTCATCTCCCCGTGGCTAATGAAGTTGCCATCTCTTTCTTTCTTCCTTCCCTCCTTTCTTTCTTCCACCCCTTTTTTCTTTCTTTCTTTCCTTCCTCATTCACTTCTTCCTCCCTCCCTTCCTCTCTTTCTCTCTTTCGTTTCTGTACCAGGGGTTGAACCCATGAGCTCTTAACCACATCCCCAGCCCTTCTATACTTTATTTTGAGACAGCCTCACTAACTGTTGAGGCTGCTTTGAACTTACAATCCTCTTGCCCCAGCCTCCTGAGCCTCTGAGATCACAGCTGTGTCACACACACACAGTGATTTCTATCAAACTCACAGACATATCAGGCTCCACCGTGCACACGATTCCTCGGCTTTAAGAAGAGACTTGGAGACGGTGACACGATCGATGCATTTGGTGGCACAGAGCCAGGCCTCACGATTCCTCTGTGCAGCTTCCCAGCCCCTTGCCACTCACCTGAGCTCTGAGGTTGAGGGTGTGGGGCTCCCCAGCCCTGGGGACCTTCAGATTTGATTCCTGGCAAGTCAGGTGGCCCGTCAGTGGCTCCTGGGCTGCTCATCAATGACCGTCACTAATTAGTTATAATTTTTTTTTTTTTAGTGGTGGTGCTGGGGATCGAGCCCAGGGCCTTGTGCATGCGAGGCCAGCCCTCTACCAACTGACCCCAGCCCCTAGATTTTTTTTTCATGTATTCTATTTCTGCCCTTGTTAGGGTCAAGGTGGTGCTGGTTCTGCAAGGATCTGGGAAGCCTTCGTCATTTTCTTTCCTCTGGAGTAATTTCTGTATCCTGTACATGGACACCGAGTCTGAGGCCTGAGGCTGCATGGCGGTTGGTCACCTTCTTAACGTACGCTCTAAGGATGAGCCTGAGAATGTCTTCCCCACGTAGGGTCAGTGTCGGTGGCTCCCGGTTCCTAGAACATCTGCGTACGTGGAATGGAATATGGAATCTTTCCAGCTGCTCCAGAATTGGTGGCGGGAAGTGAAAACCACCGTCAAAGAGGGCAGTGCACCTGGCACCCTCAACAACGTCCAGTAGGAAGACGCCACCAAAAGGCTGGTGACTGGACTGACCGGGGTGGGAGTTTTGGCCAGGAAATCCAGCCCCTAGCCACTGCAGGCCGTGTCCCTGGGGTGGGGCCACGGAGATGTTGAAGAGGTGGCCGGGATCAGCTTTTCCATGTCAGAGAAAATGAGGGGATGCCCCTCCACCTTAGGACCTCACTGAAATGTCCTCTGTGCACCTCAGGAGACACCAGCCACCAGGTACCATGGACAGGCAACAGCAGGGTGCACGTGGGCTCTTGGAGAAGCAGGGACGGCCCAGAGCCGGTAACAGCAGCACCAATTAAGTGGCAGACACAGTCCCTGTCCCCTGCCTCCCCCCGCCCCCCGGGAAGAAAATCCAACAGGCCCAGCTCTCGGTGGGTCCGTGGAGAGCGCGGAGGGCTGCCGCCCTCTGGGACTCCCTCCTGCACACACCCGGAGTGCTCCCCGGCTGGCTCCCGGGGCTCCGGGGCTGGCTTCAGGAACAAGGAGAACTGAGGCCAGGGAGATGGGGAAGGGCCTGGGGAGGAGCCGGGAGGGTCTCTGGGAGGCCGGCAGAGCTGCTTTGATCCACAGCCTGGCTCTGGGCCCTTCCCTGCGGGCACCACCTGCCTCCCCAGCCCAGGTCAGGGGCAAGGGAGACTCTCAGGTCAGCGGGAGGCAAGGAAGACAGGGCAGCCCCGGGAGGGCCCTGGTGGGAGCAAGTGGCCCTCAGGGAGGGAACGTAGAGTGGGCAGTGTTTGTCCCGCACCCTTCTCAGGGGATGCAGAGCTCACCTCTAGAAAACCGAAAGGGAAGTAGGGCACAGGGATGGACCCCAATTCACCAATCACCAATTATACTGACTAGAAAACCACACGTACATCTATATACTCTGTCTGTGTGTCTGTGTGTGTGTGTGCCGGAGCTAGATGTGCATATAAATATTCACAGTGAGCGTTATTGACATGATTGAGTACATTTTATTCATTCCCACTGATTTACAATGTCCAATCTTTTAAAAAAAATTTTTTTTAGTTGCAGGTGGACACAATACCTTCATTTATTTGTTTATTTTTATGTGGTGCCCGGAATTAAACCCAGGGCCTCACCCATGCTAAGCAAGCGCTCTACCGCTCAGCCCCAGCCCCATGTAATGCCAAATCTTTAAAAAACAAATAAATATTTATAGAAACGAAAAGTTGGAGGGGGTGTGCTTCTGTCTGTGGCCTTCTGCAGGCAGGGCATTGGCCAGCCCCTGGGGTGGGGTCCCACAGAGCAGGGGTGGGGGTGGGGGAGGCTGCGCAGGCCTCAGCCGCTGAGCATTTGGCATTTGAAACAGAGGAAGTCGGGGTGCTGGGTGGAGGGGGATAATGTAGAAAGGACGGAGACAGAGCCTCGTTTCCAAGGGGACTTACAGGGGCTGTGGTGGGAGGGTGAGTGTGTGGGGTGAGTGACATTGAGAAGCGGGAACAGAGGACTGAAGGACACGAGGTTTCCTGGGGAAGGGCAGCTGAGGGACATTCTTCCCCAGAAATGTGACCTCTTTCTTTTTCTTTTCTATGTCCCTTGCCCTTTTCTAAATTTTATTTTGAGACAGGGTCTTGCTAAGTTGCTGAGGCTGGCGATCCTCCTGCCTTAGCCTCCTAAGTCCCCCACCAGTGAGTGCTGGCTGCGCCCCTTTCATTTATCAAAGAATCCTGCCGTGAGGCTGCCGCAGCCTTGGTTGTCTGGGGGGCGTCTGCGGTTGGGTGTCATCATGAAGAGCTGAGCCCGTAAGCCAGTGTTCGTCCTGGGCTCTGCCACACCGAACCTCACCTGCACCTCTAGCTGATCATCACCGTAGAGGGAGACTAGGGACTTCTGGCCACCTCTGCCATCCAGGGATTCAAGGTTCACAGGCAGGAACAGGTGCACCCGTGTGAGGTGGCCCAAGTCCCCAAGCTGGGCAGACACCTGTGGGGTGTGTGACATTGACCCCAGCCCAGCTCATATTGGAAGCTGCAGACCTAGCGGAGACTGCCTTCCCAGAAATAGGAAATTATAAGCCTGAGATTTTTTAAATCTTCCTTGGCTAGAAGGCCTGTTTAGTAGCATTTGAATTGCCTTTTTTTTTTTTTTTTTTTTTGCATTTTTAAAAGTAAGTAAGTGTGGTGTTGTGGCTTGGATACGAAGTGTCACCCTAAAAGCTCCCTGTGGCGATGCAGGAATATTCAGAGATGAAATGATTGGATGTGAGAGCTGCAGCCTAACTGATCAGTCCATCCTACCTTGAGCTGGGTGGTGACTGCGGGCAGGTGGCCTGTGGCTATGGGAGGTAGGTCACTGGGGTCCATCTTCCCTGATGTCCCTCCCCTGCTCTGTTTCCTGGCTGCCAGGGGGAGCAGCGTCCCTCCATCACACTCCTCTGGATGTTCGGCTTCTCCTGGGGCCCAGAGCTATGGACTTGGCTGACCACCACTGAACCTGTGAAATCATGAGCCAAAATAAACTTTTCCTCCTCTTGGTTGCTCTTGTGAGGTATTTTGGGCACAGCAAAGAAAAGCTGACCATCACACATGGCTAGAATTGGTCTTTCTTAAATTCTTCTTGACCAGTTTTTGATAAAGGTGATTTTTTTTTTTTTTTGTATCGGGAATTGAACTCAGAACTCGAGGGCACTGGACCACTGAGCCCCATCCCCAGCCCTATTTTGTATTTATTTAGAGACAGGTCTCACTGAGTTGCTTAGCGCCTCAGCATTGCTGAGGCTGGCTTTGAACTCACGATTCTCCTTCTCAGCCTCCCCAGCCACTGGGATTATAGGTGTGCACCACCACCCTGGGCTCTCAATCAAGATGATTTTAACTTCCCCAAATCAATTATGGAAGTTTAGCTTTTTCCCCTTTCCTGTGTGAGTTCAGTTCCATTTCTTACAGGGTCCCTCAAACTCACCCTGAAACCTCCTGGTTGTACTTTGATGCCGTTGCTTATGCGGTCGCCTTCAGAATAGTTTAGGGTTGATTCATGTGTTTTATTTCTAGTGTCCTCTCACCCCCACACCAACCTTGTGGGAAGCCAGTGGTGGCAGTTGGGCTCTGAGGGTTTTTTCCTGAGGAGCTGTTTTGTTTGGCGTTTGTGGTTCTAAAAATAAAGTTAGTTTCTTTTGACAAGTGGCTCCTAAATTGTGCCCAGCCAGACTGCGGCACATATTTAGTTTATTTTTACCTTTGCTTTGTTTGCAGATTTTTAGTTTTATTTTCTTCAAAGTACTAGATGTTGATTTTGTTGTTATTCCTCTTTCAACTTCTTGAATGGATCGCTTACCTTAAATATTTCTTTTCTAAGATGTACATTTGATGAAGCAAAACTTCTTAATGTACTCTTTAACTTATATTCCACAAATTTGACAATTAAAAAACAAAACAGTATTTTTTTAAAAAATTCAATGAGTTGGACAGGGTTCAACCTAGAGCAGAACCATGGTGATGTATTCCTGTAAGGATTTCTTATAGGAATCCAACTTCATGCGATTGCTGGTACAGTCACCTCCGTGGAGTGTCTCCATGTGACATCTCCAGGGTAGGCAGCTGGGATGATGGATGCATGGCGTGAAGAGCAAGGACAAGCTGGAACCCACATACTGCAGTGGGGGAGTAACAAGGCTGGGGACCAGTGGCACTGTTCTTGCCTCTGACTTAATGGTGCCTTGCCGGGGCCCTTCCTCAAGGGTCTAAGGACACACACCTGGCCCAGGGCAATCAAGGACCATGTAGGGAAAGTTCTAGCAACTGCAGACCCAGTTGCCGCTTCACATCACAGGGGAGAGTTGGCAGACCAAGGACACATGGACATGCTACGAAATGGTGGCTACTTCACTCCTCCCTCAAAGTCAGCCAGGATTGTCTGTCTGGTGGCCCCCCCTGAACTGAAACTACCAGAAAGGAGTTCTGGGAAATGTAGTTCTACCTGGGCCACATTACAGAGTTACCATAGGGGGGAGAAGAGCTGACCACCCCTAGCCAATCCTGAGACTTTGATGGGGATTGCATGGAATCCACAGAATTGACATCTTAATATTGAGTGTTCCAATCCATGAACATGGTGTACCTCTCCGTTTATTCAGGTCTTTATTCATTTATAGTTTTTATAGTAAATCAAATACATTTTGCAAGATGAATTCTAATGTTCTCAGGGACAGATTTCTGATAACAGATAACAGAAAATACTTCTACAATATTCAGTGTGTGGGGATCGAGCACTCTTCCTATGTGAAGCTACAGATTCATTCAGAAGCAAAGCCATTTGGGTTCCACCACCACCGATAAGGAAGTTCTTTTAGTATCTTTGCCTTATGTGACAGGACTGAAGCACAGAGGTGCCAAGCAACTTTGGAATTCAGGCTGTGACCCTGGGCTCTTAGCCCTCTGAGCTATGAGTGTTCACATAAGTGTCCAACAGCAGAGGGAATGGGCGCTGACCTCTGTGAATGGGAGACTTTGACGTGTAGGTTTACTGAATGGGTCCTCTGAGCTGCCTCTTTGACAGAACCTCCTTCTCCCAGTTGCTCCTAGGTGAGGGGAAGCATTTTCATCTCTGTCTTAACAGGATTGATGAAGATTTGCCAATTTTTAAGAATGAGGCTATGGAATCTAATGAGTTGGCAGGAAAGCCAATAGCGGGCTGGTAAAACTCAGCATTTCCAGAAGAAAGGGTGTAGGATTTCCCTTAAAAACAGTTAAAAAAAGATCATTTTAATTTTCCCTTCATAATCAGGGAACTATGAATCAGGACCAAGACAGTACACCGTCTGCCCATTCCCACTCTGATGGGAAAGTTTAAGGAGGCTGAGAGGACAGGGGAGTGGGCACGTTTTGTAGTAAGAGCACAGTTCTGGTGGAGGTGGACTTTAGCGTCGCGAGCTCCCTGGCTCTCCTTATACGGACGATTCTGTCCTGTGCCGGCATTTGTAGGAAGTGAGGGGGAAACTAAACTCACTTGTGTTAGGAATCCGGAGAGTGGATCTCCTGGGGGAGATGGGGGGGAGGGACGGGGAGCAGAAGGGGCTCCCCAGGTGCCCTCCACACAGCGGGGAAACTTGTCAAGGTGTCCCCACAGCTTGTGCATTTACCTTTATTTACTGATGTCCCAGCTCAATTTTTTTCTTAACACATTTCAGACATTAGTGTAGGGAGGATACCAGTGTGTGAATTAGGAACCCAGAGACGACACCTCTGGAAGGCTGAGCTGGCCGTGAGCAGGATGGGTGGGGAGCAGAAGCAGGGCTTCTTTCCTGCTGTGGTGATTATAAGTTGCTTGCACATCTTACTGGAGGCCCATAGTTTGGTTCATGTCTGTAGGCAACACTTAAAGAAATACATATGAGTAGTTTCCCACTGACTTTCATTATTATGGTAACTAGTGCACATTATTCCCCCTCATCCAAGGTTTTGCTTTCCCAAGTTTCGGTTACCTGTGGTCAATGGAGGTCTGATAATATTCATGGAAAATTCCAGAAATAAATAGTTCATACTTTGTTTTGTGGTATTGGTATTGACTCCAGAGGTGCTTTACCAGAGAACTGCACCCCCAGCCCTTATTTTTTTAATTTATTTTGAGACAAGTTTTTGCTGAGTTGTTGAGGCTGGCCTCAAACTTGTGATCCTCCTGCCTCAGTCTCCAGAGTTGCTGGGATTTCAACATGTGTTAATTTATCTGGCAATAATTTCCAGTTTTAAAGAGCATGATCTTTCCATTCTGTCTGTCCTTCCTGGGACATGAATCAGCCCTTTGTCCAACATATTCGTCGTGGTGTGTATGCTACCCACCCTGAGGCCGTTGAGAGACCGCCTTACAGTAAGTACACTGTGACAATTGTCTTAGGAGTTATTGTTAATTTCTTACTTTGCCTCATTTACAAATCAAACTCTATCCTGGGTATCTATAGGAAAACCCCAATTTATGTGGGCTCAGTACTGTCTAGGGCTTCAGGCTTCCCCTGGGGGCCTTGGAGATACCCCTGTGGGGACTACCGTGTACCCCCATTTCAATGACCACCCTCTTCTTCGGGCTCCAGTTCAAGTCCAAGGACACTGTCGTGGCTGGAGGAACTGAGCCAAGGGCTGGGGGCAGAGGGAGCAGCAGATTCTGGGAGGTCTCTGACGCGCTCCCCCTGCCCCAGGGGCCCGGCAGCTGGGGGGCAGCTGGGCATCGGCCGTCGGGGAGCGGAGGTGCAGTTCGCTGCCCCAAAACAGCGAAGATGAAGACAGACTCCAGATGCCAGCCAGGGCTGGAGGACGGCGGCGCCCGGCTGAGCGGTGGGTCTTACATTCCCACCCGGGGACCTGCAGGGGACAGGGGCTCCCAGAGTGTCTGTGGGGCTCATCCTCCAGAGAAGTGTGACCGGGGCAGGCCGGCCCTTCTCCCCCTCACAGCTGACTAATGCGAGTGTCAGGGGCAGGCAGTGACAGGGCAGAGCCACACAGCTGGTGACAGCGGGCCTGGGCAGCAGTTCTGTCTGCTCCGGAGCCTGGATCTCTCGGTGGTGCCCAGGGTGGCACCAAGCCTGTCCCAGCACCCGCCGCCTCTGCCTCTCTGTACTGCGCGACCCTGCTTCCCTCTCCAGGGTGCGCCGGGCTTGGGTGGGCCATTGTCCCCCTCTACCCAGGCCCCAGGCCCGTCCTCCTCCTGCCCTCAGCCCAGGCTCCCAGAGGGCACAGACCCCAGAGGCCCAGCTGTCCATGTGGAGAGGGAACAGTCCCCGGACAGGTCCAGACGTAGGGATACCAACACCCGCAGCTCTTCCTCATTCGGCTCTCAGGGCTCACACCCAGGGGCTGGGGACAGTTTATGTCTTCTTCCTGTCATCCTTAGTTTCCTGGCCCTTTGGCGTGGAATTCTGACACTCTTCCCACCAGGAGTCTATTTTATGCTGGGCAGGTGGTGCCTGCCTGGAATCCTAGTGACTTGGGAGACTGAGGCAGGAGGATCACAAGTTGGAGGTCAGTCTTGGCAACCTAGTGAGACCCTCGGTGTAGCTCGGTGACAAATCACCCCTAGGTTCAACCCCATACTGAAAACAAACAGACAAAAAGTCCATTTTGTGTCCCCTTGTATCTGGGCCAGCCTGGCACTTGCCTTGGCCCATAAAATGTGGTAGAAGTGATATCATGTAACTTCTGAGGCAGAGCCTCAAAGAGTCTTATAGGTTCCATTTCCTTACCACCAAGCAAGGAAAGCAGGAAACTCACACCCCTGCATGTGTGTGTGTGTGTGTGTGTGTGTGTGTGTGTGAGAGAGAGAGAGAGAGAGAGAGAGAGAGAGGTTGAAAGACCCCAGTGACAGCTGCCCCAGGCAGACACGATGGAGACTATTCTGGAAATTCAGCCCCGTCCAGCCAGACCTGATGGTCACCATATTGGCCACCCAGGTGAGAGATCAGTACAAGATCCCAGAACTATCTGAAGTCATCAAAGCCATTGTTTGGGGAGTGGATTAGTATGCAGCAATAAAGAATTGATTAGAAAAAGATGGAGACGCCTAGAACTGCCACAAGGAGATCTTAACATCTGTGACACTACCGTTGGGCCAGGCAGCAGGGAGGGGAGCAGGCCCAAGGACCGGCCAACATTTGCGTGGAAGCTGGACGGGCATCTCAGGAGCTTCTGGGAAGGTGGAGTCTCGTGTTTTCAGAAACTAGCAGAAAAACTGGAAGACTGGGTGCCGTGACATAGAAGATGGAAAATGTCCTGTTAAATTTGTGCCTCTCAGAGATTTCCTAGCAGAATAAAGATCCAAATGGCCTTTTTTTTTTTTTTTTTCTTGAATGAAAGGAGAGAGGCTAGTTTTTTATTTCACTCATTTATTTTTATGTGGTGCTGAGGATCGAACCCAAGGCCTCGCATGTGCTAGGTGAGTGTTCTACCGCTGAGCCACAGCCACAGCCCCCAAATGGCCTTTTAAAGTAAAATTAAGCACAGTAAAAGATTAATGATCACTATAAAAAATAGAACAATTGCAATATTATACTGTCAAAAAATATATGAATGTGGTTTCTCTCTCTGACTCTTGATAAATACAGACACTAATATTTTTAGATCATGGTTGACCACCAGTAACTGAAAATGCAGGAAACAAAACCATGTATCCAGAGCTGGGCACAGTGGCGCACACCTGTAATTCAGGCAGCTCGGGAGGCTGAGGCAGGAGGATCACGAGTTCAAGGCCAGCCTCAGCAATTTAGCAAGAACCTAAGCAACTCAGTGAGACCCTGTCTCTAAATAAAATCTAAAAAAGGGCTGGGGATGGGGTTCAGTGGTTAAACACTCCTGGACTCAATCCCTGGGTACAATACATACATATATATATGTATATATCTCCAGGCTGGGGAGTGTGGAGAGCTGAAGACAGTCTCTAGTTAAAAAATAAAATTAAAAAAGTTTGAATTGGGGGAAGATCAAATCTAGAGTTTTCCCAGTCAAATGCATTATTCGGTTGTAATTGAACAGTACAACTCAAGATCCCGCCCCCCTTTGGTAGACTTCTTAAAGATTTAAAGGGCTGGGGCTATAGCTCAGTGGGTAGAGTGCTTGCCTCGCATGCACAAGGCCCTGGGTTCAATCCCCAGCACCACAAAAAAAAAGGTTTAAGCCTATTCCTGACAGCCCCTCACCAGTGGAAGAAGGCTTCTATGAAGATCTTTGTCCCTCTGCAGTCTGATGTGCCTGGGGACAGCAAGGCTTGTCTTGGAAGGAGTGTGCCTCTGAGCAGCCACGGTCACATCCCAGAAAATCCACAGCCTTTAAGAACATGGTGTGGGCCAAGTGGCTCAAGGATGAACACGCCACACGGACAGGCGGTTAAGAGAAAAGGTGAGTCCCGGACCTGGACCTCTGAGGATAGGGAGCAGGCGGAGGCCCTGTCAGCTGCGAGCACTGGCCAAGAGAAAGAGGGACATCAGGAGAGAGAAGCCAGGAGGTGACCCCTCCGAGGAGGGGTGAGGGAGCCAGTCAATGGGGAGAAGCTCACCCCGCTCCACACCCCCCTGCTGACGTGTGCCGGGCCGGACTCCAGAATCTGCAGGTCGGGTGACTCCACGGCCCCCTCGCCCCCGAGTGCCTGCTCCTTGGAAGCCGTGTCGTTATAGCCACTGACTCACCCCAGCTTCACCACGTGCTGGACGTGGCTGGAGGTCACGTGTGTGGGGCAGATCACCCCCGAGAGACGAACCCAGGGTGCCCTCGCTGGACCTGGGCTTGGGTCAGTGTCCACCCTCCCTGTCCTCACCTCTAACTCCAGGGCCACCTGCTTGGAAATCAATCAAAACTCATTGAAAGAAAGAAAAGCGAATGATTAAGATAATATAAGGAATAAAAAAATCATGGCTAGGGGTACACAAATCATTGATGAGCCCCAGGGAGGTGAATGGATCCAATTGGGTGGGTGGTGGGGAGACAGTTACATTTCCATTATATTTATTTTATTGAATTATTTGGTAATTAACGAAGTAATAACACTACTACCAGAGATGAGAGAAGAACTGGGCATGGGGCTGCGGGCCCGTAATCCCAACAACTCGGGAGGCTGAGGCAGGAGGATTACAGGTTTGAGGCTGACCTAGCCACTTAGTGAAGCCCTGAGTAACTCAGTACGACCCTGTCTCCAAATAGAAAATAAAGGGGGGCTGGGGATGTGGGTCAGGAGTAAGAGGGCAACTCCCTCATCACAGTGAAGAACAAGAACAACAGAGAAAGTATCTGATACCTGGAAGTCACACTGTTACTGTTTGTAATGGTTTTGTAAAGACTTCACAGGAAATCTGAGCTTTCCCAGGCTGAGGTATTCTATGCAAACAGTAATTTCACATTCAAACAGTTTGAATTCTGGGGCACTTGGAGAAGCATCTGGATGACACTCAATTTAAACCTGACACAGGGCTTGATGAGCCCTGTCACCATCCAGGGCCAGCTGTGGGGGGTGAGGAGAAGCATAGGGTGGCCACCGCCTGAGGGGGGACAGGCTGCTGGGGATGGTCCCCTCCTTCTCACAGCAGCCTCAGGCTGTAGGAGGTGAGGTTTTCTGTGCTCTGGAGCCCCCCCCCCCCCCCAGGGTTAACATGGCAACCCCAGGAGACCTCTGAAGGCATTCATCTTCAGGATTGGGGAAGAGAAATCAGAATTCCTAGAAATTTTTAAGAATTCTAGAAATAACAAGTTCCTCTCTCTCTATAAACTGAAGATTCAATTTTTGGCTGGGTGCGGTGGCCACGCCTGGAATCCCAGTGGCTCCGGAGGCTGAGGCAGGAGCATCACAAGTTCGAGACTCTGTCTCATAATAAAAAATGAAAAGGGCTGGGGATGTGGCGCAGTGGTTAAGCGCCCCTGGGTTCAGTCCTCAGTACCCCCCAAAAAAAGAAGGGAAGGGGGAGCTGAGGCCTGAGACAGGACAGGGTCCCAGAAGGAGGGAGGCTGGAGGGAGAAGGGGACAGGCCTGGGGACAGGAAGGCCCTGCTGGGGAGAAGAGGGAGGCTAGAGACCGTGGGGGCTGCAGGCACCGTGGAAAGAGCTGGGGACCCTGGTCCCACCCCAGGCTCCTCGGGTCTGTCTCCCGGCTGCACGTTCCCTGTCCTGCTCCTTGCGGTCTTGGTCTCTGACACCTCCTCCTCCTAGCAAGGATCTCTGGTGCAGGCGAGAGAGGCTGGCCATGGCTAAGGAGGGAAGCTGGCCGCTGCCCCGGTGGAGTCAGGGGCGCTCACAGGGGGAGGGATGACTCTGAGCTCAAGAGCCATGAAGCTCCAGGGCCTGGGAGCAGGGACCAGGGGCCAGTCCTGGGGGCTTGGCCAATGGGGTGAAAAATGCTGTGACTATGGCTTCCGTTTTTGTATTATTTTGTTGAAAATCAATGTGGGAACGGCCGACGTTGAGCACTGAACTGGCCTCATCCCAGAGAAAGCAGAGACCCAGATGTGTGTCTGTGGTCCCAGCAAGACGCCAAGCGAGAACACGGTCGTCCAAGGACGTGGCGGGCTGAGATGTGGCCGCTGTGTTGATATCACCATTCTCAGCTGTGCTCATGCAAAGACGGATGAGGGAGCGGAGAGGAGGAAGGGGAGGGCCTCTGCTGATGGACAAGGTCGGGAGTGGGCCAGGCGTCGGCCCATGGAGGACCCAGGGGCAGTGACAGGGAGGCAGGGAGGGAGGGCAGAGGAAGTTCTGACAGTGTGCAGGGCAAGGCCCCGTGCTCTCCGCCAGGAGGCAGCAGGCAGTACCAAAACTTGGTAAATCAAGGAATAGCAACAGCCGGGCGCAGTGGCGCATGCTGTCATCCCAGTGGCTCAGGAGGCTGAGGCAGGAGGATCACGAGTTCAAAGCCAGCCTCAGCAATTTAGCGAGGCACTAAGCAACTCCGTGAGACCCTGACTCTAAATAAAATACAAAAAAAGGGCTGGGGGTGGGGCTCAGGGGTTCAATCCCTGGTACAAAAAAAAAAAAAAAAAAAAAAATCAGTGTTGAAGGAAAGTTCCAGTGAAACTGAAACCTGGAGGTTCAGGTGACTCCTGGGAAGCACAGCAGGGCCTGTGGGTGGGGAGCCCTCTCTGCTCGGTTTGCCTTGATGAGTGTTTTACCTGAGAACTCTTGAAATCCATTCACAATATGGAATAAAAGCATAAAACAACTAGAAATTAATCTAATAAGAAAAGCACAGATTTTCATCTGAAAGAGACCAGGAGACAGTGTCCATGTCACATCCATCTGACAAAGGACTCTTCATCCGAACATAAAGGACTCCAGTAAATCACTAGAAGGATCCAGTTGTAAAGAGGCAAAGAGCTTGAAGTAGCTGACAAAAGAGGGTGTCAAACGGCTTGGAAACACGTGAGAAGGTGCGCAGTGTCATTAGCCATCAGAGACACGGAAATCACCATGAGATGTCACTGCCTCCCCACCAGGGTGGCCGGAACTCAGAAGACTGGCCATATCAAAGACTGTCCAGGGTGTGGAGCCCCAGGAATTCGCTTACACTGCTGAGGGGAGTGTAAACGGGGACAAGGACTTTGGAGAAACCTACCCTGTGACTTAGCAACATCACTGCTGGGGAAAATCTAACTGAAATGAAAGCTGTACCCTCCACAAGACGTGCCCAAGAATGCCCACAAAACTTCATTCACCACAGCCCCAAACAGTGAATAACACAATTGATCTCTCCAGCCACAACAGGATGGGTAAACACACGGTGCTATATCCAGCACTGGAACACTACACAGAAATAAAAAAGGAAAAGGAACGAACTCCTGAACAACAGAAATATACTGAATGAAAGAAGGCACGGGTAAGTGCGTTCATCCTGTGGGACTCCACTGGTGTGTAATTTGAAAACAGGCAAAATCAGCCTCTGATCTTAAAAGTGGAAACATGGGCTCCCTGTGCATCTGGGATTCTGGAAATAGTCCCTCCTCCAGTCTGGGAAGTAGGTACACTAACTGGAAACCTATTATTTTGTTGTTAACTCTAAGTCAGGACCCAATAAAAATTTTAAAAAAATTACAAAGCTTCTACTTTTAAGAAAAAAAAAGACACATTTCATTTATTGACATAAAATATCTCAACTAGACGGACTGAAATGCAGTCCCCATGGTTGATGTCAGTTTTTCTTTTTTAATATTAGAGAGAGAGGCTATTTAAGTCCAAATGACAGCCTAAATGGGACTGAAATGAAGACATTTTTAAGATCAGGATCTGGGGGGACATTCACCATTTATCAAGAACTAGAAAAGCTGTCCAGCTGCTATAAGCAGGAGAGCGGGGTACGTGCCAGGACCGGAAACAAGGCACAAAGAGGGGGACACAGGCCTACCAGGGGCTGAGCATCGGAGCAGGGGGAGTGACTCCGCCGCAGGAAGCCGGGCGCCCGTGCAGTGGTGTCGCTGACCCCTGAGGCACAGATCTTCATGACAACAGGGTCCTGTGGGCTGGACCCCTCTTCTTCACAGTGGCCACTGTCACCCTCTCTCTTAGCCACCTCTTCTGGCCCCTTTCAGCCAAGAGAAGCCGAGCGACGCCTCCCCGCCCCACCCCCACGTCTGGAACACCTCCCCCCCACCCCGCCCCCCTCTGGCAAAGGCAGAGGTACAGCGAGGCTCCCGGATCGGATCACAGGAGCTGCGTCGGAAGGTGGTCTCTGAGGCATCGCTACGCCCAGTGCCTGTCCCCAGATTGTTTAAGACAACAAAAATGAAACAAAACAGGAAGAGTAGACCAAAGCCAGCTGCCATGGCCCACGCCTGTAATCCCAGCGGCTTTGGAGGCTGAGGCAGGAGGATCCTGAATTCAAAGGCAGCTTCAACAAGAGCGAGGCTCCAAGCAACTCCGTGAGAGCCTGTCTCTAAATAAAATACAGAATAGGGCTGGGGATGTGGCTCAGTGGTTGAGTGCCTGAGTTCAGTCTCTGTTCCCCCAAAAAAGAGTAGACAGGATCTGGTCAGGGGCAGGAGATGAGCCCCCGCAAAAGAACCTGAAAAGGTGGAAAGGTGAGGTTCATTGGTCAGCTGAGCCAGGACTTCCAAGGGCCTGAGGCGGGCAGGCAGCCCAGGCACAGCCTGCTGTTGGACCAGTGGTCTGGCTAACACAGTCCCAGGGCACCAGGCTGCAGGGGTCTAGCACAGGCTTTCCAACCTTCTGGACCTTTCTTCATTGCCCACCTGCATGCACCCTCTGGGTGACCTTGGGGATGCTGTTTCCTCACATCTTCAGTGGCAATAACATTTATGCTCATGAGGGCGCACAGGACAGGGCCATGTGGTGCTGGCCTGACGCCGGGTGGGGACCTCTGCCAGGGTCCTTCCCTGCCCTCCTGAGAGCCAGGGGTGAATCCCAGAGGCCAACTTCCCACATCAGTCTTGCCTCCTGGGGAGGTCAGCCCGACTCAGTGGGCCTGTGCAGTGGGACCCTGACATTGTGGACGCCCATCTAGGCTGGACAGCTGGTCACTCACCCACTCACTGGCCTGTGTCCATCTGCTGCCTCTGCCCACCTGCTCACCCCTGGGACTGCGTGATCGTGTCAAACAGCAGGCCTCTGGCCTCAGGGAATGACAGTGATCAGTAGTCACAGCCTGGGAGCCCAAGACCTCCTGAGAGGGCTGGGCATGCAGCTTCCATGTGTGGAGACGCATCCAGGCAAGACGCCATCCAGGGGTGGCCCAAGGGCACCTGTTCTGACCTCCTCTGCGTGTCTGTGTGTGTGTCGGTGTGACCGAGTCCAGGAAGGGGTGGCCCAGCCACGGTCAGGAGGGCCCTCTACTGAGGATCCATGAAGCTTCAGAGACCAAAGAGCATTTCCTTGAGGACAAAGAATGCAAATGAAGGTGGGAATGGAAACAGGGACACGGGGACTCTGAATTGGGACTCAGGCCCATCATGGAGTCGCAGCAGAGCTGACACCGGTGCCCCAGCCCTGCAGCAGCAGGATCCGTGCTTCCCTCTCCGCTCTCCCAGCTCCCAGCCCAGGGAACATCCCTGAGCTCCATCCCTGAGGACATCCCCTCTCCTGCTGGTCTCTGTCCTGGATCTTCTCCAGGACAGCCCTGGCCAGCCATCCTCCCAAGGGGCCCCTCTCCCCCAGAGGCTGGCCCTGTCTCGCAGTCGTGATGATTATGCTTAGTCCCCAGATCTACTTTCAGCCCAAGTCTCCCACTCCCCTGGCCTGGGCGCTGGGTCACCCTTGATTCTTCTCTGTGCTTGTGGCCACAGCTTCTGACAGACCTGGGGCCGGGGGTGTGTTGAGCCCAGCAGACGGGAAGCACGCCACCTGCTGGTCAGCCCGGGGAGGGCTGTGGGCAGGGGCTCTCCGGAGTGATCAGGTGGATTCCTGGAGAACTCCCATATTCCTCAAACCGCCTCCTAGGTACTGTGGAGGCCTATTTGGTTTCAGCTTTTAAAATATGTTTTAAGATATTGTTTCTTTCTTCAATGAAAACACACCTTCCCAGCCTCGGGTGAGACAAGAGCGTCCCCCCCTGCCTCCAGGCGTGCACTCCGCTTGAGCTGCGTCCCCTGCCCTCCTCGCTGCCCTTTCCTCACAAGGTCACAAGAGCAAAAGGCCAAAGAGTGAAGCCACGGTGCGGACCCAGCTGCAGAGAGGAGCCCGTGGGCATCTGTGCCAACCTGTCCGACAGGACCCAGCTCTGGAACGGCCCTGGGAGGTGTGGATGGTCACGTCCCATTGTACAAATTAGGACAAGTTCTCAGGCCTGAGATCCCCAGTCCACTTCGGTCACACAACTGGTTATGTCTGGGTGTCCAAATGTCAAAGCTGAGGAAGACCCAAGTGTAGCAAAATAACAATTTTGTCATGTAAATGAGAAATGAATGATAGTAACTGAGATGGGTAGATGGGCGGGTGGGTAGGTAGATGGGTCGGTGATGGGTTCTTTCCATGTTCGAGCAAATGGGGAAAACATTTCCAACAGGTGAATCTGTTCCCAAGGGTACTCAGGTGCCCTCTTATGCAACTTTCTGGAAGTTTGAAATAAAATAAAAAAGTTTAAAAAAATAAAAACGTTCCCTTCTTTGGTTGGTCTTTTGCAGCTTCTCTCTGCCTCTCAAACTGTCTACAGCGAGTAAGTGTGTTTTTATAATCAGAAAAGGTCACTAAACCATCCTTCTCGGCAGGGCCTCCGGGGTGGGATAGCCACAGGCACCTCTAACGAGGCCCAGCCCCTGTGGCTCCCTCTGGTCGGCAAGAGCCCTTTCAGGGAGGCGAGGGGAGCCCTCTGCGACCCTCCACAGCCCAGTTCTGCTGGGGCAGTGAGGTAGGTGCTAGGAGAACTTAGGAAGATGAGATGCGAGATGTCAGGCTTGTTGGGAAGTGGCAATAGCTTGCTGAGGGGCACTGGGGGTGACAGGCTGGACAGGTAGCATCTCAGGTTCTCATGGTAATTTGGGCGTTTTGCCAGAACGTAGCACCTCCGTCCCCCAGGACACGGTGTCCAGTGTCACACAAGCACTGTCCCTCCATAGTGCTCTGCTCTGCCCCAGGGGCCACAGGGGCATGAGCAGGAGAGCAGGGTCTAGGCAGTGTCCACAGACTGCACCGCCCCGGTTCCCGGTGGGTGAGACAGAGTCCGTGTTCCCGGAGATCAAGCCTCTGGACATTCGGTGGGGCCTGCTTTCATTGTTTCCTTGACTTGGTTTTTGAGAAAGAGAAGGGGGATTTCAGGGGCGTGGTGTTTTACTGTCTGCCTTTGCTTCAAGGACCACATTCCTCAGCAAGTGCTGCCCTCACCCCCATAAGACCAAGAAGAGACAAGGACCAGGTGCCTCCAGGAGAGCAGCCCAGAGGTGGGCAGGACCAGACCTCCTCCAGAGGAGCAGCCCGGCAGTGGGAGCGTGGAGCTGATGAGCAGAGGCCAGGCTACTAGAAAGAGCACTTGGTTTTTTGTTTGCTTTTAAACTTTCTGCCATGTTGGGATTGAAGCAAGTTTTGCTTCCATTTTAAAACCTCAAGGTCCATGAACTTGGGGTCAGCCTGGATCACAGGCCTCAGTGACAGAGTGGTTACAACAGCACGACCTTTTCAGTCACTGGTTCCTTCATAACCAGGTGTCAATCCAAGTGCAAGGTGGTGGGACCTTCAAGAGGTGGGGACCAGTGGAAAGTGATGGATTAATGCTGGGCTCCAGGGGTGGGTCAGGGTGGATTGAGTCATTATAAGAGAGCTGGTCTGGCCCCTGTCCACTCTCTTGCTTCCTTTCCTGCTATGTGATAATATCCACCATGTTGCAACGCAGCCAGGGGGCCCTCACCAGACACCATGCTGTTGGACTTTCGAGACACTAGAATCATAAGCTAAAAAAAAAAATCCTCTTTTCTTTTTACATTACCCACCATTAGGCATTTTGTTATAGAAACACACATGGACTAAGACATTCCATAATGCCTAGATTTTATGATTTTCTGGAGGCCTGAGACTTCCCAGGATCCGACACAGGAATAGACTTGAACCTTACCCCTGCCCATGCTCCTCAATGCCCTCTCTTCTGAAAGTGCTCTTGGTGCACGTGTGTGGTGGGGAGGCAGGGGTGGGACTTCCAAACAAAAGGGAAGTTGGCACCACAGCCCACTGGGGCCAGGCCAGTGTGAGCGCCAGTAATTCCAGGGTCCCTGGCACCTACCCATGCACCTGACTTAAAGGATACCTGATAAGAGATGAAAGGAAAGACAGGAAAGGGCTCAGGGGATAGTGACCCCCAGCAGTTGATTTTCTTTGGACAAGCAGTTTCCAAACGGCCAGCTCCAAATTCAGAAAGGTGGGAGGGAGAGGAGGTGGGTGAGGAGGAAGAGGAGGGCACAGAAGAGGGGAAGCATAGCCCAGCTAAAGTGGGAAGCCAAGAGGAGCAGGGTGGCAGGAAGGAGGGGCCAAGAGCTGCAGCCCACTGATGATACAGGCAGGTGGCCCCAGGGCCACGGGGTGGAGATGGGGCTGAGCAGGCAGCACTGGGCAGGTTGCTGGGACCCTGGAGGGAGGCCTTTTAAAAAAAATTGTGGCAAAATATGCATAACATGAGAGTCACCATTCCTGCACAATACTGTGTAGCCTTGACCCCCTTCCACCTCCACAACTTTTTTTTAATATTTTTTTAAGAGAGAGAGAGAGAGAGAGAGAGAGAGAGAGAGAGAATATTTTAATATTTATTTTTCAGTTAACGGTGGACACAATGTCTTTATTTTTATTTTTATGTGGTGCTGAGGATCGAACCCAGTGCCCCGAACATGCCAGGTGAGCGCATTACCACTTGAGCCACCTCCCCAGCCCCAGAACTTTTTCATCATTGCAAACTGAGATTCTGCACCTGCTCAACACTAAGTGCCCATGCCCCTCTGCTTTAGCTCCTGGTAAAATGCCACCTGCTTATGAGACACGTAGGACAGTGCCTACTTCATTCCTGTATTAACTGATGACAAATAATTCTTTTTCTTTCTTTCTTTTCTTTTCTTTCAATTTGGGAGGCACATAGGATCATAAAAGTTTGCTGTGTGTGTGTGTGTTTTTTTTTTTAAGCTCAGATCAACAGCAGATGATCTTTGGGATGCCTAATTTTAATCAACAAAGTACAAATAGCAGTCCCACTATCTTAGTGTGGAGTGAGGGGAGCGAGATAGATGACACTATTTGCATTTTTTTTTTTTTTTTTTTTTTTTTGCGGTGATAGGGATCAATCCCAGGGCCTTGTGCACACCAAGCAAGTGATTTACACTGAGCTACATTCCAAGTTCACACACTATTTGTTGTCTACGGTAGATTTGAAGGTTTTAGCCTGAATTTTTGGACTTATTTTCTTGATAAAAATAAATCTCTTCAGTTCTCTCCTCTCATTTCACTGGGTTGAGCTGTAGAATGATGGCTTGGGAAGCTGGGACAGGAGGATCGCCAGCCTCAGCAGCTAAGCACGGCTGTGAGCAAGTCAGGGAGACCCTGTCTCAAAATAAGGAATAAAAAGGGCTGGGGATGTGGCTCGGTGGCTAAGTGCCCCTGGGGTCAATCCCCAGTACACACACACACACAAAATGAATGAATAAGAACCACAAATTCCAAGTGTAATAACTAAATTCTGTTGCATTATACAACTAGAAAACTGGGGAATTCTGTAAGCTTCCTAGAATAAAGACAGCTTGTCTGCTAAATGTCATTGGAAAGAAAGACCCAAGTGGCATTACCTAGTCCAAATGACCTGAGACTATTTTATAGTAGATCATCTTTTAAGAGAGAGGTCCTCATACGACACATATTTTAAGTCAAATTAACACTGAGCATCTATAAAATAGGATCATGCATTATTTCCTCTAATAATACAATGTACAAGTGCTTGTGACAGCACTTCAGGTGTAAAAAGTCTCTTATGCAAAAATATCCCAGTTTTGTCATGGTGTGGACATTCCATTGAAAGACATTCAAGAGATTACTGAGGAAAAAAATATCGGTTTATTAGAGATGGATATAAAAGGTCAATTTGTGAGATTTAAAATATTTTTTCTTTCTTTTTTAAAAACAAAGCCTTTTTTATTTATTTCTATTTTTATGTGGTGCTGGCAAGCACTCTACCACTGAGCCACAATTAAAATATTTTCTTTTAAAAAGACATCCAGAATATATAACTTTCTGTATGAGAAAATTAGCAAACTCTTGGATGGCCAAAGTTCATCATGCTGCATGATTTAGAATGAAATTATTTCTTTGAACAAAAGGTAAAATTTAACCATTCTTTTGACAGCATTAATTTGTGCACCAAATATTATGTTTGTGTATAATATTCAGTTCAGCTGCATTAATGGCACAAGATCTCATTTTCAAAACAGTAGCACTGGGGCTGGGGGTGTGGCTCAGTGGTACAGCATCTGCCTAGTATATGAGAGGCACTGGGTTCAATCCTCAGCACCACATAAAAATAAATAAATAAAATAAAGGTATTGTGTCCAACTACAACTAAAAAAAATACTGAAAAAACAGTAGCACCAATTTTCATTATATGTAACAGCATTCAATTTTAATAGTAATTATATTTTTAGTGAATAAAATGTGTAGCATAGAATGTTTGAATTATATTTATTTTCTACATTATATCCATGATTTCCCAGTTATTGTATTTGCAAAAATCTTAATTTACCCACAGAATGTTCTTTCTCTCACCCCATATTTTACTCAAAGGGTTTTCCTCCCCTCTTACTTTCTTTTAATTAATATTTTTAAATTTATATATGACAGCAGAATGCATTACAGTTCTTATTACACAGATAGAGCACATTTTTTTTTTTTAAATCTCTGGTTGTATACAAAGTATGTTCACACCAATTTGTGTCTTCATACATGTACTTTTTTTTTTTTTTAGAATTTTTTAATATTTATTTTTTAGTTCTCGGTGGACACAACATCTTTGTTGGTATGTGGTGCTGAGGATCGAACCCGGGCCGCACGCATGCCAGGCGAGCACGCTACCGCTTCAGCCACATCCCCAGCCCATACATGTACTTTGGATAATAATGTCTATCACGTTCCATCATCATTTTCCCCCCTTACTTGTTTTTATAACTTTATTTTATTTATTTATATGTGGTGCTGAGGATTGAACCCAGGGCCTCCTATGTGCTAGGTGAGCACTCTACCACTGAGCCACAACCCCTGCCCCTCTCCCTGTTACTTTTAACCTGGCAGAGCAAGTGGAGGAGTTTCAGGAAGGTTCTTGGCTATTTTAGATGGAATTCTCAATTTCAAGGAAACATGAAGGAAAATGTAAGAGGAGAAAAAAATTCTTACGCCCAGGTATATTACAGTATCCCAGAGGGTCATCGTGGAAGAGATGGGACCTGTCAGGAGTCTATAGAACACAGGCATCCTGCCGCGTCTGGCAAGATGATTCACCTCTTAAGAGTAGGACAGCAGAAAACGTCACGTACTCATACAAGTAGCACTGACTGGCAAATTCAGGCAGTTTGTAAGGTTAGATTCCATTCCTGTAGTCACCAATAGTCAAGTAACTTTAATTGAAAAGTTGTCACTAAATTAAAAAAGAAAAACAAAACAGAAAATGCAGTTTTGATTAACATGGAAGGAGTTAAATTTCTAAGGTATTCTGTGTAAAGAGAGATAATGGTTCAAGGGAGTTGGCGACTGAACACAGGAAATCAAATTTTGTGAATACAGTTTCATGAGATGTATTTCCTACTTGCCATTTGTCAACACTGTCTCCCTAGAAATCACCAGCTCTATGGAGTTATGCCTTGCATTAAAACTACTCTTGAGTTTCTAGGGGAAATGATCACACCAGAAATGTGACTGGTGACAAAATACCAGCTGTGAAAACAGGCAAATTGAGAAAACGGACTCTTTCCCATTAAGACTGGGAACAAGGTAAGGATATCCCCCTTCATCCTCTTTCCCAACATCGTGTTGGAAGTCATAACTTATGCAATAAGACAAGAAAAGAAAGGTACACAGATCGGGAAGGAAGAAATAAAAGTGTTTCATTTGCAGATAAACAATTGCTGTCTTAGTCCATTTAGGCTGCTATAGCAAATATCTTACATTGGGTAATCTATAAACAAGAGCAGTTTATTTCTCACAGTTCTGGAGGATAGGAAGTCCAAGATCAAGAGGCTGGAACTTCAGTGTCTGGTAAGTGCCCGTTTCTCATGGATGGCACTCTCTATTTATTCCCACATAGCGGAGGGATGATCAAGCTCCCCGAAATTTCTTTTATAAAGATGGAGCTCTGGGGCTGGGGATGTGGCTCAAGCGGTAGCGCCCTCGCCTGGCATGTGTGCGGCCCGGGTTCGATCCTCAGCACCACATACCAACAAAGATGTTGTGTCCGCCGAGAACTAAAATATAAATATTAAAAATTCTCTCTCTCTCTCTCTCTCTCTCTCTCTCTCTCTCTCTCTCTCCCCCCCTCACTCTCTCTTTAAAAAAAAAAAAAGCTCTGAGGACCTGATCACCTTCCATCTCCACTGTGTACTATTGCACAGGGGGGTTAGTTTTCAACATAAGAATTTAGAGAGGTCACAAACATCCAGAACATAATGTTCATCAATGCAGACATTCTGACAGAATTGACACAGGCACGAAAGGACTTCTGGAACTAGTAAATGATTATAACAAAGTTGCAGGATACAAGGTTAATAAACAAAGACCAATAGTTTTCCCACATATCTACAGTGAAAAAAATGGAATTTGATATTTAAAACATGATGCCATTTACATTAACACTTAAAAGAATGAAATACTCTGGCATAAACATCACAAAATATATACCAGATCTCCATGAGGAAAACTACAAAACTCTGATGAAAGAACTCAAAGAACTAATAAGCAGAGAGGTAGTCCATGTTCATGGATAAGAATGTTGCCAATGTTGTCAAGAGGTCTCTGCTTCCCAAATTAATCTACGGAGTCAAGAAATCCCAGCAAGTTATTTTGTGGATATCAGCAAACTTTTTTGAAGATTATATGGAGAGTCTAAAGACACAGACTAGCAACACACTATTGAAGAAGAAGAAAGTTGGAGGGCTGACAGTGCCGACTTTAATGCCCACTATAAAGCTGCAGTAATCTAGACAGTGTGGTATTGGTGAAATCATAGAGGAATAGGTCAAAAGAGAGAACAGAGAGCCCAGAAATAGATTCACACAGTCAACTGATCTATGAAAAGGGGCAAAGAATATAATGTAACAAAGATAATCTTTTCAACAAATAGTGCAGAAACAAAAGGACATTCATTAAAAAAAAAAAACAACAACCTAGATACAACCTTACATCTTTCACAAAAATTGACTCAAATGGATCATAGACTTAAATGTAAAAGGGAAAACCATCAAAATCTAAAAGAGGGCTGGGGTTGTGGCTCAGAGGTAGAGCACGCTCCTAGCATGTGTGAGGCACTGGGTTCGATCCTCAGCACCATATAAAGTAAAATAAAGACATTGTGTCCACCTATAACTAAAATATTTTTAAAAAATCTTAGAAGATAAAATAGGAGAAAACCCAGATGACTTTGAGTAAGGCAATGAATTTTTAGATAGAACACCAAGGTTGTGATCCCTGAAAGAAATGGTTGATAAGCTGGACTTCATTAAAATTAAAAACTCCTAGCTGGATGCAGTGGTGCATGCCTGTGATCCCAGCGACTTGGGAGACTGAGGCCAGAGAATTCCAAGTTTGAGGCCAGCCTCTGCAAAGTAGTGAGACCCTGTCTCAAAATAAAAAAATAAAAAGGTGTGTGGATACAGCTCAGTAGTTGCATGTCTCTGGGTTCAATCCCCAGTTCCAAGAACAGAATCAAATTCAAACTCCTTCTCTGCAAAAGACTTTGTCAAAGGGATAAAAAGACAAGCATTGGAGTGGAGGAAAATATTTGCCAAAGGCACATCTGATAAAGAAATTTTATCCAAAAGTAAATAAAGAACTCTTAAAACTTAATAATAATAACAAAACAAAAAAATGAACCAAAGATTTTTTAAAAATATTTTTTAGCTATGGATGAACACACTATCTATATTTTATTTATTTATTTTATGTGGTGCTGAGAATCGAATCCAATGTCTCACACATACTAGGCAAGTGCTCTACCACCCCAGCCCCACCTCCATGAACTAATGATCTTAACAGACGCATCGCCAAAAAAGATACCTGATGGTGAGGAAGCATGTGAAAACATGTTCCACACCATACATCATTAGGTAAAATTAAATTAAATTTAAGTTAAAACGAAATACCACTACACACCCATTAGAATGCCCAAAATTTGGAATACTGACAATACCTAATGCTGGTTGGGACAGCAGAAGCTGTAGTCAATTGCTGGTAGGAATTAACACTCTGGAAGACAGTTGAGCAGTTTCATACAAAATTTAAAATATTCTTTCTATTTACAATCTAGCAATTGCACTCTATGGTTATTTACCCAAAGGAGTTGAAAACGTGCCCACACATAAACCCCGCACAATTGCATATAGCAGCCTTAGTCATACTTGTCAACACTTGGAAGAAGCAGTGCTCCATGGTATACACTTGACTACTCAGGAGGCTAAGGCAGGAGGATTGTAAGTTTGAGGCCAGACTCAACGAAACCCTGTCTTAAAAAACAAAAAGGCATGGGAATGTGGTAGAGCATCTTTAAGTTCAGTCTCCAGCAGGGAAAAAACCAAACTGGGAAACAATTAAGTAGATGAATGGATAATTAAACCTAAACTAAGTTTAGATACATCCTAAAATGAAATATTATTCAGCACTAAAAAGAAATGAGCTCTCATATCATAAAAAAGAAAAGGAGGAAACTAAAATGCATATTTCTAAGAGAAAGAAGATGATCTGAAAAGGCTTCATACTGCATGATCTCAACTGTAGGATATTTTGGAAAAGGCAAAACTAGGGAGACAGTGGTTGCCAGGGGTTGGGAGGGATTGAACACAGAGGATTTTAGGACAAGGACAAACAATGGTGACTATGTTTCACTATACATGTGGCCCTTCACGGAGACTGCGGACTCTGGGTACCGAAGGCGCAGTAATTAGGTTCATCAGTGACAACAAATGTACCAGGGCTGTGAGATTCGGGCCATGCGGGAGGATGCGTGTGGGGGGTGGGGAATCGCTGTACTTTCCTTTCAATCTTTCTGTGAGCCTAAAACGACTCTTAAAAAAAAAAATGAGGCAAATGAGTTGACAAGTTCCTGAAAAGGGCCAATGAAACCATTTGGAAAATAGTTACAGAAAAATACAAAACTGTCTCAAATCTGAAATTCAAGAATTAAACCTGTGATCTATGAAGCCCGTTTTGAAGAGATGCAAAATTTCTCCATTTTCACCGCTTTCGCCCGCAGGAGTTGTCGCATCCGTTCATGTGGTGAAGGGGGAAATGCCGCAGGAGTCACCGTATCTGACTTCTAGAATCAACTACTACAAAATAAAACCACAGACTGATGTCGAGTGGGCAAAGATGTGAATAATGGGGGCGGGGGAGAGAATGTCAACCAAAAAGTACACGCGGAGGAGGGGCGCAGCTAAAATCCACATGTGACCTCCACTTTTTTTTTTTTTTTAAGGATTTCAAAGTATCTGGAAAATACGCGAATCGATATGCACGGCGAATTCAGATGGCCAGGTCCTCCGGCCCACGGCCACCTGGGCCCCCTCCGGCGGGACGCGGCGGAGCTGCTTCCTCTCCTGGCCGGGGTCGGGCGCTGCGCGGCCGGGGAGAGAACAGGGCCCCTTTTTCCGGGCCCCGCGGACGTGCAGGTTTCTGTCCCCGGAGAGCTCTGCGTCTTGTACGTGGAGTCACTCCATCTCCCGCCCTCGGTCGCCGAATCTTCCCGGTCCAGTTAGTTCGGTGATGGTGGAGATGCAGCAGATGCGCCCGCGCGTTCGGTCCCGGTTCTGCCGCCCTCGGCCCCGGGGCCCCCTAAGTTCCCTGGGCTCCGGTCGCTCCGTAAGCCTCCTCCCCCAGCATTCAGACCCCCCTCGGCGCCTCGCTCCTCCCTCCGCTGGGCAATCGCGGGCCTGGGCGCTGGTGGCACGTCCCTCGGCTCCATCACGGGATTCGGCGCCGAGCCTGGCTCCTGCTGCAGCTGCAGCTCTGGCGGCCGCCCGAGGGGGGCGCCCCTGCCCAGCCCCGCCCCTGCCAGCGCGACCTCCGCCCGCACCCCTCCCCACACCCGCCTCCAGGTACAGCGACTGACGTCACGCGCCACTGTTGCGTGACTTGGAGCAGCGCCGTGCACCACAAATCTCCGAATAGTAAATAGATCTTTGTATTTTAATGACCACTGTGGACCTTAGACTCAATGCTAATCTTTAGTTTTGAAAGAATGCAATTAAGAGTTTTTTTGCTTGTTAAACGTCCCTACCAATACTGAAAATATTCCCAATTGGGGTGTGCTGTTGGCAAAGGGAAAACGAAAGACTGGCAGTTAGCTTAACAAGAGCTTGAAGATACAGCCGATGATGGCTATGAGAGAGGGTCTTGGGGAGTGGAGAGCAGCCTCCAATGTGGGATGCTACTTGGGACCAGAGGGTGCAGGCTTTCAGGAAGGGAACCTGGCAGATGGGTCAGTGCCCCTTTATGAGTTGCGTGCCCATCCGTTTGGATCAGAGGAGGTTAGTGATGGGGCAGGAACCAACGAATCCCAAGACCTCAGTGGCTTTACCCATTATGCCCCATCAACCTTTATAGAAAACATCTATAAAAACCTATTAAAATTTATAGGACACCTATAAAGCTGCTCAATTTGGGTAGGTGTCATATATATAGGCAGATGGGACACAATGGTTAAATCAATGCAGCCTGTGTGTGTGTGTGTGTGTGTGTGTGTGGTGTGCCGGGGATTGAACCCAGGGCCTTGTGCATGCAACTGAGTTACATCTCCAACTGAGTTATGTAGCCTTTTTCTTGATTGTAAACATCCATGGGGGTGGCAAAAAGATTCTCTTTTCCCTTCACTGAGGGCCGCAGCCTGGCCTCACACTTGGAGCATGACTTAGCAACAGCAGGGAGAAGACAGGTACTCTGGCTCTGGAAGCTTCTACAAGGAAGTGAGGTCACCTTTCCTCAATTTCATTGGCCAAAGCAAATCACATATTCACATCTCATCTCAAGGATGTAAGGAAAATGTGACTCTGCCATGTGTCCAAAGAGGAAGAATAGGAATGATGTCAAGTGGCCCTGAGGGACAGCACATCATCCTGTCACCATGCTGGACTTTATGAAGGTCTGAGCTAAGTTAAAGGTAAAGGTAAAGAGGGGAGGGAAGAGGTCTGCGACCTTGCCACTATTTCTAGGTCTCTTTTCTATCTCCACTTAAGCAGAACATAGCCTGTTAGGAGTTTGTGTCAGGGTCACAGCACTGCATGACCAGTTGCCAAGTGTCCTCATCTACCAGTCACTTCCTGGTCAATGGAAAAGCAAAAAGCTTCTAGAGAGACTTCAGAACTGGGGGAATGAGACTTAAGGCAAAGTGTTCAGGGTCTTGAGATATTTTGAGATCCCTGAGATGTTTTTCCAAAGACTTGCTGCTGTATACTTCTACCCCTCCTTCCCCCAACAGACACCCCTAGAACTACACTGGGAAACCTTAGAACACTGGAAGTAAAAATAAAATCTTAGGACCTACCAGTTAGAAGAGTTACATTGCCCAGAAAAGAACAGAAATCAGATTGACACTCCCAAGTTAGTGCTTATGTTTTATGTTTTTTTTTTTTTTTTGTGTGTGTGTGTGTGTGTGTGTTGGTCACTATTATATTGCATTAGAGATCTAATTCACAAAAATGGATCAATGACTCCAAAGATGTTCTTCAAAATGTAAAATAATGAGAATGGTAGCATAAATCCTTGGAAGAGCAATGTAAACATAATGAATAAATAGTTCTCCAGTGGGACTATGGAAGCAAAGCTGCATTTTCTTTTTTTTTTAAAAATTTTTATTGTTAGTTGTTCAAAACATTACAAAGCTCTTGACATATCATATTTCACACTTTGATTCAAGTGGGTTATGAACTCCCATTTTTACCCCGTATACAGATTGCAGAATCACATCGGTTACACATCCACTGTTTTACATATTGCCATACTAGTGTCTGTTGTATTCTGTGGCCTTTCCTATCCTCTACTATCCCTCCTCCCCTCCCAAAGCTGCATTTTCTAAGACATACAAATCCCTGTATATTGACTTTACATGTAACAGCCATAAATTCAAATGGTGAGTAGAAGTACAAAGAGGAATACTGGAAAGTTTCATTATTTGACCAGCAATGCATTTGTCCCTAGTCTTTAATATGTTACTGTCAAAATTAAAACTTTGATAAATAGTAATCTGAGGCCATAAAAATGTTCTATTCTTTGTAAAGAAAAAAAAAAAGCAACCAATCCAGTTTTTCCAGAACAAGCACAAAATAATGCTTTCTAATGTAACACTGAATATTCCTGTTACTAAAGGTGCGGAGGTGGCTAAAGCTACAGAGCCATGAGGGTCAGTTACTGTCCCCCTTCACAAATGCACATAAAAGTGTTTCTTATCGTTGCCAAGATGCTCCTAGACCAGCTGTAAAGATAAAGATAAAGCCTATGCTTGGGAAGAGAGCCAAGAGGATACTGACAAAGCTCTTTTATCAGATAGCACTGTTGGACATTGCACAATATTAAGGGCACACAGTGTAGAAAAGCAATTATTAGTGCGTACACATGCGAGCTAATACTTTGCTTTTGAGCCAAAATTGCTCTTGTGCAGAGCATAAAGCAGCCCTTGGCACATTTGGGGTCCAAACATGAAGGAAAAATGCTGCCTGGCTTGTCATCTTGTTTTTCCTGCCAAAGTATGATAAGAGGCTTTTCACTTATAGATTATTTGCTTTGTGAGTCATGGGCCAGAAATGGCGCTTTGGGATCCGCGCCAGGTTGAAGCAGCGATGGCTGCGAGAGGAAGGGCCCCGCTCTGCGAATGCAAGAGGGGGTTCCTCCTGAGGCTTTAATCACCGCAGAGTTCATGGTCAACAAAATGCACCTGGACCTTGATTCGGGGCTAAAGGAAGTAATAATCTGAAAACTGGACGTGGGCTCACCGCAGCCCGGGACCACGCACACCTTTACAGCACGCGGTGAGAAAAACCGGGTACGCGCGGCTCAGTGCGTGGACCACCGGGCCCAGCTCGATCTGGACTGAACGATAAATGGAACTAATTAGGGCATTTGTGATGTCAGGGCTCTGGCTCCGGCTCGCTGTAGGTGCCTTGGCTCGGTCCTCCTCCTCGCGTTGGCTTCTTTTCAGACCAGCTTCTCCGGGGACAGAAGAAAACGGCCCCGGCCGCGCCAAGCCGGATCGCACGCCCCTCTCGGCCGCCCAGACCAAGGAGAGGCGCGTCCCAGAATTCCCAGAAGTCCGAGCTTCACGGCGATTGGATCCGCACAGTCACGTGTCCGATTCTGAACGAATCACGGTGCAGCTAAGTGTGATGGCCCCGCCCCTGCCTTAGGGAGCAAGGGAGGGCTGAAGGAAGGTCTTCTCGCTGACAAAAAACGATTATTAATGTTTTAAATGACGTTTCCAGCTACAAGGGAGGCTGAGGCAGGAGGATCGTATTTTCGTGGCCACCCTGGGCAATTTTAATCACCGGACAGTTCATGGAAAAAAAGAAGAAAATGATGTTTCATCGTTCAAGGTAAACTTATTTGCTGGAACTCTACAGTTTAAAAAAACTATAAATTGATGATTTGTGGCTGTGCCGGACATCCTTGAAGTGGTCTGTGGTGCGAACCCATTGAGAAACTGTGCCTTAAGAGGATGGGTTCAGATCCCATACCTGACCTCTACCCTTTGCATATCCATGTTCTCCTAAGAAGCAAACATTTAAACAGTTATTACAAAATAACACGCCCTAAAACTCTCCTTGGTCCGTTCCCCTCGTGGAGAATGGTGTCAGCTCTTGGCTGACGGTCCAATGCAGTCTTTCCTGGGGTCAGCCGTCCCATCATCCTGACTCGGCTGACCGCACCAGTCAGATGCTATGGGACTGCAATGCGGTCAGCACCAGCCCCACGTGGTGTAGGAGGGGTGATGAAGTAAAGGAACATGTCTACAAATCCTCTGGGAGACACAGTCTAAATGCACTCTGTGAAGACAGGTCATAAGGACACATGGAGGAGGCCAACCATGGAGCGGAGCAGCACCCAGGCAGATCAAGTGGAATTAGGGGAGGCACCCGCGGACTAGGAAACAGCCTCCACCTAGGGAAATGTGAGGAGAGAGCTGGCCTGCATGGACCCAGAGCTGGCTGCACCTCTGGATCCCGTTGGAAGTCTGGGTGGCCGCCAAGATGATTCATCCAGGAGCCAGAGAAAACCACCTTCCTATGGCCTCCAAGCACAGCACCCCCAGATCTATCGCATCATTATTGGCTCTCCCAATGACTTCTCCTGTTGTCGGAAGTCATTTAGTACTTTTGCTGATCCGAAACTTGACCATGAGGGAGGCACTGAAACAAGGAGGAAAGCTGAGTCCTGATGGGGTTTCAACCCCCCACTCCCCCAAGCCCTAGACTGAGAGCCCCTGGCTCCACACCCTGATCAGCATAGTTATCAGCACAAAGTCCATGTCTAACCTTTAAACATGACCTCCAGATGCTAAACCAAGGTCTGTCGGCATGGCAAGCTGCTTCACCTTTATGGAGTCTGCTTCTCTCTCTTCTTGCACATAGAGGAAGTGTCCAGTGGGATACAGTAGATGATGAGGAAAATACCACCTTTGGGATCAGCATGACTGGGTTTGAGCCTCAGGCTCACCTTGCCTCTCCCTAGAGGGCCTGGCACTGTAAGCCCCGTTCTTGCTTGGGAAAGGTGTGACAAATCTCCCATGGGGATGACATTAAAGAACCTAAGAACAAATGACTGACACATTGTTGGAACTCGATCATTAGCCTTCCCGCTCTCCTTAGAGTCGGGAATGAAGTTACACCCAATATCCCATCAGTTCGATCAACATCATCGAACGCCTACCATATATGCTGACAGAGTGATAAGGAATCCAACATGGACCCCGAAGTTCAAGAATGGGCAGTTCTGGGGGCTGAGGCTGCAGCTCAGTGGTAAAGCGCTTGCCTCGCATGTGTGAGGCACTGGGTTCAATCCTCACACCACATAAAAATGAATAAAGATACTGTGTGTTCATCTACAACTAAATAAATATTTTTTAAAAAGTGCAGTCCTGGGTCTTCATACCCCCCACTTTTTTTTGGTACCAGGGATTGAACTCAGGGACACTCAACCACTGAGCCCCATCCCCAGTCCTATTTTGTATTTTATTTAGAGACAGGCTCTCACTGAATTGCTTAGTGCCTCACTGTCGCGTCCCCCTTGCCCGCAAGGAAGACGCAACACCGGGAATCTTCTTCCAGTCGTTTATTCAGGTTCTCGAGATCTCTTACACTCTACTCTCTTCTTCATCTTCCTTTTCTTCATCTTCTTCTCCGAATGCTCCTACCAGCCTTAATAAAGCATCTCAAGCCCCAATGCGAAGCTGCCACGTGGAGCTTTCTCATAGGGTGTTAGAAAACCACGCACCAACTCTCCCAATTAAGGAGTTGTTTGTCACAAACCACAGTCGAGCCAGCGCCATCTTGTAATGGCGACCACAGTTCGCAGAAACGGCTCACTACAGTTCCCCCTTTTGTTTTCTAAAAACAATACAGGCGAGAGTAGAGGTCCTATCCCACTGTGCAGAAGTGGCTGCATAGTATGGCTCAGCCCCAAGGAGGGGCCTTCCCCAGATCTGAGACCATATCAGCCGACGCTTTTCTCGTGGGACGGGGCGTGGACGCGTCTAACCCGCATGCAATAGGACATGCTCTCCTTGAGGTCCACTTCAAGGATCACTCAAGTGCAGTGCCTTGCCTCGCATCCTGTATCGTGATGGACGGAGGGGGATAGCCGAGGCTGAACTGTGGCTGTTTAGAAATACAACGACAAACAAGTTGGTAACACCCTAAAAGAAAGGCACGGGTAATCTGTGCAAGCCAGACTTGAGGTGAAATGCCATTACTCATACTAAGCCTTCAACCAGGAACCTTATCAGACCCAAACAGGTCAGGACGTTCCCACATGACCGTTATTGGCTGAATATGAAAACAGACACCACAAATCTTTCAAGGCCTTGTGAGCTCCTTCAAGGTCTTGTGAGCTGGCCTCTTTGACATGCACAAAAATCAGGGCTGGATCCAAGCCCTGGGGGCCGGGGGGAATCCGTGCCAGCAGTTCCCCCCCTTTTGTTTGTTGCACGTCAAAGGGAATCAAGTAGCCCCTGTCTTAGGTCGTTCACTGCCCCTACACTGCTTACCCGTCTTTGGGGAGGCCCCATTCCCCTGTCTTAGGTTGCAGTGCAAGCGTGAAAGTTGCCCGTCTCTGGGTACTACAAGATCAGCTTGTTGTTGCCAAGGCGTTCAGTGGTATCTATTCAGCCAGTCATTATTGGGTCTTTAATTGGTTCCGGTTCAACAAGGCATAGAGTAAAAATAAAGAAGAAAAAGGGGGCAAAAGGAGGAAGGCATGAAGCAGGGATCATTGTAGAAAAATCATCTTCGAATTGGTCGGAGACAAACTTCAGCAAGATCATCCTTGGTCTGCAGGCGTTGATAATGGATCTGTATTGGCTTAGAAGTCAGAATGTTAATTTGGTCTTTAATAAATTGTGTCATTCTCTTACCTAGGCAGGGGCCTACAGCAGCCATAAGGAGGAGACCGAAAAGCGGTCCCATTACAGTGGATATCAAAGGACTTAACCATGGGGTATTTTTAAACCACTGTTCAAACCATCCTTGTTGTGCTTCAAACTCCTTTTGTCTTTTAGCCAATCTTTCCGTGACCTTTTCCATAGTTTCACGGATTACCCCAGTATGATCTACATAAAAACAACACTGTTCCTTTAAGGCTACACATAGTCCTCCTTCCCTTAGGAATAATAAATCTAGTCCCCTCCTATTTTGTAACACAACTTCTGAGAGGGAGGTGAGGGACTTTTCCAAAGCAGTAATTGACTTGGCCATGGCTGTTAAATCTTATAGCTGGGTAGAGAATAACATTTAAGATCTACAGTGGTATTAGAGGATAATTTAGACAGTATTGCTACCCCTTCATAATAGGGCGGCCTGGAGGTCAAGCATAGCCAGTAATCTTGGGTCCTGTTAGGACTAGTGGCATTGAGAGCGAAAAAGGCTTCTTGGACCAAATTAAAAAGACGATCTCCAGTTCCAGGGTGTATGGGCCCAGGGGCACAATCAAAGGTTTGATAGCCCACAGTTATTGTTTGACCGCTGGGGGAAGATATTACTGCTGGGGCTATAGGCTGTTTGGGTCCAGATGGGGCCTTTTGATCTCCGAGCACCTGATTGGGTCCTATTAAACTTCCAGTAGGCTGTTCTGTGGTCAATTTAAGTCGAAAAAGCAGGCCAGGATTGTACTGTCCGGGGGTGTAAATACGCAGCCCCCAGAGATATCCTTAAGTCCAATCTGGCTGCTGTTTTCCATTGGAAGTAAACTGAATAGTAATATTTGATTCTCCCTCTATTGTTTGCCAGAAGTGGGTAACATCAGTTTGCCAGACATCATTGGTGTGTAAGCCTCTAGGATTAACACTTAGACTAGGGGAATGAATGAATGGAGCACACACTGGGCATAAGAAAACAATTTGTAGAGTCTGATCACGTGAGCACCCCGTACAGAAGCGTAAGGATTGTGTATTTAGATGGAATTTAGCATGGAGCTAAGGAGTTGATCCGTTTGTAATTGTTCCATGATAGTAAATTGTCTGCCAATATAAGGGGTTGCCTCAATAACTGAGGCTAAATTAGCAACATAGAGACTATCAGTATACACATCAAGTGGAATGGAATTGTATAATTTAAGGGCCATAATTAGAGCCTCAACTTCTGATATTTGGGCAGACAGTCTAGGAACAGGGTGTCGAATTACTTGAGATCCATCAAAAACAACAGCAAACCCCCCTCTTGCTCCGTCCGTATAAACAGTCTGAGCTCCCGGGATAGATTCCCCTTTAATAATTTTAGGAGAAATAATAGGACATTTTTTGAGGTCTTCTAGAAGTTTATGTCGGGGAGAGTGATTATCAATTTGACCTTTGAAATTACAAGGGAAGAGACACCAAAGATCATGTTCTTGTTGGAAATTTAAAATCATATCCTGGGTATAAGGTTGAATGAGAATGTCAAAAGTTTTTCCAAACAGTGCATCACCCAAATATTTGGCCTTCCAGATCAGATTCATCACCAGTTCATAAAAGGGAGTTATTACCCGAGAGTTAGAAGCAGGTAAATGGACCCAATAGATGGGACCTATTTGTCAAAACACTGTAGTAGGAGTTAATTTTGATGGCAGGATTATAAATGATAGGGGTATAGAATAGTTTATCTGGGTAACCTGCATATCTTGTAGGGCCTTCTCTATCAGTCTTAATGATTGTAGAGCCTCAGGTGTGGGATTCTCTTGTAGGGCCTTCTCTATCAGTCTTAATGATTGTAGAGCCTCAGGTGTGGGATTCCTGACTGAGCTGGGGGAAGGGTCTCCTTGGAGGAGATCATACAGAGGCTTAAATTCCTGGAAAGAGAGGAGTTGGCACTGTTGTCAAAGTTATAAACATACCTCTTAAGAGAGGGGGAAAGGGAGAAACCTTTAGCAACTTGACGTTTCTCCCAAGAATGATCCTGACAAGGCGTAAATGTTGGGGGGAAACCAAGATTAGGGGTACAGTAAGGAGAGGCCTTAAAATGAGTGGCATTATAAAGACTATTAGAAGAAGGAGGCACTGGGATTAGTACTTCGGAGATAATAGCCAAGGTAGTTATGTTTAAAGTAGAGCTATTTACGGGGGTTCCTGAGCCTGATTGTTCCCCTGAGGCTACTTAGCTCAATACAGCACTGAGAATGCTCCCTGAGACCTGACTGGACCGCAATGGGTCCTTCCAGTTAATCAAATTCTTGGTCTTAAGGCTAATACAATGAGCGTTCCCGAAGCCAAAACAAGAAACTCCTGTGAGATTAACTTGAGATTGATTAAAAATGCTTTCCACCTGAGTTAGTGTGAAGGCGGCATCCACTCCATAAGTGCACACAGACTCCGCCAGGGTCTTCAATTTATCATCTTATGAGTTTAACATAGAAACCTGTGGAATCAAATTTTGTCTGAAAAAGATATCTTCCGTTAGCATTTACAGGTAGGCATTTTTAAAAATACAGTTTCTGAGTAGCTCCGGTAGAAATCTGAAACGCAGCAGTACAGGTTAGTGGCTGGAAGGCGGGACTAGAAGTCCTGTCTGAGTGACTGTGGAAGAACCAATCGGTAGCCCCCAAGAGTGTGGGAGGTGGGACCAGGAAGCCGCTCTTCCACCAGGCAGCCCATGGTTACCATGGTGATGCAAGCAACACGGAGTCCGCCGCTCACCCTCGGGGCAAAAGTTCCCCAAGATTTCCTAGCCGACCGCACCTTGCCTGATTTTGTTTGCATTTTTCCCCGCCTGGCCAAGCTCTTACTGCGGCAGCAGCCTGCTCTGTTTCTGGACCATCCCCGCACACTCCGGCTTCCGGGCCGGGGCGGGCTCCTGTTCCCTTTTCCCGGCTGCAGTGGGCGTCCCTGGGCATAGATCCCAGGGTCATAATTAATCTGCTGCTGCGGCACCCATGGCACAGCAACAGAAGGAACACAGAAAACGAAAGACACAAACGACAAAAAAAGAACACAGAAAACAAAAGTGAAAGCACACATAGCAGCTGCAATAAAATATGAGGCCTACGGGGTCCCGCTCTCGGGGACGAAGAGTCCGCTCCGCTCAGGGACGAGGGGTCCGCTCAGGGACGAGGGGTCCGCTCAGGGACGAGGGGTCCGCTCACGGACGAGGGGTCCACTCAGGGACGAGGGGTCCGCTCACGGACGAGGGGTCCACTCAGGGACGAGGGGTCCGCTCACGGACGAGGGGTCCGCTCAGGGACGAGGGGTCCGCTCACGGACGAGGGGTCCGCTCAGGGACGAGGGGTCCACTCAGGGACGAGGGGTCCACTCACGGACGAGGGGTGCACCACTCCTGACGACTGAAAGTTCTGATTTTCCCGGGTCTCGGCACCATTTGTCGCGTCCCCCTTGCCCGCAAGGAAGACGCAACACCGGGAATCTTCTTCCAGTCGTTTATTCAGGTTCTCGAGATCTCTTACACTCTACTCTCTTCTTCATCTTCCTTTTCTTCATCTTCTTCTCCGAATGCTCCTACCAGCCTTAATAAAGCATCTCAAGCCCCAATGCGAAGCTGCCACGTGGAGCTTTCTCATAGGGTGTTAGAAAACCACGCACCAACTCTCCCAATTAAGGAGTTGTTTGTCACAAACCACAGTCGAGCCAGCGCCATCTTGTAATGGCGACCACAGTTCGCAGAAACGGCTCACTACACCTCACTGTTGCTGAGGCTGGCTTTGAACTCATGATCCTCCTGCCTCAGCCTCCTGAGATGCTGGGATTACAGGTATATGCCACCACACCCAGCCTTGATCCCTTTCTATAGAAATGGTGTGGTGGGGGTGATGTGATTCCCAGCTTCTCAGAGGTCTTGGCAACTGTAAAATTTGGTAAATGGCGGCCAAAATAAAAGTCCCGTTTTCTCTCCCTGGAAGTGCCTCAGCAGCAGTATTCTCTGAAGAACTCTGCTTCCTGGTCTCCTAGCCACTCCTCACACCCTTGCTGACTTGATCTCTAGTCCTTGGGAGGGGCAGGATGGAGTCCCCCTCAGTGGGAAGTGTAATGACAGTGCCCCGGAAACCAGCAGCGGCAGTTCAGGACCACGAACAGCACCAGGAAGGTCCCTTGTGGTTCCAGGTCGTGGGTCCTGTTAGCCCAGGGTCTTGTTGCCCCTGTACCAGAGCCAGTCTGAGGGCAGAGACCCCTGCCTCGCGCAGGCTGGGCTCCAGCTGCCGGAGTGGCTGTATCTTCACCGGAGCTCGAGCTGTGGACTGTTACAACTCCAACCCCCAACCTGGACTGGAGGACGAGTCTGAGAACCCAAGTACCCAGGTGCACATTCCCTTCTGCCCCACAAGTGGAGAAAGGGAGCGCCAGCTGCGGTTCTAGAGACAGCAGACACAAAAGGGGTGGGGTGTGAAGAGCTGCCAAAGCAGTTCCTAAACCCAGCCGCACAGTACAGTCAGTGACGTTCAGGCGCAGGCGTTGACAGGAGGGGTGCCCCAACAAGGGAAGTCCAGAGCCCTTCTCTGCCGGACTGTCCTCAACACCAGGGACTGTTGGTCCTCCCTCCTCCAGACCCTGCTTTTATAGTGATCACAGCCATTCTCCATGCCAAAGCAAAACTCTTCAACTTTCCCATCCCAGATTCCTACTCAAGAGCATGATCTCTAAGGAGAGAACTTTCCAGACAGCAGGAAGCGAAAGGAGGAGGTCTTCCAGCACTGGATGTGGTGTGTGCTCTGGATCTGCCACCCATGTGTGTTGCTTTCCCTCCCATCAATCAAGGGAGACACAACGGACTGCTCCTCCCAGCATGGCGCCCAGAAACCTCATTGCAGAATTTTTACTTCTCATCCCCACTATGCTGAGCTCGGCAGGTTTGGAGGTGGAGTTTCCAAAACAAGAGGGCGGCAGCTTCAGCTCCATCGGATCAGATTTGTGGCTGCTGTCAGCCCTTGGGGTCTTCATGCCTTTGACTCAAGGGGGCTAAAAAGAATGACTGATCTTGATTACAAGGAGAAATTGAGTCACTACCACTCGGCAGAGGCTGTATGTATGTCTGGCATAGCTAGAAGGGGCCATGTATGAACCACAGAGTGGGCTCTCCCAAGACACAGAGTCTGAGCCCTGATCTTGGGCTTCCCAGCCTCCAGAACAGAAAGAAAGAAATTTCTGCTGTTTTTAAGCTATCCAGTTTATGGTATTTTGTCATAGCAGCTCAAAGAAACTGAAAAAATAATAAAGTAGAAATTAAAGAAAGAAAAAAATGAACATATCGTAGAGAAGATCTTTGTAGATATCTTTAAAGATATTAAGGACTTGGTAAACTTCCCCCTGAGATTGCTCAAGAGACAGAGGGGTGGTACAAATATGGAATGACACCAAGAATGAAAAAGCAGAGTGACACACTGCAGGTATTGCAGGTATCAATAAGATAATGAGGCACTATGACACATTTACATCAATATGTTTTTTTTTTTTTTTGTACTAGGGATTGAACCCAGGGGCACTTAACCACTGAACTACACTCCCAGCCCTTTTTTATATTTTATTTAGAGACAAGAGTCTTGCTGATTTGTTTAGGACCTCAATAAATTGCTGAGGCTGGCTTTGAACCCACAATCCTCCTGCCTCAGCCTCCCAAGCCCTGGAATTATGGGTCACTTGCCAATTTTAAAAGGGTACTAAGCCCATTTGTGAGGACTCAGCCTCTATGACCTACTAACTTTCTGAAGGCTCCACCTGGTAACACCATCACCATCTGAATTTGGACAGGGACACAAACATTTAGACCATAGCGATTACTTGCCCTCTCTTTCTTTGAGTTTGTTTTGCTATAGTTTTTTTTTTTTTAATTTTTTTTTTTACAGGGAAGTGAACCCAAGGGTACTTAAACGCTGAGCCACAACCTCAGCCCTATTTTTTTTTAGGGGAGAGAGAGAGAGAGAGAGAGAGAGAGAGAGAGAGAGAGAGAGAGAATGAATTTCAATATTTATCTTTTAGTTTTCGGCGGACACAACATCTTTGTTTGTATGTGGTGCTGAGGATCCAACCCGGGCTGCTCGCATGCCAGGCGAGCACGCTACCGCTTGAGCCACATCCCCAGCCCCTGTTGTGCCATAGTTGTTGTTGTTCTTCGTCTTTTGTCTTCATCTTCTCCCTCTCCCTCTCTCTGTTCACTTCTTGAGATGGTTGGTTCATTATTTTTAGTCTTACTTTCCACTTTTGCTGAGGCTGGCTTTGAACTCGAGATCCTCCTGCCTCAGCCTCCCAAGCCGCTGGGATTACAGGCATTCACCACCACGCCTGGCTTGTTTTTCAATATTTTATCTTTACTTATAATATTTTACTCATTTTAGGGCTGGGGATGTGGCTCAAGCGGTAGCGCGCTCGCCTGGGATGTGTGCGGCCCGGGTTCGATCCTCAGCACCACATACCAACAAAGATGTTGTGTCTGCCGAGAACTAAAAAATAAATATTAAAAAAATTCTCTCTCTCTCTCTCTCTCTCTCTCTCTCTCTCTCTCTCTCTCTCTCTCTCTCTCTCCCCTCTCTCACTCTCTCTTTAAAAAAAATATTTTACTCATTTTAAAGAACTAACTTTCAGTTTTGTTGATCTTTCTCAATTGTCTGTTTTCTATTTCTATAACTCCATTCTTCTCTTGATGATTTTCTTCCTTCTACATGTCTTGGGTTTAATTTGCTCTTCTTCTATATAATTAAAATGGAAGCTTAGAGCATTGGTAGTCAACCTTTTCTCTTTTCTAATAACAACATTTTTAAGCCAAAGAATTTTCTGTAAGTATTGCTTTAACTGCATCCCACAAATGTTGACAAAACTAAAAGGAAAATTTAAAAAAAATGTACACTTAGAATTGGAGATTTGAGGGGCTGAGGCTGTGGCTTGCCTAGCACCTGCAGGGCGCTGGGCTCGATCCTCAGCACCAGAAAAATAAGTAAATAAAATAAAGGTATTGTGTCCAACTACAACTAAAACAAAATTAAAAAAAAGAATTCGAACAATTTACTTTCAGTAATTGTTATAACCGTAAGACAAAAAAAATCTGTAAGAACATAGTACATTTGAACAACAAAAATATGAACTAACTCAATTTGATTGACATTTATATAATATTACACCTAAGGGGCTAAGGGTGTAGCGCAGTGGTAGAGCGCTTGCTCAGCATGTGTGAGGCCCTGGGTTCGATCCTCAGCACCACATAAAAATAAATAAAATAAAGGTATTGTGTCCAACTACACCTAAAAAATAAATATTAAAAAAAATTTAAGGGGCTGGGGATGTGGCTCAGTGATAGCGTGCTCGCCTAGCATACGTGAGGCACTGGGTTCGATTCTCAGCACCACATAAAAATAAAATGAAGATATTGTGTCCACCTAAAACTAAAAAGTAAATATTTTTAAAATTTTTAAAAAGAATATTACACCTAAAAACTATAAGTATATTTTTTCAAGGTCACATGAAACATTGCCAAGGTAAACACATATTGGAGCATAAGGCACATCAATAAATTTAAAATAATTAAGATCAGATGGCGTGTGTCCTCTTATGCAAATAGCATTAAACTAGAAATCAATAAGAAAAGGACACCTGGAAAATATCTAAATTTGGAAATTAAACAACACACTTCTATACTTCTCAGGTCAAAGCAGTCACACACAAAAAAAATTAGAAAATATTTTGAACTGAGTGTTCCCCAGAGCCCAGCTTCATGGATCCTCTGATCAGTGGAAGACCCGCCCACGTTCCCATGTTAGACGAGGCGGTGCCTCTGGGTCGAGGCTGTGGCAGCTCTGGCCGCAGGTGAAGGACTCCTTCTCTGTGATCTCTTCATCTGGCTTCCTCCACCCCATTGCGCTTTGCTAGGCCTGTTTTTTAAAATGTGTTTTTTTATTCTGTTCAGGGTTTCTTTGGCTGTTTTTTTAATACTAGAATAAAAGTCTTTCTTATTTTTGCTCTCCTACATCTTAACCTGATAGCCTCTAAGTTGCTGAGGCTGGCTTTGAATTTGCCATCCTCCTGCCTCAGCCTCCCCAGCCGCTGGGATTACAGGCGTGGGCCATGGCGCCCGGGCTCATCTCTTTTTCTTCAGTTCTGAAAAATGTACTGCTCTTAACTCCTCCAGTGCTTCTTCTCCTTGGCACCCTCTGGTCTTTTTAGATACAGAAAGCCCTTTCTGTTGCCTCCACATCTCTTAAATTTTCTTCCACATTATGGACGCCTTTGTTTTTCTGTGCTTTATTGTGGGGAAACTTCTTCAGATGCAACTCTCAATTCACCAATTCTCTCTTTAGTTATTTCTAATCTACTGCTTAATCCATTCTGTTCCACTGGTATGTTTTTATCTTTTAAAGTCTCATTTGCTTATTTTGTTCAAACCCACCTGCTTGTTGCTGCTAGTCTCTTGATGCACATCCATGGTTTTGGTGTTGATGTCTTTTATTTCCTCAAGCCCTTTACAACATAGTTTCATCTAGAACCCTAAACTGAGATCACCCATCGGTTCCCTTACCTACAGTCCCTGGGGTCCACACGTTCTTGTTCTTGCCGTTCTCTCCAGCTCTTACTCAGGCTAGCTTGGCTTCTCGTGTGCTTGGAAATGTCTGATGGTAAGTTCTCTGCTTGACCTTAATTCAGAAATCCTGTAGACCAACCTAAGCTTTCACTCTGGGCCACACTATTGTTCTTTATGTCTCACCTGTGCCCATAACAGTCTCCAGACAGCAACAAAGACAAGGGACATGTTTAAATGCAACTTAGAAACAGGTCACCCACAAGAGAATAGGGATGGCTGGTTCTCAGCAGCAGACCAGAAACTATAAGACACCTGCAAAATGATAAAAAGAGAAAAATACATCAACCTGGACTTTAATACCCAGTGACACTATCTTTCAAGATGGAGGCAAAATGAGGACACTTCCACACAAAAATTAATTCTCATTATAGAACTTCTTCAAAATGCTTATTATAATATTTGTGATCAGCTGGGTGCTGTGGCGCACACCTGTAATCCCAGAGGCTCAGGAGGCTGAGGCAGGAGGATCGTGAATTCAAAGCCAGCCTCAGCAACTTAGCAAGGCACTTAGCAACTCAGCAAGAACTTATCTCTAAATAAAATTTAAAAAGGAAAAAAGTGGGGGTGCTGGCGATGTGGCTCAGTGGTTAAGCACCCCCGAGTTCAATCTGCAGTACCAAAAAAAAAAAAATCTGTGATCACTTTAAAATATTTCATCATGGATGGCGTGTCTGTCATGGACTATGGGGGTGGTTGGGATCATATTAGAAGGCAGATCCACAGGCAGGAACCACCTGGGCTATCCATACCTAGACAACACTGCAGGCTTGCTAATTGGTAAATTGAATGTCAAAAAATGTAATTAACATTAATTGGCATGATGACTCTTGGTAAAAGGTGTGTCAATTTACTTGAGCAACACTCCCTACCCTCGTATAAACAGGGTAGAGAAATCTAGCAAGTCCTGTAGGCTGCACACTTAGCGATATGGCCGGATGCCCAAGCCCTGAAAGGTCTCCTGTCTAAACAATGGTTGGGACAGTTGCTATTTGCCTAATGCCAGCCTCAGGAGCACGAGCCTGGTCTGGGGTGGTGTCACATCCACCTTCTCCAACCCTCTCTATAAGATGATGGCTGGAGCACCTAACAGGACAAAGACCTGGGCTCCACTGCATACAGAACCGTCTGGAACCTACTTGCTCACCACCCCAGACCAGGCTAGTGCTCCTGAGGCTGGCATTAGGCAAATAGCAACTGTTTGGTTTTTTGTGGGGGAGGTGTCAGGGATAGAACTCAACTTAACCACTGAGTCACATCCCCAGCCCTTTATTTTTTTATTTAGAGACAGGGCCTCACTAAGTTGCTGAGGCCGACCTTGAACTCAAGATCCTCCTGCCTCAGCCTCCCCAGCCGCTGGGATTACAGGCGAGCACCCCCTTGCCGGCAACAGTTTGCTTCTTAAGTGTCTAGTCACGTGGCACAAGTTGTGAGTGAAGGAAACAAGTAGCACATCTTTACCCATTTTGAACTTTTAACTGTTACCTGCTGAGCTAAGAGCTGGCTTGGCCTGTTGAGGGGGAGAGACCAACTGAGATTACAGAACTAGCAGAGAATGAAAATAGTTCACTTGAAATGATCTTGCAAAGAGCAGGCTGAAGCAGGCTACTCCAGGCCCACCCTGCAGCCTGGGGGAGAGAGGCTGGAAGGACGTTCATCTCAGAGATACAGGGGAGGGGAGGGAGGGTGCGGTACGTGCCCTGCCCGGGCCAGGCCATTAGAACAGTGGAGAAGGAAGCTACTATGATGCCGCAGTCTGGCTGGGCAAAATAACCTGGAGGTGACAAGCAACTTGAAGGTTGAAGCGGGAACTGCTTTATTGCGGGGGAACTCATCGGGAACTGAGCGGGGGCTCAAGGTAGCCGGAGCCGCTTTATTGTGGACCAGCAGAGGTATATATACCTAACTGATTACACACAGCTTGACTCAATTAGCATCATCTAGATACAGTAGTCAGCCAATAAGGAACCCCCACCATCTTAATGGCTCAGTGGCGTTGCCTCACAAACCACTCCTCCTGGCGAATTGCCAGGCGCCATCTTGACTTGATTTGTGGTCCCCAGCACTATGACAAACTTACAGATAAACTTTAAAGACAAAAGTGGTTTTGTGAGCTGAGTTTGTAAATGGAATTAAATGTGAAGCAAATCCCTAGTAAGAGTTTGTTAAGATTTGTTCCACTTAGAATGACAGTGTAGGGCTGGGGACGTGGCTCAAGCGGTAGCGCGCTCGCCTGGCATGCGTGCGGCCCGGGTTCGATCCTCAGCACCACATACCAACAAAGATGTTGTGTCCACCGAAAACTAAAAAATAAATATTAAAACAATTTAAAAAAAAAGAATGACAGTGTAAACTGAACCTGACATTTAAGAAATAATTAGCATGGTGCATGCCTGTAATGCTAGCCACTTGGGAAGCTGAGGCAGGATAGAAAGTTCAAGGCCAGCACTCAGCAAGGCCCTTAGCCACTCAGTGAGGCTCTATCTTTAAATAAAATGTAAAAAAAAAAAAAAAAAGGTCTGGGGATGCTGCTCAGTGGTTAAGCACTTTGGGTTCAATCCCCTGTAACAGAAAGAGAGAGAGAAAGAGAGAGAGAGAGAGAGAGAGAGAGAGAGAGAGAGAGAAAATATTAGCATTTAATAAATATTATACAAAAAAAAATAAAAAGAAACCTAGTCTTCCAGTCAGAAATAGAAGCATTTTTTTTTAAAGTGGAACATCTGAAAAATCAAAAAATAAATCAAAATGAGTATTTCTCTCCTTAAACTAAGAATATTATAGCCAAAATTAGAGAAAAGCTTATCGAATTTCCAATAAAGAATCCTAGTCTATCAAGAGACATGAATATACACTAAAGTTTAACTTGGATTTGTACACTGAAAACTATAAAACATTGCTAAAAGTGAAGAAAAACTGAAGAAATGGAAAATCCATGTTCATGGGTTGGAATATTTAATATTATTAAGTGGTAATATGACTCACGGTGACCTATGGACTCAATGTTATCCTTATCAAAATTCCAAGGCTCTTCTCTGCAAACGCAGAGAAGCTTATTATGAAATTCAATGAAGCCCCACGTAGCTAAAACATAACCAAAGAGCAAATTTGAAGGATTCACATTTCCTGACTTTGAAACTTATTACAAGCGGGCACGGTGGCACATGCCTGAAATCCCAGTTGTTCGGAAGCCTGAAGCAGGAGAATTGTGGGTTCAAAGCCATCCTCAGCAAAAGCGAGGTGCTGAGCAACTTAGTGAGACCCTGTTTCTAAATAAAATACAAACTAGGGCTGGGGACATGGCTCAATGACTGAGTGCCCCTTTTCAATCCCCGGTACCAAAACAACAACAAACTTATTACAAAGCTAATAATCAAAATAGTTGGTAGTGGCTTAACTATAGGTATAGACCAACAAATATAGACTTGAGAGTAATACCCATCTATGTATAGTCAATTAATATAGAATTGAAAGTAATAAACCCATATATGTATAGTCAATTAATTTTTCAAAAAAGATGTCATGACCAGTCAACGGAGGAAATATTAGACTTTTTAACAAATGGTGCTGGACCAACTGGATATCCACATGCAAAGAAATGAAATCAGACTTCCCAACACCATGTACAAAAATTAACTGAATATTGATCAACAACCTAGATAGAAGTTACAACCATAACATTTTTAGAAGAAAACAGGAGTAAATCTTGGACCTTGAATTGGGCAAGGGATTTCTATTTACAAAAACAACAAGAAAGTAACAGAATTAAGTCAGGTGTAGTGGCCCTCGCCTGTGATCCCAGCAGTTTGGGAGGCTGAGGCAGGAGGGTCACAAGTTCAAAGCCAACCTCAATGATTTAGAGACTCTGTCTCAAAATGAAAAAAGGACTGGAGATGTAGCTCAGTGGCAAAGTGCCCGGGTTCAAACCCCAGTGCCCCGCTACACACACCAAGGTTAATCTTATGTAATGCAAATTTCACATCAGTAAAAAGAAAGAGGTTTGACAAGGTTTGATATAAAAACTAAACTTAAGTTTGAAAGTAAATTGAGATACACAGACACACACTGGGAAAATCAGAAGGAGCTACAAATAAAAGCAGACAAAGGCGCTGACAGGGTCCTTTCAAGCCTCTACTCCATCTAGTCCTTCACTCAACAACTATTTCCTGAGGGCCTACTGTGCGCCAGGCCCCACTCTCCGCAGTTTCTCCATAGGAGACAGTAATCACTTTATCTGTAAAAAATGGCAGTTTTGTTTCTTCTGGTCTGAGAGTATACTGATTATTTTTCCTGGCCCTACTAGACTTTAATGTTGAAATGAGAGAATGGAAGCAGCCATCCTGGCCTTGTCTCTGATCGAAACATTTCAGGGTTTTCTAAGGTTTTCACTCTAGGTCCCGAATGAGGTTAAGATTTTCCTTTTTTTTTTTTTTTTTTTTTTTTGGTACTGAGCAATGAACTCAAGGATGCTTTACCACATCCCCAGCACTTTTTTATTTTTTATTTTGAGACAAGGTCTCACTAACAGCCTCCCTAAGTTACTGAGGCTGGCTTTGAACTTGTGGTCCTCCTGCCTCAGCCTCTGGAGCTGCTGGGATTACAGGCAGGTTAAGAGGTTTCCTTTATATCTTAGTTTGCTTAGCTTTCTTTTTCTTTTCGGAAACAGGATCTTATTATGCTGCCAAGGCTGGTCTTGAACTTAAACAATCCTCCTGCCTAGGCCTCCCAAGCAGCTGGGATGACAGGTGCACGCCACTGCACCTGACTTGGAAACTTTAAACTTTGACTCTTGTCCAATACTTTTTCTGTATCTATTGAGATGATCATATGATTTTCTCTTTTTATCTATTAATGTAGTTGATAACATTACTCGATTTTCTAATGTATTTTAAAATCTCCTATGCAACTGGGTCATAGGGTGTTATCTTTTCTCTTGTTGGATTCTATTTACTGACAGAAAAGATAACACCACATTTTCCTTCCTTGAGCAGTTTTTGGTTTAGATATCAAGATTTCCCAGCTTCATAAAAACAATGAAGGAGCACTGATATTTTTTTCTACTCTCTGAAAAAGTTTGTGTTCAATTGAGTGAATCATCCCTAAATGTTTGGTAAAACTCCCCTGATTAAGGGGGAAAAAAAATCTTATCCAGGATTTTCTTTTCTTTTTTTTTTTAAAGAGAGAGTGAGAGAGGAGAGAGAGAGAGAGAGAGAGAATTTTTAATATTTATTTTTTAGTTCTCGGCGGACACAACATCTTTGTTTGTATGTGGTGCTGAGGATCGAACCCGGGCCGCACGCATGCCAGGCGAGCGCGCTACCGCTTGAGCCACATCCCCAGCCCCCTTATCCAGGATTTTCTTGCATATGATTTTTTTTTTTTTTTGGTATCATGGATTGAATCCAGGGGCTCTTGATCACTGAGCCACATCCCCAGACCTTTTTATTTTTTTATTTAGAGACAGCATCTCACTAAGTTTCTTAGGGCCCTGCTAAGTTGCTGAGGCTGGCCTTGAACTTGGGATCCTCCTGCCTCAGCCTCCTGAGTTGCTAAGATAACAGGTGTGCACCACCACACCCTGTGGATATAAAGATTTTTGATCACCAATTTAATTTTTTAAATGGCTAAAACATTGTTTACATTTTAAAATTTCTTCTGGGGCCAAATTTCATTATTTTTAAATGTAAAATTTGTGTGTTTGATTTAAATTTTTAAAGTTATCAGAATAAAATTGGTCATAATACCCTATTATATTTTTGTCATATTCATTGTCCAAGGGCATGTTGCCTCTTGATTCCTGTGGTAGCCTCTGGCTTCCTTCTGTTCCTTCAATAATCTTGCCAGAGATTTGCCAGTATTATTAGATATATATTTTTTAAAGCAGAATTTGGCTTGGTTAAGTCATCTGACTTATTATGCTACTTTCTATTTTACTTATTTTTGCTCTTTAACATTTCCTTTCTCCTACATCTTAAGAGTTTATCCAGCTGTTTTTTTACATTTACTCATTTTTATGTGGTGCTGAGGATCAAACCCAGTGCCTCACACGTGCTAGGCAAGTGCTCTGCCACTGAGCCCCAGCCCCAGCCCTGTCCTGCTGACTTCTTGTATTAAATGTTGTATTTATTTTCAATCCTTTTCTCCCATGGAAGTGGCTGATATGTTCTGACAGGTGGAGTTTTCATCCTGGTTTACTTCTAAACACATCTTAAAGCCCATCTCACTTTCTTTTTTGGCTCATTAACGAAAGAGTTTTTAATTTTTTCTATACTTTTTTGTTATTGATTTCATACCTGGTGGTCATAAAATGTTTTTTGTTCAAGTCAACCTTTTGATTTGACAGAAGATAGCTTTTTGAAGCAGGCATGGCTACATGCTGGTAATCCCAGCTACTTGAGAGGCTGAGGCAGGAGGATTGCAAGTTTGAGGTCAGCCTCAGCAACTTAGCAAGACCCTGACTCAAAATAAAAAAGACTAGGAATGTAGCTTAGTGGTAGAGCACCCCTGGGTTTCACCTCCAATATACCACACAGGCGCGTGCACGCACACACACACACACACACACAAACACATTGCTTTTTTTGGGGGGGTATCAGGAATTGAACTCAGGGACCACTGGACCACTGAGCCACATCCCCAGCCCTATTTTGTATTTGACCAGACAGGGTCTCACTGACTTGCTTAGTGCCTCGCCATTGAGGAGGCTGGCTTTGACCTCGTGATCCTCCTGTGTCAGTCCCAGAGCCATTGGGATAACAGGCATGCGCCACCGCGCCCAGCTCAGATTAGTTTTTTTTATTATTTATTTTTTAGTTTTTGGAAGACACAACATCTTTATTTCATTTTTATGTGGTGTTGAGGATCGAACCCGGTGCCCCGCGCATGCCAGGCGAGTGCGCTACTGCTTGAGCCACATCCCCAGCCCTTAGATTACTTTTTCATGAGAAAAATAGTCAACTTTTTTTTTAACATCTATTTTTTAGTTGTGGTGGACACAATACCCTTATTTTATTTTTATGTGGTGCTGAGGATCGAACCCAGTGGCTCATGCACGCTAGGTGAGAGCTCTACCACTGTAACGCTCTAGGTGTACGTGAAAAGAATGTCACGTCTGCAATTCTCGGCAAAATGTTCCAGAAATCCCCATGAAGTACAGGTTGTGATTTTGTAATTCCCATCTCCTCTGCCCTCACTGTTTGTTTTGGGCTGTTTTCTCCTTTTGTGTTACAGGTGCGGACTGTTAGACACAGGAGAGGCAGGTGACAACAGGACCTGCTAAAACTCACGGTAGAGAACCAGTCCGTAAGCCAGAAGGCAGAACGGGCTCTAGGACAGTAGCTTAGTCCCTTAAATCCACGCTATGAAATAGGGAGAGCTGTCAATGAAAAGCAGATGGGGGTCCTGCGTCCTGACTCAGAAAAACCACTCATAAAGGACAGTTTAGGGAAAATTGATTTGGGGCTCTCGAGAGCATAGGATCCCCCTTGCCTGGGGGGGCATCCTGGTGCCTTCCCTTTCCAAACAACCCGTGCTTTGGTCCTGCCAGAGGAAGGTGACATCACCGTCAACCTAGCCCGGTGCTAATAAAAGCTCCACTTCCTCCAATAACAAATGTCAATTCCACCACCAAAGAAGTGTCTGGTGCATGGAGACCTTGAAAATCCTATTGCGAGTGACTTAACTGTGGACTTGAAAAACAGCCTATGGGGCTGGTATTGCTGGAAAGACATTGCCGAAGTCTGTGGTGCTAAAGTGGCCTCTCCCTGTGCCCAACACTGCCTTCATGGTCCCACAGGGGTTCTTGACCTCTGAGCCATGTCTCCAGCCCTATTTTGTGTTTTATTTAAAGACAGGGTCTCACTGAGTTGCTTAGCGCCTTGCTTTTGCAGAGACTGGCTTTGAACTCTCCATCCTCCTGCCTCAGCCTCCCGAGCTGCTGGGATGACAGGTGCAGGTTGTGATTGCATAATTCCCATTTCCTCTGCCCTTACCCCGTGCCCGGGTAAGTGCCTGGTTTTGGTCTACTTTTCCTACTATCATGAGGCAGCACCTCAGATCAGAGCCTGCATCTCATTCCTCTGGGCCTCCCCAGGAGAGAGCCTGGCTTGGTGGGTAAATCTAAGAAGTCAGCAGAACACCAAGCCTCACCTCTGTGTTGACACAGCCTCCGTGGGTTCTGTTTGCAGAATTCTGGGCCGAGGCCCATGACCTCCCCCACCCTTTTCAGAAGGGAATACTCAAGCCTGTCGCGCGGGAGAAAGATGTGCACACGCCTGGCCCAGACCCACAGGAGGGAAGCAGACACGGAGGTTGCTTTTTCTTTTTTTCTCTTTTGCAGGGAATCAGCCTCGGGTCTCGTGCCTGCCAATCAAGTGCTGCACCACAGAACACTCCCAGCTCTCAGGTGCAGAAATTCTTGTGGCCAAATTATTTGCAATGTGCAAACAGGGCAATTTCAGGATTTGGAAAATTCCCTAGCTGAGGAGAGGCCCCGGCCAGTCACCGCAGCAGCAGCCAGCGGGGGTGGCTTCCTCTCAGGCGTGAGGCCACACTGTGCTGTCGTGAAGACCCAGCAGAATGAGACGCTGTCCAGAGGAGCCGGAAGCCCCTGGGTTTGTAAAGAGCCATGACAGGGCAGCAGTGTCCCCTCCCCCTGAAGTTTGTGATTTTTTTTTTTTAATTAAATTTTATTTTTATTTATTTATTTATTTTTTAGTTCTCGGCGGACACAACATCTTTGTTGGTATGTGGTGCTGAGGATCGAACCCAGGCCGCACGCATGCACATGCCAGGCGAGCGCACTACCGCTTGAGCCACATCCCCAGCCCTTGTGATGTTTTTTGACCTCTGACCACTAGATGGATTCTAAGGAGAGAACTGAGACAGGCACTTCAAGATTCTCATCCTAGCCCTTGTGTGACTTCGAAACACGGGAAGCATGGTGGCCTAGCAGCTTAGGACTGTATAAGTGAACAATGGCGCATCAGCCAGTGGGTCCCCCACAGCCACTAACGGGGTGACTTATTGACGTGGAGATGGGGGATGGACAGATAGGTCAAGATAGAGGCATAGTTGATGGGGTACTGGAACCCCAGCTCTGCTGTCTCGGCTTCCCCGTCCACCACGTGTTCCCCCTTATACACTGTGGTACTACAGCCTGAGCAGCAGGGCCAAGGCCATGGGCTGGGACCTCTGAAACTGCAAGCCAAAACAAACCTTTTTTCTTATAAGTTATTTATCTCAGGTGTTTTGTCACATCAATGGAGAGCTAAAACAGAGAGACAGATAGACACACATACATGCAGGCACAGTCATGGATGTATGTGTGTATCTTTGCATGAAGAGGTATCTAGAAGGTCATTTACCAAACAGTACCAAAGGTTACCACTGGGTAATGGAAATTAGCATGAGTTTTACCCTCTACTTTGGATTTTGTGAAGTGTTTAAATTGTTTCTCTCTCTCTCTCTCTCTCTCTCTCTCTCTATATATATATATATATATATATATATATATATATATATATATATATATTGCTTTTATAATCAGGAAAAATAAAATCATTCAGATTTTGGGATAAATACATTTTGTGTTGCAAAATGTCTTAAATCATTCAATGTGGATATGATTCTCTATTCTAAAAATAATACAATTTTAGCACACTTTCCCCCCTTTTCTCCCCCCCCCCCACTTCACATAAGTTTCATTAAAATCATCTTGAGAGCTGGAGAAATAGCTTGGTTGGTAGACAGCTTGCCTTGCATGCACAAAGCCCTGGGTTCAATCCTCAGCACCATCAAAAAAGAAAATCACCTTGAACTTACATCTGGGGTTATTATTATTTTAATTTTACACTTCCATTTTGGGAACCCTTTGTTAACTATTGTGTGTGGGGTCTCTCGTCCAGTGAGGAGGTCTACGGAACAGGGTGGAGGAGAGTGTGGCTGCGGAGTCGCTAATCAAGACCTCTGAAGACCAAGCAGGAAGCAGGTCTGATTTTATTGCACGGTTACCATGTGTATATATACTCAGGCAGCAGCTAGGCAGATTACAGGCAGCCACCAATGCAGTGTCTGCTAACTGTCCTTGCAGCCACCAATTGAGGAGTGGGCCGTGGAGCAAGCTTAGGGACTGCCACACGTGGCCCCACGCCCAGGGCTGTGCCTACAGGGTAAGTGACCTGCCGCTTACATGCCCCGCACCGGGGAGTGGCCTGCCACTCAGACGCCCTTAACGTATGCCATGTAGGCAGTTCTCCATGCACTTGTCCCCACGCAATTGCATTACACTGTAGAGGTTAAAAGCCAGGTTTTAGAGACAGACAATCCACTGGCTCCATGACTCTGGGTAGGTCCTTTACCTGCCCTTTGAGTCACACTTAGACCCAAGGACAATTGGATGACCAAGGACAAGAACGCCCTGTAGATATCAAAATCCCTGGGTACCCCAGCCTCTCATGTATCATGGCGTAGTATCTCTATATGCCTACGCACACCCTCCCTGGCCCTTGAAATCATTTCTAGGTTATTTGCAATACTTAATACCATGTGAATGATATGTTAATAGTGGCTATACTTATTGTTTAGGGAACAATAACAAGAGACAGACCTGTACATATTCAGTACTGTTATGGTCTGGATGTGAGGTGTCCCCAAAAGCTCCGGTGTGAGACAATGCAAGAAGATCAGAGGAGAAATGGTTGGGTGGTGACAGCCTTAACCCAATCAGTGGATTAATCCCCTGATGGGATTAAGGGAAGGCAGGTGGGTGTGGCTGGAGGAGGTGGGTCTTGGGGGCGTGGCTACAGGGGATGTATTTTGTATCTGGTGAGTGTGCACCTTCTCTCTCTCTCTCTCTCTCATCACCATTGAGCTGCTTCCCTCTGCCACACTCTTCTGCCATGATGTCCTGTCTCACCTTGATCCCCAAGGTATGGAGCCTGCCGTATATGGATTGAGACCTCTGAAACTCTGAGCCCCTAAATAAGTCTTTCCTGCTCTACAATTGTGCTGGTCGGGTCTTTGAGTCGCAGCAGTGTAAAAGCTGACTATAACAATTTCCCCCCAGTTTTCAACCTACTGTTGGTTAAATCCACAGATTCGGAACCCAGGGATATGGAGGGCGGACTGTATACATTTTATTATACATCGATTCTATCTCAATAAACTGCTCTGTAGAAAGAATAAGTGGTGGCTGTTGAAGCCACCGAGTTTTGGGGTGGTTTGTTACACTGCAAAAGCTTACTGATGTGTCCCCGTTGTTAATGGTTGACCGAAACTTTTGACTGAGATGCAAGGCCATTTCCAGAGCATAGAGGTCAGCTCCTGAGGGCTAACTCAGAGTGGATATCTACCCGGCACTCTGAAGAGCAGACCTCAGGGCAGGTGAAGTGTGCAAAGTCACAATGGACAGGTCAGACTGAGCCCCGAGAGAGCCAGGGTTGTCTTAATAGCGATGAGAGTTAAGTGGTTCCATCAATGTTTAAAAATCGATGGGGCTGGGGTTGTGGCTGAGTGGTACAGCACTTGCCTCTCACGCATGAGGCACTGGGTTCCATCCTCAGCACCACATAAAAATAAATAAATAAAATGAAGATATTGTGTCCATCTACAACTAAAAAATAAAATAAATCGAGGTCCCAGGTAAGAGTAGGGGCTCTGGCCATGTGACCTTGGACAAGTCACCAAATTCTGTGCTTCCCTTCTTTAATCTGCAAAATGGGGGAAGTGGTAGGACCTACCTTAAGTTGATGGAATTGACTGAATGAACGAATGAAGAACTCTGGGAACTCTGCCTGGAACAGTCGGCCTTAAATAAACACTAGCTGTCACTGTCATGGAGTTCAAAGGTCTTTAGACATTTTTATACCTTAAGAGGCAAAGAAATAAAAAATCCAAGCACTGGGCTGGGGTTGTAGCTCAGTAAGACAGTGCTTGCTTTGCACGTTGTAAGGCCCAGGTTCGATCCTCACACCACATCAGAATAAAATATAGGTATTGGGTCCATGTCCAACTAAAAAAAAAATTTTAAATAATCCAAGCACTGATGGAGAAACTAAGGTAGAAGTTAACAGGTTCCCATGAACATAAGGAAGAGTTAGGCAACGCTCGGCAAGAAACCTGGGGTTGAAGACTGTCCCCAGGAACCTGAGTGACCCTGAGAAAGTGCTCTGAGAGGAGCATTTATAAATGGCCTCTGACGGGGCCTTCAGGGTCTCTCACAAGAATCCCCACCGACAGCTCCCAAGCCATTCTGCAGCATCAGCAGCTCAAAAATTGTGTGAAGTGACACAGTTTTTAGAAACTACTTTTTACCCCTAGGGAGATTTGCAGTAAGTACAGACATGCAAAAACCTAAAACTAAAGTGTTGCTGTGTCTGTGAGAAGGAGTCTTTCTGTTTTGAACCCTCACAACTTTGAGAGAACTTGGCTGATTAGAATAGATTGTTTCACGACTCCAATTTTAAAATATGTCATTGAGTAATGGCTCTGAGCTTGGGACTGAGCCTTCCACAGAGCCTGCAGCCGCTGATCAAGCTGCAGGGTCGCCATATTTATAACCTAACACAGTGGGTTTGTAAGAATCACTTGAGTGTTTCAGGCTTGTGAGCCAATTATACTTAACAACTTAAGCAGATATAGATCATGCCGTATAAAATGTTTGATGGAGTTGAAGTTCATTAACGAGGCCATAATTCATCAAAACCTCCTTAATGATTGCTGAAATTTTCCAGACCCATAATTAAACTAATAAGTTATTAAAGGATGAACTAGGCATCTTATGTGTAACTTAATCAGCTTAATATTAACTTTAAGATGATATTATTTAACTATTAAAATAATAAATTGAAGACTAATCTTTAAAACCTAAGCAAAACCCTGAATTACCTTTTCTGTACACAAAAACCACCTTTAAAGGCATCAGTAAAATTTCACCTTACTGTGTATGTGTGGGGGGGGAAGGTGAGTGTATTTGAGACAATCCTGTCACCTTTTATTTCTGTTCATCTCGGGCCAAGATGGGCAAATTCTCAGCAGGCTCCTTGAAACTGGGCTTGGGCCACATTCCTTCTCTCTACACACTGATGGCATGGGACCCGGAGGACAGATGTTCCCACTCATATCGGGCTGCAGTTGTGGGCCACACTGTCCCCTAGCGGGATGTCCGATCTCTATGGGAGAGACACTGCAGTGGCTCGGAGCTGCCCCCGCGTCTGAGGATGGGGCACCCCAGGGCTCCCCAAAGCTCCAAGTGTGACTATCGCGAGCAGTTCCCTCCGGCAAAGTCCCCTGGGCAGCTCAGGGTGAAGGTCTGTACTGGTGAGTCCCCTGAGGTGGAGGCAAGGATGTCCCCAGTCAGTGGAGACACAGGACAAGAGTGACGCTACCCCCAGTGGCAAGTCCTCCTCCTCCAGCCAGGATGGCCTGCCTCAGGAGACCCTTGTCCCTGCTGTAAGCAGGATCAGGGCCCCAGAGCCAGGATGCTGGGGTCAGCAGGTGCTGGGGACAGCAGGTGCAGCCAGCCTTCTGCAGCCCTCACACTGGTCACTGCAGGGTCCCGCTGCTTGGTGGAGCTGCAGAGGGAACCCCGGGCGCTGGCCTCCCGGCGCCCACGCGAGGCTGCCCCAGCATTTCCCTGAAGTGAAGAAGAACCCGGAGAAGCGAGCACCCTCCCCGCCCCCCGAAAGGTGGCTGGAAAAAAGTCTCCCAGCAAAGCAGGAAGAGCAGGGACAAGTGCACACAGAACTGCAAGACCAAGGCCGCAGAGGAGACCTGCGCCCTCTGTAAGAGGAGGTGGGGGGCCAGGGCCAGCAGGAGCCGTGTCCTGGGTTCTCCCGCCCGTGGCCCTGACACCCCTTCAGTCCTGCTGGCCTCACGGGGCCTCCGACCTCCATAGCCCGATGGTGGTGGAGGACGGAAACTGGCTTCTTGGGTCACTGTAGTATCGGGGTGTCTCGGTGCGAAGCTTCACTTTTGTCCTAACCAACCAGCACCTTCCCAGATCACCTCTGTGACAGGGCGCCCCAGCCTGGAGTTTTAGGGACAGCTCTTTCCGCTGTTAGGCACAGGCTTCTGCCTCCTGCTGTGCGTGGGGCAGCCCTGGCTGGGCACTCAGAGCCTCGCTGGCAGCCGGGGCTCCCTCTGCCTGAGTCGGCCGTGCCAGCCTGTCTGTCTCTCTCTCTCTCTCTCTCTCTCTCTCTCTCTCTCTCTCTCGCAGCGACTTCTCTTCCAGAGCCTCCTGACTGCACTTGGAACAAGACCCAAGCTCTCCTCCAGCCGACAAGGCTCTGCTCATGGGACTCCTGCCTCCTTTGCCGCCGGTCTCCCGTCCACTCTGCTCCAGTCCCCCGGCTCCCTTTGGTCCCTCAGAGATACCAAATGTGTCCTGGCCCCAAGGGCTTTTGCATCACTTCTGCTTGGGAAGCTCTTCCCCAAGTCCCTGCAGCCTCTTCCTTTTCCTCTTGGGGATCTCATCTAAGATGTGGCTCCTCAGAAGGCCGTCCTTGACCCCCCAGCTGAGGATCCCACACGTGCACTCTGTTCCGCCACGACACATCCAACCAAAGGCCCCCCCTGCCCTGTGTGTCACTGTCTGTTGCTAAGAATCTAAGCCTCTCGAGGGCTGGGACTTGTCTTGCTCTAGGCCATGTCCCCGGAACCTGGGGCACATGGTGTCAGTTGCCTGGCTGCCCACCGTCCCGGGTCCCTGCCTCAGGAGTTCATGCTTCACAGGAGAGAATGATGACAAGCACGTGGAACTCTGCCCTGTCCCTGGAGCACGGAGAATATCCGAATGGGCAAGAGACACCTGGCCAGCTCTGTCCAGGGAACCTGGAGCTGTAGGCAGAAGCAGGGCCCCAGAGCCAGATGCTTGGGACAGCAGGTGCTGGGGACAGCAGGTGCTGGGGACAGCAGGTGGAGCAGCACGGGCAGCCAGCCTTCTGCAGCTCCCACGCTGGTCACTGCTCCAGGGCAGGGTCCACGCTGCTTGAAAGAGCCTTCCAGCGCCCCCCGTGAGGCTGCTCCAACCTTTCCTTAAAGTGAAAAAGAACTCAGAGAAACTAGCACCTGCTTCCCACCAGACCACTGAGTAGTTTTGAAAGACGCTCCTCTTGGGTGACCAGGGCAAGCCTTTGAGGACCTCACCTGAAATGAGATCCTGTGAGAAGAAAGAGGCAGCTGCAGAGGCCTGGGTTTGGCAGGTGTGCTTTCTAAGCACGGGCCGTCAGTGCAAAGGTCCTGAGGCAGGGACCACTCAGTAAACAGGTGTCTCAGTGATACCCAAGGAAAGATGTGCAGGACAGGACGGGAAGAGAGGAGCCTTCCTCCAGAGGCAGGAGGAGCTACCGTTATTATCTTGGCTGCTTTGGTGTTAAGAGTCTTAAACAGAAGAACAACTGGATCAGAGCCCTCCATCAAAACTGGCATTTCCCGTGTGCCTTGCCCAATTATGACCATATTCAGGAATATTTCCAAACAATTCCCCTGCCTTCTTGCTATAAATAGTGAGACTTTCTTTAGAAGCACATAATTTCACATCGCGGTATTTCAGAAGTCGCTACACATTTCTACTGTTTGTGACTCGAATCTGTTACCCAAACTCGTGTCTTCAGCTTTTTGTCCACAGTTTCATGGGTCAAATCACAACATGTGGCAGGAGATGAAGGGCTCCAGGTGACCACAGCATTTATGTTTCGGTTTTTGTTGTTTGTGTTTGTTTGTTGAAGGTGCTGGGGGTGGAACCCCGGGGTCCTTAACCACTGAGCCATGTCACCAGCCCTTTCATATTTTATTTAGAGACAGGGTCTTGCTAAGTTGCTGAGGCTGACTTTGAACTGTGATCCTCCTGCCTCAGCCTCCTGAGCTGCTGGGATGACAGGCCACCGTGCCCCGCCCACCTCAGCCCATTTAATTTTTTTTTTTTTAAGAGAGAGTGATAGAGGGAGAGAGAGAGAGAGAGAGAATTTTTAATATTTATTTTTTAGTTCTCGGCGGACACAACATCTTTGTTGGTATGTGGTGCTGAGGATCGAACCCGGGCCGCACGCATGCCAGGCGAGCGCGCTACCGCCTGAGCCACATCCCCAGCCCCCCATTTAATTTTTAATTTGAGCCAGGCTCTACGTCGCTGGCGATCCTCCTGCCTCAGTCTTAGAATCTACTACTGTTCTCCTCTGCACCTTCCACCCTGGGGTGAGCACAAACCCTGTGTCCTAAACAGTGAGATGGAATCTCAACAGCTCTCTGCAGGAGGGTTTCAAGGACTGAATTAGTTAATGTCACCTGCAAACCACACATAGGAATCCTTGGAATGTCACAGTGCTACGCAAAGCTTTAGCCTTTGATGTTTTTCAATTTAATTTAATTTAAATTTAATTTAAATTTCCAGAACTGATCTGAGAACTGACTTTCAGTGGAAGAAAATGTGTGTCAGGAATGTCCTGTGTGCGGGTGTGAGTCCATCTCTCTGGAGATGCAGAGGGCCTGGGGGGTATGCATGCACCCCTCCACCCCATGGACCTACTGTGTCCCCGACAGTTCCGGGTGCCTTTAATGCTATCATATGATATGTTATTATCCTCACAATTCTGGAAGATAGGAAGGACTCCAGTTTACACATGAAGTAAGTCAGGGCTCAGAGAGGTAGACAACGAAAAGTTGCCCAGCTCTGATGCATCTGTTTGCACCCTCAATTCCCATGAACCCCAGGTGTCAAGGGCAGGAATCTCATCTCTCCTTCTCCTTCTCCTTTCTTCCTCCTCTTCCTCCTACATCCTCCTTCGTACTGAGGATTGAACTCAGGGGCACTTGACCACTGAGCCACATCCCTAGCCCTATTTTGTATTTTATTTATTTTTTTTATTTTTAAAATATATTTTACTTGTAGATGAACACAATACCTTTATTTTATTTGTTTATTTTTATGTGGTGCCAGGGATGGAACCCAGTGCCTCACGAATGCTAGGCAAGCACTCCAGCACTGAGCCACATCCCCAGCCCTATTTTGTATTTTATTTAGAGTCAGGGTCTCACTGACTGGCTTAGTGCTTCCCCATTGCTGAGGCTGACTTTGAACTCATGATCCTCCTGCCTCAGCCTCCCAAGATGCTGGGATTATAGGAGCGTGCCACTGTGGAAGGAGTATCTGGCCTCCAAATCAGGGACCCACTTGTGATATTGTATAATAGCCCTAAGCCCCCTTTGCCATGTGACCTTGTCAATCCTCTATCTAGGGGTGGAGTCTACTTCCCATCCCTAAATCTGGGCCGTTATTTATTAGTTTTTAAGTGCGTGATGCTGAGTCACCACCACTCAGTGGCTCAGGGCAACACCCATGTATTCCCACAGTGTCCATCAGTCAGGGGCAGCTTACCTGGAGACTGCTTGTGGCTCCCAGGCTGTGGCCAAGGTGCCATCCAGGGGCGGCACTCACCTGAAAGCTCAGGGTCCTTCTGCGAGCCCAAAGGTTGTGACAGAAATCAGATCCTTGTGACCGCAGGACTGAGGTCCTCAGCTCTGAGAAGCAGCCCACGGCTCCTGCCACATGACCCGCTTCACAGTGTGGCAGTTTGCCTCTTCAAGGACAAAAAAGGAGAGCAATTCTGCTGCCCCAAATCACTGCCCTCAGGGAAGATCTGGCCCCTCTTTCCCAGAGTCCCCTCCCCCAGCTGGGTCACACCAGGACAAACTCCCTTTGGGGCAATTCAGGGTCAACTGATTAGGACCTTAATTGCATCCGCAAGAATCGCTTTACATTTTCCATACAACCTAATCATGGTGGGGAAATCCCAGTCTATTCCCTATAGACTGAAGGGGGAGATCACACAGGACACGTACACCAGGCAGGACTAGGGCGGGGACCTTGGGAACCTTGAACTAGGCTCCCCACACCTGTGACTTGGGGCAGCACAGCTGTGTAACTTCAAGGCCAGGCCTTCAGAGACTGTGGCTTTCCACCTTGGATGTGGCGTCTGCAGCTGTCACCAGAGTCCTAGGCTAAAGGCCTGACCCCAGGGTCCACCAAGTCAGGTCCTGGTGCTGCCACCAAGCCCACAGGTCCTGCTGAAAACCATGAAAGGAACCTTAGTCAGAGCAGCTGCACCAGGAAGACCAGGGGACCCTGTCCTTGGCCCTGCCTTCCAGGGGCTGACAATGACTCTGAGGGTTTACAGAAAGGGGAACAAGCGCAAGGGTTGGAGGGAGAATCACTTCTTGGTGTTTTGTGCTGTGGGTTTGCTCCGTGGCGCGTGCTGACTGAAATGCCCTCTCTGGGCAGCAACTCAGCAGATGAAGGGATCCATCTTTTCCCCTGTGGCCGTGGACCAAATATCAGAACCACACACAGAGGTGAGGGGGCTTCTGCTCGTAGAATAGAGAAGATCTCCATGGCTTCACAGCATAGGGTGTGCTTAGGGGTGGGCACAGATCTCTCAGAAACGGAGTAGCTGGGACAGAACAATTCTCAAAAAAGTCACAGGCCAAACATGTTGTGAGCCACTAGAACTGGCCACTCCGCCTGCCGTGCTGGAATTGAAACACGAAGGCCCAGAGAGGGAAAAGGATTTCCACAACCAGAGGGACACGAACCTGAGCATCCTCAGCCCCGTCACCTCATCTGAGCACTCAGCTGAAGAGTCCCTGGTGGCTGCACTGCCGGTGACAAAGTCCAAGCTCAAGCAGCACCCAAGGTCCTTCCCTGTGAGGCCACCCATCCTCCCAGTGTCATTCCTTGCCGCGTCCTCCCCGGCCCAAGCCACAGCAGGCTGCGTGTTGGGTCCCCAAAGCAGACATCTTCATGCCTCGAGGTATGTGCCCTGGATGACACCTCTACCTGGGATGCCCTTCCCGTTTGTCACTAACAGGCAGATTCCATTCCAGCCCTCCCGGTCCCTCCTCCAGGCCTCCCCCAAGGCGCGCTGTACTTACCTTCTGTGGTCGGCTGAATAATCCCACCACCCAGGACGCCTACATCCTGATCCCCAGAACCCATGAATATGATTCCTAACTCATCATATAAAGGGACTCTGCTGGCATAATTGAGTCAAGGATGCTGAAAGGGAGAGATTGTCCTCAATTATTTGGGTGGACGCAAGGTGACCACAGGGTGCTTATGAGATGGAGGCAGGAAGTCAGCCAGCAGAAGGCAGAAACAGATTTGAGTGATGAAGCCATCCATGCACCAAGGAACGCCAACAGGTTCTAGAAGCTGGACAAGGCAAAGAACAGATTCTCTACTGCAGCCTTCAAAAGCAAACAGGCAGGAGGATACCTTGACTCGAGATCAGTGACACTGATTCATTACTTCTGACTCCCAGAACCCTAGTATAATAAATTTATGTCATCCAAGCCGCTTAAGTTTGCTGTATTTTGTTTCAGCAGCAACAGGAAACTAATACACCCTTCTTGCAGCACTAGTCACATTGCATGGTTGGTGCCTTTCAACATGACTTAGCATACTGAGCCCAAGGCATCTTTGTTTCCTGATGGTTTAATATAAAACCTTAACAAAGGCTTACAAATGCTGCTGAATGAATTGACCAGTGGATTGATAACTACCTGCTTCATTTGCTGCCTTCTCATCAGCCTACATGTGTGGGCGCGTGTGCACACACACACACACACACACACACTCACAAAACTCACACTCCCTGCACCCTAGCTGCCCCCGCACCCTGGCTGCCCCCGCCCCCCAGAGCACAGCGTTGTTTTAACCTGGATGCTCACTTGGGGCTTGCCAGTGAATAGCTGTTGCTCTGGCGCATTAGGATTTATGGGGGAGGGGTTCTCTCAAGGTAGTACTGGAACACATTTGCAGGGATAATGCGGCAATGAAATGCTAGTTTTTTGATGTGGTTGATTTGAAACAGCAAGCAATGGTGATGCAGCACAGAAATGTAAAAATCTTTCCTGATGATCAAGTCCTGCAAACAAGAGACAATTCTGACCACCCCCAACCCATCTCAGTTTCCCCCCCACCACTAAAATGATGGCGATATCAGTATTTAAGGTCTAATTGGTGTCAGTAAGGGAGAAAAGGCAGATTTCAGAACAGTGTAAACAGTACTATCCTATTTTGTTAAAAATTATACATGCGTACATATACACATATATACCCGCAATGAATATCCGTGTGATGTATATATAGTATGCATGTGCTTACATAAGCAGTGAACAGAGGCTGGAAGATTTTTGAAGATGTTAACGGTTTTATGGAGGTTACAGGGTTTTCCCCCCTTGTCTGAATGTTTTTTAAATATTTGTTTTGCAAAGAACAAGACTATTGTAACGGAAAAAAAAAACACCCTTAAATAACTTCAAAACAAAAGGTTTTTGTGTGGCTAGGGCTACTTTCTGTCTATTTGGGGACCGTTCCAGATCGCGCAGCCCCTCCCCAAATGGGAAGTTGGGGTCTGGTGTCCCCGAGAGCAATGGCGGAACAATGAAAGGAACTGCGGGCAGGCGAGTGACGTGGCAAAGCGGCCTGGGATGAGAAAACACTGATATGACCGCTGGGGAGGATTCTGACAAGTGACCCAAAGATGACCGGCTCTGGACCTAATCTGAGGTGCGGGACCTTCTCGCCCCGCAGCTTCTCCCTCCTCCTGCCACAGCCACATGGTCCTCTCCTGGGCCCCCTGGGTGAATGAAGGCAGGTGCTGCCCAAGACCGCAGCTCGAGAACGGATGCCCAGGATCACCTCGGCCTCCCTCGACCTGCCTTGGCCCGATCCACCGCACCCCCTTTCCTGCGGTGGCGTTTTTGTTTTAACTCATCTGAACTGGTTACAAAACCACACACCCACGAATACATAAATAATGGATAACGGAGCGGGTGGGGGTGTGGAGTAGAGAAATTCCCGCAAGGCCTGGCAAGGCAACAGCAAATGCATTTCTGCTGTATCATATTTAACTGTTTGCAAACTTCTACAGGAGGATGCGCTGCGGCTCCAGACGCCCCCTGGCAAGACGTGCAAGGGGGGTTGAATGGAGGGGAGAAGGTGATAGCGACCGAGGCCTGGAAGATGAAGTGGAGGGGAGTGGAAGACTGCACTGCGCCTCACCGGGCTTGTCACAAGCCAAACATCTCCCGCCCGGGTTCCCGCCGCCAGGCGAGGGCCCTTTAAGAGCCAACGCGAGCCCCCGCCCCGCGAGCGCAAACTTTCCCTAGCAACCGCCCGGGGGAGGGGGAGGTCCTGGCAACGGCGCGCAAGCCAGGCGGGTCACGTGACGGCCCGCAGCTGGAACGCGAACGCGCGCCCCGCCGCGCGCCCGCCCGCCGGGGCCTGTGCGCTGCGGCGCGTGCGCGAGCGGTGCAGCACCGGCCGCGGGAGCAGGGAGTATTATGGGCTGTGGGTGCTGCTGAGCAAGATGGAGCTGTCTGCAGTGGGCGAGCGGGTCTTCGCGGCCGAGTCTATCATCAAACGGCGGATCCGAAAGGTGAGCCTTCGCCCGCAGCCGGCCTCCGCTCCCCGGGGCCGGAGCCCTCGGGGCGAAGCGATCCCGCTAACCCGGCTCCCTCGGCCACCCCCGCGTCGCCGCCTCCCTGCGTCCCCGCATCCTCCCCACCCCCACACCCCTCCTTTTTCCTTTCTGTTTTTCAGGGACGCATCGAGTACCTGGTGAAATGGAAGGGGTGGGCGATCAAGTGAGTGCGGCGGGGCCCGGGGCGTGGGGGAGGGGCGGCAGCGGGCACCCGGCCTTGGGAGGAGGGTGTCGCGGAGCTCCTCGCGGCGTGCCCTGCCTCTGTGGTTTCATTTGGATTTTGTGCATGCGTGACTCGGCAGGTACAGCACTTGGGAGCCCGAGGAGAACATCCTGGACTCGCGGCTCATTGCCGCCTTCGAGCAGAAGTGAGTTGGGAAGCTGGCAGGGGCCGCGGGGCCGAGGCTCGTGGGGCGCCGCGCGGGGAGGCGCGAGAGCCGGGCGGGCCGCGGAGGGGGCCCGCCAAGGGGCTCTTTTTAACATTTGGCGTTTCTCGACGCAGGGAGAGGGAGCGCGAGCTGTATGGACCCAAGAAGAGGGGACCCAAACCTAAAACTTTCCTCCTGAAGGTAACCTGGCCCAGCCCCAGCAGCCCCCGCTCGGGCCCCCCAGCCCCGGCACAGCGCGGGGCCGGGAGGGGAGGGACCGATCTGCGACCGCCCAGGCAGGCGGGCCTTTCCTGAGGGGCCCCAGCTGGGCAGGGGGTAGTTGCGAACCCCAGACAAGCCCCTGGCAGCAGGCCGGGGTCAGTTCCAGCAAGGGGCCTGGGAGTAGGGATAATCCCAGATGACGAAGCCAAGGTCTGGGGGGCCTGCGGGGCTCCTGGAAGGAACTGGATGTGGCAGGTGGCAGGAGGGGGTGGCAGGGAGGCTATTTTGCCAGGAGATCCCTCACCTCCGCCAGCCTTGGGAGCTTGGGGGAGGTAGAGCCCAGGGGGAGAGTGAGCAGGGGCCACATTCTGGCGGGGCACCTGGAGGGGCACTTTGGAAGCCACCTGCCTACCTCCCCCTCTCCACCTTTCAGGATTTACTTTGCCTCTCTCCCTTCCTCACTTTTGGGCTCGATTTGAACTTGACCTTAAATCACTTGGCTTGAGTGTTATCAAGCTGGACCACTGAATGGGGTGGGCGAGGTGCTGAACCTCCGATGCCCCCAACCTGTTTATTCAGGTTCTTAGAGGATGGGGTGGGGCGGGGCGTGGTGAAGCCTAGCCCGCTGGCCCTGGCAGGGAGGGATGAACTTCCAGAGGAAGCCTTCCTGGGGATGGGGCTTTTGTATTATTTGGTGAGGAAGAAGAGTCTGGGAGAAGGAGGGTAAGACGACCTGAGGTGGCCAGGTGGCCGGCAGAGCTGCAGGTGGAACTCACTGGGGCACTGCAGTCTCCCTGTGGGGCTGAGGATATCTCAGGGCCTCTTCCCACCTCGGAGCCAGTTATTTTGTGACGTTTGGCACCAAAAGGATAGGGAGGGCTTTTTTCAGAGAAGGGGCTGCAGAATCTCAAGAGTCTCCAGTTTGTCCAAAAGGCTCAAAGCCCAGGGAGGGTGGGATGGTCTTGTCCAGCCCACTCCTCCCCCCACGTATGCCCAGCCAAAGGACTGCGTGTGTAAGGGTTTGTTTTGAACTTAAAGCAGAAGTGGAAAAAATGTGGGTTTCCAAAATTCCATATTTCTGTAACCCCCGCCCCCCGCTGCAGCGTATCTTAGGGGCTCCCTGGAGCAGCCTTAACCCTGATGCTTCTCGGTGGGAGGGATGGGGCGGAGCAGCTGGAAGGCTGGTGGGCTGACAGCCTCTCGGCGCGGTCGGAGCGCCCTCTAGCGGCGAAGCGAGTCATGGCCCTGAGCATGGGTTCACCAAGTGCCTTTTACTTCAGGTTCTTTTTCCCTGGGCTGCCTATGGGCCTAACAGTGCTGAACCCTGTGCGTGAATTGTTTTAATTCTTTTAACAACCTTGTGAAGTGGGGAGTATTTTTATCTACATTTACAGATGAAAAAGTCAAGGCCCAGAGAAGGGGAACAACCCACCTGAGATCCTAGTAGTCATGGCTGACCTCATCCTTTTTCTTCCTTGAGTACATGTCAGATTAAAGGGAGCAGGCGGACGCACACTGGGTGCAGAGGCAGACAGTAGCACTTTGATCTAGATCTTACAAAACAGGTAGCACAAGAGTGATAAAGATACCTGTGAGGGGCTGTGGAGGCAGCTGGAACCCGGCCCACTGCTGGGATGTGCTGAGAGCCTTGGCAGTCATCAGATTACACCCAAATAGCACTTTCTGCCAGGAACCACTCTGTAGGGAGCAGGAGCCTGCAATAGGTTCCATTGTCCCCATTTCATACCTGAGAAGACAGACCGAAGAGGTTAAGTTAAATAACACATTAGAGAGTTTCTAACCCCTCAGCCAGGGCTGCCACCCCCCACCCCCCGGGGCCAGAAGCATGTTGGCAATGGTCACTTTTAACTCACCAGGCAGATAGACTTGTATTCAGTATTTCATAAAGATATTTAAAAATTATAAAATAAGAAATGTTTCTGGTAGAAAATTTGGAAAGCATGCCTTAGAAGGAGATGCTTGCTCACTGACTCAACACCCATGGACAAATGAATTGAGTGCTTGCTGCATCCAGACCTGTGCCGAGCAGGTGCTGTACACCATGAGGTACCCTAGGAGTGCCCTGGGGTGGGGCCTGTCATGATTGTACAGACAGGAAAAATGAGACTGGGGGTTCCTCCTGCATCTGCAGTTTACCCATGCTCTGCCGCTCCCCTGCATCACTGCTGAACTCGGGATCGGACAGGAGACAGAGGGAGAAGCACCAGTCCCCTGAGGGTGAGAAAGAGCGGAGACCCCCTAAGCTCCATGGGGATGTTCTCGCAGCTAAGACCCTGTTTGCCAGCAGAAAGCTTCTCTCTGCCTTTGTCTGGGAAGGGGTGTGAGTGGTCGGATCCCTGGGGAGCTCAGCTGGCTGGGAGCAGTGGGAGCTGGTGGCATTGGCCTTGTGTGCTGCCACCTGGTGGCCAGAGGAATTGTTGAGCAGGAGGCCCCAGGAGGCCCCAAATTGGGTGGGGAGACCAGATAGAGCTGAAGTGTACTTCTCCACCCTGGGGTGTGAGGGTCATGTTCTGAGCCACCTTTGGTCAGCTGGAAGGTCATGGTTAGTCTAGTCCTGTCAGGACACACGGGTTACCTCCCTGGGAGGCTGAGCCTCCAGTGCTGTGGGGAGTGGGAGGTGGCAAGACCCTGGAACACAGCCCCACCTTAGGGTCACCCTGATTGTGGGGATGTGACCTACCTCTCTGTCCCCATCCATGGCTGCCAGCCCTGGTACACTCTGAATTCTGTCACTCCCTGGAGTGGGCCCACAGCCTCTCTGCCTCTACCCTGTGTCCCTGTCTTCTTGGGGCCACCCTCACTGTGGAACTGCTTGGGCACCCTGGGTACTCAGTAAGGACCATGGTACTCTCCTCTTAGGCTTCAGGGCCCGGCTTGGTGATACCTCCTTCACGTGGGGGGGGGGTTGTCTTCTCACCTGCCCTCCCGCTGCCCTGCGCTGCCACGCCCCCTGCCCTCTGCTGCTGTGCGCCCCGCCCTCATTGAGAGGATGGTGCCCCGTTTTTGTCACTGCAGACTTGAGCAGCTGGCCTTGACTCTTTTTTTAAAAAAAATATTTTTCAGTTGTTAATGGACCTTTATTTTATTCATTTATTTATATGCAGTGTTGAGAACCGAACCCAGTGTCTCACACATGCTAGGCAAATGCTCTACCACTGAGCCACGACCCCAGTCCCTGGCCTTGACTCTTTAGTATCTTTCTTAGCAAAGGAAGGACAGGACACCAGGGACAGCTTATATGGCTTTGGGAGTCCCTTGCTCACTCTCCATTTGGTGTCCTCTGACAGTAGATGGGTTGGACTAAGAGCTGGGTTTCTCAAGGGTCCTATTGGACCTCCCTTGAGGTGGCAGATGAGCCACTGCAGAGCCCTGGGGCTTTTGAGAGATTCCATACCTGGAAGGACAGCTGGGTCCAGGAGCCTGGGAGTTTTCCTGGCTGCTCACAGTCCTCTGCTGCACTCCAGCTCATTCTAAGCCAGGCCTGGGGGAGGGGGGATGGGGCTGTAGTTGGCCAATCAAAGGCAAGAGAATGGGAACTTGGGGACAGTACAAATGCATCAGCAGGACTGAGGTGCCAAGGGAGCAGGGAGGACCTGCCCCTCCTTCATGTCACTGAGAATTGTAAGAACTGCCCCCCAGTGAAGGGTCCTGATTGTTGACAGGGTGGCCCTCAGCTGAGCCATGAAGGCGGGGCCAGCAAGACTGTAGGTCACCTTAGGCAAGTGGAGTCCCCTCCTGGACTTGTCTCCTGTTCTGAGTAAGGGTCATAAGTACCAGTGTTCTCTTGCCTGCTCTCAGCTGGTTTCCTGAGACCGTGCTCAGGGCTGGCTGTGCAGGGTGTGGGAGGTCAGCGGGCCCTGAGGTCCCATCCACACCCCTCTGCCCGCAGGCCCGGGCGCAGGCAGAGGCCCTCCGCATCAGTGATGTGCATTTCTCTGTCAAGCCGAGCGCCAGCGCTTCCTCGCCCAAGCTGCACTCCAGCGCAGCTGTGCACCGGCTCAAGAAGGACATCCGCCGCTGCCACCGCATGTCCCGCCGCCCCCTGCCCCGCCCAGACCCCCAAGGAGGCAGCCCTGGCCTGCGCCCACCCATCTCGCCCTTCTCCGAAACCGTGCGGATCATCAATCGCAAGGTGAAGCCCCGCGAGCCCAAACGGAATCGCATCATCCTCAATCTGAAGGTGATCGACAAAGGCCCTGGCGCAGGGGCTGCCGCGCAGGGCGCAGGGGCACTTGCCCGTCCCAAAGTCCCATCGAGGAACCGCGTCATAGGCAAGAGTAAGAAGTTCAGCGAGAGCGTCCTGCGCACCCAGATCCGCCACATGAAGTTCGGCACCTTCTCACTGTACAAGCCCCCGCCTGCCCCTCTGTCCCCGCCGCCTGCCGGCAAAGCCGACGGCCCCGCCGCCCCCGGCCAGGGGCTACTCCTGGCCAACCCTGCTGCCCCCTACGATGCCCACAGCTCCAGCTCCTCGGGCTGCCCCTCGCCCACACTGCAGTCCTCTGACCCTGATGATACGCCCCCCAAGCTGCTCCCTGAGACCATGAGCTCCCCCGCCCCCACCTGGCCCGAGCCAGAGGTGCTCGACCTGTCCATTCCCCCGGAGTCAGCGGCCACCAGCAAGCGGGCACCTCCTGATGTCACTGCTGCTGCCACCCAGGCACTTCCAGTGGCCCCAGAGCCTTCCAATGCTGCCTCTGAGCCTGAGGCTGGGGATTGGCGTCCTGAGATGTCACCCTGCTCCAATGTGGTTGTCACCGATGTCACCAGCAACCTCCTGACGGTCACTATCAAGGAATTCTGCAACCCTGAGGATTTCGAGAAGGTGGCTGCTGGGGTAGCAGGCGCTGTGGCTGGAGGTGGCAGCAGTGTGGTGAGCAAGTGAAGGGCTCCCCAAGGAGGAGGGCAGGGGGGCCTCCTGCCTGAAGTCACACCTGTGCTCCTGCCCTACCCCTGTCCTCAGATCTGTCTGCCTGTGCTTTGCTTGTCTCAAATGGCTCTGTGCTGACCCAGGGATGGGGTTGGGCAGTTGGCCTCCCAGAGGCCAGTGGGCAGGGCAGTCTGGGTTAGGTCAAGTCTGAGATAGGGCACGCGCTTGTCTCTTGGTACTGCCCCTACCTGTGTGCAGTGGGCCTGCTGGGCTTCTAGGGAGCCCCAGGCCTGGCCACCTGCCCTATCTGCATCCCGCTCCATCTCCCCTCTGCTTGCTTCTTGCTCGTGTACAGCGTCTGACCTCGGTGCTAACCCAGCAGCTGCAGGTCCCTCGGAGACCCCCACCCAGGGTGGGCATGGTCCCTTTTCTTCCTGCAGATGCCTAGCAGGAGGGGGCAGGGATGGCTCCCTGCCCATTTGGCAAAGCCCCAGACAGTGAAGGAGGAGACCAGATGGGCCCCTCCCGCTCCACTAGTGAGGGCACAGCAGCTGGGCCAGAGGCCGGGCCTCACTGCCTGCTTCTGGACCAGGCCCAAGCAGGCCCCTTGTGCCCTGCTGTGTCCGCTTCCGATCCCCATCTTGAAGGCGGGAGGAGCTGGTAGAGTGCACCTTGCCACAGCCTCCTGGCATCTAAAGGCCCCTTCAGTTCTTGACCAAAGGTGCTACAAGAACCTGCTGTGGAAGGTTCGGTTGAGTGTGCATCTGCCCGTTGGCATGTGTGTACGAGGGTCCATGTGGGCATCAGGTGCTGGGCCATGGGCCCTCCCTGCGGCACCCTTTGCAGCTTCTCAGAACAGGGTCCCTGAAGGCCTGGCCCTTCCCTTTCTTCGGGCCTGGAACAGTCGTGTCTGGGCAGTTTGTTGTGCCCTTGCCCGGCTTCTCCCTGCCCAGTGTGCTAGGGTCACCGAGCCCCAGACCCTTCTCTTTGGGGTGGTCAGCCCGGCCAGCCGGGCCTTCACTGCAGACCTGGCATGGTGGGAACTGTGGGCAAGCATGGGGAGCCCCACTTCAGCCTCACCCTCCTCCAGGGTGTTGGGGGAGGGGGGGCCTCCCGCTTCTCCCCGCCCTCTCGTCTGCTTCTGACGCTGAGGCTTTCTCTCAGCCCAGCCTGCTCGGAGCAGCGGGAGGCCTTGGGGCTCCTAGGCAGCGTCTGTTGCCCCTGCTGCCAGGGAGCCAAGGCACCTATGCCAGTGGCAGAGACCAAAGCCCCAGCTTTAGGCCAGGCACTGGGAGAGTGGGCTGCAGGGACCGGAGACTGCAGAGGAGCCTGTGTTCCGGAGAACAAGGGTATTGTCCCCTGGGGTGAGGCTGGGGGCCCCTGGCAGCCCACTCGTGGCCACTGCCAGGGACGCAGGTGGAGGTGGATGGCAATTTCTGCATGTGGCTTAAACTGGGTCCCTATATGTGCCGCCCTTGGTACCTTGCTCGGAAGCAAGATGGCAAGAGGCAGGAGGGGAGCCCGTCAGATACTGAGCAAGCACCTTGGTCCCTTGGGAGGACACTCTTCTGAATCTCCCTGCTGGGGGCTGCAGCATGGCCCCCCAGCGCACCCTTGGGGTGCAGAACAGGGGCTCCCACAGGGTCTGAGGTGGCGGCACTCCAAGTCCCTCCCCACCCCGCCCTTTGGGCTCTGCGACCGTCCAAGTGCCAATTGGCTTTTCCCCAAAATAAGGGCTGGTATTTCTCCTCTGCCTCCAGAGGTGACTCCCCCAGCCCTTCCCCAGGTGAGCCACCACCTGGGCCAGTTACAGGTGTTTCCAGAGACCATGGAAATGTGTTTTCCTGAGAATCTGTGTAATTCGTGACCTTTTTTGTAAAGAAGTTGTGTTTTCAGAGGTGATTTTATGACAGGAAAGTGAAAGAATTAGTTTTTCAAAAAATGAAGAAAAAAGAAAAAAAAGAGAAAAAGAAATAGAAAAAACTATCATGGGGTTCCTAAGGGAGTGGGGTGGGGGGAGAAAGATATTTAAAGAGAACATAGTGATGCGGCATTGCACAGACGAGGTGGCCATGAGAAGCTGGTGGTCCCTGGGGCTGGCCATCCTCCTCCACCCCAGGAGGGTGAGCCTTTCCGCTGAGCTGGCCCACTTCCACACCTGTCCTTAGTAAAGGGAAGGAAGACAGCTACCCCCAGGGAGCGAGCCAGAAGCTGGGGCCCAGGCTGCCCGGCTGATGGAGACCAAGGCTGCTGAGGTTTTGGAGAGATGGGGTCCTGGTGCTCTGTGGCTGTGGCTCGTTAGCAGTTTTCTCCTGGAAGGCTTGTGGCTTCTCCTCTCCATTCCTTTGCCAGCTTATAGGGCCAAGCAGTTCCTAGTACCACCCTGTGGGGACCTTCTTATCACCCCTGAGACTGGAACTTCCTGAGCTCCCCTGGCCAGGAAGAGTCTCTTCCCTGTGAGACGTAGGCAGTGACTATGACAGGGGTAACTGGGGAGATGGGAATGCCCGTCTCTTTCCACAGGGAGGCTGTTGCCCCAGCTCGAAGCCACGCAGCTTGTCCCCACCTCGGGCATGCCCACACACTGCCTCTGGGAGGGTGCCTTCCAGGGCCTGAGGGGGCATGGGGTCTGAGGCCTCCTTCCCTCTCCCAGGAGGCCCAGTCAGCCTGCCCACTCCTGACCGCACACTTGGATGGATCGGCCTCCCATGGGCCCTTCCTCCACCCCTTGCTGCTTTTCCATTTGCCTAATTACCTAGCAAAAGTTGCAATCTGGTTTGCTTTATTTTTGTATGTGAAGTAACTCCCAGAGCCCACTGTCCTCTATGTTCACTAGAGGGTGGCCATTGGTCATCTCCCCTTGAATGCACCCCTTCCCTCCTACGCGTCATAGGAAACAGATGAGATCCGGTGTCTGGTTTGAGTTGGACAGTGGGCACCTGTCCCTGTCTCACTTCCGCTCTGACCCTCAGCATGCCCATGTGTGAAAGGCACCTGGGCATAAGGCACTGGTGGTGTGTTAAGGACGTGAGGTGCTCATGGCTGCTGGCACTGGGACCTCCAGCCACCCACAGTCCCATTTATTCTCACTCTGCAAAGGGGTCAAGGTCAAAATGAGCTTCCTTCCTGTGATCCAGGAGGAGGTGATGACCAAGTTCCCAGCTGCAGGAGAGGTGGCAGGGTGGGAGGAATCTCCCCATTCCAAAGGAGGCCAAGCTGCTTCTTTGGGGTGAGGAACCCACTCCAGGACAAGGTCAGCGGCTGATCCCAGAGCTGAGTGGTCCTGGGATTACCAGGCCAGTGGACCTGCCCAGAGCTGGAGGATCAGCCTGCGGGAAAAACAGCTAAGGGAGTCTGGGCTGCTGCCAGCCTTTGTGGCCCCTTCTGAGAGGATGCACCCCCTTCCCCCACTTTTCTGTTTTGGGAGGGTTTTTTGCTTTTTTTTTTTTTTTTTTTTTTTTGCACTTCGTCCGTGCTGGACAGTGGAGCCCCACCTGGTCAGCCGGTCAGTTTCACTCCTGGGCTCCCACGCACTAGCCCAAGGTGGCCTCTTTGGGGCTTATATGGTTTGAGGAATCACTTTTTTAAAAGAAAAAAGGAAGAAGTTTAAGCGTTTTAGTTTTTTCTGTCTGCATCTCCTCCCAATTTAGCCCAGCTAAGGACTCAAACTGCAGGAGAGGGGCTCCCTGGCCCCCCCTTGTGGACAGTCCCCAAGATGCAGAAGCAGGGAGACTGTTGGGTGAGGGCCGGGGACCCTTCCTCTCAACCTGCCCGCCCTCTCAAAGCCTCAAAGGAGTCAGTGCTCCAGCAGTGAGTGCCTACTGTATGCAGAGCATCAGTTAGGCGAACGGGAGGGTGGGGAGCCCTCCCCCAGAGGCCAGGTGAGAGGAGCGAGATGCCCCTGCCTGCCCTTGCTGGGCACAGAGAGATGCAAATTGCTTTTCGTTGGTTTTAATTTAAAAACACAAAGGCCTAAATAAATATGTATCTTATAATTTTTTTAATTTTTGAAAAGCTCATTTAATGAATCGTGCACGAAGGAATTCTATATATATAAAGTATACGTATATAGCTCTATATTTGGGGAGGGGCACTGTCTCTTTTTCTCGCGCTCATTTTTAAAATGAAGTGGTGTTGCCTTGTCTGTGGTCCAACCATCCAGCTCCCAGCTGGCTAAACGTCGCCTCCAGCGGTCAAGACGGGAACGTAGTAGGACTGGCAGGAGCCGGAAGTCGGGCGGCCCCTGCCCCCTCCTCCCCGCCAGGACTTCCGGCGGGGAAGGGCTGGTTTTCGGTGTGGGTTGGTCTTGTCGTTCCGGTTCCGTGGATTCCGGGCGGGGGAGGGTGGGTTCGGCTGGTGACTGTCGTGTGTGTTTGTTCTGCTGCTCTTCAGTATTGTATCGATGCCAGGAAATGGGAGTGAAAAGCCTCTTTTACCCCCAAATAAATTGTCACATTCCGAAGCCGAGGCCCAGCCCCGGGTGGGTGTCTGTCTCTTTCTTTGAAGCAGCGTCGGACGGTGGGTAGCCCCGCGGGCCAGGCATCCCGAGGCCCCAGCGCCGCCTCTGTCCAGCCTGGGCACGCGGCAGGCCGGTGCCCTCCCTCCCACCATGGCCCCAGACTCCGAAGGCCACAGCCGCCTGCCCTTCTTGCAGCCTTGGGGATAGTAGGCGGCACGTGGGAGGGTGGGGTCCTTCACTGTCCCCCCAGGTGCAGTCACAGCACCCAGGAGAGGAAGGGGCCTGCAGAGTGGTAGCCCAGAGCTCAGAGAGGGCATGTCGCTCTTGCCAGTGGTCTGCACGGTACGTCCCTGTTTGGTAGCGAGGAGCTGCCCCACGGCTCAGGGAATGGGGGTCCTTTGCACTTGCTCTGGGTGCTGTGTGACCCGCCGATGACACAGCTCTCTCCTCTGTGGGCTCAGAGCAGCAGCCCCAGGCACCCCACCTGCAAACTCCTGAGGTGCAGGCCCTGCACAGGTGTCACTTTGCCCGCCCTCTGCCCTCCTCCTGCTCCCAGGTGGTGAAATCCCATGTCTGGCCTCTCCGGGTCTCCCACCCTGCATCCCGGCAGTCCAGAACCTCCCCTTTGGCAGTGCACCCTGCCAGTCTCCAGTCTTGCCTGCACCTTGCCACGACTTCCACACCAGGCCCCAGAGGCCTAGAGGCCTCCTTCAAACAGGGAGCCCGCAGCTCTCAGGATCCGGGGCAAAGTCCTCAGCCTGCAGGGGTCTCCACTCCACCCCCCACACCCACACCCACACGTGCTCTCCTAAGACTGCTCCCATGCCAGATGCCCTCCCCAGGCTCTACCCTGGCTCCTTCCTTGTGATCTGGCCCAGCCCCTGCCCCTCCAAGGGCAGAACTGTCTTCGCCCCTCTGCTGTAGAAAGAGCTCAGCACCTGGCACAGAACCTGCCTTTGAGTCATCTCTGTCACTAAACTAGGAGCAGCTGAGAGATAGGTAGGGGACTCTAGCAGCCTGTCCAGCTATCTTGACATACCAGTGGACCTGTCCCCAGGCCACCAAGCCAAATGGAAGCATGTCCCTCCAGAGATTGCTCCCAGATACATCACAGAGGCAGGGCAGACAGGTGGCAAGGGACTCAGATGGGTGGTGCTGACAGGGCAGGAGAGAGGAGCAGAGTCCAGCCGTGGTCAGAGCTGGTCCTCCAAGTCACCTGCTCCTCCTCGCCACCATACCTCCTCACCCAAGCATCTGCTCCCAGGAAGCCCTCGGTGGGGACTTCACCACAAAACACCCTCACACCTCAAACATTGCAGGTACTGTGACCCCTCACTGTCTTAGCACACATTCCTCCCCAGTGCCCAGCCAGCCCATGCGTCATGAACAGAGGTCACAGCCAGAGGAGGGCAGAGAGGCGAAGTGATCAGTTAGTTCCTTTGCCCCAAATGGCCCACCTCTTCACAGTGGGAAAGTCTGTTTGTCCTGAGCCCCAAGCTCTAGAGATTGAGGACATAGGACTGTCCCCAGAGGCAGGTACAGCCCAACGTGAGTCACTACTGCGCTATCACAGGTCTTGCCTCTACTCAGCGGTGAGTCTGTTCATTGGTTGACAGTTAATGAGTGTGTCCATGGCAACTTCTCAGAGGAGCCGGAAGCTGTGATGAAGACCAGCGCCCACTGAGGAGAGCAAGGGGGGAGGTGTAGAGAGCTGGACGCAGCTCCCGGGATGAGGCAGGTGGGCTGTGCACGGGGTGCGCTTGCCAGGCTGTGCCCACCCTGGCCACACGCTCGATGTGTCCTCTTCCTGGCCTTGAGCTGGGGTGAGGGTCTGTGATGGGTGGAGCTTAGGTTTGGGGCAAGGTGAAGAGTGGGACCTGGATGAAATGAAGATGACTAGTTTTGCAAAATCTACTTTGTCATTCTCTAAAAGCTGAAACATACTGGGTTTTCAGTCCTGATCCAGCTCCTCCTGGAGTGAAGAGGGGTTTAGAGAGGCTGGGACAAAACTCTCCCCTTCCGAGCCACATCATGAACCGATTCTGCACCCTCTTTGTTCCAACTGCTGGCCTCTGAGCAGAGACACTTCAAAAGGCCTTGTAGCACACACAGGCCAGGCACAAGGACGTCTGAGCCACAGCGGTTTGCAAAGACAGCCTCAAGGGAGAGGTGTGGATCTGGCCTCCTGACTCCAGCTCTGTGCATCTGTAAGCTGTGAGCTTGGGAGAGGCCTAGGGGGAGACAAAGGCTGCTCAGGGCTGAGGTTTGAAATGATCCTAATGAGGGAAATGAGGCCCAGACACTGACAGAAGCAGTGGGGACAACAGGGAATCGCCAGAGTCAAGGGACGTTGGGAAATTTTAGGATTTGGTGATCAGTTGCCTTTAGAGTTCTCCAGTTTTCAAACACAGCTGGGTGTCAGGTTAGGCAAGGAAGCAGGTGTTGGCACTAATGGATGGGTTCACCTCAGCTGTGAGATGACAGGTCCCCAGCCAGCCAAGAAGGGCCACCAAGGATGTAGACATTTAGCTCTCAAGGCCACTGGGAAACTCTAGGAGCAGATATCCAGCCCCCCCCCCCCTGCCCACGTCATGCTCTTCATCACACTGAACGGTGGGTAAACTGAGGCAGGGCTAGAGGACAGTTACCCACATCAGACAAGTGAGGACACAGGGTCTGGGGGATGGGGGATGAAGGCTCAGCCAGGTCTACAGCGTGAGGGAGGAACCTTCTGTCATGCCGTGCTATATTAAAGACACCGGATAAAATCAAATGAACTGAGTTTCCAAGACCATTAAAAAGTACTCCCCAGGGACCACCAACCGACAAGTCAAACCTCAGAGTGACGAACAGGTGCTGATTCTTTGGGTACCCTGGTGGGTCAGTGGGGAGCACTGGGTGGGGGCCAGAGTAGAGGGAGGGTTTGGGCTTCTGCTGATGTTGGTAAGCAAGGAGCTTGAATGTGACCCCTCTGTGGAGATGGGGACACGGCCAAGGGTCCTCATCAACAGGTTCAGAACCAGGATACCTGGATACAACTGGACCCACCCCTGGTGAGAATGCAAAAGGTGGGCAGGGAATCACCCTTTAGCAAAAGGTGATGTCACATAAATTGCCTGTCTGACCTCTGGCTCTGTTGGAAGAATAAAAAAGAATTTTCTTTTGAGGAATTGTAACTCTAGACCTTCCCTGACAAATTTGAAGTGTAGATTTTTATTTTTCAGGTGGTCCCAGAACAACTTAATCTAGAAATGAATATAAAACCAACCTGGAATGGGCTACACTGTACAGTTTCAAGGGCCCTACCTCCCAGCCTGCACGCCCACCCACAGCAGGCTACATGGGACTCTCACGGATAAAACCCTAGTAAACATAAGCTCACAATCCAAAATCACAAAGCACCCAAAAAACAAGCCACCAAGACAAACTCAGAAAAACACACCACGTATATAGGGTTCAGCACCAACACATTATTTCCAAGCATGCATCTAATACTTCCAAAAATTATCATGAATATCATGTAGTAGCACAAAACAAATCTCAAATGTTAAGAAATTGGCATCACAGATCATGTGTAATTGGATTAAAAAATTCAGTAGCAATACATTGCTGGTGGGACTGCAAATTGGTGCAACCATTCTGAAAGCATTGTGAAGATTCTTCAGGAAACATGAAACGGAACAACCATTTGACCCAGTTATCCCACTCCTCGGCATATACCCAAAGGACTTACAATTAGCCTAGCATAGTGACACAGCCACATTAATGTTTACGACACCTAGATTTTTTTTTTTTTATATTTATTTATTTTTTTAGTTCTTGGCGGACACAACATCTTTGTTGGTATGTGGTGCTGAGGATCGAACCCGGGCCGCACGCACGCCAGGCGAGCGCGTTACCCGCTTGAGCCACATCCCCAGCCCAACGACACCTAGATTAAGAATAGCCAAGCCGTGGAACCAACATAGGTGCCTTCAACAGATGAATGGATAAAAAAAGTGAGGTACATATACACGATGAGATATTATTCAGCCATAAAGAAAAATGAAATTATAGCATTTGCCAGCAAACGGATGGAATTGGAGAGTGTCATGTTAAGTGAAATAAGCCAAACCCTGAAAACCAAAGGCTGAATGTTCTCTCTGATATGTGGATGCTAATTCACAATAAGTGGTAGGAAGAGAAGAGGGAAAGAATAGAAGTTCAGTGGATTAGACAAAGGGGAATGAAGGGAAGAGAGGGGGTATGGGAATAGGAAAGACAGTAGAATGAACTGGACATAACTTTCCTATGTTCTTATATGGATACACGACCAGTGTAACTCCACCGCATGTGCAACCAAACCAACGGGAAGTTACTGCAGGTATGTGTGGTATGTCAAAACACATCCTATGTCATGAAGGACTAAAAAGAACAAATAAAAAATCTAAAAAATCAATAGCAAGCAATAATCAAAACAATGTTGCTCTGACATAAAGACAGACATCTGGACCAATGGACTTGGACAGAGTCCGGAATGTAACCTTCCCACGTGTCAAGTGATTTGGGGCAAGGACTATTTGAAGGCAGAAGGACAGTCCACCCATACTGCTGGGAAAACGATTTCCATGAGGAAAAGAATGAAGCTGGGTCCTCCTCACCTAGCAGTGGCCCCTTGGGATCCAGGGGGTTGGCTCCAGCCCACCCCCAACATTTCACAGCCTCCCGGTGCTCAATTTTTTAAAATGACATAGTATTTGCATATAACCTGTACTCATACTTTCATGGTTTGTCACCTCTAGATTATTTATAATACCAAAGGCAATGTAAATGCCGTGTAATACTATCATACTGTGTTGTCTAGGGGATAACAACAAGGAAAATGTCAGCATGGATGCAGGGTTCATTTTGTGTGTGTGTGTGTGTGTGTGTGTGTGTGTGTGTGTTTGTTTGTTTTGTTGGTTTGTTTGGTTTTTGCAGTTCTGTGGATGGAACCCAGGGCCTCTACCATGAGGCCACACCCCCAGCCCTGTTTTTAGTATTTTTTTTAAAGTATTTTCTTTTTAGTTGTAGATGGACACAATACCTTTATTTATTTATGTGCGGTGCTGAGGATTGAACCCAGTGCCTCACACATGCCAGGCAAGCACCCTACCACTGAGCCACAACCCCAGCCCCTGTTTTTAATATTTTTGATCAGTAATTGGATTAATCCGGGGTCACGGAACTCACAGACACTGAAGGCCAACTGGGTCAGAATGAACTCAGAATGGATCAAAGATCCAAATGTAAGACCTAGAACTAAAGACTCGAAACAGTGCAAAAGCTTCATGACATCAGATTTGGCAATGATTTCTTGGTGTGACATCGAAGGTAGAGGCCCCCAAAAGAACTAAACAGGAAAAATTGGGCCTGGTGTGGTGGCACACGCCTGTAATCCCAGCAGCTCAAGAGGCTGAGGCGGGAGGATCAAGAGTTCAAAGCCAGCCTCAGCAACTTAGTGAGACCTTAAGCAACTCAGTGAGACCCTGTCTCTAAATAAAATACCAAAAAAGGGCTGGGATGTGGCTCAGGGGTTGAGTGCTCCTGGGTTCAATCCCCAATCCAAAAAAAAAAAAAAAGGCATATTGGGCTGCATGAAAATTTAAAAATTTCCTGCATCCTAGGACATTACCAACCGTAACAGGGCAGAACAGGAAAAAATACTTTCGAGTCATATATCTGATAAGAGATTAATATCCAGCATACGTAGAGAACTCCAAAAGCTCAACAACAACAACAACAACAACAACAAAAGACTCAAAAATAGGGAAAGGACTTGATTAGACATTTGTCCAGAGGATACCCAAATGGTGGATAAGCAAAGCAACAGCAGGGGACTGCCGATGGTGGGGACAGGCAGCAAGGGGCGGTGGTGTTTAACTGGTGCAGAGTCTGAGTTCTACAGGATGAGCGTTCTGGAGATGGGGGAGGTGGTGCGGGCAGCAGTGTGCCAATAATGTACATTGAAAAATGGTTAGGGTGGGGGCTGGGGCTGGGGCTCAGCGGTAGAGCGCTCACCTAGCACGAGCGGGACCGGGTTCAATCCTCAGCACCACATAAAAGTAAATAAATTAAATAAAGGTATGTGTCCAACTACAACTAAAAATAGATATTTTTTAAAAATGGTTAGGGTGGTGAAGTTTTTGTTGCATGCTTTACTATCATAAAAAATTGGCGGGGGGGGGTACAAAACAGAATCAAGAGTAAAAAGATAGCTAGAAAACAAAACTGTCACCCCACTCCCTCTCCCCAGCCACCCCCCTGCATCGTGTTCCCTCTCCAAACTTCTGAAAACTCTAGAAGAGTGAGATCCAAGGATGGATGTGAAAATGTGAGACTGTGAGAGGACAGACACCTGCGGGCACACCGCCAATCAGAGTTGAGATGGATAGAGACAGTTCCCCCTCTGGTCCCCGAGACGGGATGTGGTCTTCATTAGAGCAACTTGGTACCAAAGTCTTCCCTGCTGTTTCCAAAGTGGAGTGAGCTCAGAGCATGACAGAGACCTGCGTTCCTTTTAAACCACAGCCATCAGCCTTTGTGAGTAAGCGGGTCTGGGGTTGGAGCAGGCAGAGCCAGGAGGAGCCCAGGGAAGCCAAACAAAGCCGGGCTGTGGGGGTGGGGGGCCCTTCTGCGGAGCAGACAAGCCCCCGCCGCTGTGTCCCACTTTATGCTTCTGTGGTCTGCAGTCCCACGGAATCAGCAGGCTCTGGGCTGGGTTTGGCGGCCCTGGAGCCCAAGGCCCAGAGACGCCCAGCGTGCAAGGAGACGGACACACTTTGGAAAAGAGAAGTTGGACCCCGGTCCCCCCAGGGGGCTCGTGAACGTGCTCCCCTGGCGATCCCCGCTGGCACCCAGGCCTGGACGCTGGGCAGTGGCACCCAGCGCTGTCTCACTGCTTCGAGGTCTCAGAGGTCCTCCCAGAGCTCCTCCTGCCGCCCACCCCGTCCAGGACTCAGGAGGCCTGGTTTGTAGGCCAGGCTCTGGTGCTCCTGTCCCATGAAGGAGGACTGGACGCTCCTTACCTAGCAGTGTCATTTGGAAGGAGTGAAGGAGCTGAAGGGGAGGAAGAGGTGCCCGCCACAGCTGGGTGCGGCCTGACCACTGCTCTGGCCTCCTGTCGGGTGGTCATCTGCTACCACTCAGTCTTTTTTTCCCCCTGTACTGGGAGTTGGACTCGGGGCACTCCACCACTGAGCTATGTCCCTAGCCCTTTTTGTTTGTTTTTTTATTTTGAGACAGGATTTCACTGAGCTGCCTAATGCTGACCTCAAACTTGTGATCCTCCTGCCTCAGCCTCCCAAGTACTTGGGACCTACAGTGTGTGCCAGCAGGCCTGGCTCTCTTGCTAACTCTTTCTTTCCTTCCTCCCTCCCTCTTTCCCTCCCTGCCTTCCTCTCTCTCTTTCTTTCTTTTTTCTTTTGCACCAGGGATTGGACCCAGGGGTGTTTAACCACTGAGCCACATCCCCAGCCCTTTTTATTTTTTATTTTGAGACAGGGTCTACACGAGGTTGCTCATAGCTTTGCTAAGTGGCTGAGGCTGGCTTTGACCTTGTGATCCTCCTGCCTCAGCCTCCCAAGCTGCTGAGGTTACAGCGGGCACCACCACTTCCAGCTAGATCCTGGGGTTGACCCCCCGCTGTCATGACTGACCACTGCCCTGACATGTTCATAGCAGTGGGTAAGGGAACAGCGGTAGAAGTGGGTCCTGGGCGAATCCCTTACCTGCTCCGTGCTTGGCTTTGCCATCTGTACCAGGGGACAGCAGGGAGCTTTGCAGGCTGGTCCATGAGCTGGGTCCCGAGCTGCCTGTTCAAGCTCCACTTCTCTTGATCCTGCCATGGTGCAGTCAGGGAAACTGAGGGGGAGGCTGAGTCACTCACTCCGGGTGACATTGTTAGCCCGGCCTGCAGCTGGGACAGAAACCCACAGGCTCCAACTTCAAGGTCCACCCCTTGGACCACTCTGCCCTACCTCAACGGGACACCTCACAGCTCCACATCTGAAGCACACCTCCTGACTGAAAACCACCGCCGGCTGCCTGACTCCCCCTCCAGCTCGTGGGAGCCTGTGCCTTGTCCCTGAGTCATTCCTTTCCAGCCAGCCACCAGCGGTGGTGACTAACTGACCCCTGAATGGAAACGCCACTAGATCTATCCCTCCCTGTCCAGCCCTGCAGGTCCCCTCCAGTCCAAAGCTGAGAACAATGGTCCCCATGTCCCCACTTGTCTGGCCCATGGCCCAGCTGTGCCGGGGCAGCAGGAAAGATCGCTGAGAGGCCAAAGAAGACACCGGAAGGCGGTGTGCAAGACGGGGGCTACTGAAAAATGCTCCCAGGAAGGCCCAGGGGCGCCGGGCTGGACAGGAGTGCCTCGGTGCACAAGGTGCCTCACCAGGTCATGACCGCTGTCCCCATCAGTGCTTCGTCCCTTCAGTCACCCCGGGTTCTGACATCCTGGGTTCTGCCCCAGTGGTCACAGGGAGAGGGGCTTATACGTTAGGACACAGAAGCAGTGACGTCATTTGTTGGCTCAGTTTGCTTAGTCCCTCCTGTGACCAGCATCCCAGGGAGCAGCTGTCCTGCTATGTGCAAGGCACCTGCTCCCCCAGAGGACTCCAGCCCCCCATCTGCAGTGGGTGAGAGATTCAGGGCCCTCCGGAGTGGTGTGTACCTGGCACTCTGGTCTGGCCTCTTCTTACCATTTTCCTACCTTGGCTAGATTCTTGGGGATGCCAAGGGGCATACTGGGGTGCTTAAACCCAGGGGTGCTCTACCACTGAGCTACATCGCCAGCCCCTTTCTATTTTTAATTTTGAGGCAGGATCTAAGTTGCCCAGGCCAGCCTAGAGTTTGCCAGTCTCCTGCCCCAGCCCCCAGAGTCTCTGGGATTACAGGCCTCTGCCTCTCAACTGGCTCAGTCCTCCCTTTTTTAAAGAGGACCTCTCAGACCCCCAGGCTCAGACCTGCCAGAAGAGCCTTCCCAGGGCCGGGCCTCCATCTGGAGATATGATGGGTCCCAGAGGCCGTGGGCTTAAAGGTCTGGGTTTGAATCCCAGCATCTCGACTTCGTCACTGAGTGACCTCAAGCAATTGGCTTCGCCTCTCGGTTTCAGCATCACTGCAAGCCACCTGGGCATGGTGACCATGGCACTCTCCACGAGAGAGGACTTCCTGAGGTTTAAGTGCGCTGTCACATGTCCAGCGGTGCCTGGGAAGCCAGCACCTCCTCAGCAGAAGAGCTCCCCATTCTCACGAGCCTCCCCCTCGCTGCACACTCTCGGCCCCCCCACTTCTCACTTTCTATATCTGAAAAATAAATTGTATGTGGGTACAACCCGCTAGTTACTGCCACCGTTGCTGGCGGCAGGCAGACAAGAGATGAGAGAGACCCAAGCCTGGGCCCATCCCGAGGTGCCCCTGAGGGCTGGCCGGCTCGGGGCGTGGGAGCAAGGAGGGTCCAGCCCGTGGGTCATCCCCCCACGTGCATTGTCCCCTCGCCCAGCCTGAGGGTCTCCCCAGCCTGCTCCCCACTCCTAGGACTCACCCTGGGTGCTCTGAGCTAGATCAGGAAACAGATGGCTTTGAGGAGCTGCTGCCAGGGACACATGAATAGCCACCCAGGCAAGGTCCCAGCCGGCTCTCGCCATCAGTAGCTCAGTGTCGTGCACACCCATTTTACAGACTAGAAAAGGGCATTTCCCAGAACCCAAAAACTCTAAATGCAGTGTCTTAAGAATCCTGGGGACATCGGAAAACTGCCATTTTTTGGAGATGTGGCCATCAGCCCCAGGATCCCATTGTGCATGAAGCGGATACACCCTGGACGCTCCCAGGTGCCAGTGGCCCTTGAATGAGGAGGCAAGGTGGCAGGACTTGGGCAGTCTGTGGACTCGTTGGGGAAATGTGAGCTGCAGACCACTGGGTGGGAACAGGAAGGGCTGCAGTGGCCAGTGGGGACCAGGGACGGACAGGCAGGAGGGACCTTTCCCGGGACACCCTGGTGCCTCCTTTCCGGGTGGGGCCCAGTCACCTCTCTGAGGCCTGTGAAGTCTGATAAGTTCTGCCTTCAAAGGCCAGTGTATCCTCACTGGCCGTGGGACCCTGGGCTGAGGCTGGGCCTCTCTGAATTTCCATTTTCTTATCTGTGAAACGGAGACCACTGCAGTGTGGAGCTGCCACGCTCCACAGGGGAGACCCAGCACAGGACGGGACCAGCCACCAGGGCTGTCACATGCCCTGGGACAGGCAGCCCCCATGCAGCACAGAAAGAGGAGGCGGCCATACTAGCTGGCCACTCTTTCTGGCCTTTCTTCTCTGGGCCTGGACTCGGGCAGCTGCTTCCCAGCCAACCCCCAGGCCCCCCACGGGGAGGACAGTGTTTCCTCCAGTTCCAGTTCCCTCCTGCGCCTGAGTGGGAGCAGATGTCCTCCTTCCTGCCCAAGCCTGTGAGCCGGGTTGGCTTCCAGGGAGGCAGAACTCTGGATGGCACTCTCTGGGCTTCCCCAAGAGGGAAGCTCTCTGGCCTGGCTCCGACCTCCTCCCTGGTGTGGGCTCCTTGTTCCAGCTCAGGCTAGGAGGGCAAAGGCTTCTGAGCCTCTCTCTTGGGAGGCCCCAACCGGGGTGTATGGACTGGAAACGTGAATGGGCCTCAGTCTGAACGATCCCCTGACTCTGCTTAGGAAGGGGACCGGAGGGGACCCAAGAAGAGGCCTTGTGGGAGAAGGCGTTGTAGGCACTGGGAGTTCCAAGCAAAGAAGTAAAAAGGGGAATTAATATTTACAAGAACTGGGAGTAAATAAGGAGGGGGCAGCATGTACTGGACGCCTACTAAGTGCCAGGGGTAGTGTTGTGCCCCTGGGAGAGTCCACACACCGCCTCTCACCTGGCCTTCTTTAAATCCACCCCACAGATGAGGAGACCAAGGCAGCTCAGGGCCCGAGACCAGATCCCGAGGAGACCAGACCCAGACCTTTGGGTTGGAAATGTCCAGGATGGTGGCTCTATGTGTCCCCAATCCCTGTTCCCCACATCCTAGGGGGGCAGTACCGACCCATTGTGCACCAGCACCAAGGGATGCAGCTGAAGGGCGGGGCATTCTGAGACTGCCATGGTGGCCCACTGTCACAGTTTGTCACAGTTTTTCAGGGACTGAGGTTTCTGAGGATGCAGGACTCTCAATGATGAAACTGGCCCAAGTTGGTCACCTTGAGAGCCATGTTCAAATTCTAGCTCTACCCTTGCTTGTGGCAGAGGTGACCAGTTATCTAACCGGAAGCTGGTGACCATCTTTTAGAAATCACCTGGTGATATTTCCCTGCCCAGTCCTGCTTTCTCCACACCCCACCTTGTTACGATCACTTCCCACGGATGTGATTGGACCCAGGGAATGTTGGTCAGTGCAGGCCATGGCAGAGGGCAAGACCAGATGGCGGCTGGGGGAGGCAGCAGGCAGGGAGCACTGCTCATGCCAGAGGCCAGGGGCAGCAGCGGGAGCTCCCTTCACCCCACTTCCAAGTCCTCTCAAGAGCAGGGGCCCCCTGGGACCATGAGGAAATGCTCCCTTCCTCCGCATGGAGAAGCGGGTCTTGAGAGTGCAGGGGTGGCCCTGCAGGGGGCGCACTCCGCACTCCCTTCAAGAACAAACTTGCTGCTCAGTTGCCTGTGGTGTGATGAGCAGACACCTCCAACTTCATGATGCAACCCACATTTTGAGCTAAAGCCATGCCCTTCTGGGGCAGTTCACAGCCAATGACTGACTTGGTCCAGGAGCTCACTACTGGGTTGGCCAAGACTTTGCCAGTTTTGCATTGAGGTCTGAGGCTCTTCCTGCCTCCTTCTGCCTCTTCCCCTTTTATCCTTCACATAACACCATTGCTATAAGGAAATGCCTGAGGCTCTCAGCTTATAAAGAAAAAAAAGAGGTGTACTTAGCTAATAGTTTGGGAGGTTTCCAAGATCACATTGTGGGAAGGGACATTAGTTTGGCTTCTGGAGAAGGCAGTGGATGGCGGCAAATCCTGGGAGGAGTATGGGTAGGACCAAATGGTCACAACTCAGAACAGAGCAGAGAGAGACCAGAGCCCCACAATCCCCTTGAGGGCATGCCCCCCAGGACAACACTGAAAACTTGATAACACTTAGCACTGGGGACCAACCCCGTGCCTGCTTCTGGAAGACCCAACTGAGGAAGGTTATCACTAAATAAATCTACAGTCCATCCTGATCTTCAGCATCAGGGCTTCAAGGGCCCCAGGGCTCCCAACCAATCTCCCTGTTTCCCCTCCCATCCCTTTGTGACCCAGTCTCCACACAAGAATCAAAGGAATTCTTAAAAAAACACAGACCTTGTGATATTGTAAGGGTCCGGAGAAAGAGACCACATGAGACTAGCTCCATGCAATGGCAAGGGGGATTTATTAGGGATCCGTTCCAGAGCGCTGGGCCTCCGTGCTCACTCAAGAAGGGAGAACAGCCCAGAGCCCAGAGCAGAGGTCAAGCAGAGCTTAAGTACACTTTTTGGAGAGGGCGGGGGGCTTTGCATGCATCAGAACAAATCATCATGAGGTGCGGGAAAATTGAACAACAATTCTGATACATGATTAGTCCATTCATTGGCGGGAACAGTTTGGGCAGGGGTGATTGGTCACTTCTAAACGGGGTACACATTTAAACTGATTGGTTCTGGGGCCTATATGCTTACGTGCCATGCTACCTGGAGCCCTTAGGTATTAAACAACCAGGGAATCAATGGAGATATTTACTGGGCAGTTCCCGCATTGTCCTAACAACTTTACAGAGATTACAGGTTCCGGGGATGGCAGAGGAATTGTAACAATAGACTTTTACCTTTTAGCCCAGGCCTTGTAATCTAGAAGCTTTACAATGTCCTAGTCTTTTACACTTTAACTCAGACTTTTGCAGCTTAGAATCAGCTTAGAAATTTTACCTTTACAATATCACTTCCACACTTGAGTCCCTCCAGTTGGACTTGGAATCAAACCCATTCCCCGCCCCCAGGTGGGAAAGCCCTGGCTCTACCTCCTTCCCCAGCCTCTGCCCTCAGGTGGTGCTCACTCTGCCCAGCCCCACTGGCCTTCCTTCTGTTCTAGGAACACACCAAGCTCATTTCTGCCCCAGGGCCTTTGCACTAGTTGCTCCCTCTGCCTAGAACACTCCATCTTTCCCCAGATTTCTGCATGGCTGGTTTCTTAGGTCATTCAGGTCTCAGCCCAAATGCAGGCCTTCTCTGAAAACTATGAATGACGTCCATCTCCCAACTCCCCAAGTCCCAGGTGTCCTATAACTATCACATCACTTTAAAATTTCTCTTTGTAGTTCTCACCACTATTGTAAATTGACTTGCTTATTTAATTATTCATTTGTTTACTGTCCGCCTCCCACTAGAATATGAACTCTGATATTTCTGGTCCCACCCCACTGCCGGGCATATGCATCACAAGGACGATGGAAAACTTTTTTATTTTTTAAATGAATGACTATATTTGTTATTTACAAAAGAATTCTCTCGCCCTAAGATCGGAATGAAAATAACGAAACCTAAAACTCAGGAGACAGGAGTTAAGAAGGAAAGTGTGGGAATGATCCCAGCTTCATGGAGGGCTCCCTGAGAATTCCGACCAGGCTTTGAAGAATTCTAGGTTAGGATTGAGGAAGGTCCAACCAAAAGCCCCAGAGAAACAGACTCCCAGACCTCAGTGTCCTCACTCCCCACGGCGTCCCCAGCAGCAGCACTGCCTGGGGGGAGCCAGTCCAGCCAGAACTCATCTAGAGGAACCTGGGAGGCTCCAACTGGGGCTGGAGAAGAATCCAGGAGGTGTGAAATTCCAGGCTGGGAGGTCACAGGAGCAAAGGCAGGGGGGAGCAGTCTGGTGGCCTGGGGGCATTGACACAGGTGGCATTGCTGCAGGCAGAGGGACTGGAGATGGGCTGGAAGAGGAGGGTATTCTGATTACCAACCATCTTGCAATCCCAGAAGCTAACACCATCAAATATATATATACAGATATTTAATATTTATTTTTTAGTATTTGGCAGACACAACATCTTTGTCTGTATGTGATACTGAGGATCGAACCCGGGCCGCACGCATGCCAGGCGAGCACGCTACCGCTTGAGCCACATCCCCAGCCCCCCCATAAGATATTTACCAAGGCTGCCCTTGGACTCCCATGATTCCCATCTTAGAGATCAAAACACTGAGGCACAGAGAGTGTGTCAAGAACTGGGAAAGGCCTGAGATCTGATCTTACCTGCAAGTTACCGTGGCTGCTGATGCTGGCAGAAGACTGGAGACAACCCTGGGTCAGAGACAAAAGACTTTGTTACTCAGGCAGCATGAATATCCCCAGGGGACACGGGCCACCTTAGGTAGGTGCTGCTCACATCACCAGTCTGAGTCACAGCCAAGCAACCATGGGTTTAGGCATCTTCAATCTTCTATGAGAGGCTGTGAGCTCTCCTGCCCTACTTTTAGCCCAGAGACATGAACTTTATTATTCTGATCAGCGAACATGGTACCTGCTCTCGAGTCCAGAGGGAGACACTTCCTCGGTTTTCCACGGCTGCTCGTCAGCCTTGAAATGACGATCCAAAACAAGGATGGAAGCCACTCACAGGTTTTTAAGCAGCAGAGTGACATGTTCCTATCACAAGTTTAAAACCCATGCTAAGGGGTGAACACACTGGTTGAAATAAGATTCACCTCCAGCCCTGAGACCCACTTATCCAATTGCCCCAAACTCTCAGGGCAGCTTACGTAAAGGTGGTACCATTTGATGCCCAAGTCACCGTGGCTCTGCTGTTCCTGCAGCGGCTCCCTGTCATGGCCTCCCCTGTCCTTCCCTCAAACTCCCACGATAGTTTCTCCTGGGGATGTTATCTGTATGTGTCTGTCTTCACAGGACACGTGAAGATGCACCCAGGGTCCAAATGCTTCATAAGTCTCCAGGGCTTTAGGGGGCACTGCCACCTGCCCTTGCCTCCACAGAGCCCAGTCACCTCTGTCTGGAGATGCTACCTCCCAGCTGCGCTGCTGGGCTCGCTTTTCAGGTCACTGCTTCAGTGAGCACCGGCTCACACCCATACACACTCGGCTCTGGTACTGGCTGGAGCTAGAGCTTGCACGCGCCTTGCCCCCAGGTGAAGACTCAGATCTGCACAAAAGTCTGTGACTCCCAGAGATGGGGTGGGCAGGGAGAACATCATCCCCATGGCGGGGAGGAACTAGATGGAGCACATGCCCAAGGACTCCTGGACAGGACCCCAGTGGCCAGACAGAGTCCTGCAGGACTGCTGCCTCCTCAGAGATGTTCTGGTGACCCCTCACCCCCAGCACTATGCAGACACCACTCAAGACTACAATGCAGCCCTGGTGACCCCACGACCCTGGCGTGGGCTTCCCTTCAAGTCGGGAATGCAGGCCTGGAAGGAGTCGGGCCTGGGGTGGCGAGTGAGCCACAGGCTGCCCTGGAGACTTCCACGTCCTTTCTGTGCCTGCAACCCCGAGAATCCGCACTGGTCAGGGGAGGATTTGTGCAAAAATGCAGCTGGAGCTGGAGTATGAAGGATGGTAGGATTTTTTTTTTAAGTTTTTAATTGCAAAGTTAATTTTCTCCAGCATATATTTAGACATTTTTGACAAGATGAAGTAAGATGCTTCCCCAGCTCACCTCCCCACACACTGGCTAATCCCATTGCTGCTCCTTCCTTCCCTGCCAGGTTCTCCTGCCCAAGGGTCTTCCTTCTGCCACCCGCCTGTGATGGGTGGGGGCACAGGCAGGATTCGGAGGAGGGGGTTTCTGCTATCCCCTGAGATCACAGAAATACTTATTAATGGGGGTGGAGGGAAGTGAACTCCTTTAGGAGATTAGAGGTGGCAGGCCATGGGTAAGTGGCCATGGTACAAACAGTGGTTCGGTCAACACCCCCACCCCACCCAACACTGGCCTCTCTCATCCTCTCCATCTCCCACCCCATATTATCCGGTAGTCTGGTCCAGTCGGAAGAAACGAGGCACAAATGCTGCTCCGACTCATACTGGCTGTGCGACCTTGGCCAGCGCCTTGACCACAGAGGGCCTCAGTTTCCTCATTTGTATTGTGCGCCTGTCCCCAGCGAGACTTAATTGAGACCCGGCTTGTAGGGCGCTCAGCATAGAGCTGCACAGGAGGAAAGCTCGCTGCAAGGTGGCTGTCGGCATTACCGGTACCCGGGTGAAGCCAGAGGGCGCGAGGGGAGGGCTGGGGGTCGCCCAGGATCCCGCCATGCGACCACGGGGTCTCCGCCCTCTGCGCCGCGCCGGCGGCGACATTAAAGTCCTGGGCGCGGCCCCGGCCCGCGCGGCATCCTCGGGCGACCGCACCTGGGCGCCCGGCACAGAACGGGTGCGGGGCTGGGCCAGGGCCGCCGGGGGAGCGAGTGGGGCGGGGCCGCGGCGCCCGCTCCCTCCCCGCCGCCCGCCGCCTTCTCCGCCTCCCGTCGCCCGGGCTCAGAGCGGCGGCAGCAGCGGCCGCGGCGACAGCTCCGGCTCCCGCTCCCGATCGGCCCTGCGCTCCCGGGCCCCGCGCCCCGACCCCGCCGCCGCGCCTGCCGGGGGCCTCGGGCGCCCCCGCCGCCCGCCTCACGCTGAAGTTCCTGGCCGTGCTGCTGGCCGCGGGCATGCTGGCGTTCCTCGGTGCCGTCATCTGCATCATCGCCAGCGTGCCCCTGGCGGCCAGCCCCGCGCGGGCGCTGCCCGGCGGCACCGACAACGCCTCGGCCGCCGCGGGCGCCGCCGCGTCCCCGGGCCCGCAGCGCAGCCTGAGCGCGCTGCACGGCGCTGGCGCCTCGGCCGGGCCCTCGGCGCTGCCCGGGGCGCCGGCGGCCAGCGCCTACCCGCTGCCACCCGGGCCGCTCTTCAGCCGCTTCCTGTGCACGCCGCTGGCGGCCGCCTGCCCGTCGGGGACCGAGCAAGGGGACGCGGCGGGCGCGGCGCCGGGCGAGCGCGAAGAGCTGCTGCTGCTGCAGAGCACGGCGGAGCAGCTGCGCCAGACGGCGCTGCAGCAGGAGGCGCGCATCCGCGCCGACCAGGACACCATCCGCGAGCTCACCGGCAAGCTGGGCCGCTGCGAGAGCGGCCTGCCGCGCGGCCTCCAGGACGCCGGGCCCCGCCGTGACACCATGGCCGACGGGGCCTGGGACTCGCCCGCGCTCATCCTGGAGCTGGAGGACGCCGTGCGCGCCCTCCGGGACCGCATAGACCGCATCGAGGTGAGCGCCGCGCGCCGTCGGGGAGCCGCCGGGGTGGGAGGGGCCGCCGCCCGCGTGCAAGGGCGCCAGGTGCCCGCGCCACACTCGCGGATCTCCTCGGGTCTCCTGTCTGTGTAACCGGGAGGATCTTTCCTTGCGGGCGAGGCGGGAGGGTTGCTGTCAGGAGCAAGCAGGTGTCTGGAACCGTGACAGCGGCACCTGGAGCGCGCCACAAAGACTCAGTCCTTTTCTCTCCATGCACCTCCCGGAGTCTCAGTTTCCGCGACTGTAAAATGGGTATAACGGCGTCCCCTTGTAGTGGAAATGGAACGTGTGTGGAAATGCTTGGCACGTATGAAGATCTCATTAAATGTCCGTTTCCTTCCCCACGAACCCACAAACAGCTCCAGTCCCACTCCTCGGTCAGGTGAGAAGAGGCACTGGCCAAGACTCAGAGTTCTCCTCGCATGCCAACGAGCGGGGAACACAGTGCCCATAAGGCAAACCTGGGTGCCCCTCACCCTCTCTCACTCTTGAATGGGCTGGGGCTGTGGACCTGACGCAAGCCGCTCAGAGGCCAGGTCCAGCCTCAGATACTTGGAAGGCCACAGCTACTGGGTGGGGAATGGATGGCGATGGGGGACCCACCCTGCCTCCTAACCGTCACCTTTTCCAGATTTTCCCAGCTCAAGTTCTGGGCCAGGCATGGGTGGTCCAAGGCAGCAGCCTGCTTCTCTTGGGTGTGATCCTGGGCCAGTCACTTCTCCTGTGGAGTCCTGCGACCTCCTTCCTTCTTGTAAGAACAAATTTGTGGTCTCCAGAAGTGTAGGTCAGACAATCAAACTGGGCCGAACAAGCAGCAGGAAGACCCTGGCCACCCCCAGGCATGGAGGTGGACCACAGGAAGGGGGTAGCCTTGTGGAAAAGGGGGAGAAAGTTATGGCACCTCTGCTTTCCAATCTGAGTGCCACCAGGCGAGGCGAGGACAGAGAGGGGAAGGAAGTAAATGTGGGGCCCCCAAGCTCCTTCAGTGAAATCCCAGGGCAAGCAGCACAGGGGATGCCCACTAGAGGGTTGTCGATGCCCCTGATCAGCAGTCCTCTAGTCGGCTAAGGGCAGAACCCACCCCAGGGTGTCAGAGTCATGGCTCACAGCACTGCAGCCGCCCTCTGATCCCCTTACAGGTGGGAAAACCCAGCTCAAAAACCTCCTCAAGTGAGAAGAGAGGGAGGAAAGCCAGTCCAGCACCCTCTCCCCTGACTCCACCTGGACAGTGCAAGGAAATGACCAGGGATAAGCTTAAACTCCAAAGCGAAAGGGAGCCTTGGTTTCTTCACCTGTGAAATGGGCATAACAGTAGCATGTGCCTCACCAGGTAGTGGAGGATTGAGTGAGTCTACCTGATGTGAAAGGACCCAGAACCGTCTCTGGCACAGAGGCACGCTCAGGCAATTTGAGTGATTGCTATTCTGATCATTGTGCTATAATATAATCAATTTTAAAAAAAGCAACCAAAAATAAAAATGGAAACAAACTCTTCTTTTAGGAAAACAGATTTTATTCATGTTAAATAATTAATGTCCAGTCGACGTCCTTTGGCCTCTCTTAGCCCCCACCCCCATGCCCAGATGGCACGGGCATCTCCTCCCATGTGTGGGCTGGCAGGCTGGGCTGGCCTGGATCTGTTCCCCAGCACCCGCAGCTCTTGGCAGGGTGGGCTCCCCTCCGGAGAACCCACTGAGGCCAGGGGATCCTGGCGGCTGGGATCTGGCGGCAGGTTGGCCTTCCAGGCAGGGGGCCTGGCTTCCCCACATTCACCTTCTCATTTTTTTCTGTGTGGTGGACAGGAAGAAAGAAAGGCGGGTGGCCGCCTGGCCGCTGGGGCTGTCTTCTGAGCCTGGCTGGGGCCAGAGCCAGTCTCTGGGGGCCTTTGGCAGGGGCCGCAGTCTGGAGCCCGTGGATATGGGGTCAGGCTCCGGCTCTCAGGTGGGACCATGAAGCCAGCGTCTAATTTCTCACTTGTCTTCCCATTCAGTATCTTCAGGAAGCCCCCAGATTTTTCAGGGTCTACCTCTTCTGCCACCAATGTCCTGAAAGTGCTCTTACTAATGTCCCCAGAGTTGATAAGCCGCGTAGAGACTTTCCTTTCCTTGCTGGGCCTGACATCTGCCTCTCCCCCCGCCCTCTGCCTGCTCTGCCCGGCTCCTGTCTCCTGGCAGAGGCCACCTCCTGCGTGGTGTGTGCCCCTCTCGGCTGGCCTGTCCCTTTCCCTGCGTGAACCCAGCCACCTCTGGAAGCTTCCAGCACCCTTTCCACAGTGGGCCAAACCAAATCTCAGTTCTGGCCCCTGGGGTGTGGACACCACCTGAGCTCCTGCCCCTGGCCTCCCCCCTCTCCTGACCGCCCCTGTTCTCCCTGCTCCGAGGGCCCCCTCGCTCTGGACTCATCTCACGTGCACCTTGTGGCAGCCTCTTTGCTGGTGTCCCACCTCCAGGTCCCCCCTCCTCCAGGCAGCCCCAGGGGTCCCCCTTATGTCCCTAGAGGGGCTCCCCTGGGGTGCAGTTTGGGGCTCGGCTGTGCTTCCAGCCTGGCCTCCAGCTCTTCCTACCTCTGCCTGGGTCACCCCAGCACCTCCTGCTCCCCATCTAAGAGTCCGTCCTGAGGTCACCTCCTCCCAGAGGCCTCCCCGATCATGCTCTGCCTACCCCACACCATGCCGTCCCTGCCCACCATCACCCATGCCTCTTGGACTCCCCCTCCCCTCCCAGCCACACGCGCGACTAGAACCTTCTCCCCATAGACCTCAGTGGCAGCCGCATTCGAAAACTTAGGCGAAACCATCTTTTTGTGTATTATGTACACATGTATTTATTTATTGTTGTTCATTGAAAAAAAAGTCAAAGGTTTGGGGGGGGGTTCATTTAATTCCATTTTCTCCCCTTCTGCAGCCCCCCTAAGTCCCAAACCTGCGCAGTGAGCTGCTGTGCAATTAGCATGTTAATGACTGACAGTTCCCTGGGACTCACCTTCCAGCACTTTCTCTCCTCGGTCACTTGACCGGCTCCTGTTGCTGGGCTGTTGCCATGGGCTGTGTCTACTTGTTTTTCTTCTAGATTCTCATTGTCACGTCAACGTGATGCACAGTTGCTTCTTTTTTAAGTCTGTTGAATCATTTCTCTCACTGAAGTCCCAGGAGTCACATTACTGGGTCAGAAGATATTGACTTGGATCCTGGGGTTGGAACCCAGGACCTCACAGGCGCTAGGCAGGTGCTCACCACTGAGCTACATCCCCAGTCCCTTTCTTTTTTCTTTTTTTCCTTTGTGGGGCTGGGGATTGAACCCAGGGCCTTGTACATGCGAGGCAAGCACTCAACCAACTGACCTATATCCCCAGCCCTGGCGTCAAACTTTTGATCTCCTGCCTCAGCCTCCAAAGTAGCTTTCCAGCCTCCGATTATAGGCGTGTGATTTTTTTTTTTTTTTTATGGCTCTGGCCAAGAACTACTTTCTAAGAGAGTTAGACCATTTACGTGGCAACTCACTGTGAATGCATGTCCCAGTATTTCATTTTTGTGCTAATGTATGTGCACAGTGAAACTTCAAGGCTGATTTAGCGTTTCTTTGACATAAGCCCCACCCTTAACCCAGCCTGGCAAGATGATTGCCTTCCCCCATCCTGAAGTAGGAGCCATAGCAAGGAATATCCTGCTGCTGATCACAGGAGACGTTGGATTCAGGGAAGCCACAATTTCTGCTGTATCAAAAATCAGTGCTAGTGCCAGGGGTGGTGGCGCACACCTGTAATCCCAGCAAGCTCAGGAGGCTGAGACAGGAGGATCATGAGTTCAAACCCAGCCTCAGCAAAATGAGGCACTAAGCAACTCAGTGAGACCCTGTCTCTAAATAAAATACAAAATGGGGCTGGGGATGTGGCTCAGTGGGTGAGTGCCCCTGAGATCAATCCCTGGTACCTGCCAAAAAAAAAATCAGCGATAGCAATTATAAGTCACAGTTACTGAGCACTTACCCTGCATCAGGAACTATGCATTATCTCATTTAATCCTTATAAAATCTCTATGGGGAAGTTCTATTCTATCCTCCTTTTACAATGAAACAGCTGTTTAGAGAGGTTAAAAAATTTGCCCCAGGTCCCACAGCAGTGGAGCCTGGATTTGATCCATGCAGTGTCTGGCTCCAGAGCCCAAAATTCTTTATGATTAACGCCAGACTCATCTGCAGGGGTCAGATCTCATTCACCTGCAAGAAAGAAAGACAAGTGAGGGCAGTGCCCATTGCTGGATACTGTGCTAGACCATGTTGGCCTTAGAACACTCAGAACAAGAGAGCGCCAGGCCAGAGCTCAAAGGCACGTCCTCCAGCCATTGAAATAATCCGGGGCCTCACTGTGCTGTTTATGATAATGGCAACTTAACGGGGCACTTGCAACATACCTATTGGCTTGTCCAGTCTTCAGTCCTATGAAATAGGCCACACGCAATCCCATCATACACGGGGGGCCTGGAGGCTCCGAGTCTGAGGGGCACACCCACACCGGGGCCAGATGCTCCCTGACCCCCTTCCAGCTCCAGATAACTTCTGCTGTGGAAGGCTGCTGGGCAGGGCTGAGTCCTTGCTTGTGACTCTCCTTTTCCGGGCCTCAGTGTCCTTGCCTGTAAGATGAGAGGAGGGGGCTAGGTGAGGCCCACACTGGAGTCCCTGAACCTCCCACTCCAGCTGATGGTGGCCCTTCACTCTAGGAAGAAGCCTGATTCTAAGTTTCTGCATTTGTTTTTTGTGGTGCTGGGGGTTTAACCCAGGGGAGCTCTACCACTGGGCCACATCCCTGGCCCTTAATTTTTCAAGATTGCATCTCACTAATTGTCCAGGCTGGCTTCGAATTTGCCATCCTCCTGCCTCAGCCTCCTGAGCCACGGGGATTACAGGCCACGGCACCTGCTGAAGCCTGGCTTCTTAAATCCCACCTCTCCCACCTGCTTCCTGTGACCTCGGAAAACTCCTTCTCCTCTCTGACCCTCAGTCTCCCATCTGTCAAACGGGAAGGGCCATCCTGTGTCCTTACAGTCCATCCCTGCCAGGCTCTCCTCTGGGAGGGGAAACCCTTCCCTGTGTTTCAAGCTGGCAGGAGCCACCTGGGCAGAAGGCAGAGTGTCCCCTGTGGATATCTTAGATCCAGAACATGGAAAAGCTCGCCCTTGGTGTTTACAAAGGACCAAATCCTGTGTGGACAGCTCCTGGAGATGGTGCACGGGTACATCCTTGAAAGCACCCCCAGATCAAAGCTAAGACCTCCCCCAGCTCCCCAGAAGGCTCCCTCCTGCCCCTCAAAGTCAACACCCCCCCACAGGCCCTTCCTAGTCCACCCTTTGTCCCTGGGAGTCCATCTTGCTTGTACTTGAATCCGGGCCTCCTTTGTGCCTGGGTTTTCCATTCTACATCACACCTGGGACATCAGTCACCAGGCACGTGCCCGGGGCTCCTGGGTGTTCACTGCCGGGTGGTGTCCCCTAGCAAGGACGAACTTTAGTTCACTCACCTCTTCTTCTGCCCGTGGGCATTCGGGTTGTTCCTGATGTCACAAATAAAGCTGCTTTGGACATGTGGGTGACATCTTTCGGTGGCTGTCAGCGTTGGTTCTCCTGCATTCATCTATCCCCAGAAGTGGGACGTCTGGGTGGCAGGAGCGGGTATATTTAGCGCCGGGGGTACTGCCAAATGTGTTCCCAAAGTGGCGGTGAGAGTTTACACGCCCACCTGCATTTGAGCCTCGCCAGCCTGGGCCTGGTCATTTTCAGACACCCCTGTCGTGGTGGGCGTGGAGTGGGCCCACGTGGTTCTAATCTGGGTCGTCCTGGTGACTCCTGCTGCCCAGCATCTCTGCTTAGCTGTGCATTGCCTGTGGGAGGTGGGGTGAGGTCAGAGTTGTGCTCCTCACCGAGGGAGGCATATGTTGGGGTCTCTCCTGGACAGCCCCGTGGAACTCCGGGGACCAGGAGTGAGGTGCTCAACCCAAAGTGGAAGCACTTAGGTGTCCCCACAGCCCTGGTTTACTCCAGGGGAAACTGAGGTTCCCAGAGGCACAGGGACTTGCCAGGGCCACCCAGCGTGGCAGAGGTTGAGCCAGGGCCACCCAGGATTTCTGACTAAAGAGGTCTGGGTGTGGGGTTTGGTCTGGGTCCCAGAAGGTGTCTGGGCAGGCAGGACCGTGGAGGAAGTTCTATCGCCTTCTGGAAGTAATAGCTTGATTTGGAGTCCTTAGAGGGGACAGGTGACAGAGGCTGGGGAGGCTGGGTCCTAACCATACTCTGGGGACTCTGGGCCCACAGGGGTGTCCAGGATACATGCACCCCACCTGCAGATCCAGAGAGAGTCTTGTCCCCTTTCTTGTCCTCTTTGCCTGTTTGTCTTCTCAAGACAGCTCCAAGCTGGCATTGGGGACCAGGATGACAGAACCCAGTCTGGCCCCTGCCCCTGGCTCTCCTGGCTGGGCTGGGGGAGTCAGGAAGCTTCTGGGGTGTTCCTGAGGAGGAAGGTGGGACAGCAGGGCGGGGCGCATGGCTCCCACTGGGCTCCTTGAGAGGCCTCCTGAGGCCCCACCCTGGTGCTCAGTGGTGCCCTGGCCCTGTGCTCTGGCCACACGTTCAGCAGCTGCCTCTGTGCCACGTGAGCACCCCGGGGCAGGCATGGGGTCTTCCTCTCCTTAGGGACACAGCAAGCAGCAGCAGAGATGAGATCCCCCTGTGCCCAAGCCTTCCAGCCACTACTGCCCTCCCTTTCACAGACAGTGACACAAAGGAGGCTCAGAGACATCTAGACGCTTGCCTACTTGTTCTGCTGGCACTTTGATCCATTAACCCAGGTCCAGGACCCAGACTCCTGCCCCTCAATAATAGCAAAGAATAATAAGAATAGTTATAACCATTTGCCAGTCACTTATGTGCAGGGCTGTCCATCTATTCTCTCATTTTATCATTACTTATGTTCCCAAAGGTAGGTATTGTTAGAACCCACATCTTACAGATGAGGAGACTGAGGGTCAGAGTGGTTGAGCAACTTGCCCAAGGTCACAGATCTAGTATCAAGGAGCCTAGAAATAATGCAGACCTGTGTGGTGTCCATAACAGGAACACAGTTGACAGATGGATGAATGAGTGAATAAAATGAATGAGCGTTCTGCAGCTCTGCCAGAGAAGCCCTCAGGGTCGCTTCTCTCCCTTCGGAGCATCTTAGCTCAGGCATCAGGGAAGCTGCCATCTGGAGGGGGGCAGGCACTGGGCAGGGTGGGGGGCGGGGAGAGTGTTCTTGGAAGAAGGAACAGCATGTGCGGAGGCCTTAGGAGGGAGCTCAGTCGGGGGAGTTGGGGCAGCTGGGGACTTTGGGTGGGCGTGACAGACAGCCTGCTGGGTTTGAGTGTGGTCCTGTAGTGGGGTCAGAGACCAGAGAGGGACTTTATTATGGGGAAGGGGCTACTGAAGGATTTTAGGCAGGAGACCAGCGCGGCTGGACTGAGTTTAGGTGGCGGCCTCTGGCTGCTTTGCGAAGGGACACAGCCACAACGGGATCCCAGCCCAGGGGACCCGGCCTGCGCTGGAGAGAGACAAAGGGCTGGGCGACGCCGCGGAAGACACAAGACGCGGGGCTGGATTCTGCCGTCAGGCGCTCTGCTTCGGGATTTTGTTTTCTGTTTTTTAATCATTGGAGATGATTTCAGATAAGGGGTGTAAGTGTGGCCAGCCCCTGGGGGCCCGGAGCCGAGGTCCTACCGCCCGCCGCGCCGGCCCCGCCCCCTGGGGACCTGCCGTCCTGATTGGCTGGTGTCAGCCCCGCCTTTCCAGGCGGCCGCTTCAGTCCCGCGTCCTGGCCGCGCTACGAACAGGTCTGGAGTTGGAGACGGACAGTGGCCCCTGCAAGGGAGAGTTGAGTGCTGTTGGCCAGTAATGGGCCGGCCCTCCTGCAGCCCTTCGGTGCCAGCAGTACCCTACCCGCCTCCAGTCGCCCGTCCAACCGTCACGATGCCATGAGACAGTAGTGTCATTGCGTCCTTTCTGTCTGGGGGAGACTGAGGCCCCTCAGCCCCCCACGGCAAGGGCGTCCAGTGGTGGAGCCAGGGCGGATGCCGGGCAGGACTCACATAGGACGTGGGGTGCTTGATTGGGAAGGTGACCCACCCTGCCCGGCTGCCTCCAGAGCCCGCCCTGGGCTCAGCAAGCAGGGGTGGCCCGTGCCTTCAAGGCAGCCGAGGCAACCAGCGCAGTGCCCACTGGGCCAATCAACCATCAGGGCAGCACCGAGGAGTGGACACAGTTCCTCGGGTTGTGGAGGCCTTGGCGGAGTGTGTGCTCAGAGCGTCCCTAGAGCAGGACTTGGCATGCCGGGAACGCGCCCTCTTGGCATTCCTGGTACCGAGTGCCCAGGAGCCCCGCACACTAGCGGCTGAGCTGGACTCTCCTGGGCTCTGCTCCAGGCCCGGGAAACTTACCCTAAACTCCACCTGCACTCCCAGCAGGACGGCCACGGCTCCAAGCCCCACTTTCCTGCCTCATCAGGAGCTGAGTGGGGCGGTGGCGTGGTCATCACCCCCTCTCTCCCACACCATCTCAGGCCAGGGGCCCACTTGGCAGCTGGCCGGGAGCCCACGCAGCATAGCTAGCAACCGCAGCAGATGGCAAGGGGGGTGGGGGAGTCGTGTTCTGATTCACAGCACTGGGGTGGGGAGGGGCTGTGTGTGATGGGGAGCCCACCTCCTCCCTGGAACACGTGGCCACCCCCCAGCTGGCATGCATCCTGAGGGGGCAGTGGATCAGCATTAGTGTAAATAGCTGGTGTCCCCCCTGTCCTGATGCCCAGCTAGAGAGGCATTGGCTCCAGCGGCACCAGGCAATGCAGAAGCACTCCTGCTTCGGTGTCCCCAGCCTTTCAAAGGGGTCCTGAGAGTGCCACCTTCGGTGAAAGTGTGAAAATTTACGAACAGCATGGGAAGTGTCAGGCCTGGCCCAGCCTGCGGTCTCCTGGGTGCACACTCTTTCCGAGTGTGGCACGGAGGCTGGCAGGGAGCTGGGAGCAGATCAGAGGGTCAGAGCTGGGGGCCGGGGTCCCTGCCACAGCCTTCTCAGCTCTGAGGAGGAGCACCCCTGTGAGCTAATCGCCACAGGCCAAGCCAGACATACTGAGAGGCCCACCCGCCCATCCCCACTTCCCCCCAGCCCAGGGACCACGAGGGCATTTGGAAGGGTGGGCAGCTGTGACCTCTAAGATGGGCTGTGGCGGAGGATAAAGGTGGCCGGGGTCTCCCTGCCCCACTGCTTCATGGGGTCTCCTGGACCTTTTCAGAGGCTGGAACAGGGAGGTCGAGCTTCAGTCCCTCCCCCCCCCCACCAGATGGAGCGGGGCTGAATTTGCACTGGTACAGACCCCAAGGCCACCTCACCTTTCCCACAGGAGCCTCTCAGCAGAGCTGGGGGACAGACAGGACAGAGCAGTGGCAGGACAAGTGTCCAGAACAGCCAGGTGACAAATGATGCCTAGTGAAAACAGCGGAGTGGGGCTGCCAGGGGACTCCTCTGCTGCATGCTCCCGAAGTGACAGTGGGTGACTCTCACCCCAGTTTCCCTGCCCACAAAATGGGGACACTATGGTACCTTCATCACAGACTTGTTACATGGGTCAGTGGGTGACTGTTGGTGAGAGGCCTGTTGGGCCTGAGCCAGAGAGACAGCACCGTCCCACCTAGCCCAAGCCGTGTGCCATGCCCCAGCACCCACTCTGGCCAGGCTCTGGGTAGGACCCTCCCTGCGGGACCCCCCGCAGGCCATCACTCACCCTGCACAGCCTGCAGCAGGCATGCCAAGGCCCCGTCCTGCAGACAGGAGCAGTGGTCCCAGGTGGTCGGCCGCCTGCTCCTGCTCTCTGGGCACAGTGCCAGGGAGCTGGTCCCTCCAGTTCCTTGACATGAGGCCACCCCAGCATTCACGGGGTCAGCTCCCATATCCCCCAGCACATTGAAACATGGGACACACTTATCCTCGTGCCACGTGGATAAAAATAGGGACATGCCTGTCACCCAGTAAATGACCAGCAAGGCTGGGGCTGGGCTGATGAGGCTGAGAGGGTCATCTCTGCTTGTCCCAAGCTCCAGAGCCAGCCCCTGGCAGCTCGGGGCACTCACGAGATGGCAGGTCCTGGGCTTTCTGTGTCGCTGTATCTCTAGCACCCTAAGTGGGGACCCAGTACGTGGTAGGTGCTCAGTGGGTAAACTGTGAGGATTTGATGAACTCAAGTCTGGGTCCCAGGCCTGGGGACAGGGCCATGACCAGGCAGAGCGGGAACTGCCCAGGAGCATGGAGGAGACAGGAAACCCCTGGGAGGACGAATGTTCAGTTTGCTCCTAGAAGCTATTAGGAATTATTAATCTCTGACTGATTTCCTGTGACATGTCTGCCAGAGACTGTCCCCTCCAAGAGTCTGAACCCGCAGCCTTACCCATCTCCCTCCACCAGGAGAGGGCAAGGAGAGCTCCCTGCTCCCTGCCCCAGTTCTCCTTCCGGCCAGGGCCTTATGGCAGGACAGGAGGGGCTCTGGGCACTCGGTCCCCATCCTGGGCTGGGTGATGTGAGTCCCCCACCCCGATCACCGTGTCCCAGACAGTAATCGCAACAGCAGGCTGCCTGTTGGCATTGGCCCTCAGTGCCCCACAGCCCTGCCAACTGGGTGCCATTGTCTCGGGAGAAAGTAAGTTCAGAGAGCTCGGGATTTCCCGGGGCCACGGGGCGGGCTGCCTCCAAGCTGGACTTGAGTCCGGGGCCATCAAACTCCAGTCTGGGATCTTCTGCCTGCAAAGGCTGTGCCCCAGAGTCCTGTTCCAGAAGACCCTGGCTTATGCCTCTGGGTCTGCCTTGATGGCAGTGCCACGTGCAGAGAGCCAACACCCCTGGGGGCAGTGGACACGGCCCAGCAGGCTGACCCCGACTGGTGCCTGGGTGTGAGCTGTGAGTAGAGGGGGCCCGGCCCCAGCACTCCCAGGCCTTGGCAGAGCTGTGCCCGCCCCCGTGGGTCTAGTGACAGGCCACCCAGGCCTTGGTAGCTAGAAGGCCAACAGGCCCACGGAGGCTCGCCCGCTGGCTTCTCTAAGACAGTGGGCGTCCAGGTGCCCGAGGCTTCCCCCTCCCTCCCGTGGCCTCACCTTCCCTCCTTCTCTCCCTCCGAGCAGCAGGATCTCCCAGCCCACGTGAACCTCTCGGCCACCCCGGCCCCCGCCCCCGTGGTGCCCACCGCCCTGCACTCCAAGATGGACGAGCTGGAGGGGCAGCTGTTGGCCAAGGTGCTGGCGCTGGAGAAGGAACGCGTGGCCCTCAGTCACAGCAGCCACCGGCAGCGGCAGGAGGTGGAGAAGGAGCTAGACGCCCTGCAGGACCGCGTGGCTGAGCTGGAGCACGGTGGGTCCTGGGCCCCGCGAGGCCCCGAGGTGCCAGGTCCACCCTGAGCTCGTGCTTTCCAGAGGCTAAAGCTGGATGGGATGGTGGGGAGGAGGCTGGGAGTACAGAATAAGTGGGGGACAGTATCATCAGACCTAAGTTATCATTGACAGTTACCACTTCCTGGTACTACTGAACCCGAGGAGTGGGCTAAGCGCACGACATGTCAGCTGTCAGTCCTCACAAACTGCACAAGGATTTTCACAGGCGAGGAAACTGAGGCTCAGAGGTCAAGTGACTTGCCCAAGGTCACACAGCCAAAAAGTGGAGGATTGAGACCTCTATCCAGTTCTGTTCGACTCCACCATCATGCATTTAAACACCCACAAATAACACCTGCAGCAACTACCAGTCAGGGTTTTGTCATTTGCTTAACACCCAGGCCTGGCCCTGCTGGGGAGGCAGAGCAGCATAATAGATGGTGTCAGGGGTGGGCATCAGGAGGGCTCGCTCCAGGCTCCACATCTGTCACTGGCTTGCTCGGTGACCTGGGAAGGTCACTTCTTTTCCCAGGCCTGTTTTTCTCATCCAAGAAATGGGGTTTAGGACTCCTGAGATCTCATGGGCCTTTTAGCCTTGAAACCTTGTGGAAACAAGTTGGGGAGCAGGAGAAACCATTGACTGAAGGAACTGAGGCCCAGAGAGGTCAAGTTGAACTTGTTGATGGTCACACAGCCTGGAAATGGCAGAGGCAGGATTTGAACTCAGGACATCTAGGTCCAGACCGGGTGTGGAGGGGATTCATCACTTATATCCCTTAGCCAGAGGCAGAGTAGAGAAGACGGGTGGGGGTGACCCACTCGACGCCTGCGGGTGGCCGGGCACCGCTAGCCCTCTTTCTGGAGCGCCTGTGCACCCAGTCCTTGCTGGCTGCTCTGACCCCGCCATGCCACCCCCCAGGGTCCTCGGCCTACAGCCCCCCGGAGGCCTTCAAGATCAGTATCCCCATCCGCAACAACTACATGTATGGGCGGGTGCGCAAGGCGCTGCCCGAGCTCTACGCCTTCACCGCCTGCATGTGGCTGCGGTCCAAGTCGGGCGGCACCGGCCAGGGCACCCCCTTCTCCTACTCGGTGCCCGGGCAAGCGAACGAGATCGTGCTGCTGGAGGCTGGCCACGAGCCCATGGAGCTGCTGATCAACGACAAGGTAGGCAGGAGGGGCCCTGCAGCGCCCCCTTGCGACGGGTCAGCGCTGGAGCTCTGCTCTGCCGATTCAGCACACGTTAAATGCCTCCTGTGTGCCAGGCGGGTGCTGGGAAGGCAAAGACAATCCAGAGGTGGGCTGGCCGGGTCGGGTCGCTCCCGTTGTCTAGAGGAGCAGGGGAGGTCACAGACTCGCGGTGACTTCCCCAGTGGCCCAGCTGTGGGGGCGGGGCTGGAGGTGCCCGTTCCCAGGGCCTGCTCTGTTCTCCCAGAGAGAGAGAAAGAAGGAAGAGAGGTGCATGGACCGGCCTGGGGAGCGGGGGAAGGCTGGGGACCTCCCCCTCTGCCAGTTTCTTTGCCCTCCACTCTGTGGGGGAGACTCGGCTGGGGCCATTCTGGGACCTGAGTGCCGGGTGGAAGCCAGTGCATGGTGCCCACTGAGTGAGGTGGCCATTCGCCTGCCTGGGCCTTGATTTCCCACCTGTGAGCAGGGAGGACAATAGTCCCTGCCCCTCAGGTTGTCATAGGAAGCAAGTGGCTTAACCCCACATAGAGGGTCTGAGCAGAGCCTGGCATTTAGCCTTGACAATGTGAGCTCCGCTGTCACCCAAGGCGCAGCGCTACAAAGCTCTATCCTGCTGCCACCCCAGCCTGCCCCACAGCCTGGGAGTCAGGTCTCTTCGTTGTCCCCATCCTGCAGGGAGAGCAGCGAGACTCAGAGGGGAGCCAGGCTTCCTGGCCACGCTGCTGGTGAGGGCAAAAGTGTGATTTGGATTTTGAGCTCCAGAAGTCACCTCTTACCCCCTCCCCTGTTCTGCCTCCTCACACCCAGGCTCCCTTCCCCATGATCCTTCCCCTGGCCTGGCTGGAAGACAGGGAAGGAGGAGTGATTGGCGGGGCAGGTGATGGAGGGGCAAGAAGAGGAAGCTCTCATCACCCCTGTTCCCCGCCAAAGTTCCTCCTCCTGCCTGACACACTGCTTTGGCCTTGCTGGCACAGTGATCCCTTAAGGTCCCCTGGAAATGCAGGCATCACATGTCACACCCACCTGTGACCAGCTCACAGCCACACAGAGTCAGGAGATGCCTCTCCTGGGTGTCCTGGGAGAAAAGGAAGGAGATGGGCCCAGGACACAGTGAACTTCTCTTGTGGCCCCAGAAGCTCAAAGACCATCCAGATAGCTGGGCTCCATCTAGACCCTGCCACCTTGCTCCTACCACCACCGGCTGGCTGCCATCCCTGGCCTTGCCCAGGACAGCCCAGGAGTTCAGCACCCTGGACAAGGCACCAGGCCTCTCACTTTCCTGCTGGGCGGTGCGTGGTTTGCCTGGCAACAGAGTGGCCAGATACCACTGACCTTCCAGGTGTCCTCTCTTCCCATCCCCCCTTCCTCTGGCCTTCACAGCCACTGTGTCTCCCTGTGGCCTCTGTACTACTCTGGCAGTGTTGTCCCTGAAGTCCTGCCCTCCTGGGCAGGCACAGCTCACTTGAGGCCATGACCAGACCCATCTCCCCAGTGTCCAGAATCAGGCCTGGCACCAAGTAGGCCCCAGAGAGCGCATGGGATGAGGGAGCCCTCTAGGACTGCCATGTCCACGTACTGCAAGTGCTGTCACCTCACAGGCCAAGCCCAGCCCCTCAGCAGAGGCCCCGGAGCTTGGTGATGAGTCTGAGGCTCGTGGTGAACTAACCGTGGCTTCCTGGCTGGAGGGAAAGACAGGGCTGCTGTTTGCCCTCCTTTGACCACTTCGCTTTACAGACAAGGAAACTGAGGTCCAAGGCGGGAAGAACAGCCTCCCTGGTCACGCAGGGGGTTGGTGGCAGAGCTAGAGCCAGATACTGGCACCTGGCCTCGGGTCCATGGCCTCTTTTTTGCTGCCAGTGCCCCGGCCCCGGCTGTGTGTGGACATGGGGTGCTGTATGCAGGGGGAGCGGGCCATGGGACACTGCCTCCACCCGCATGACCTTGTGGGTCTAGAAGCAGTGGAAGACCCGAACTGGACCGTAACTCGTGACCTCAGGGAAGCTGCTTGGTTAGGCTGTGGGGGAAGGGAGAGGGGTCAGCAGAACCCTGGGACGGGAGGGAGGCAGGTTCAGGACTTGGGCCAGTCCCTGGGTCTCCCAGCCCCACCCCCCTGCTCCAGCTTTGGGCCTGTGGCTCCCCTGACCTGGGTTGGGGGATCTGTGTCCAGGTGGCCCAGCTGCCCCTGAGCCTGAAGGACAGCAGCTGGCACCACATCTGCATCGCCTGGACCACAAGGGATGGCCTGTGGTCTGCCTACCAGGATGGGGAGCTGCGAGGCTCTGGGGAGAACCTGGCGGCCTGGCACCCCATCAAGCCCCATGGGATCCTCATCCTGGGCCAGGAGCAGGTAAGGGTCGCACTGGTGTCAGGCTGGAGGCCCAAGAGCCTGCCCAGGGGCCCTGAGGGGAGAGGCAGGCATAGAGGACCTGAGAACACAGCAGTGACCATTCAGGCAGATCCCCCCATTCTACAAATGGGCAGACTGAGGGCCAAAGACAGTAGGGACTGGCCAAAGGGACTGGGACCTTAGGGAGGACTAGAACCTCAAGGTGGGGCTATGTCCTTGGAGGGGGGGCTAGAACCTTGGAGTGGGTGTAGAGCTTGGAGGTAAAGGGAGAACCTGAGGGTGGGACTGGAACCTGGATGTGGGGCTGGAACCTTGAAGATGGTACTAGAACCTTAGGGATGGAGCTAGAACCTTGTAAGGGAGCTAGATCTGGAGGTGGGGCTAGGACCTTAGGGTGGAGCTTGGATGGAAGCAGAGCTAGGACCCTGGAGGGGGGGCTAGGACCTAGAGGCGGGGCTAGAACCTGGAGGCGGGGCTAGAACCTGGAGGTGGGGATAGAACCTGGAGGTGGGCTAGGACCTAGAGGTGGGGCTAGGACCTGGAGGTGGGGCTAGGACCTGGAGGTGGGGCTAGGACCTGGAGGTGGGCTAGGACCTGGAGGCGGGGCTAGGGCCTGGAGGCGGGGTTAGAACATGGAGGTGGGGCTAGGACCTGGAGGTGGGGCTAGGACCTGGAGGCGGGGTTAGAACATGGAGGTGGGGCTAGGACCTGGAGGTGGGGCTAGGACCTGGAGGTGGGCTAGGACCTGGAGGCGGGGCTAGGGCCTGGAAGTGGGGTTAGAACATGGAGGTGGGGCTAGGACCTGGAGGTGGGGCTAGGACCTGGAGGTGGGCTAGGACCTGGAGGCGGGGCTAGGGCCTGGAAGTGGGGTTAGAACATGGAGGTGGGGCTAGGACCTGGAGGCGGGGCTAGGACCTGGAGGTGGGCTAGGACCTGGAGGTGGGGCTAGGACCTGGAGGTGGGCTAGGACCTGGAGGCAGGGCTAGGACCTTGGGCAGGGCCTCCCGGGGAAAGGGCCTGGCTGCTGTTCTTTCTGCTCCCTCACGCCACACCTCTTTCTTCTCCCGGCTTCTCTCTTGGCCTAGGACACCCTCGGGGGCCGATTTGATGCCACCCAGGCCTTCGTCGGGGACATCACCCAGTTTAACCTGTGGGACCATGCCCTGACACCCGCCCAGGTCCTGGGCATTGCCAACTGTACTGGGCCACTGCTGGGCAACGTCCTCCCCTGGGAGGACAAGCTGGTTGAGGCCTTTGGGGGTGCAACGAAGTCCTCCTTCGACGTGTGCAAGGGGCGAGCCAAGGCATGAGGCACCTCGCCTGCCACCTGGGGGACCCCGGGGCGGTCCTTCCCTCCTCAGCCTGCCCACACTCTGGCCTCCCTCCTGCCCCTCCTGGCCATGTCTCCCATCCCTCTCACCTGTATACACACCTCCAGAATCCCTGCCCTTCGATGGGTCCCCTTGGCCTCCTGGGTGGGCACAAGCATCTCAAGTCAACAGGCCAAGCCCGGGGACTCCAGGCCCCGCCCACCCTCCTGGCGTTACATGGGGTGACCCGGCCTGCCCGCCCTCTCCCATCGAACACACGGATTCCACCAACCTCAGCAGCATCCCCTCGGGGTCGTGTATGGCGGTGGCCTCAGTACCTTTGTCCCCCAGGCTGCAGGTGGCCCCTTTCTCTCGGGGCCGCAGCAGGAGGCGGAAGGGGCTGACACAGGCATTGGAGAGCAGACTGCCTCTCCCTCCTCTCCCGCTGCCCATGGAGGGCGGGGTCTGGACGAGCCGCCAGCCCTTACCCCTCCTCCCTCCTGTGTGTGTGCGCAGTGGTGTGAATGTCGGTCCCACGCCCATGCTCACCTGCCTCAGTTTCCAGGACATTCCCTGCCCAGCCCCACCTGCAGGGTTGGGGTCCCATGGACCAGAGGCCACAAGACTATGGTCACTTCTTGTGCCCAGGGCTTGGGCCACTTTCTCTGGTCTGGGAGCAGCTTAAAGCAGAAGCGTCATGGCCCAGGACACTCCTTCTGCATGGCCCTGGGGAGGGAGGAAGACGCTGAGAGGGCCCTGCTGCTAACCTGCTGTGTGGTCTTCTGTAAGTGCCTACCCTCTCTGGGCCTAGTTTTCTCTTTGTGAGTTGAGGCCCTTGGTTTGGCCATTTCCGAGAGCTCTCCAGATGGATAGTGAGATGACGCCCCCACCTGACCAGGTGGATAGTGCAGAGAAAACCTGAGAACCCAGGGGCTTGGTAGGGGCAGGTTCTGGGACTGGGCAACAGATGGATCAGGCTGGGCATATGTCTCCAAGGGTCAAGGTTCAGGGTAAGGTTCAAGACAGAACAGACTCACACATGGATCATAAGTGTCAGCTCCTTCTGGGTCCTGCCAGCCTGGCACCCTTGCCTAAGAGTGTCACAAAGATCTTGAGTCCTCACCAGCTCCCCCAAGAGAGTGGAAGAATGTCAGAGCTGAGAAAAGCCATCCAGCCTCACCTCTTGCTGTGAGAAATGGGGAAGAACTCAGAGAGGGCAAGTATCTTGCACAGGATCACACAGCACAATGGGGGAGAGTCAGAACTAGAATCCAGAGCTTTTGACTTCCTCTTCAGTGTTCCTCCCTCCACACCACACTTTCTTTGGGTCCAGTCCACACCTGAGAGGGTGGGCATTTGAGAGGGCAGGATGCTTTCTAGCATGCCACTGGAACATCTCCCTTCAGGCAACACCCAGACATCTTGGCACCCCAGGACGGGGAGCATGACCCCTGGGCACTGTGGCAGAAGGGACAGCTAGGGATGCACATGTCCCTCCCAGGCGTCTGAGCAATGGCACTGGTGCCTCTCACCCCACCTCTTGTTTCCTGCTCTGCTCCCCATGGCCGCTCAGCCTGAGCCATGACGCGAGAGCCACAGGGTGTGGGGCTCAGTGCCCTGGAAGTGCATCCATGTCCTGGACTTGTGGCCTCCGCCCCCAGGTCCTCGTTTCCATTTTGAGAGCACAGACGATTGCTCAGCACCTCGGTCCCAGGGCCCTGGAAGACGAGCACTCGGGCTTCAGCCAGGACCACTGAGATCTCGGTCGCCCCGGTAACAGCCAATGACATCAGCCCAAGTGCTGGGTCAAGTGTCTCATCGTGACGACACGGGCTGTTGCTGGGCAATGGCAGGGTTCGGAACTTAGCTGCTGGGGACGTGACCTTGTTGGGTTTCTGCTACTATTTTGAGACCTTAGAAGGATCAGGCCTTGGGAGGGAGGTGACAGAAACTGCTTGGCCACTTGAGCCCACCCAGACACGTCATCCCCAGTCCTTTATGCTTTGGTGAGGACTCAACATTGACGCCTGAGCTTCGTTTCTATGCCAATCACCTTGGTCAGCCCCAAGAGGGAAGGGAACAAATTGGCGATGTTGGGGTGTGCCTCTGAGTGTGTCTGCACCCCTCCCTCATCTGTTCAGTCTTCTGCGGACACAGGGCACCTGCTCTTGGGACAGTTGGGTAACTTGAGCTGCTCCTGGACATGTCTAAGAGACAGGGAGAAAGGGGCTGGGCCTGGCCACCAAGGAGGATGGAGCTGGCCATGTCGGGCCTCTTTAGGCACCTGGCGCTCGCTGAGCCCTGTGCAGGCATCGGATCGTCCTCATAGCACAGTCACACGTTAGGACCCTCTTGGCCTCAAGTTCAGGGAGGTCAGTGGGGCTCAGAGGGCAAAGCTCCCGTGTCCCTCAGCCTCCCAGGGGTGAAGTACAGATTTCTACCCACACACAGGGCCAGCCTCAGCCAGGGCCCGAGAACCCCAACCACACAGACGAGCTCAGGTGCGCTGCTGCTGGTGTGGTTTGGCCTGAAGGGATGGCCACCTGGCTCAGAGGGACGGAGAGACAGGTGTTCCTGGAGGGACCTTCCCCAGGGCCAAGGTCCCTTTGGTGAGGCCGTGAGAAGGGTCCCCAGCCCTGAGGGATCTTGACCCGGGGACCAGGCAGGGAGGGGACGCATCTGCTTCTCTTCAGACTCCGCTGTGTGCCACGCCCTGGGCAGGTGCTCCACAGTTGCACTCTGCCAGATTTGCCCACCTTGAGGCATGTGGCAGCACCCCTCCCAGAGTCCCTAGGGGGCGTACGCCCTTGCCACAGTCTTGCATGACCCAGGACCACAGATGGGGCACGGAAGTTCTCGGAGGAGGACGAAGCCCTCACTTTACAGATGAGGAAGCTGAGGCCTGGGGAGGGCGAGTGACCCCCCAAAGCACCCTGCTGAGACTGGGGCGCTGTGAGCCCCGCTGGCAGGCCATGCCCCATTCTCTCCAGGACCCAGGCCCCTTTCCACGCATCCTAGGTGTCCCAGACCCTGGCCTGAGGGGACTGGGGAGGGGCCCTGCCAGAGATGGGATCACTCTTCACCCCTATTTCAGATGCCTGCCACCCCGGACCCCACCCCGACACCCTGATCCTGGGAAGGGGCCCATGTGGCCCAGGCAGAGCAGCCGGCAAGCATGTCACGTTGTCTGTGAAGTCAGAGCCCCCACTGCCCGCCCTCCGCGGCTCCCCTCGGGGTCCCCCCTCCCTGTTTGTACACAGTGGCCTGCGATGCAACGTGTGCGCGTGTGTGACCTGTGTCATGGTTTTTGTTACTTTTTCGTTTTTGTAAATTTGAATGTTCAAAATAAACTTTCGGTTTACTCAAAGGCTCCTCTTTGGGGGTGGGGGGTGCTGTCCCCGGGGCACCCGACCTGGACTGCCCCAGAGCCTCGCCCACCAGAGCCGCCCTGGACCTGGCTGGTTCTGCCAGCGGCGGCTCAGTCACACCTCTGTTCCAGCGTTCATGCCGCAAGCTGTGGGAACCAGGTCCCTCATGGAAAGTGCCCCAGTTCTGAGAACTGGGCTTTGGCCTCGTTCCGAACACCCCTTCCCCACCATGTGCCCCAGTTCCAGGATCCGGGCCCCCGACTTGTTCCCTAGGACCCAGTCTGAGTCACCTGCTTGAACCCTTGGGGTCCTGGAGATGGAATCGGGCAGGTGGAAGGACCCTGTCATATTCCAACCCCTCCCCCAAGGCAGCTGGACTCCTCTGGCACCTGCGGCCTGGAGCCTGGGTCCTGGGAGCAGCATTAGGGTCTGCTCCCGACCCCACCCTTCTACCACCCACCCCCAGCCCTGCAGGGTCTCCATCTTTCCTGGGACCTCCCTGCGCACACGGTCGCGGGGGCACTTTACCAATGAGACCACTGTTGGGGCTGGACTTTGTCTACAAATGACCCCTGTGAAGTCAGGGGCTAGGCAGGGTCACACCAGCAAAAGGGACTCCGCAGGCTGTCCCCAAAGCCTCCCAACCTTCCAGGAATTCCAAGAGTGAATTCCAGGTAGGGCTGGCTGGAAGAGGCCTGTCCAGCGGGAAGGCCCGAGGGAAGTCGGCTACGGTAGCTGAGAAGCCCATGTGCTGCGTTGACTCCAGGCCAGAGCCCCAGATTTGTTTGGGGACAAGGATGTTTTCAGCGACTTCCCACCAACGGGAAGACACACCTTGAAGGCCGAGCTGCACAGATGCGTCCTGTTTATCCTCTCTTGCAGGATTCACCTGCAGACGCCCCCTCTCCCTCTGTCCCCCAGTCTGGCTGCCCAGCCCGGTGCCATCCCACCTCCCCGTCTGCTTCCCAGCTCTGCGCAGCTGAGCCCTGTGTGGGGAGGCCCAGCCCTGGCACCCCCTGATTCCCATTGAACTTCAGGCCCAAGGTCCCCAGGGCTGCGTCACCCTGCCCCTCGACCTAAGCACTCTCTAAGGCTACGTTATACTGTCCCTGTCCTCGACTCTGCAACCCCGCACCCCAGCCCTGCGCCTCACATCAATTGTACCTCCTCATTCCTGGAGGGGACAGAGGCCATCACGTAGTCCCTCCCTCCTCACGGCCTCCAGGTGCCCGTGAACCAGCGCGAGCCCACTCCTCAGCTTCCTCCTGTCACCCTGATCTGTCCCTGCTTCTCTCAGAGGCGCTGTGAGCTACAGCCCTTCCCCTTGACCATCTCCAAAACATGTCCCCCAAGTGACCAACTCATCCCCCACTGCTTTGTCACCCCAGCGGGCGCACACTTCCCCCCAGTGTCTCCTCCCTTAAACAAAATCCCTGCTTTTGTTGCTGGAGGGGCTTGGAGAGGGGCCTCGCTCAGGACGACTGTGTCCTTGGCGCGCCAGCTGCAGAAGACAGCAAGGCTCAGATGAGCAACGCGGGAGGGCAGCACAGGCACCAGGGAGAGGGACCGCATTTTCAGGGTCTCTGTCAAAGAGGATTTGGTGGGGGGGGGGAAGTGCGTGGGGATGGCATCAGCATGGTGACCACTGGACAGTTTAAGGTGGCCTAACAGTTCTCAGGATCCCAGGTGGACGTTGTCTCCTCTGCTTGATCCGTGGACAAGGCTGGGAACGCTGCCTGTATTACAGGTTTCTTAAAATATATGTCCTTTTGTTAAATCTATTCTAAAAATATGCGTTCATAACTCACTCTGTGCAGTTCTCATGAGCGAGTGAACCCACAGGAGCTTTAAGGTTCACAGATTTCCCAAGAATTTGCGAATGGCAGGCCTGGGAATGGAACCCAGGGCCTCACACATATGAGGCCAGTGCACTACCACCGAGCTACATCCCAGCCCTTTCTATTTATTATTTTGAAAGAAGATCCTGCTCAAATGCCCAGGCTGATTTTGAACTTCAATCTTCCCTCAGCCTCCCGAGTAGCCGGGATGCTGGCTCACACTGGAATTTGAATTCAATCTGACTCTGGAAAAAGCCTGCTATGTGAGCCAGCTTCTGACACTGTAGCAAAATACTGGAGACAGTCAGTTCACAAAGAAGATATTTATTTGGGCTCACAGCTTGAGAGGTTGCAGTCAGTGGTCAACTGCTCTGTTGTTCTGGGCCTGTGGCTGGGCAGCATGTCATGGGGGGCATGTGGCAGAGCCAAGCCACCCACCTTATGGCCAGAAAGCAAAGAGAAAGAGCCTGGGGTCTCACAGTCCCCTTCAAGCTCACTCCTAATGACCTAAGGACCTCCCATAGCCCCCTCCACCAACACTGCCACCCTCTCCCAGTAGAGTCCCTCTGGGGACCGAGCTTTTAACACAGGGCTGTTCAACATCCAGGCTGTGGCACACAGATGCCACACTAGGCGTCTGTGATTGGGTCCCCTGTCCTTTCAGGGTATCAAAACAGCAGCTGGTGGAGGAGTTTTCTGTTGTACACCGGCTCCCTGCCGAGAAGCCCAGGAGAAAACGAAGGGCATGTCTGAGACGTCCAAGGGGCGCTGAGGCTGTAGCTCAGTGGTCAAGTGTTGCCTCTCATATGTGAGGCACTGGGTTCAATCCTCAGCACCACATAAAAGTAAATAAAGGTACTGTGTGGTACTGAGTGTCCATCTAAAACTAAATAAATATTAAAAAAAAAAAAAAGGCGTCCAAGGAAGGCAGCAGGGAGAAGCCAACCACAGGCGGTTTGAGGGACACCAATGTGAGGGTGAGAAGTGCACAGGGCGAGTCTGACCTCAGGGCAGAGCCCGCCTTTGCAGGTACCTCCCACAAATGGCTGTGTCCCGCAGCTGGCCAACTGTCCTAGAAGTCAGATACCAAAGAGGTGTAGAGCGCCCAGCTGAGAACTCCAGGTTCAGGAGGAGGCCCTCTGGCAAATGACCCAGACTTTCAGGGGGCCCCAAAGCGTTAGTTTATTATTATTTTGTGTCCCAGGGGTGAACCAGGGGGCACTTTACCACTGAGCTGCATCCACAGTCCTTTCTATTTTTTATGTTGAGGCACAGTCTTTCTTGTTAAGTTGTTGAGGCTGGTCTCCAACTTGCAATCCTCCTGCCTCAGCCTCCAGAGTCACTGAGATGATAGATGAGCCACTGCACCCAGCCAGGGTCACAGCTTCACAGTAGGTACTCTGCAAACATCCAGCCCTTCTGTGGATTACCAGCTTCCATTCCATTCATCAACTGAATTATAGAATCAGCCAGTTCACCGGCAGCTTTCTAGAAGCAAGATTAATTCTTTCTGAAGAAAGAAAATATTATTTTACTTTTTTCCCCCCTAAGGTGAGGTCTCACTACATTGCCCAGGCTGGTCTGGAATTCCTGGGCTCAAATGACCCTCCTACTCTGGCTTCCCGAGTAGCTGGAACTACAGCATTGCCAGGCTCGTAAGATATTTGCTATACGTGATTTGGCATTCAACAGAAAATTATCACATATCCAGAAACAAACTGAATGGCTGAATTTCCACAGGGGGGAACAAAATATAAAGTCATCTGATAAAACTGCATAGAAATAAACACACACACGGGTAAAAGTGGAGGGAATCTGGATATGATCACATCTGTGTCCATACCTTGGTGATGTTTTACTCAGGTAAGAACACAAGAGATCTCACTTTGATACACACACACACACACACACACACACACACACACACACACCAGAATGGAATCTACAATTATCTCAAAGTAAAAAATAAAAAATTAAGAAATACAAAAATAAGAGATTCAAATAGTGGAGTTATAAGACCCTTGAAAGCCATTATGAAGTCACTTTCATAATTGAAACCCTGGAAGGCTATTTGGGACATTAGAGAACAAATTGGAGAATTTCAACAGAGAGTTATAGACTGTGAAAAAAGAATCAAATGGAAATCTGAGAACTGAAAAATACACCACCCAAATTTGTGAACTTAATAGATTTAACAACAGGCCAGATGCAGGGAGGAAATCAAACGAAACGAGGGGAACATGGAGAAGGGTTAAGCAAACATCAGGCACCGCGCAAAAGCCTGACACACAGGGAGTCCCGAGGAAATGGGAAGTGGGATCAGGGCAGAAATGATACTAGAACACATGGTATCTAGGAATTTTCCTCAAACCATCGAAATACATTAAGCCACAGGTTCAAGAACCTCAGGAACTCCGAACGTGGGAAATGCAAAGAACACCATGAAGAGGGCCTGAAAGTGAAAAAACCGTAAATCAAAGACAAGAGGAAGATCTTAAAAGCACCCAGAGAAGGATGTTCTACTTTCCAAGAAGCAACAGCAAGGACAGCTTCCTGCTGTGACTTGAATGTGTCCCCTAAGCTCACGTGTTAGAAATGCAACCCCAGGGGGCTGGGGATGTGGCTCAAGCGGTAGCGTGCTCGCCTGGCATGCGTGCGGCCCGGTTCGATCCTCAGCACCACATACCAACAAAGATGTTGTGTCCAACGAGAACTAAAAAATTCAAAAAAAAAAAAAAAAAAAAAAGAAATGCAACCCCAGTGCAGCAGCTCAGGCAGGCAGGTTCAACAAGGGAGTGGAGGTCACAGGACTCTGCCCCGTGGTGTACTAATGTCATGGTGGCCAAGGTGGCTCCCTCTGGTTCTGATGCTCTTCCCCTTCCCTCCCGGTTCAGCCGTGGGATGCACAGTCAGATCGCCTTCACCAACTGCAGGTGTCGTGCTGTTGGCCTCCCCAGCCTTAGAACTGTGAGAAATAAACTCCTGTTCCTTATAAATCACTCTGTCTTGCAGAGTGCAGTGCTGCAAGCCTGTAATCTCAGTTACTCTGGAGGCTGAGGCAGGAGGATTGCAAGTTCGAGACTAGCCTCAGAAACTTAGCAAGACCCTGTCTCAAAATTAAAAAATGAAAGGGCTGGGGATGTGGCTCAATACTAAGATGTCCCTGTGTTCAATCCCCAGTACCAAAAAACTAAAAACTAACAACTCAGTCTCAGTTAAAACTCAGCACAAAATGGAGTAAGTCAATAACTTTTCAATAAAAATCTCCCAAGTGCTGGAAGGAAATAACTGGCTCCACAGAATTCTACATTCACTGAAAACATCCTTTAGAAATCAAGAGAGAGGACTCTGAGCCAGGCATGGTGGTGCATTCCCATAACCAGCTTGGAAGTGAAGACAGGAGGAGTGAGAGTTCGAGGTCGGCCTCACCAGCAGAACTTCCCTGAAGGAAATACTAAAGAAAGTGCATTAGGGGGAGAGAAAGTAACCCCTGAGGCGAGCATGGAGATTCCAATGGAGACCACCAAAGAGGATGGCTGTGTACCAAGCTAAGTAAATATTGATGGAAAAAACCAAAAGCAATTACGTCTTGTGAGGTTTCAAACCCATGACACCAACAGGAACAAAAGGTGGGGGGAGACACACTCAGGTAAAGTAGTTCAATGTCCTTCCTTTGTCCTGGAAGTAGCAAAAATATGAATTTCCATTAAACTTTAACATGCCTAGGAGCACTGTTATTTGTCCTATGGCATCACTAAAAGAACTGTGTATTAACATGGGACTCACAAGTTATTACAAAAAAAATGGAATGATAAAAATTCAAAAGAAGACCAAAAAGTGAGAGAGAAAAGGTGGGACAATAGAAAACAAATGGCAAATTTGCTGATTTAATCATGGATTTAGAGAAGACTATCAGACAATGCACAGATCACACACCCTAACCCTGGAAGGTGAGGAACTGCCTCCAACGCCCATCTCAGATGACATCTCCCTGGCCATCGTTTTTGGAGGTGTCAATCTTTTGTCACTGAGTTTAAAGAGCCAGGTATTAGGAATAAGATTAGGCATAAAAGTTTCCTCAAAATTCCCAGATGGTTGCAGATACAGATAAAGTATGTGATATTTTAGAAACTTAGTGGGGAAAAGTAAAGTGGTATTTTTATGTAAAGCCTTGACCTAGTGTTTAAAAGCCTAATCGTATTAAGAACTTGTTACTGCTCCAGTACATAGGAGATGTCTAAAGTGTTACAGAAGTTGTTTATGTTTAAATTGTGGGTGTCAACGATCAGGAAAAATAGAGTGGTTATTTTTCCTAAGTGAAATAACTCTTCTCTCCACCCAAATTTCTTCTCTGAAGTTGCTGGCATTTGGGTCAAGGTTTTAGTAAAAGCTACACTTAATGACAGTAGCACAAAAAAGGTCAAAGTAAATAAAATAAATGTAATGTACATGAGTAATTACTTTAAATACAAAAAGATAAATGTTCCAATGAAAAATTAATATGTCAAACTGAATTTAAAATTTTCATTTGAAAGATTCAAATTAAAAGGATAAAAAATATATACTGCAAAAATACTGAGTAAAAGTTGGTACACTTAATGTAAAGTACACTTTAATACAAAAAGCACTGCTGGGGATAAAAGGGACACTTCATGATGATAAAGAGTCAGTTTGGGGGCTGGGGGTCTAGCTCAGCAGTAGAGCACTTGCCTAGCATATGTGAGGCCCTGGATTTGATCCCAACACTGCAGTCAATCTCTTAGGAAGATATAACTATTATAAATTTGAATGCACATATGAACATAGCTCCATATATATAAAATAAAAAGTGACAGAACCAAAAGGAAAAATCTAGAAATCTAAAATCATAGTGAGGTAGTTTAACACACCTCTTTCAATAACTTGTAGAACAGACAAAAATATCAGTGTGGGTACAGAAAATTTTAACAAAATGATCAACAATTTTGACCCAACAAAGTAACTACAGAGTAGACTCCTTTGCAATTTCACAGGGAAAATTTACTGATTATGACAGGGCAAAATAATACCTCCTCCCCGAAGAGCACCACACCCTAATCCCCAGAGACTGTCACTATGTCACAAGGCATCTGGGTTTGGATATTAATCGTCCCCTGAAAGGCTGATGTGTTGAAGACTTGATCTCCAGCTGAGGGTACTATTGGGAGCTGGGGGAGAGGTGGAGGAAGGAGGGCATTGGGGGCGCATCCTTGAAGGGTGCTTCTTGTCCCCAATCCCTTCTGCAGCTCTCTCTGTTTCCTGGCCACCGTGAAGTGAGCAGTTCCGCCATGTTGCTTCTGCCTCACCATAGACCTAAAAGCAATGGAGTCAGATGACCATGGGCTGAAACTTCTAAAACCAAAATAAAGCTTTCTCTTTACATAGTTTTTCTCAGAAATTTTGTCACAGAATGGAAAGCTTAGTGACAGGCAATGGCAAAGGAAATTAAGGCTGCAGATGGAATTACTGTGGCTAATCAGAGGAAACAGGATCCTGGATTGTCCAGATGGCCCCAACGTCATCACGCGTGTGCTTAGACACGGAGGAGGAAGGCGGAAGAGCCCGTGTCAGAGAGAGGCAATTGGAGACTCAACCAATGGTTGCTGGCTTTGAGATGGATGGGGCCATGACCTAAGAAGGAACCCCTGGAAGCTGGAAAAGCAAGGAAACAAGAGTCTCTCTTAGGAGGGATGCAGTCCTGGGGATACTGATTGTGGCTCAACAGGACCTATTTCAGACATCTGACCTCCAGGACCATTACAGACGACAAGTTTGTGTTGAGTCACTAAGTCTGGTATAATTTGTGTGGCAGCAGCAGGAAGCTAAGGCACAGCTGATTGTATGCCGGATGAAAGCAAGTTTCAATAAACTCTAGAGAATGAACGCACACGGGGTGCGAAGCCAGATATCAATAATAGAAGAAGCTACATAACGCCCAGATGTTCACAAACGAAGCCAAACACAAATGACTCACGGATCCATGAATGTGGATCAAGGAAGGGACCTCCTTGATTAGACCATTTGAGCTAGATGACAACGAAAATATGGAATACCAAAACATGTGAGATGCAGAGGGAAATTTTTATGCTGAGAGGGAAATTTTTAGCCTAGAAAGTGTATGTTGGGAAACAGGAAAACAAACAAACAAACAAACAAAAAGAAGGAAATAATAAAGATAATAGCAGAAACTAATAAAATAGAAAATGAAAAATACTATAAAGAGAATAACATCAAAAGTTGGCTCTTTAGAAACAAGGAATCAGAATGGTTAAATTTCAGTGAACAGGGCAGGAGGAAAAGGCAGGGAGAAAGTTCTGGGACCATGAAGTAGGCTACTTAGGGGGCTGAGCCAGATCGGAAGCCACCAAGAATGAGCCCCAGGGAGTTGTGACACAGATTTGTCACAGCTAGCATGGAGCCAGCTCTGCTCTGGGAAAGGACACAAGCCATGAGCTGAGTCACACGTCCCACCATGAAGCATAAAGGGGCTTCGAGAGCCTGCTGTCTGTTGGGTCCTGTGAGGAACACAGGGTGGAAAGATGAAGAGGACCAGGTCCTGCTCTCCTGAGGCGGCGGCAGAATTAAACCACAGGGAACAGAGGGGAAGGACAGTGACAGAAACATGCACCACATCAGACGGGAACACAAAGGGCTCTTCTGGTTACACATGATGGGATCCCAATGTGGCACATTTAGGCCAAAAGCTTATGAACTCCTCGAACAAAAGGAGGGTGAAGGAGAAGTAGGGGCAGGGTGTAAGCAGGGAGGTGAGAACAGCCTGGAGGGTGGGGAGAGGAGGGAGAGTCAGCGTCTGGGGCATAAAGCTCACAGGACAGAGCAGCAAGAGGAGATACAGCAACTAAGAGAATGAGAAGGTAAACTCCATTTCATATGATGTGTCAAGACGCATTCCACTGTCTTGTATGACTAATTAGAACAAATGAAAGAGAGAGAGATGTGGGTACTATGGCCCACACGAGGGGCCTTGACTACCAGGTCACGGCATGTGGATGTCACCTGGCAAGTGCTGGGGCTCTGTGGAGGAGGGAAGTTGTTAAACAGGTGGGACTGGTATGGAGAATGATTAGACAGAGCAAGACTGCAGTCGGGGAGTCCCGCCAGAAAGCTGGGCAGCAACACAGCCAGGATCGTGGTGTGGTGCATGTGGGGAGGGCCCCGAGTGTGGCCAGGAGGGCCTGTACTGGGAGACAGGAGTCAGACCTAGCAGATGTGACTGGCCAGAGGTGGGCTATGTTCGTCAGCTTTGGGCTGTGACAAAATACCTGAAAAGAAGAGCTTAGAAGAGGAAAAGTTCATTTTGGCTCATGGTTTCAGAGGTTCAATCCATGGTCAATTGATTCCATTGCTCTGGGCCCAGCTGAGGCGGACATCAAGGAGGAAGGGTGTGGCGGAGGTGCGCTGCCCACCACGTGGTGGCCAGGAAGCAGGGATGGAGGGGAAAGGACCAGAGGAAAGACCCACACTTCCAGGGCCCACCCCTAGTACTTACCTCCTCCAGCTAAATCCCACCTGCTTACAGGTACCACTCAATTCGTCCATTCAAATCAGGATGACTGGGGAATGAGATGGAAGGAAACCCTGCTACCGAGGAGTAGGTGATTCAAGGTAGCAAGAAATTTGAGAGTGCTGGTGAAGCACAGAGGGCAAAGGAAGAAAAGCCCAAGAAAGGGGCCAAAGAGAGGGAGGTCTGTGGAGATGCAGGAGAGGGTGTCAGGATGGAGCAGCAACTCTCAACCGTGGGTGTGCACCCATGTGCCTGGGAAGGTCCATGTTCCCGCCCCTCACCATTCTGGTGCAGTGGGGCCTGGAATCTGCACTGTAGAGTTCTACAGGCACTGCCTCCATGCTAGAGCTGCCTGAGAGGGTCATGGAGAGCAGATTCCAGCCTACAGGGTGATGGAGGCAGGAACGTAAAGCTGGAAAGTGGGGCTTTCAGATCCCACGGCTCAGGAGGTCACTGGCAACTGTGAAAGAGGCAATTTGGGTGGTGTTGTGGGAGTGGAAGCCAGATTGCAACAGGCTGAAGACTGAAGGGGAGGTGAGAACGAAGACAGCAGATGTGGACCCCCTGCCGGAGGAGTCTGGGTGAGAGGCGGAAGTGAGAGCATCATCTCACTCAAAGGCCACCTTCCATCTCCCAGAGCGAGCTGGCAAAGAGGACTAAGGAAGTCTGGAGGCTGAGTGACACATTCCATGGACCCTCACAACGTGCCAGGGCTGCAAGCTGGGAACGGCAAGGACCTAGTGCGCTTCAAGCTGCCAAGTCTCAAAACCAAAATCATTGTAGCTGCCTTCTGTCTACACCCTCCAAATTCAGCCCACTGTCCTCACCACCTAAGTGCTCTTCTTGGATCTTAAATAAGACTTGTTACTGCCCTGCCTGAAATCCTCCAACAGCCAATATCCCCCTCACTTGGGGGAGGACTGGAGTTCCTGAACCCAGCATCTGAACACCTTCTGTCTACTCCTACTTCCTTCTGGATTCTCACTCCCCTGGCCTTCCGCCTGCACTACATTGGCTCTACATCCAAGCTTCACGGGAGCCTCCAATAGTCCCCCATGGAACTTTCTGTCTCTTGGGCTGAGGATATGGCTGAGTTGGTAGAGTGCACGCCTCACATGCACAAGGCCCTGGGTTCAATCCCCAGCCCCACATTAGCAAAAGAAAGAATTGTTCTGTCCCTACTGATCTGTGCCTTTGGTGGAATCAAGGTGCTCATCTTGCTCCTCTCTGAATCACTAACACCTGGCCATGGCTGAGCTCCCAGTAACTGCCAGGGACAATAGGGGTTCAACCCCAAAGTAAGCATGAAGTAAATGTTTAAAATTATGGAGTCCCTCACGCACCCTTTGATCCACCCAATGTAATCTGCAATGTAATCTTCTGGCTCTTCCTCCTCCCCTTCTCCTAATTTTCGTTAATTGTCCTCCCGAGAGAGCGACCACGACTGGGCGACCTTGGAGGAGGGTGTGGCGCGATGGAAAGAGCACCTGGGTTCTCCTCCAGCGTCATTACCTTGTTTCCTTTAAGTGGTTCCTTAGCTTCACTTTAGTTCGGGAGGGAACGTGGATCCTACCACCTAAAAGTACTGAGGTGAGAACTGAGTGGGCTTCTGAGAGCCTAATAAAGTAGCAGCTCAGTGTCACGACGCCAACAAAATTTGCATTTGTTATTTCAAATATCGAAAAAACCCCAAGGTAATACCGCTTCTCCAAGTTCGTCCGAACCGAGAACTTCTGTCTGTCCCTGGCTCCTCGGGCACACTTAAGACGACTATAAGCGAAGCCCCGCCTCCCTAGCCTGTAAGTCACGCCCCCTTCCGTGCAAACCCGTGCGTCGTAGGTCCCTTCCACATGATTGACACTTTTATACGCCAATAACAAGTGAAATTCCTGTCAACGTCCGGTGAGGGGGCAGGACTTCCTTGCTGGTTGCTAAGACACTCTTGTTTGCTCCTTGACAACCCTGGCGGGGGTGCGCTGGCTGCGGCCCCGGCTCCGGCCCCCGCGGGAGCAGGTGAGGCCCCGGGGCGCGGCGGGCAGCCAGGCGGGGAGGGCTGGCCTGGAGGGAGGACGGGAGGCAACGCGGGGCGTACGAGGCCTCGCCCACCGCCGAGGCCCCACCTCAGTCTCCTGCCTGCTGTTCCCCAGCCCCAGGACCTCCCCCCCTCCTCCCCGCAAACCCACCAGGGGGACCTGCGTGCTGGGTCGCGACAGATTCGCCGTCGCGACTGTGCAGGCCGCCTCTCCCCACTACCCGGCGCCCCGTCCAGCTTTGGGCTCGCTCAGCCTCTCTGATCCGACTCCCCCAGCACCGCAATTCCCCAACCTTTCGCGAAGTAATCCACCTTCCGCGTCTGGGCTGATGGTCACCTTCGCCTCTGCCCAAGACTGCTTGGCTTGGAGAGTTGGCAACTAGTGGGACTCTGGACTGGTCATTACTCTTTTGGGGACGCAGTCTCCCCATCTGTAAATGAGAACTCGGTTTGAATGATCTCGAAAGGCCTCTTGGACTTGGCGTCCAAGGATATTATTCTTAGACCCCACTGTAGGTTTTCCTGAGGATGCTTTCTCCGCGGGAGGAAGTGTGTGTGATGCGGAGAACTGGCCAACCTACTTTAGATTCCTACTTGCAGGACCCTTGCAAGTTACCTAACCTCCCTGAGCACCAGTCTGTGCATATATAAAGCCAGCGCATCTCCTTTGGGAATTCTGAGGATATGAACTGAAGTACAGAGTCCCGCCCAATGTAGAGTCAGTATTTGTTTCTCTTCCCTCCCCACATTTCCCCCGCTCGGGGAAGTATGAACCATTTTCCAACAGCATCAGCTGTCATTTCTCCAGTTGATTCTCAGATCCGCATCTCCAGTTTTGATCGTTTGCCTGTGCTTTGCGGTTAGGGATACGGATGAGGAGGCAGGAAGCAATTAATACAGTGATGCACCAGGTGGGACTCAATGGCTTCCCTTCTGCCTCTGGTCATCCACGATTCAGCGATTTCCTACTCGTGACTAGATTCTGCCATTTGCACATCTTGTCAGCGACTTAAACCTAATATTCTAAAATTAAGCTGGCCTGCTCTCCCACCCCTCTGCTGGTTTCCCTGGTGTCTGTCAGTAGCTTACTCATCCTTCTAGGGCATCCACAGTCACTCTACTGTGCCCATGCCACTTGGGCAATTCTCAGGTTATTCTGAACCTGTCATCCTCTCCATTCCTTAAGCCACCACCCTGGCTCAGGTCTTTAATGTCTGTCACCTGGGCTTCCTGACTGCTGTCACTGTCTCCTCTCTCCACAGATGAGATGGTGACAGCAACACACAACCCACCAAAACACACAGCCCTGACACCAACCACCAAGGACACTCTAAAGGGCTTCCCATTCCCCGTCAAAAAAAGAAAAAAGAAAAAAGCTACTTCTTAAGCCTGGGTTTTAGGGTCTTTTACATTTCCACAACCCAACCCTAGCCTATTTCTTTCTTTTTGGCCAAATTCTATACTGCAGTCAAATTGGACTATTGCATTTCCCCAGAAAATGCTTTGCACTTTCTGCCTAGGTGCCACTGTTCAGTCGTCTCACTGCCTGGAAGGCTTCTCACCTGCCCACCTGTCAGGATCCCACTTACCTTTGAAGACCTGACTCCAGTGCTGCCACTGCCCCCATCCCCACGTTTTTCTTGCTGTCCTCTCTTAGCCTCCTTCTCACCCTCCGGAATTTTCTTCCCTCTTCTCTACATCTGTCTGGTGACCCTTTCTGGAACGGTGAGCCATAACTCCTTGAGGCATGCATGTTGGCCTGTCCGACTGTAAACTCCTTGAAGGAAGGGGCTCTCTTGCTTAAAGTAGTTGAAGTCATATATACCTGGGTTGGAATCCCAACTCCTCCACTTATCAGCTGGGTAAAGGATCTCCTTTACTCAGGCTCTGTGCTCCTCAGTAGAATAGGAATAATGGTGCCTGCCAGATAGTTCCTGAGGGAATAAGAGATCCTGTGTGTAGAATGCCCCTCCTGGTACCTGGCTTAAGGTCAGTTTCCTTAAATGTGATTGGATCGCTTTGATAGGTGCTCTCCCTTCTCAGAGGCTAATGAAATATAATTTTTGCGTGTGTGGTGCTAGGGATTGAATCCAGGCCCTTTTGCAAGTGAGGCAAGCACTCTACCAACTGAACTATATCCCCAGCTCCTGAAATATAATGTAATTTCAATGTTCATATTTCTTGGACTTCTGCCATGTGGTCTTTGTGCTCTGGGACATCTAGAAGAGACCAGATGAAGTCCCTCAGCCTCAGGGAACTGTCTGGACTCACGAGGCTTGGCCAAGTCATGATCGGTTGTGAGATGTCACCGGCAATTAGCAATTGTGAATGAGTTTTTAAGAAATAAATCAGTGCTGGCTGAGTCCAATTTCTTTCTGTGATAATGTCATTCTTAGTGCCTTGCGTTCAAATCTGTTCCACCAAGTGGGAAGGACGAGGGGCGGGGGAACTGCCGCCTGCACGCAGCTGCTCTCGCTCGGCACTGGTGGCTACATGGCCGTGACTTTCTGTATCTTGACAAAAGTGTTTGGGATTTCATCCAAATTTGGGTATGTCCATGAGGAGGTACCACCCCAGTCAGTATCATTTATCACATGGTGTTAGACACAGATAGCTGTGGGAACTGAACCTCTACTAGTCGACAGATGTCCCCTCCCTCCCCCACCTCTCACCCCGCTTCTTTCCCTTATTCTCTTCCTCCTCCCTCTCATGTCTAAGGCACATGCAGTTTTCACTGGACCTCAGTAAAGTGAGAAAATTGAAGGACAGTGTTAACAAAACAAGACAGAACAGCCTGTGTGTGTGAGAAAGGTGGCGTGTTTCCTCGAGAGGAGCTGACCTTCCTTCTGCAGTCGACTCCTTCTTCCCATCACATCTCCCTCTTTTACGGCAGGCGACGTGCTTAATGCTCTTTCTTAGCAAAATGAAGACTGGCCCCCTGGGTTTGCCCCCACTCAGCTGGTCTGACAGCCCCAGGCCGCTGGGAAGCTCAGCCTTCCACCCTGACCTGCTGTGGCCCTTCCTCCTCACCTCCCAGCTTTGTTCGTTTGTTTGCTAGAAGGCGGAGCACAGGTGAGTCAGGAAAAGGATGTGCGTGACCAAGGTGCACATGCGTGCATCCAGGCCGAGGCTGGGAGCAGGAGGCAGGCCTACACAGATGGCAGCACCCATGGCTGCCGATACCAGAGTGACAAGGGAGAAAACAGAGAAGGAAGTAGTCAGAAAATAGATCTGGGCTCGGGTCCTGGCTCGGCCCTTGCTGACCGTGTACCTTGGGCCAGCCACAGCCTCCGAGCCCAGGTGCCTGGTCTGAGAGTCGGGTGCTCATACTTTGCTCGTACTTCCCTGGTAGGCCTCACAAGGTGGAAGGGAGAAAATGCGTGCAAAGGCACAAAGTGACCACACCCTGCCACCTGGGCCTGCACCTTGTGACCTTCCTCCTCCAACACTAACACGGTGGTTTGCACACAGTAGGAACTTGGGAAATGTTGGTTTGCTGGGCTGAATGTTTCGAAGTGTGAGTGCTAGTCTATGAGGAAGGATATGGAAGGTTCCCATCAGTGACGGAGCTGATCCCTCTGGGAGGGAGAGGCCCCTCTTACTCCTGGTCCCAGCTGAGAGAACCAAGGCCGGGAGCAGTGGGCAGTTGTCTGACCTTCTGCAGAACCGAGATGTGAATCAGACCTGCCATGGAGGCTGCTCTCGGAACCACCATGACAAGCTGGTGGCCTGCGGTCTCTCAGATGCATTGTAGGCCTTAGATCGTGGAAAGCTATGATTAAGGCCGTGAGTGACTGGGCTCCCCCACCCATCGAGCCGGCAGATACATTTGGCCTATTTCCCAGAGTCCACTCATTTCCCCACCCCTCCCACGCACCCTGGCCCTCTTATGTGTTCTCCATAAAGGCTTCAGAAGCAAAATAAAAAATGGTGACTGAGGTCAGTGCCACACAAGAACAGGCTTGGCGACGCGGGGGAGCCCTGCCTGCGCCTCTAGGCAAGGCCGCGAGAGGAACCTGGGAGAGCAAGGCTGTCCCTGGCTTGGTGTGTCACTTGGGGCCAGGTGGCAAGGGGCCGAGCTTCAGCACCTAGCACATTTGAGTCCCATAGCGTGGACACACTTACATTATTAAAAGGCTCTTTCCAGCCTGACATGACTTCTCTCAGGCACGTGCTCCTTCACAGGGGAGATTGATAAGGTCATTAAAACGCCTAGTCCTGCTATTTTGGGTAGCATCCTTTCAGCAGGGTTCTCCAACCATGGCTGAATGACTGCAGCTGGACTATAATAATACAGTGTCATAAAAAATCCTCGTGCCTTTCTGTACTTGAAAACACATGATCTCCAACCACACATTTTAACCCTGTAAGTCCCATCCCTTGTACACAATAGAAGTATATGTAGTATAGGAAAGGCTATTTACAATAATAAATCACAGTCCTTAAGTTGAGCGAGACTTGGCCAGTAATAAGGTGGTGATCACAGAGAACAGGCCAAGAGCAGCGCAGAGAGCTTGAACGTCTGTAATCTCCTGCACACGAGGTGGACCTGCGTCAGCTTTCTGAACATGAGAAGACGGGAATCAGTTTCCTGTTTCAGAGAGCAGACCAAGGCCTAGGTAAATTACTTGCCGAAGGTCAGAGAGCCAGGAAGTGGGAAGAATTGGACTTCCTGGGCTGGGGATACAGCTCGGTGGGTAGAGGGCTTGCCTAACATGCCCAAGGCCCTGGATTCAATCCCCAGCACCACAGGAAAAAAAAAAAAAAAGAATTGGACTTCCCTTCTGGAACCGGCTTTCAGATCTCCATGTTCTGACTTGTGGGCCAAAGCAGTCCTCTCCTCTGGGCCCGGCCCCATACCTGTCCTGGGGCTTTTCCCTCTTTGGTTCCTAAAGAGTGGGCTCAGGTAGGCCCCTGAGGTCCCGTGGGCTTCCGCAGGACTCTGTAGGTAGAACAGGATGTGAGCAGCTGCCCAGACCCTGCCCACCTGGGTTGGCGCACACAGTGGCTCTCAAGTCCCTTCCGGCCTCCTGCTTCTGGCACTTTAGCTCCAAGGATGAATTGAACTGAATTGAAATGTTTAGGTGGAAGATGCCTCAGCAGCTGCTTCCACATTTGAAATCATTCCCACTTGAACTTCCCAGAGAGCCCTGGGACACTTTCATTATCAAGGTAGCCACCAGCTCTGTCACCCCTTGAGGAGGGTGGAGGAGGGGGCAATACAATGGCCATCCTAAAACTGCCAGGACAGGGCGGGACTGGAGAAGGGCCTTAGTGTGATGAGCAAAGGTAAACCTGACCAGAAAGTCCAACGGGATGGAGCTGGTGATCTGCCAGCAATGCAGAGACAAACAAAAACTGCTAATATCAGAGTGGCTCAAATGCCCAGAATTATGAGATAAGAGGAGCCATCTGTCCCCTGGGAAATCAGAAAATACCAGTGTAGTGGGGCGGCAGAGCTGGTGCCAGGCTGCCAGCCTCGCCCAGGAAAGCCAAGGGAGGTGCTGTGGGCTTCGGAAGCATCAGAGAGCCCAGCCCAGACGGGAAAGCATGCCCAGGGAACTGTGCTTGGCACCCAAGGGTCACGGTCACCTTAGAACGCTGGACACTGAAAGGGAAGATCAGAAACTCATATCACTGTGGGACACCCGAGCTACACTAGTGGCCAGGTGCGAGCGTGCTGTGAATGCCCCGGCGTGTGAAGCCAGGAGGCCCAAAGAATAAAGCTGCAGAGTGCTCGTGCCAGGGTAGCACCTGGATGCCATCCTGCCTCTGCTGCTGCCCAGCTGGCTGGCCTCGGCGGCATGTGAGGCCTCCTGCCTCCATTCACCCAGGCCCTGACTTCTGGGTCATCATCGTGATGAGCTGCATAAATGCATGTGGAGCACTTGGCACGGTGGCTGGAACACAGCACATCACCTGTGACTGTCTACCTGTTAGCCAGGCATAATAGCACCCACCTATAGTCCCAGCTACTCAGGAGGCTGAGGCAGGAGGTCCCTTGAGTCCAGGAGTCTAGGGCCAACCTGAGCAAGATGAGGCCCTGACTTAAAAAAAATGTTTTTTAATAAAATATTTACACCCACCAGTTAGTTCCTGTGGCAGGCATCTCTGAGTTGAGTAGCGGTGCAGTAAAAGTAAATTTATTTGGGAAAGTGAGACATGCTGTAATGTTGTTTGGCTGGATTTGTTCAATATAGATTATTAAAATAGTTCCACTGTCTCAGTGATCTGTGCTCGTGTGTCGGTACCGCTTCTGGGATTACAAAGCCCTTTGAATTGATACATTGATAAGGATAAATCAAAACATCCAGACATCCAGCAGTGCGCCCGGTCATTACAGACTCAGGCCCATCTCTTTAGGAAAGGCCCCTTCTGTTATTGATGCTAGATTTGGTGGCGGCCCTGCATGGGTATAAGTTTTATAACTTCCTGTCATTCCCAGTCTCTCCCTTGTCTCCCTGGGAAGCGGGTGGAGAGAATGACACGTACCGCCACGTGCCTGGCGTTGCTTTCTGTGCCTTGTCTCACTGAGTTCTCGTGGTGGCCCCTTTCTCATTGTGAGAGAGACGTGACTGTCCCTGGGTTGCCGATGGGGAGTCTGAAGCCCAGGCTACCCTGCTGGTCAGTGCAAACCATCACCAGCACCCAGTCTGCCCGATTCTGGGCCAGCCAGAGAGGACTCAGTGACCTGAGAGGGACAGCCAGGGACGGCAATGGACCTGGGGTGCCAGGGAAGGTACTGCGTGGCACTGTCCAGGTCCTCACAGATCAGGCCCTGCAGGGAGGACCCCTCACTTGGCAGTAATCCTAGATTGACAGTTGTCACCTGAACATTTAACTTCCTGCCCACGTCTGCTGGAAAGAAAAGCCGGTGCGTCGTGGGCACAAGGAGAAGCCGCGTTTGTTGATTGCTAGCTTGAGGCTCCATCCTGGGCCTGGCCCGCAGTCAGCATCTATCTTGACAATGACAGTGTGTTCTTACAGCATCTCACGTTGACTCACCCTCCGTCTGCAGACTTGCTGGCCATTTGGGAAAGGATGTGGGGGAGTTAAGATGGGGAGGTGTCAAATTGTTACTGAGACGTTTCTAATTTGTGATGTGTGGTTCTAAAGCCAAGTCTCCTCTCCTGGTTTTCCTGTTTTCTACAGTACCCCTTGGGGAAAGACATTCTCTGCTCCCACCAAGTTGGCAGGCCGTGCTTCCTGAGTCTCCTGGGCATCCTCGTTGCCAGTGCCGGCACCTTCTGAGAGCCCCACTCTCTCCTCCAGGGAAGGATCATGGGAGAAACAGAAGGGAAGAAGGATGAGGCGGACTATAAGCGCCTGCAGACCTTCCCTCTGGTCAGGGTAAGCCCTGCGGGAGGGAGACACAGCCCAGGGCCCTTGCAGCCTGGAGAGAGGTGGGTGGAGCACATCCCCTGCAGGATGGCAGTGCCAAGAGGAGGAGGCTCTGCTGGCTCAATCTAAACATCCAGGGGGCAACAGTGATTCATCCTTTCATTCATTCATTCATTTGCCAAGTATATATTTAGGCCTCTTGCTATATGCCGGACATGGTTCTGGGCACTGTGGAGAGGGTGGTATGTGAGACAGATGTCCCTGGCCCACATGAAAGGAATGTTTAAAGGACACGGTTGCAGACAGTAAGTGCTACAAAGGAACACAGAGCCGGTGTGCGGGGCGAGCAGGCAGAGGCCAGCATTTTTGGAGAAGCTCCTCGATCGGAGACTAGAATGGAATTAGAGAGTAGGCCTCGCAGAGTTGCGGGGGAGGACATTCCCAGCAGAGAAACAGCAGGCCCAGGAGGCCCAGGAGGCCCAGGTGGGATGGGCACAGCATCCTGGAGCAGCAGAGATAAAGGCCCCATGGCTGGCCCGGCAGGCAGGACATCAGGACATGGGGGTCAGTGTGACGGAGGAGCAGACTGGACAGGCCTGGCGGGACTGCAGGAAGGACTGCGGCTAGGAATGCGGGTGCGTCCTGAGGTCAGGGAAGCAGGAGAGGGCCTAAGCCGAGGTGTGATGGGATCGCTGTCGCAAGAACGTGGGCTTGGGACGCCAGGTGGCAGCGGGAAAGCAGGGAGGCCCAGACGGAGCAGCAGCAGCGGCTGGGCAGGGCCTGGAGGAGGCCTGGAGGCAGCAGGGCTCATGAGGGAGGGGCCCGAGTGAGGGGAGGAGGGTTGAGGACTGTTCCCAGAGTGACCAAGGAAGGGAAGATGTAGGAAGAGTAGGTTTGTGGGGAAAAGTGACTTTTCAGACATCTAAATGAGGTTGTCAACGGGACAGTTGGACATGGGAATCCAGAGCTCAAGGAAGAGGTTAGCGCTGGGGAAGAAGGTGCGGAAAGCCTCTCCCTGTATAGAGGACACAGACGAAGTCCCCCGGAGGAGAGAGTGGGCACGGCCAGCCTTCCTGTAGCTGGGAGGAGGAGGCCAGCAAGCTAATTAAGAGAGAGCATCCAGAGAGGCGCGGGAGGCACAGGAGCCCTCGGAGAGGCGAGGCTGTGCCTTCTGGCTCTGAGAGGTCTAATCGGAAGCCACACCACCGCTGCCTCCAAGCCCGGCCTGCCCTTCTCCCCTTGTCCTGGCTGGGCCTTGGCACCTCGCAGGGCACCTAGGCTACAGAGCACCTGGACTCCACTCTGTGCCACACCCCTTGGCCTCAACTGCAGGCCTGTCAGGAGTTGAGTCCCCTGCCGGAGGCTGTGCCAGGGAAGTCACCTGGTGTCCGTGCCTTAAGCATGAAACGGAGAGGCCAGCCAGGGAGGCCAGGCCGTGGGCTAAGAAGCCTCTCTTTGTTTGTCCCCTGCCCTCTCTAGCACTCGGACATGCCAGAGGAGATGCGAGTGGAAACCATGGAGCTGTGTGTCACAGCCTGTGAGAAATTCTCCAACAACAACGAGGTACTGCCACCAGCACAGGCGGCCCCTCGTGTCTCTGCTGACCCTGCGTGTGAACAGAGTGGCCCCCAACCCCTGTAGCCAGCGCCAAAGGGTCCTGCTAAGACTAGGCCCAAGGCTTCCTGGGATTCAGTCAGTCTGGAGGCCAGGGAGAGAAGAGGCTGCTGCTGCCCGGGCACCGAGGGTCACGCCCAGCCTAGAAGGAGAGAAGCCGGAGGGTCTCTGCAGCCCTGCCCCAGACCCTCAGGTGGGCTGCTGGCCCCGGCAGTCCCCAGGGCTCCATCTCAGTGGCGAGCGGAGGCTTGCCCAGGCATTCATCCACGCATCCATTCATCCATCCAGAGGAGCGAGGGCCCTCTCCATGCCAGGACTGTCACCGTGGCCGGGATGTGGCCAGTGGGCTTGTTTCCAGGGGTGGTGGGAAGGAGCCCATGTCACACAGTGATGGGAGGCAGACCCTGGGCACCTGGCTCTGGCCGAGCAGGCCAAGTCCCTGTCCCATCTCGGCCCCTCCTGCTCCCTACTCTCAGGCCGGCCTTTCTCATCTCTGAGCCCAGCGACCTCGTCTGTTAGTTCAGGACAGTGGCCACAGCTCCTTACTGGGCAGCCTTGGTTTACTTACTGAGCTATGGGGACAGAGGGCTCGGCGTGCGCCTGTCAGGGTGGTGGGTGATCCTGGTACACAGCGATGCCGGAGCATGGGCCGCACCCTGCAAGACGGGTGCTCTGCCCCTCGCCAGACCTGCTCTTCCTGCTAGGGAAGCTTCCAGAGAGAGCCAGCACTGAAGGCAGTGGGCTGCCACCCTGACTAGGACAAGCAGTCTGGCCTCTCCCTGAGCCCCGTTAGGGAAAAGCCTTTCACCCAGGCCCCATGGGACAATGACAATCCCTTACAGTCTGCAAACTGCTCTCATGTCTGCCATTTCATGTGGTCCCAAGATCAGCTTTGTGCCCCATCCTGTCAGCTCACAGCCGAGGACTTGGTGGCCTGGCCCAGGAGCCAGCACTGAGCACAGAGGCCGACTCAGCCCTGGGGCTGCCCTCAGCCAGAGCCCTCCCGCCCGCCCGCCCTCGCTGGTTCCCTCCTGGCTGGCGAGGGAGCGTCTGGTTTTGCTGTGTGATGGCCCTGGCAGGAGGTGGCCTGTGGGGAGGCCCTTCCTGAAGGTTCTGGGAGCAGGAGAGCAACAGAAATGGTGCCCCAGGACCGTGGTGCCAGCTGATGCCTGCCCCTCGCTGCCCCCTCACGAGCTCCCTCTCCCTTCCAGAGCGCCGCCAAGATGATCAAAGAGACCATGGACAAGAAGTTCGGCTCCTCCTGGCACGTGGTGATCGGCGAGGGCTTCGGGTTCGAGATCACTCACGAGGTGAAGAACCTCCTCTACCTGTACTTCGGGGGCACGCTGGCCGTGTGTGTCTGGAAGTGCTCCTGACACTCTGTCCCCTGCAGGGCTTTGTCCTGCCCCTGCTCTGGGATGGGGAGCAGCTCCAGGCAGGTCCTGGCTTTTCCAAGGAGTCTGGGGTCTTTTATTTTTGTCCTTGTGTACCAGTGTCTTGAGCCACGCCCAGTGTGTGAATTTGCTGACGTCGCCGCTCCCGGCTCTCAGCCCCCACCCGGGTCCCAAGCTACGGGTGGGGCTGAGGCAGCCCCCTCCCTGTAGGGAGGGTGGGAGTGACAGTGGCAGGGTAGGGAGTGGGTTTCTCCCGAGGACACGCCATCCTACCTTTCTCCAGGGTGGCTGTGCCCTGGCATCCCTGGAGCCCGCTGCCTTCCATCCCTGTGCTGCTGGGAAATGCCCACTGTCCTTGTCATTAGTGGCCATATGAAAGTGGCCCCAAGAAGGAGCCTGTCCTCTCCAGGGGCACGGGCAGCTTCTTGTCCTCTGGGGAAGTGGTGACCACCCCCCCTGAAGAAGCCCCTTCCCAGCTGGACCCCAGGTGCACAAGCCACCACATCCCACTGGACCTGCTCTCCCGGCCCGGCCTTGGCTGAGGACCAAGCAGTCCTCCCATCCTCCCCTCCCCGCCCCAGGCTGCATGACCCTTGTATGCTGCCTCCACCAACCGTGCAGTCACAGTCGAGAGCGGGGCCTCGAGGTGTCACTGAGCCTCGGGTGAGACGCCTGGGCCAGGAGTGCTCTCACCACCGCAAGGCCGCTTCAGCAGGAAACCTGGCCTGCAGTGGCTTTCATCAGGGACCGCATGCTGATTTGTACTTCGTATCTCTGCTGGGTTTTCTATATTCTTTCTGAGTGTGGGGAGAAGGGTTTAGTAGAAGGGACGAATCATATTTTACACAGCGGTCTTATTTATATGAATGTTTTGGTTTTTACAATTAAAATGACCAAAAACTGACCCTGGTCTCCAGCCTCTTAAGGTTAGATGGGATCCGTGTCTTCAGGCTTGGCAGGTCCCCGGGGCCTAGGGAAGGTTCTGGCTAAATGCAAAGCCCTGTGCCACACACGACCGCTCACCCTGGCCCTGCCCTTCTCACCCATACTTCGTGTTCAGGGGTGGTCAGGGGCGAAGGCTGTTGGGTGGAGCCAGACCAAGCTCTGTAAGGACATTTCCAGGCCACATAATGGCGCTCAGCTCAACGGTTGTGTATTCAAAAGCTGTGGGTGCCAGGCCCCGGGAGTTGGGGCTGCAAAGATGGAGACCCTCTGGCAGGGCGAGGCCTGAAGCCTACCTGACTCCGCCAGGGTGAAGGCTGCAGCGCAGTGGGGGACAGCGGAGTAAACCCACGGACAAGGAGCGGTTGGGAACGGGAGCCACGTTTCAGAGCCAGGAAGTCCCTTCAGTCCAGGACCAGAGAACACCAGGCATGGCAGCCTGTCTTCCCCTTGCCCACAGGTGCCCCCGAGATGGTGCAGCCAAACGCAGGCCCGGAGCCTGGGGCCTTGGCCGGGTCCTGCCCTTCTCAGGCCATGTGTCCAGTCGTAGCAAGATCTGTCACCAGATCTGGCAGCTGGCATCGCAAGGAAGACCAGTGGGGTGAGGAGGGACCTTGCGGCTGTGCTGGGTCCTGAGCTGAGTGCAGAAGGACGGCCAGGAGCAGGAAGGAGGAGCAGGAGTCGCTGCCTTAAGGCCAAACCCTCCGGCCAGGGGCTTGCCATCCTGGGGGCTCGAGGACCTAACCTCCGCAGGCCCTGGCCCTCCAGACTTGGTGGTGGGCAGCTTCTCGACCCAGGCAGCTCACTGGCAGGCTGGATCCCTGGGCCTCACCAGGTGCTGCTGGAGAGATGGGCACGCGTGCAGATGGCAATAGAGGAGTGAGGCGGGGGTGGCGCCGGGGGTGGGAGGGGGCCGCGGCCTGGAATAGCCGCGGATCCACCGCCTGCTTTGCATCTGTTCTGCTGCATGTGGGAGCCCGCAAGTGAGGCTGGCTCAGCCTGGCAGGGTGGTGGGTGGCACGGTGGCCCCAGGAGTGTAGACCCAACCTCCCCAGGTCTGGCCAGGCTCAGCCTTGCTCCTAGGGCTTCCGTGCCTCCGCTGTGGCCTGTGGAGTGGAACGGGAAGCGCCTGCCTCCCAAGCCCTAACCCGCAGTGGGCTGTCGCTGCTGGGCACTCCTGCCAGCCCCCAGGACTGGGCCGAGCTCACGAGATGGGGCTTGTGCAGTGCCCCTCCCTCGCGACAGAGCAGTGGTGCCACTGGTGGGAAGCCCGCCCCCCCCCCGCAGTCACATCCCTCTGCGGCAGACCCTCCTGCTCCCAGGGCGGCATGGCCACTGTTACATAAGTGACCAGGGCCCATGGCAGCTGCGTTCCCATGGAGGCCTCTGACAGCCAGTTGCCCTGGCCTCCCCCACAGGCTGCTGGAAGAGGGAGGGACATGACCACAAGAAAGCAGCCATCTTGCTGGCCAATGGCCCACAGTCTAGTGAGGGAAGGGACCTAGGGACCAAAGGGCAGCGCACAGCCTCTCGGGAAAGTGAGGCAGGAGGATGGCAGGTTCGAAGCCTGCCTTGGCAACCTAGTGAGACCCTTCTCAGAATAAACAGAAAGGGCTGGGGTGGGGAGGTGACTCCGAGGCAGAGCGCCCCTGGGGGGGCGGGGAGCCCGCTGAAGTAACTTGCTAGTAGAGAGCAGGTGGGGTTCAGGGAGTCCTGGGCTCCGGGAAGGGAGGAGGCCGATCATTAGAGGCTGGGGAGGCTTCCCCAGGGAGGTGGTGTGGAAAGAGGCCTCGGCATTTCCTGGGGCAGGTGAGCCGGGGGGTCCCCACCACTGGAAGAGAGGGGCTCCCCTGGGGCTGGAGGAGGGGGGTGATCTGGCACAGGGTCCAGCTGGGAGGTCCCACCTGCAAAGTCCACCTCGCAGCAGCCGCTGCCTCTCTCAGAGCACAGGGCCGTCCTGGGTCTGCTGACACCAGGTCCCCACGCCTGGTGCGCCCCGTCCACGTGAGGGCCCTGACGCCTCCCTTGAGTAGCCTCGTACGCCAGGACACTGAGGCCAGGACACTGAGGCCGCCGGCGTGAGGAGACGAAGGGCCAGGACTTGGGGACCAAGAGGTGGCCTGCTGCCCGCCCGGGGGTGGGGGCCACCTTTGAACCTCGTGGGGCTGGTGGGGAATCTCGGGTAGACGTTTAATGTCGCCGTGGAAGTGCACAGAGCAACCCAGCATCTCATTCAACCCTCCTGCAGCCTCTCCAGAGGACTGGCCCAGCAGGCAGGGGTGTCTGGGGGTTGTGGGTCCCAACCTGGCCACTGTCACCACCCTGCTCCCAGGGTCCTCCGCTGAGCCGACTCTTTCCTAGCTCTGCGCCCTGGGTCTGGAAGGGGAGGGTGGCTTGGCCACAGCAGCACCCAGTCCCATTTTCCTTTGTTCTACTCAGTGTATTTAAGGCAGCCTCCTCCCACCGCCAGCTGCTGCTTCAATCCCTGGGGCGGCGGGGGCGGGGGTGGGGGCAGGAGATGGGGAGTGTTAATAACGTCCCCAGACGGCGCTGCCCCCAGTGCGCCAGGCGGGCACCCATTGATCCGCCCTGTCAGGTTTACTTCTGTCCCTTTGGTGAGGATGCCACTTGTGTCCCCTCTTCAGGTGAGTGGAAGGGATTTGGTGGCAGAGCCGGGTTCACTGGGGGCCGGCACCTGAGCCCCCTTCAAAGCCTCTCAGTCGGCTACCTGCTGGCTGGGACAGGCCACCTTGCTCCTCTGCGCCCAGAGTCCCACCTGCAAAGTAGGACCCACAGCTCCGCCTGCCTCCCCCCAGGGTTGACTGTGGGACCCGGGGTGGCCCGGGGACGGGCGGTGGCCGTGAATGTGCCAGTGCCTTGAAGTTGCCAGGGCTGGTGGAAGACTGGGGTCAGGGCCAGGGTGCAAACTACCCCCTGCTCCAGGGATGAGGCGTGGGCTCTGGAAGGCTGGGCGGAGGGACAGATAGGGCACTGCTTCCCGGCCCCTGGGCCCCCCCCCCCCCAGAGCCACAGCAGGGGAGCCGGTGGCCACACGGGCACACCCAGTGACCAGCACCCACACGACTGGGACCAGATGATGATGTTCATCCTGAGCCAGGAGAGTCCCAACAGCAAGCGCACCTGGGGACCGTGCTGTGACCAAGCAGCGGCCCCACTGTGTGTGCTTCCAGCCTCGATGTGGCCCAGAAGTGAGCCAGGGAGGTTCCGTGAGGGTCCCCCACCTCACAGTGAGGAAATGGCTTCCCAGAGATCTTGGGCCATGCAGAGCGGGGCTGGCCCGGGCCACGGTGCACCGGCAGCACAGGGCAGCCGGAGTGACACCAGCCCCTCCAGGACACCAGCCCCATGCCACCCCAGACATGCATCCAGTCACTTGTGTCACTACTGGGCTGTGTCCGGTGTCCACCCCTGCTGCCCCTCAGTAACTCAGTGGCTGGGACTGTGTCCTGTCTACCTGTGCTTCCCCACGGCCTGGCACAGGGCCTGCCTGCAGCCAAAATGCATGTGGCTGGTCTCAGTGACGCACGTAACACCAGCAGCTCAGGAGGCTGAGGCAGGAGCATCGTGAGTTCAAAGCCAGCCTCAGCAACTGTGAGGCACTAGGCAACTGAGTGAGACCCTGTATCTAAATAAAATGCAAAGTAGGGCTGGGGGTGTGCCCCTGAGTTTAATCCCCAGTACCAAAAAAAAAAAAAAAAAAAAACGAAAAAAAGAAAAAGAAATGTATTTTGACGAGTGGGGGAGGAAGGAAAGGATGAATGGACCAGTGGATGGGTGGGTGGTGGAATGGATGGTGGGTGGGTGATGGGTGGGCGGTGGGGTGGGTGGTGTAGTGGGCGGTGGGTGGGTGGATGGGTAGAAAAGGTGGAAGAGACTTCTCCCGGAGTCTTGCGGTGGCAGGCACATCTGTAACCAGGAAAGTGCCTGATCCCTCTCCTTTGACTCTGATGCCCTCTGCCGAGCTCCCAGGCCTGCCACAACAGGCCCCGGGTGTCGGGTCTGACAGTACCGACACGGCTGGGCTTCGACCTGGTTCTTAGGATGAAACCCAGAAGCAGCGTGAGTGGATTCCCGAGGGGGAGCCCCTTTGCTCATGGGGAGCGCGCGGGGAGCACGTGGTGTCACCACTTGCCAGCCATGTGGCCTTTTGTGAGTCTCTCTGTCTCCTGAGCCCGTCCTCCATGTGTATGGAGTGGGGACAGGTCCTTGCCCCTGACCCCAGAGGGCCACTGGGAAGGCTGAGGTATGGAGGAGGGAAGAACAGTGCAGCCTGGGTAGCTTCCATGGCCAGGTGTCGCCCAGGGGCCTAGTCAGCAGCAAGCCAGAGGTGACGTGGCCCTAGGCCTCGGCTGCCCACGACAGCAGCTTGCAGCCTCACTTGCAGGCTGGGCCCGGCCTGCTGTCCTGGTCCTCCCAGCCGTCACTCAGCAGGTATCCCAGGAGCTCAGGGGAGTGCTGAGCCCACTCGGGACAAAGGGACCACCCTGGCCTGGGGGTGGGGACTTTAAAGAGACCTCCTGGAGGAAGGCTGGCAGGGCCAGGGGGTGCCTCCTCAACAGGAACCTCTTCAAGCCCTTTCTAGAGCCTTCCCTGACCACCGTGGGCACAGAACCTCCCTGCTTTTGACTGCTCTGAGGTCTGGGGCCTGTAGGAGCAGAGGGGCCTGGCAAGATCCTCTGTGGCACTTAGCACAGGGTTGCGTACACTTCTGGCGCTCAATAAATGGTTATTAAGTGAACGTCCTTGTCATCCATTCATCGGAACTTCCTGCCAATTTTTTTTTTTTTGCCAGATTCTGCTGGGACCAGGGACACAGGACCCAGGGTAACATGACAGTTACCGTGTGTACTGCAGTCAGGCCTCTGGGGGAGCCAACAGGATCACGAGTGTCCCGGGAGGCAGGCACCAAAGAGGCACCTTTGAACTGCATCTATTTTATTTATTTTGGTGCTGGGGATTGAACTCAGAGATGCTCTACCGCTGAGATCCATCCCCAGCCTTTCTTATCTTAAGACAGGGTCTCACGAAGTTGCCGAGGGTCTTGCTAAGTAGCTGAAGCTGGCCTCCAACTTGCAATCCCCCTGCCTCAGCCTCCCAAGTTGCTGGGATTACATCAAATGTGCCTATGAGGCAGGAGAAAGGCTTAAAACAGGCACAAAGGAAATTTGGGCCCCCTCTGGTTCAGGTGTCCGTGTAGCAGGGCTGAGAAGCTACAGGCACAAGCCAGGCCATCGAGGTCAGGTCGACCTGTGTAAGCAGAAAAACAGTGGACGTGTGTTGCCTCTACCCAGACCCCCACCAAACAAAGGCACTGATCAGGTAACCTGATTGGACCAAAGGGCACGCCTCCGATGACTAATGACATCGAGCACCTTCTCGCATGTGAAGTGCGTGAAGAGCTCATAGACACTGAGTGCCTCACCCAGCACTGGGTTGGGGGCTAGCTTCCTTAACCCTGTAGATTCACATGAGCCCCTAGCGAGAGGCCACTCTCCGGGATCCCTGTCTTGGGGTCTTGGGACCTCCCACCGCCCCTTTGGGAGCTATGCTTTCTATTACTTTGGTTTTTTATATTTTTTTTCCTGTTTTTTATTTTTTATTTTTATTTTTTGGTACCAGGGATTGAACCCAAGGATGCTTAAAAACTGAGCCAGGTCCCCAGAACTTTTTATTTTTTATTTTTGATACCGGATCTCGCTAAGTTGCTCAGGCTCTCACTAAGTTGCTTAGGGCCTTTCTAAATTGCTGAGGCTGGCCTTGAACTTTCAATCCTCCTGCCTCAGCCTCCCAAGTCGTTGTGCCACCGCACCCGGCCTTTTCCTATTACTCTAATAAATCCTGTCACTTTGCTGTCACCCTGTGTCTATGGAGTTCATTCTTCACAAGACAAAGACCCCAACCCCGTGCTCCATCCTGCACCACTGCGCCCGCTTTGAACTGCCTCTTCAGGAAGGACGTGGAGCTGAACCCAGAGGGGGCCTTGAGGCAGAGCAGGAGTGCGGGCACAAGTAAGGAGGACGACAGAGCAGGGCAGTTTCCAAGGACAAGGCCTGGGCACAGCCAGAGTGAGGGGGCCCAGTGGGTGACAGTGAGAGGGCTCTGGGGAAGCTGGCAGGGCGGATTTTGTGGGCCTCATTCGCTGAGGTGAGTAGAAATGTGGTAGTGAAGAGGGTGATGGTGTCCACTGGCAGGTCTGGCTGCCACACAGGGGGAGGTGACAGTGTGCTCCACTGAATGTTGGAAGCCAGGTGTGGGGAGAGGGCCTGGAGGACACATGGATGGTCCCGCTCTCTTGCCGCCCCACCCTTGGCTCAGGGGCCTGTGGAAGGGGTCAGTGCCACCCTGGAGATGCAGCAGTACCTGTGAGGCTTGTCCAGGGCAGATGGGCCTCTGTCACCGAGCAACTGGAACCAGCCCTGCCTTCTCCAGCCTGATCCTGCAGGTCAGAAGCAGGATGCTGCTGTGTGCTGGGGAGAGGCCCGTCCCTCCCGCCTCCCCATCAGAGTGAGCTCGGACCCTCGGGACTCCAGGACAGGCCCTGGCTGGTTCTCTAGGCCCTCTGGGCCTCTCTGACCCAGGCTCCGTCCTCCCTCCCCCTCCATCCCTCTCACCAGGAGCTTCATGTGCTGTGGGCCCTGCCATTAAGCGGCACTGCCTACTGCCAAGGTCTTGGACAAACCCGGCTAGAGGGCTGGTGGTTCCCGTGGGCTGGAGGTGCTGGGGAGCCCCGAGGAGGGCAGGCCTCAAGGCCAGGACTGGCCTGCAGACTTCTGAGAGGAAGTGTCTGAGCTGGGCCTGAAAAGGATTTCAGAAGGTAGCCCGGGAAGGTGAGGGAGGGCTACGGCAGCCGGGGGATCTATGGGCAGGGAGGGGCTCACTGAAGAAGGGGGGCTCGCCCATATTACTGGACCAGTGTCAGGAGCCGGGCAGGCGGCTTGTGGGATGGTCACGCCACAGATCAGGGCCTTAGAAACTCAGGCCTCTTCTCCCAGCTCTGAGCCAAGGGTATCCTCTAGCCAAGGATAGAGCTGGGCCTCAAGCTACACCACAGGCACAGGAAAGCAGTGGCCTCCTCCCCAGTCCCACTCCATCTTACCCGCAGTCAGCAGAGCGCCATGTTGTAAGCTCGGCTTAACCTCACCGCCCCTGGATGACACTGAAATCTTGAACCTGTCCTCAGGGTCCAACCTGTCCTGGTCCCACCACTTCTCATTAGGGCCGGTGTGCTGGACATCCAGAGATTGGGTCTGCAGGCCCAGGGTCAGCGAGGTCCAAGCCAACTGGGACATGTTGTACCTCAGGAAGAGCCAGTTTCACCCCCATGCCCACACCCCACGATCCTCCCCAGCCTGCCCTCTCCAATCTCATCTGCACCGTGCTGCAGCCTAAAATCCAGGGCAACCCCCCTCAAGCTCCTCGTGTGTGCCCCAACCATGGGAAGGCCCTGTACAAGCCAGGAGGTGAGGACCTGGGCGGGAACACACTCTCTCTACTCTACCACAAGGTAGCTGTGTGTCCTTGGGGCCAGCCATACCCTCTCTGGACCTATCTCTCCTTTGTGCTCCAAGGGCCCCGTTTTCAAAATGATGGTCAGTTGACACCATCCCCAACCTGGGGCTCATGCAGCCCTGACCTCCAGAGGGTCAATTCTCCATCCTTACCCAGTTCATCCTGCTTTTTCCACAGGATGAGCTCCTTCCTCTGATCCCTGTGCAAGGCTTGTCTCGCTGCTGCTGACAGTGCGGGGCGACCTCTTGTGGTCACGTGTGGGTATGACATGGTTCACCTGCTCCTGCCCTGGTGGTGGCATGGTTGCGGAGCCGTGCTGGGGGCAGGAGAAGATAGGACAGGCTGGAGGGCAAAACGGCCCTCGAAGATCAACCTCCACACCGCACTGCCACTTCCTCCAAAGAGTCATTCCCAGGTTCCTGCCTAGGGTCCAAACCCCAATCCCTCAGCGCCTCCCTCCACACTGGGCACCTCCCTGGAGCTCCGTGGGAGGTGCAGTGACCCAGACTCCCCCCAGAGGACGAGGTGACGCAGCTGGTTGAGATGCTTGTAATAAGGGTCCTTGTGCAGATCGGGGGCCATCCCAGAATTTCCTTTCTCAGCCCTTCTGGGCTTTTCTGAGGTTTGCCTGCTGGTCTACCTAGGGGACAGACACTGCTCTTTAGCAACCCACCGGCAACCTGGGACGGCCATCCTCAGCCCCAGAGGAAATGCAGGCAGGGCCAGTCCCCTCAGCCAACTCAGTCCTCCCGAAAGTCAGCAGACACCCTAGGAGCACCTCACCCTGTGGCCTGCCTCCCCAGCTTACAGTCTCCCTGGGAACAGCTCCTCGCCCTGTTCTGCACGCCCAAAATAACCCCGTCCCAGAGCGTTCCTCCTCCACCCCCGCTCACATCTGTGAGGACAAGGTGAGGAAACTGAAGCCCAGAGAAGTTCAGTGCCCTGACCCGGGTCACACAGCCTAGGGAGGCTGTGCCGAGCAGTGTTCTTGAGAGACCCACTTTCCTGTACCTCTGCCCTTGATTCTAGAATGGCTAGCCCAGGCACTGTCTGGAAGGGAGCCAGATAGGAGGGGAGGGTTCATTTAAGTTCAAGGCCTTCTAATTCCATCCTTCCCAGAGTCCTTCGAGGCAGACGTCATCATCCCACTTTTAACAGTTGCAGAAGCCAAGGCCCAGGGAGGCGAGGCCACGCCCTGGCCACCTGGCTCCCTCCCAAGTGGGGGAGAGAGGCCGGGGCTGCTCCCTGCACCAGGACCAGCAGTGGCCGCCTCTGGGCTAGCGTGGCACACCCCAGGCATCCTCAGTTCCCGGGACTGTGGGGTGGAGGGCCCCTAGGGAATGGGCCATGTGCCTAAGTGGGTGACCAGTTCCAGGCAGAGGGAGGGCAAGAGCGAGGGCCAAGGCAGACAAGGTGTAAGAACCTCCCGTTGCTGGAGAGATCCAGGAAGCAGCCCTCTCCCCGGGGAACCGGGCCCAGGAACCCAGGCCTCTCTCATTCTTTCCAGGAAAAAGGTAAGTCTGGCCAAGGTTCCTTGAATTAATCAATGGCCACGCCCCTTCCTGGGAGAAAACCGAGGCCCACGGAGGAGGCTGAGCCAATCCTTCCCTGAGTGAAAGGAGCAGGTTGAGCCCGGGACCAAGTCTGCTGGGACCCCCGCGGCCCTTTCCATGACACCCCAAGCCTGTCAGGCAGTGCCTTCCTTCCTGGGCCAGCCTGGCCTGGCCATCGCCCCTTGCTGGGGCAGCATGGGCCAAACTTGCCCTCCCTTGCCTGGCACGGCTCTTAGCTGGGAGATGCACCCGGACTAGGAGGCCTGGGTCCAGGGCTCCGCCTGCTCAGCCTCACTGACACGACAGTCCTTGACTCAGGTGCCAGCCCTGTGGCCAGGGTGGGATCCAGGGTAACTGGCCAGGTCAGTTCTCTTCATCGTCACCACTGTCATCGCCGATGTCATCTCAGCAGAATACTTATCTTCAAATACTTGCTCAGGGAATCCCCGGGGTCAAGCCAATAGAGAGGAGCAGCTGTTGTCGCAGTGGGACAGTGGACAGGGAGCCTCTCCTCAGATCTTGGGAACATTCTAGCAAACTGTTGCATGGGCCGAGGTCACAGCAGCTGCTCAGCTTGGGTGGCATCCAGGCCCACCTGCTCTTGGCGGGGGGGGGGGGGAGTAGGGCTGGCTCTGGAACTCGGTCAAGGCCAGACTGCTGACTCCCTCCTTAGTGGTGGACCCTGAAGACTACAGCCTCCCCATTCCTGAGCACCCACGGGCCCCACCATTGTTCCTTATGGCCCCTCATTGGGGCTTGGAGGGCTTTCCTGGACCTGGGCATCCCCAGGGTGGCAGTGGCTTCAAGGGCTAAGTGGGCAACCCCACACCCTTATACCCCATGTGTCCTAGGGGAGCCCCTCCCCCGACCCTGCCTACCTTTTCCCCAGGGTCCCCTTGGGGCCTTATCACATCCTTCATCTCTTCCCAGCCCATTTCTTACCCCAGGGACCTGGATCAGCATCATAACATGTTCAAAAGTCTGGTAATCCCAGCAACTCAGGAGGTTGAGGCAAGAGGAAGACAAGTCCAAGACAACCTCAGCAACTTAGTGGGACCCTGTCTCAAAAAGTGGGGGTGTAGCTCAGTGGTAGAGTGCCTCTGGGTTCCGTCCCCAGTATGGAAAAAAGAAAAAGTCTGGCAATGGCACCTCCCTACTCCACCTGGAGAGCAGGTGGGGGAGGCCAGGACCCACAGAGTGAGTATGTGTTGTCCATGTTTCCTTGCAACTTTGTGTGTCTCTGTACCTGTCTGTCTCTGCGGCCTTGTGTGCCCATGTGTCTGTATGTCTGAGTGTCTTGAACCTGCTTCATCTCTCCAGGTGCTGACAGAGAAGTGAAGGCCACCCAGGCTGTTTGCCTGTCACTTCTGTGACCCAGCACAAGTGAGGCTCCCTGGACTTCAGGCCGAGCCTGGACCTGGGCACCCAGGGCCCCAGTCCTTCCTGATCTAAAATGTGCAGCCCATATTCATTAATTAATTCATATTAGATTATTTTTAATGATTAAAAAAATCATTTGAAATTAAAATCACTTCATTTGACCCTTGCAATAACCATACAAAATATCATCGTCCTCTGAGATGGGAGGTGTCTGACAAGGTCTCACAATAACTAAGGTGGGCCTGGCGGGTGGGCTCGGCGACCACCTCACACAGGGATGGTGGCCTTTTGGTCCTCACTAGAATAAGGGGTCCTGAGGGTGAGCCCAGGGTAGCTCCATTTCCAGCCTTGGTGACCCCACCTCCCTCCTGGGTTGGGACAGCAGTGACTGTCCCAAGGGCTGGAGGACCGGGGCATTTCTAACAGGCGAAGCCAGGGTGTGTTCCAGCCCCTCCCTGGCTGCCCAGTCGGTGTCTTTGCCAACAGCACAAGAGTGTGGTAGGAGGGGGTGTCCCTGGCCCCTGTCCAGCAGGGAGTGTTGTCACCTAGACGTGGGCCAGACCAGGTCTCCTGCCAGCTGCCACCAGCCTGACACAGGTGTACCTTACTGCGTTGACGGGGGCCTCCCACCACACCACGCCAAAGAGAAACGGTCGTTCACCGCACGCTCAAGAGGCTTGAAGCCCAGAGGCTGCAGAAGACAGGGGGACCTCAGCTCCTCTGGAGATGCTTCCAAGGAATGGCCACAGTGACACGGATTCTCGTGTCTCACTAGCCCAGGCCTGAGCCCACCTGGGCAGCTCGTGAGCACCCAGCCGCGTGGGCTCAGTGGCCAGGCTCAGACTTGCGAAGGTCCCCAGCCGCCATCCCATTTGCGCCCCCCCAAGCCCTCCTCCATCTGGTGGGCTTTGATTTCTGCAGGCTGCTGACAGAACAGGGACAAGTTCTCCATCCTGGTCCCCACCCCCGGAGATCCCTCCCAAGAGACCCCAGGAATCAGGGCAGGGATCCCCCAACCCTGGTACATCTCGACCCTGGAATCCCTGCAACAGTGTTAAAATGTCTTTGCCAAGTGTGCAGATGCCCCTGAGCCTTCTCCAATGGGCAGCTCTGGCAAAGTCCCCCTGCCTGAGTCACGTCAGGTGGAGCCTCTGGCCCCGCAGGCCCTGGAGACCCCGGGCCGGCAGCTGCCCGCGCTGCTGGACACGACGCACAGGTGTGCAGACGGGACCCTCAGTTGCTGGCCAAGGGGCGCCACAGCCTGGCAGGGCCGAGCAGATGGGCACCTTAGCCTCCGCAGCCCTGCCCCGCCCCACTGCATGCCACTAAGGCCGGCCACCCGCCTCCCCACACCTGAAGAGTGGCCAGCAACAAGTAATGTCCCTAAAAAAATGGGCAGTGGGAGAGGAAGAAAGGAGAATTGAGTGAACCAGGGCCCAGATCAAGATGCCGTCAGCAACCGGGTGCAGCAGCGCACACCTGTAATCCCAGGGACCCCGCAGAGGGAGGCAGGAGAAGGTTCAAGGTCAGCCTGGGCGACTCAGCAAGACCCTGCCTCAAAATACAAAATAATAAAGGGCTGGGGATGGAGCTCAGTGGTAAGGAGCCTGGGTTCCATCCTTAGTACCATAAAAAAAATTTTAAAAGGATGCACCCAGCCATGGTCAAGGGCCCACCTGCTGGACAGCCTCCGTGAGGACTCAGCAGGACACCCCCAGGTGCTCAGTGCTGCTCCCTCTGATGCCCACGCCTGCCCTGGAAAGCGGGCCAGCCACGCCCCAATCACACTGCTGCCCGAGGCAGGAATCATCAGCTCCCTGGGTCCTTCTCCCCCGCCCTGGAGGACTTCAGCCTTGCCTCCTCCTCTGACCCCACAGCCACCTGGTGGGGAAGGGGAGGGGACGATTACTCTCCCCTTTCTGCAGGCGGGAAGCCATGGCTGAGTGAAGGGGCATGTTGCAGCCCCAGAGGAGGAGCTGGAGGAGGGTGGAGGATGGCACTGGGGTATCTGGATTGCTCCCGGCTGCCCAGCTCTGCCCAGAGGCAGAGGCGACAGTTCCAGGTTGCAGTGGGCCTGTCCATTAGGCAGCCGCCCGTGAGCTGGGCAACTCCCTGCTGTTTCCCGTCTGTTCTTCTAGCCCTTGGATCATTTCCTCTGGCTGCTTCTCTGATTCCCCTGGGTCCAGGTCCAAGCTCCTATGAGGTAGACATGTTAATGTCCCCATTTTACAGACGAGGACATTGAGGCTGTGAAAGGTTAATAACCTGCCAAGTTGTTCACCAGGACTGTCCGAGTCTCAAACCTGTCTGCACCACTAGCCCAGAAATGTCCCCAGAGAAGTGGAGTCTCTGGTGAATGTGTCAAGAGATAGTGACAGTTTCCAGGAGGGGCGGCCTCTCACAGGGGCGTCAGGCAAGCTGGCCATGTCAGCCCCTGAGTTCTGACCTGTAGCTCCCTCAGAGGCCCAGCCCTGCCCCCACTTTCTTTTGAGGGCTCAACCCACCCAGGCCATTCCTCCCTGTAGTCACAGAGCCAGGCATTGTCTGGGGTGACACAGGGGCAGGTGATAATCGTAGCTCATGCTTTCTGAGCACGAGGCAGTTTAATCCCTGTGATGTCCTCTGGGTCTGTGGACAAGTACTCTTTTTCCTTTCCCCTACCCCCTCTGGTGCTCCACAACTGAGCTCTTTTGTTTTTTATTTTGAGACAGGATCTCACTAAGTTGCTGGGGCTGGCCTCAAACTTTCGATCCTCCTACCTCAGCCTCCTGAGTTGCTGGGATAGCAGCACCTGGCTCGTGGACATGGATTCTTCCCATCCTAGGGGACAGATGGTGGGGAGCTGAGGCAGATGTCCGTGTGGATCAAAGCCTAGAACTTGGGCTAGGAAACCTCAGGGAAGAAGAGACACGGAGCCTGTCCCCGAATGGTTAGCAGGACTTCATCAGGCAGAGAAATGAAGAAGGGCTCTGCAGGCCATGAGGCACCCTGACCAAGGGCTCTGTGGTAGCTGAGGCCATAGGCGAGGCCCTAGGAGGGAAGGAGGCCAGCAGGAGGTCTGCACCCGAAGCCACCTGGAGGCCACACCTGGGGTCAGGTAATTGAAGCCTGGGACTGCACACCATGGAGCATTTCTCAGGAGCCAGGCCCTGTACTTGGCGTCGGGGGAGGGGGGTGATGGCGGTGACTAAGGCATAGTCATCCGTGAGTCGGGGCCATCTCTGTGCCCTGTGGTCACGGACCCACACTCTGTCTCTGGTGCACCAGCTGACCCAGTGACCAGGAGGCTGCCCCTCCTTGGGCGGGACCTCTTCCATAAACAAGCTGAGCTCAGCTCGCCTCCTGGTGACGGCTCCTTGAGCTCTCCATGAAAGAGTCTATAAATCCGGAGCCCCTGGCAGACTGGGCAGCTAGGGGAGCAAGCCCACATCAATCCTGGGGAGGCAGAGGAACAGCCCCTGGGAGCTGGGGCCACCAAGCTCCTCTGAGGTTACCACCCACTGATAGCTGCTGCCAGGGAGCCTGACATGAAAGTCCCCGCCCCCGCCAGGGCCTGCCTGTGATGGAAAATGACAGACGCCAACATCCTGGCTGCTGACTGACGCTGAGAGCGGGGAGGGGAAGTGGAGGTGACTCTGGTTGCAGGAGGTGGCTGGAGACTCTCACAGCATGCCAGGCACCGACTGTGGACCTGCCATGTGTCCCTGGGGGAGGCAGAGAGGAACTGCCACAGGGGGGTAACAGGGAGGCCCTGGTCTCCAGAAGCACAGAGAATCCACTTGACCTTGACTATGGGTCCAGAACACACCAGGAGGCTCATCTCCCTCCTCACACCCAAGACCACGCGTGTAGGTGGGCAGTAATTGGACATCTATGTCCCTTTTCTCACTTGAACTCACACCTGAGAAAATGCAGGCCAGAGAATCCGGTTGACTTGTCCAAGATCACAGAGCCAATTGGTGTGGCAGATAGGACAGCTGTGATTATTAGTTGTATTTTATGAATAAGGAAAACGGCTCAGAGAGGTTAAGTAACTCACCCACGGTCACAGAGTGAGCAAGTGGTGCACTTGGCCTACATCAGGGCTGTGGGTTCCTTGTCCTCAAGTGCATTCACAGCCTCCATGGAGTGGGACCTCCTTGTGTGCTCACGATTGTGCCAGGGCCCTCCCCCTCTCCTGACCATCCTCACTGACACCCCCATCAGACTTCCTCTGGACACTTAGACCCACTTCCCACCCTCCTGCCCCTCGTCCCTCCTGGTCCGCATGCTCGGCATCTGCTCCCCCAGGCTCTTCTCTCTGCCCTACAGTCTGCTTCGCACTGTCCTAACAGGAGCCACGGTGCTTGGGTGGCCCCGTGCAGGCAGTGGCTGGAGAGGGAGCGATTGGGGCCGACTGCCAACCTTTCTCCTGGGCGTGGCACCTGAGCTTTAGGGGCCCACGAAATATTTTCATCTTGATTTCTTGTACACCAGGAGAACCGAGCATGGCGCACACCTGTAATCCCAAGCAACTTGGGAGCCTGAGTCGGGATGACCTGGAGTGCAAGATGAGCCCGGGAAGCTGAGAGACCCCATCTCAAAACCAACAGACAAACATTTTTCCCAAGAGCACAAATCCATTTTAATTTCTTTGGCATTAATTGAAATCCTTGAAGGGACAGCATGACACGGACTCTGCATCGCATGGCCTTAGCAGGAAAGTTGCTTCCGAATGGGGCTTGAACTGTCCACTGTTTCCATGGACACGAGTCACCTTCCCCCAGATTACTCGGGTTTGGCTTGCCACCAGGAGTCACTGTGCTGTTTTTTGCTTTGTACACAGAAGCACAACTGTGGGAGGCCGCCTGCCCACGAGCTAAGCACCCCTCAGCCCTGAGTAAAGGGGCTGTCCGCCTGGCACCAAAGCGCTGTGCGAAGCCAGTGGCCTTCACCTTCGCTGGGCAAAGAAGTATGCTTCAGCTCTGGTCTTGGGCGTTACCCAGTGGGATTGGACAACCCCCTTTGAAACCTTATCACCTGCCTTATTTGGTGAAGAACATTCTGTCGAAACTCCTTTGTGTGTCCCCCCTGTAAAAATAGAGTCCAGGTGCACGCACTCTTTTGCAACACCTTCCAGCGTGAAGCTGATCCTTAAGGTCGCAGAGCCATCCCACCCTCCATATGAGGACTACTTCTGTGCCCTGTGCTTTCTTTTCTTAGCTGAATGCTGTGGCCAGCTCTTTTGAACCCAGCTCATCTCGTCAGCACAGGTCTCTGGTGAGACACATCTGTGCCCAGGTAGAATGAATTCTATCTCTGACATCAATGCCTTCAACTTTAAGGGGGGCTGTGTGTGTTCCCTTTGGCTCCAGAGACCTCTTCCACAGCCAGCTAACTTGGCCTTGCATCCTGCCTGCTGACAGGTTGCCTTCTGAAAGTCCTATTCCCAGCAGGCTCCACAGGCTCCAAGTAAAATTTAAAAAATGAACTGGGGATGTAGCTCAGTGGTAGAGCACTGGCTTGGTATGCACGAGCCCTGGGTCCAATCCTTAGTAAAAAAAAAGAAAGAGAAATATTAAATATAATGGAACTAGGGTTGTGGCTCAGTGGTAGTGCGCTCGCCTAGCACACGTGTTTGATTCTCAGCACCACATAAAAATGAAATAAAGATATTGTGTCCACCTACGACTAAAAAATACTTTTTAAAGTATCAAGTTTAGGGTATAGCCATCTTTGTACCAGTATAACTTTAAATTATATATTTATTTTTTGGTACTGAGATGGAACCCAAGGTCCTGTGCATGCTGAGCACCTGCTCTACTACTGAGCTACACCCCCAGTCCCTAATTCTGTCCTTTTGTTCTTTTGGTTTTTGTTTTGTTTTAATGAAGGAAGGGGCCAGAAAGGTCTAAAGCCAGGCAAGTTATCACGTTGTTCTGCTCTGAGGAGCACAGTTGTCACTGATTCCCTGCTCTGGTTGGGGCAAAGCTGTCCCCTCCCCACCACGGTTTATGGAATCATGATGAGAGAAAAATGGAGCAAGAACAGAGCAAATGGGAGAGGAAAAGGGCCGCAGAGAGAAGAGCCTGGAAGGGAAGAGACGCTGAGTTTGCAGAGGAGGGGAGGCATGTGATGAACCCAGCCTGATTCCATCTTCAGATTGGGAGCCATCTCATCACAAAGTGATGAAAAGTTCATTTCTGTTTTATTATAAAATACTAAGATTTCTATTTGTCCTGACAACCTGATGTTTAAACTTGTTTGAAATTCCTGCCCGGGCTCCAAACTCACCCATGCCTGGCTCTCCCTGACCAGATAACAACCCTCCCTAAAACCTCAGCGGCACCTCAAAATTCTGAAGTTGGAATCTCAATTTACTCCCTACCTTAAAATGTTACGCCATGTAGATCATTACCCTGCTATCTGCCTTTGTGTTATGCTTGCCAGAATCCTGTTAGCTGTACGTTCCCAAGACCCCCCCCCACCTTTGTAACTTTTCATGCTATAAAGCCTTTTACCTGGAGAGCTGGGGCTGATCTCTAGCCCGGCTTTGGGAGAGACAGTCGCTGTCCTGCTTTTGTGTACACAGTACAACCTTGCTTTCATTTGATTTAAAATTGGAGTTGGTGGTCTTTTTTTTGCTTCCTGGTTCAACTCATGAGGTGGGAGGGGTCAGGAGACAAAGAGTGGTGTCCTGCAGGAAGTCCAATGGGAGTGTCAAGTGAGGATGGTCAGGACAAGGGGAAGGTCCTGGCACAATTATGAGAACCTTGAATGCCAAGGCCAAGAATTTTCCAAGGGCCATTTGTCATTTTTCCAACAGCCATTTTTATCATTTTTTATTTGATAAAAAATTAGCAGGAAAATTACAAGAAAAACTTAAAAAAGAAGTGAAACTGTACTTTTGCTGTTATTAATGTTATATAACTTAAAAGCGTAAAAATTTACTTAAGTAATATACTTTGATATGAGATAAGTGTAATAAAGAATAGCTTTTCCTCTAGATTAGCAATAACTACCCAGAAATACAAAACAAAAAATTTATAGTAGAAATATTAAATACAAAATAATTAAAAGGAGGAAAGACTATCAATACATGAAATGAAATTACTATAACATTTTCAGTTTACAGAATATTAATATATTGAGTTCTCCCTTTAATCTGCTGTTCAGTACATAATTAGAGAGCAGCCAGCTCTGATCCTCAGCAAGCTCCAGGTCTAAGCCCAGGAGCAACAATGGCATTGTCCTAAGATACCCTAAGGGCAGATGACACCACCCTTTTCAGGTGGGACAATGGGAGCCCAGAAAGGGGGGCTGCTTTTATCCAGAGTTGGGCTGGAGCCAACTCAGCAGGAGACCCTCAGTTTCCTCTGTTCCCTACCCCAGCACCTTCCTGCACCAATGTCCACAATTTGGTCATCTGTCTTGTTTCCTCTCTGCATTTCAAAAAAAGTGAAATAGCAGCACTCAGTTTCATCTTAAAAGAGCTTGTACAGGGGCTGGGGTTGTGGCTCAGTGGCAGAGCACTCATCCAGAACGTGGGAGGCCCTGGGTTCCACCCTCAGCACCACATAAAAATAAATAAATAAAATAAAGATATATATTTTTTAAAAAAGAGCTTGTACAGGAAGTGTCTGTCCCCAGTTGTACACTTGTGGTATCTGTAGAGCTGGCAGGTGGGACTCAAGAGGAAAGACCCCTGGAATCAGAGGGCACTGTTGCTCATTATCAAGCACTCATTCCAGGTTGGAGAAAGGTGGAACAGGTACCAGCTCTGCCCTCTGGGGCACCAACCGTGGCAAGCTCCTTCCTTAAAACAGAAAAGCTGCTGTGAAACTCTGGGGCTCTGAAAGATGGGGAGCCTCCTGCTAGGCCTGGGATCCCAAAGCCAACGCTGAAACGGAAAAACAAAACTATAAAATGGGCTTGGACGTGGAGGGATCTTCTAGTCTCAAATTTGCTTCTTTCTGTGTGGTTTTATGCAAGAAACTCAATACCTCTATTAGCCTATTTCTTTGTCTTTAAAATGGGTGTAGAAACAGCTGGCGTTAAAATGGGTGTAGAAATAGCTGGCGTTAAAATGGGTGTAGAAATAGCTGGCGAAGAGGACAATTACTCAAGTGCCCGGGCGTTTAGCAAGCCTTCCCTGACGATCTTTACACGGAACCTGCTCTGAGCTAACAACGCCAGCTCCCAGGGCGGGCCCGGAGCCAGGGTCTTCAGCCCCCACCATTTCCGCGGGCCATCTTCCCGGGCCTGTGCCTCTCCAAACCTAACGTCCCTAGGGCCCTGGCACCGCAGACAGCGAGGTGTTCCTGGAGTGAGGCGCACTCGGGGCGATCTCTGGCATTCTGGGCCACCAGACCGCGACTTCCGTCCACAGGCACCCGGGTGAGCCCCAGCCCCAGAGCGGGCTCCCGCCGCCGGCTACCGAGGCCTGGTTTGCACCTGCTGGTGCCTCCCACGCGCGAACTGAGGGGCTGAGCCCGCAGAGCGGCCCGGCCCACGCGGAGGGCGGGGCGAGCCGGGGCCTTTGTGTTCAAACCAGCCAATGGGTGGCGACGGTGGGCGGAGACGGCCGGCGGAGTCTGGCCAATGAGCTTCGGCCTGTCAGCGTTGACTGACGGGCGCACACATACACACTCGGCCACGCGCGCGCCGCCCGGCCCCACTCGCGCAGCGCGGGCCTCCGCCGGCCGCATTGTCCGCTTGCCTGCCCGTCACCGCCCGGTCCCGCGACACTGCTCCGTACCCCCCGAAGCCCCGGGCCCCGCCGCTGTGTCGGACCTGCGCGGGGCGCCGCCCGCGAGATCCCGACGCAGGAAAGGGGCGCGCCCCGGCGGCGCGACGGGCCTCGGACGCCCGCGGCCCGGTACGGAGCAACCGCGGCAGCAGGTAACCAGGGTGGTGGGTCCGCCTACCCTCGGCCCTGGGCAGGGCTGACCGCCGAGCCACGGTCGGGTCGCTCCCGCCCGGGCAGAGCTGCCAGGCCTGCTTCTTCCTCTCGGGGCCGAGCTGGGCCAGGCTCCAACCCCGCCGGGCGCACGCCCCTGGGCTGTCGGGCAGGGCCGGCGTGGAGCCAAGGCCTGCGCCCTGACTCATCCTGCCCGCCGGCCCCCGCCCCCAGGGCTGGCCGCCCCACTGGTCAGCCGGGAGGGCGGTGTCTCCGGGCGGGACTTCCCCGCGCAGCCTCCCGGGAGGAGGAGAGCAGAGACCCGGCGGCCCCAAACCGGCCCAGGGCAGTGCCAGAGAGGCCAGGTCCAGGGACTGGCAGTTCCCGGCCTGTGACGCCTGTCAGAACTCTGGGAATAGGAAGGAGGCCGGTAGTGCTCGGTTCTAAAACAAAAACAAAACAGCCAGTGGGGGGGGGGGGCGGGGGCGGGGGCGGGGCGGGGCGTGACTTCAGTAAGCCCACCTTCTTCCCTGGTGCGGGTTGGGCGTGTGGGGCGTGAAGGGAGAGGACAGTGAGCGCCCCAGCGCCTTCCGTCCCAGTGTAAATGGAGTGTGAATAAATAGAGGAGTGAAAATGTCAGGTGCAAGATGTCCCAGATCTAGGTTAAATCTCAAGATCGGATGGATATTGCCTTTTACATTTGTGATGGGGGAAGAACTGAGAAAAGAATGTAATTCTGCTCAGAAGTGTGGAATGGAGTTTTATTTGAGGGCTTCTTAACTGGTTGTATATGAGGGGAGTGTTGATATGTAAAATATTTGGACTCCTAGAGGCTCACCTCTCCTTTGGGAGGATGGGGTCTTGACCTTTTCTATCTTGTGAAATCCAAACTGAAGGGTAGAGTGTTCTGTGATGGCAGGAAAGGCTTGCAGTTTTTAGCTTTTAAGCGTGCCCCTTGCCTGGCAGTCAGAATGTGAAGATTCTTGCCAAGCGGAGTCTGGGTACTATATAAACATGTGGTTTTGTGTCTGTCCCCGAGCTGGAGGCTTCACCCTGCAGCAGAGCAGGGGTTAAGAGGAGGAGCTCCTGTGAGCTGTCAGGTGGGGGAGGGCACTGTGGGGTGGAACTACCTTATAAGGAGTGGAATACAGCCCAGGACCCAGGCCAGCTTCCTGCTTTGGCTACTACCAGTTGGTTACTTTACCAACACCAGCCAAAGCCAGGGATGGTGCCAGATGGGCATCCCATCTGGGAAGATGCCCATTAGCCCAGACAGGAAGCTGCTTGTTTTTCAAAAGAGGAGGTCCTAACTGGACAGACCTGATCTTCTGGTTTACATAGTCAGAGTTGGGGTGTGTTAGTGTATGCCCACCATGTGGCCCAGAGAACTAGTGATTTTGGTGTGAACCAGGAACATCAGAAGTGACAAAATGTCACAAGTACTATGAGCTGTCCAGTGGGTTTGGGATATTAACAGGTACTTTGTAGTCCTGCCTGCCAAGAGGCTATGTTGGAACTCCTCACTTCAGTAATCCAAGATTTGGAATCTGGGTGTCCAGAGCTGAGAGCCTTAATCTTGCTCATGTGGTGGAATGCCCTCTGGCCAGCCTTGCCACTTTGACCTCTTTTGTCCTCATTATCAGTTTCTGAGCCTTGCTTTCAGCCTCACATGGCCCGAAAACTGGGACTGAATGTAATGCCATCCTGTGGTGCCACTTACCCCTGTGTCGTTAGTTTGAATATTTGTTGTGTAATCATGTAGTTTACAGCCTGTTCTGAGTGTATATGGGGCTATAGAAGATTCTAGTTGGAAGACACAAAACATTCTTAAAATAACCTGCAAACTTTTTGGTGGAGTAGAAAGACCCAGGCCCTATGACCTGTCAGGTCTGAGCTCAGATCTTCTCTGTCACTTGTAAGCTGGGTGACTGGGGCAAGTTACCCATCATCTTAGTGTCCCAGGTTCCCCCCTTGATAGGTGGGAGTGATGATACCCACCTCCCTTGTGGGATCACAAAGGGAGACTGGTGCCAAGGAGGCATTTTTCAAAAAATCTTATCGTGTCACATCAGGAAGAGGGGCATGTCATGCCTGGAGAGGTGGAGCGTGAGCAGTCGCAATGTAGGAGGCTCTACTGGAGTGGGCTTTTTGGAGTCAGGAATGACCAGGGACTCAATAGTGTGGCCAAGGGGGAGCCCCCTCTGGAGGGAATCAGTGAGCCTGAAGCCAGAACCGCTCTAGGGAGAGGGGGCAGCTGGGCTGGAAGCGCCAGGGAGCCCCAGCACCTGGCTGGTGCCTGCCCTGTGCCAAGTTCTCTGCTGCATGTCGGAGGCTGAGGAAGCCCAGTTCTGGCTGTGTTCTGCCGAGCATCAAGGAGGATCAAGGAAAACTGTATAAAGGCATAAAGCCCTGTGGAAGTTACGGTGGAGGCCCCAGGACGGCCCAGGGAGCCCCGAGGCAGGGCACAGTGACCACTGTGTCTTGGCCACACTGCAGGGCCTTCGCCTGAATGCAGGAGGCTCTGTCCTTCGTGGTGAGACAGCGCCTGTTTCTCTTCCCCCAGGGACAGCCCTGAGTGTCACGTGCCATCCTTTCTTTCCCAAGACTTCTTCAAGGGACAGGCACATCCCCCCTCGCCATGTCCCGACGAAGCCAGCGCCTCACTCGCTACTCCCAGGGCGATGACGATGGCAGCAGCAGCAGTGGAGGGAGCTCGGTGGCAGGGAGCCGGAGTGCCCTGTTTAGGGATGGTCCTCTCAGGTAGGGCGCAAAGGGCTGCACAGCCCTGTCCAGGGCGCGGCCCCCAGAGCAGGCAGCTCTTCCTGCTACAACCTTCAGGGTAGCAGATGCCCATGTGTCAGGGATTCTGCCCTCTCCACCCATGTGAGAGGTGCTGCTGCCCCGCTAGCTAGTAACAGGAAGTGGGGAGAGGCAGCTTCAAGCATAAGCCAGGCCGGAAACCCCAAAAGTGCAGGCAGGGCTCACAGCACCCCTCCACCCTGGAAGGGTGTGGCAGGCTGACCATCCTTCTGGCACCCACACCCACACGTCTCGCCACCTGCAGGGCCTCAGCAGCTGCCTGGCAACTTGGGAGCAATGACTGCCTGCCTCGTCCTGCCCCTTACGGTCGAGGGCCCTGAGGCTCTGGGCTGCTCTAGGAGGCCAGGCTGGGCCTGTCGGGTTTGGGGCGGGCTCGGGAAAGAACTTTGACTTTGAAGTTAGAGATCTGGCTCCTTCTCACTGATGCACTTGCCTGTCTCCTGTGAAATTCAGAGCTAACAGGAGCAAAGACAGTACCTAGGGTTGGGGGTGTGGTGGCTCCGTGGTAGAGTGCTTGCCCAACACGTAGGCCCAGGTTCTAGCCCCCATTGCCAAAAAAAAAACCAGGTGACAAAGACGGAAGGAAAAGACAACACCCGCATGAGTCGGCTGCCCCGGAACAAGGCTGACCCTGGGGAGAGGAGGCGCCAGGGCTGTGGCTTCGTCTGGAGTTCTGGCTGGGCTCACCACCCTGCTCCCTGATTTCCCCTCATGGTTGTCCCCAGGACCGTGAAGAGGAAATCCAGCAACATGAAGCGCCTGTCCCCAGCACCACAGCTGGGCCCCTCCTCTGACGCCCACACCTCCTACTACAGCGAGTCCGTGGTCCGGGAGTCCTACATCGGCAGCCCCCGGGCGGCCTCCCTGGCCAGGAGCGCCCTCCTTGACGACCACCTGCACAGTGAGCCCTACTGGAGTGAGTGTCCCAAACCTTCCTCCTGGGGCTTTGCTTCCTCCCAGCTCCCCCCTAGTGTCCCCACATGGGACACGCTTGTTGAAGCACCCTCTGCGCAGCCCAACGTGCTAAGGCACTGCAAGGCCTAGAAGAGCCCATTCCTCCCTGGCCAGGTGGGGACCTGAGGGTGAGGAGGAGGAGAGGCACCGGAGGCACCGAGAGCAGCCAAGTCAACGGGCTGGCAGAGAGCAAGGTCTCTGAGGACTTCCTGGGCTCCTCCTCCGGCTACTCCTCTGAGGACGATTTTGTGGGTAGGTGGGGCCTCCAAGGGAAGCTGGGCAGGGGACACCCTGACAGCACGAGAGGGTGTGGTGTGGGGCATCCCTCCTGTGCCCAGCACTCCCTGAACCTGTCTGGGGTGGCCCCTCATGAACTGGGCCATGCACTTTGTCCCACCCCCACTGATGTGTGAGCAACCCAAGGCCAACGGCTCTGTGTTTTGCCTGTTTCAGCAGTTCAGTGTGAGCCCTGCACATAGTGGGTACTTCATAATATTTGTTAGATGCACGAGTGTCCCTTTTGTCTAGTTCTGAACAACAGAGTGAGGGATTGTGGGTGAGGAGAGGCCGCCAATCAGAAAGCTCTGGTGGGAGAGAAATGTCAGAAGCCTCCCATGCCACTCCTCCCACAGGCATTTCCCCACCTACTGTGAGCAGGCCCGTGTGACGCTCTGGGGATGTGAAGGAGATGGCTCAAGTAGATGGTCAGGCTCCATATCCCCAGAGGAGGCTCTTAAAAGGGCCCAGGAGCTGGGCAAGATGGTGCATTCCTGTAATCCCAGCAGCTCAGGAGGCTGAGGCCAGAGAATTGTGAGTTTAAAGCCAGCCTCAGCAATTTAGCAAGGCCCTTAGCAACTAACTTAGCAAAATTCTGTCTCTAAATAAAATATTTAAAAAGGGCTGGGGATGTGGCTCAGTGGTTAAGCGCCCCTGGGTTCAATCCCTGGCACCAAGGGGGAAAAAAAGTGCCCAGGAGCTGAGCTGGTTTCCTCCCGTGTTCCCCTGCAGGCTACTCGGACACAGACCAGCATAGTTCGGGGTCTCGGTTGAGGAGTGCTATCTCTCAGGCCGGCTCCTTTGTCTGGACAGTGGTCACTTTTCCAGGTGGGTGCCGGTTGAGTATGCTCAGCGCCTCCTGCTCTCCACAGCAGTGACTTCATGCTGGGCACCAGGCCGGACAGAGACAGGTCATTCTAGGATAGTTACTGGGGGCCAAAAGACCCGGGGACAGGGGGTGTGGAGCAGCAGCAAAGCAGAAGAGGGTGCACTAGTATGGGGTGCGGGGGCGGCAGGGGACCACAGACAGAAAGGGTGAAGTGCCGCACACGGCCTCAAGTCTTAGGCTCCGTAGCTGCTTTTTCAGGCCGGATCTTCGGACTTCTCTACTGGTGGGTTGGCACCACCTGGTACCGCCTGACGACAGCTGCGTCCCTCCTCGATGTCTTCGTTTTAACCAGGTGAGCGAGTTTCCAGCCTTGACAGTGAATCAGAATGCCCTGGGACTGAAGGAGCAATGCCCCATCTTAACCCGGGTGTGGCGATCCCCCAGTTTACCTGTAGCTTTCATCTGGGAGCAGGAAGTGCCCCCCCAGAGCCCAGGACTGCCAGAAATGGGTGGTGCACAGAGGCAGGTTTTGTTCCTTCGGGACAAAACTGTAAAACACAGATTCTTGTATCCTGGACACGTCCTACTAAGTGGCACCCCTCCAGCCGCTTCTGATATATTTGTTAGATGCACGAGTGAGTCCTGAGAAGGCTTGTGCTGGTGATGCCTTGAGGCGCTAGCTCAGCCGTGAGGTTCCCAGATAGTCCAGCTTCCCTTTGGGGCCTCTGACAGTCCAGACAGGTTTGCCTGCGTGTGTTCAGAAGCCACAAAGAGATGGTGCCTGAGGATGCTGTGGGTCCTCCCTCAAGTTGCCAGACCAGCAGGACCACGGTTTGGGAACTTGTCCCCCTTGGCAGAGGAAAGAAAATTGGACCAGAATCAGGATCCTTCTGTCCATGATCAGGTCAGGGCAGGCAACCAGCAATGCCAGAAGAGGGCCAAGGACTGGTGCATGTCACCAATAAAGGTTCCTTGTTCTAGAAGAAAATATTTTTGTATAGGGAGTTACTATTATTTTCTATATTTGCTTGCTTACAGGGTCTCTCTTTACAAAAATGTTTATAGATGTCTCAGAGCCCACACTATTTATTGTCGGTAACATCCATAAGATTCCTAGAGTCAAAATTGTCCTCATCACTTCATGACCAGTGGATAAGGCTGGTGTCCAGTCTGACCCTGACCCCATGAGAAGCTCACGGGTTGCTCACCTCAACCCTAGTTCAGGGTTCAGAAGGCCTCCGGGGCTGTCTGGGGGTCGGAGGCCCGCTCCTCATGCTTCCCTCCGTCTGCCTGCCCACCGCCCAGGCGCTTCTCCTCCCTGAGGACTTTCCTCTGGTTCCTGCTGCTGCTGCTGCTCCTGACAGGCCTGACCTATGGTGAGTCAGGGTGGCAAGTGCCAGGGGGCGGGGCAGAGCATGGCAGATGCTGGGCTAGCGGCCAGTGTGCCAGGCAGGGACTGGGCAGAGCTCTGGGCCTGAGACCCTTCTCGCCCGACCTCCACCATGTCCTCCACTGACCCGTGCTGCCCCTTCGTGGGGTGTCCCAGGCAAAGGGAAGAGGCCCAGTCTACTGATCTTGCACTAAATTGGGACAGCTACATGGCAGTTCAGGGTGCCTTGAGAACATCGCCCTTGGCAGAACACACCCAGGACAGCTGTGCTTGGGTGCAGCAGGAGCTCGGGGCTTTTATTATTAGCAGTCACTGCTCCTCCTGTCTGGGCAGGACAGAGCCGTGCAAGCAGACCCTTCTCACAAGACCAGGCTAGGGCTTTAGCTATCCTGAAGGTAAGAACAAAGCAGTACACTATGGTGCAGCCACTTGGTCACTTACCTGGGACTCTGCAGGTTCCAGTCTTGGCCGTGGGACTGTCCCATTCACGTTGCATTTTGTGTGGGCAATTTTACTCGAGTTTCCTGATTTCACAGGACTTACCTATGTGGTCTGAGACTCACTTTTTTTTTTAGTTGTAGATGGACATAACACCTTTATTCTTATGTGGTGCTGAGGATCGAACCCAGTGCCCTCCACTGAGGCGAGCTCTCCACCACTGAGCCCCAGCCCCAGCCCGAGACTCACTCTTAATGACTGTGTCAACTTCTAAATATTTTTTAGAGTTGGTTTGATAGGTTTAGCATCTATTCAACTTGTATTTCTTTTATTACTATCAGGCAGAACATTTTCCCACCATGTTTTCTCTTTGCTTCCTGTTGCAAGAACAGCTTGGGCATACCCAGTGGGGCCTGGGCATTACCCTAAAAATAACCATGGTCCTTGGTAATTGCGTACCACTTTACCTGGAGAACCTTTCCCCAGACACCATCTCCCTGTCACGTGGAGATGCAGGTGGAGAGGGGCGCATGTCTGAGTGACACATGTCCACCTGGGACTTCAAGCCAAGAGGTCATGTGCTTCCTCTCAGCTGCTTGCAGCTGATGACTGAGCTGCCAGCGTGGAGTGACCAGGACGGAGACTTCTCAGCCACTGACATCTTCAGGCTCACACTCCCCACCCAGCCCCCACTACTCAGGAGTCAACATGTCACAGAGAGGCCACCCCCAAAGTCAGCAGGTGTTTCTGTGGCTGCAGCTGTGTGAGCAGCTGATGCCTCCTGTCCTCCTAGTGTCGTGGTGCCCAGCCTGACAGCCTGGTCACCTGGGGAGCTTCTCAAACATACCCTCATGGGGCCCTGAAAGCCAGCTAACTCCCCCTGGAGGGGGCAGCCAGGTGCTGGGTGTTTGAAGGCTCCTGGGTGATAAGACTGTTGGGCCAGACCCAGAACCACTGTCAGGTTCTACCCTGGATCCTCCCTAACTGGCCAGAGCCATTTTGAGTTTTGCCATCGACAGAATAGATGAAGGACCTCTGAGGAGGCTGCGAAGATGAGGATGAGCCTCATGCTGAGGCTCGAGGAGGAAGTGCAGCCTCTAGCAGAGCAGGGCTCCCTCGAGTAACACAGGTCACCATGCCCAAGGTGAGGCCGCCTCTTGCTGCTGGCCCCAGCCTGGGTGACTGTCTTCGCCCTATGCCAGGTGCTTGGTATTTCTACCCCTACGGGCTGCAGACGTTCCACCCCGCTGTGGTTTCCTGGTGGGCAGCGAAGGACAGCAGGAGGCAGCCTGAGGTGTGGGACTCCAGAGGCTCTTCCCCACAGTTCCAGGTGAGTGCAGGGCTGTGCAGACCTCCCCCACCTGCCTCTGCACTTGACCTCGCCCCACGCCCCTCTGTGTTCTGACCCCCCCTTTCCCTGCTGTCTGGGGCACAGGTGTTAGGATGGGGTGGCCTGCACACCAGTATGACTCGAAAGTGTCCAAAATGTAGTTGCAGCCTAAGGACAGAAAACAGAAGGAAAAGTAACCAGCAAATTGCCACCTGCCTTATTCCTTTTCAATACAATGCCACCGTGTTGCCTGCTCAAAGGAGCAGCAGCAGACTTGTGTGCAATGGCGACTGGCTGGCCTCGGCCCTTGCGGGGAAGGCCATCCCACTGCACTTCGGTCACCTTGCTGGCTGTCCCAGGCTTGCTCTCTCAGTAGCTGGGCAGGGTTCCAAGGATGCTGGCCAGGCTGCAGGGACCTGTCGGAGGCCACACACTGTCACTTCCATTCTTTTGGTGATGCAGAGCTCAGGGACAGTCCAGATTCAAGGAGACAGAAGAGAAAGACCTCTCGAGGGAGAAGTGGCAGGGTGCGCTGTAGAGGGCAGGCCCAGGGAGAAGCGAGGGTTTGTTGCCAGTTTTATAAATTGCCAGTGTATGAAGATGGACAGGCCCAGGCTGTGCCCTCAGTCTGCAGTCAGTCAACGGGGACAGGAGGATGTGCAGCCAGAACATGGTGTGAGCGTGGGTTGCTTAGGATTCTCTGTCCCCATTGGTTGCTGTGGCACCTGCCCACAGTCCTAGTGATAGGAGGCTGAGGCAGGAGGATCCCAAGTTTTTTTTTTTTTTTTTTTTTTTTTTTAATGTGATGCTGGGGATTGAACCCAGGGCCTTGTGCAAGAGAGGCAAACACTCTACCAACTGAGCTACACCCCCAGCCCCAGGATCCCAAGTTTAAGGCCAGCCTGGGCAACTCAGTGAGACACTGTCCCAAAAAGAAAAGGGCTGAGATGTAGCTCAGTAGTTGAGCTGCGGGTTCAGTCTCTAGTACCAAAACAAAACAACACGATCCCCACTATAGTTATTCAAACTTTGCTTACACCTCGCTGACTTTATTTTATATCACATTTTAATCATATATATCCATGGACACTGCTTTCCTCAACATAATTTATTAATTTATAAAATGATGACATATTCTGTCATCTATGACTTCCTTTTTAATTATCAAAGATCACCTTTTCTGCAAAAAGGGGAAGTGAAGCTTGAACACAGCTTCACCTTTGCTTATATTTGAATAAAGACAGCAGATGGGGCCGGACGGGGCGGCCAGGCCAGGCAGGCGGGGAGAACTCTGCTTTTATTGGTTTTTTTGAGGCCTGTGAACACGCTGCTATGTGAGATGGAACTTCTAAAACTCAGAAGCTCTTCCACCCGTCTGTGAGCCTCTTGCCATTTAACTGATGTTTGACAGATTGCATTTCATAATCTCTCTTGCAAAGATTTTGTTTTGTCAACAATATTCTCAAAATTTGTGACACACTATCAAATGCCACCCTCTGGTCCAAATGACCATTACTCCGCCTTCAGCTTCCCAGTGGGGCACCCAGCTAAAGAGGAGAAGGGAAGGGCTCACTCCCTAGTAGCTAGGGAAGGGGTGGAGCTGAGCACCGCTGTGGCTGGAGCTTTCAGTGCTCATCTCTCCCACCTCCACACCTGCCTGGAGGAGGGGACAGGGCAGTGGGCCAGCAGGTCACTCAGGCCACCCCACCCACACTGACACCTACTACAGCTTCCCATCCTTTATTTGGACCAACCCTATTCTCCAGTCCCCTCCCCTGCCCCCCTGCACCTCCTTGGGCTCTGATTCTTGCAGCTCTCCCTGGGGCCCGCCCTGGGGACCCCCGCCTTCCTATCTGGGAACCCCCGCCTCTCCCTGGCATGTACCCCAGCCACAGTCCCAGCCTGAGCTTAGTCACAGTCTTCCTGGGGCTCTCTTCCCTCTCCGCTGGCTCACAGTAGCAGGTGCAGGAAGTGTCCTTGTGGGGTGCTCCTGGGTCCCTCACCTCTGTTCCTGCCCTGCCCCACCAGGCAGAGCAGCGCATCCTGTCCCAGGTGCACTCCCTGGAGCGGCGGCTGGAAGCTCTTGCTGCTGAGTTTTCCTCCAACTGGCAGAAGGAGGCCATAAGGCTGGAGCGCCTGGAGCTGCGGCAGGGTACCACTGGCCAGGGGGGCAGCAGTGGCCTGAGCCATGAGGACACCCTGGCACTCCTGGAGGGGCTGGTGAGCCGCCGAGAGGCCGCCCTGAAGGAGGACATCCGCAGGGACACCGCCACTCTCCTCCAGGTGGGGAGCAGAGCTGCCCAAGGGCGGGAACTCGGGACCGTGGGCATTTGGGGTGGAGGGGACCCTGCAGGGTGAGAGAATGAGCACTGATAGGGTCAGCCAGCTCTGCCACTTGGCAGCTTCTCTGTCTAAGCCTCAGTCACAAATAGAAACTGTCCTGGTGGAGGCACCTGGAGCACCAGCCCCTCAGGAGACCCTGTCTCAAAGTAAATAGTTCAAAAGGCTGGGGGTGTAGCTCAGTGAGGGGGCGCCCTGGATTCCATTCCCAGGACAGCAAAACATATTTTAAAATATTGCTTTAAAGAGAAACACGCAGACGCCTGTCTTCTCTTCCCCCAAGCTGTGAGGGGTGTGATGTGGAGCATGGCCCGGTGCCTGACGCCACAGGTGTGGTGTGCCGTAGAGATCAGGCGGGACTCTTGCCTGTTTCAGAGAAGCACGGTGGCCTATGGCCAAGAGCCGAAGCCCGGGAACCAGCGCCCTGGTTCGAATCCCGGTTAGAACACCTCCTAGTGGCAAGCGCCCCTTCAGCGCTGCTGTCAAATCTTCAGTCCTCCCCTCGTGTCTGATCTGACAGGAAGAACTGGTCACTCTGAGGGCAGAACATCACCAAGACTCGGAAGACCTCTTCAAGAAGATTGTCCAGGCCTCCCAGGTTGGTGGGCCAGGGCACGTGGGCCTCTGCTGGGGTCCTGACCCAGTTCCACAGCTCTTCTTGATCTGAGAGACACTTGGGACCCCTGGTCCTTGCAGGGACACTGCTGGGTGTGCGTGGGAAGCATGAGGTCTCCTGCCTTACCTGTTTGAGCGGAACTCACCCCTCCACGGGGAGCATGCTCAGGACCAGGACAGCTGTCCCTGGTTGTGCCCATGCCGAGGGAATGGGGACGTGGAAATAGGAGGGTGCATCAGATGTTGGGCGAGACTCTCAGGACTCTGGCCAAGTGGCCAGTTTGACCTTTGCTGTGAGGAACCCTGGGGCAGAGATGTGGTCAAGTAGGTGCCCAGTGGAGGTGACGCTCCTCTCTGAGCTCACTGTTTCTTGTGTCCCTCAGGAGTCGGAGGCTCACATCCAGCAGCTGAGGTCAGAGTGGCAAAGGTAAAGTCCCAGCCATCTGCTCCCCTCCCGCCCAGCCCCAGGTCAGGACCCCTGTGTGCAGCCTGTCTGAGGGGTGGTGCTTAGTAGGGCCTGCTCATGGTGAGAGGTGCCTCTGCAGCAGGACCAAGGTGTGTGGGCTGCCTGCAGCCAGCGTCCTTTCTGCCTCATGCAGGCCGCCGCCTCACAGCCCACTGTCCACAGTTGGCGAGTCAAGAGGCTGCACCAGAGCGGGTCATGGGATCAGATCTGAATTAGCTCTGGGACAGGGATGCCACCCCCTGGCTTCTGGGCTGTGTCTTACAAGCCACTCTCTAAGAGCAGGCCCTGCTTAGAGGGCACCACTGTATGACAGAAGCCGACCAAGGGTTCCTCTTTCTTCCTCTCTGGGACTAGGATGACCCAGGAGGCCTTCCAGGAGAAGGCGATGAAGGAGCTGGGGCGGCTGGAGGCCCAGTTAGCCAGCCTGAGGCAGGAGCTGGCCGCTCTGTCCCTGAAGCAGAGCGTTGTGGCAGATGAAGTGGACCTGCTGCCCCAGAAGATTCAGGCTGCACACGACGACGTGAGTTGGAACCATCTGAGGGCCCTGCCAAGCACCCTCTGCTCTGAGTCCATCTGCCCTGGGGTCTGCACAGCAGGAGCCTCCTGTCCCGGCCTGTTATCTCCAGGGTACCACTGCAGAGCTGGACTCGGCACAGGCCTGAGCCTGCCTGGCCCGAGTGCCTGCTTCTCCTGGATGCCCAGGGATTGTGGTTCATCAGCCTTTCCTCCAAGGGCCTCCCTCCCGCCCAGCCCTGCTCCCCAGCTAACTACCACCCTGCCTGGCCTGGCTTTGCCACAGCAGCCTCTGCTACTCCTGCAAGCCTCTTAGTAACACCATGTTTTGTCCCTAGGTGGAATCTCAGTTCCCTGCCTGGGTCAGTCAGTTCCTTCTCCGAGGTGGAGGCACCCGCGCTGGCCTCCTCCAGAGAGAGGAGATGCAAGTTCAGCTGCAGGAGCTGGAGAGCAAGATCCTCTCCCACATGGCGGAGATGCAGGGCAAGTCGGCCCGGGAAGCCGTGGCCTCCCTGGGACTGACGCTGCAGAAGGAAGGCGTGGTCGGGGTCACAGAGGAGGTGAGGAGCAAGCACCCCACAGACACACTGCTGTTCTCACTGGGAGCTGGAGGACTGGGAGGCCTCAGACCCCAGCTCCTCACTTCCAGGACATAAGTGGCATGAGGAAGCTCTGACGTTTGCCTTGGGCCCAGTGGAGGTGGGTGGAGATAGCACCCATACCTGCCTGGGTGCAGCATGGCACAAGCCTAGAGGGTCAGTCCACAGTGCCCAGCCTATGGCAGCAGGACGGGGCAGGCTCATCTCCTTCCCATGGTGACTGTGTCCTGGGCCGTGCTTTAGCAGGTACACCGGATCGTGAAGCAGGCCCTGCAGCGCTACAGCGAGGACCGCATTGGGATGGTGGACTACGCCCTGGAATCAGGAGGTGTGTGCTCCACCTCCTCCACGTGCCTTGTCATGGTCCCCACCCACAATAGCTGGGCCCCAAATCAGCACATGTCACCCAACACAGACTCTTCACCAAGGAAGGGATGGCCCAGGGAAGCAGGAGGTACCCAGGCAGCAGAGGGGCGGTATCTCAGCTGCTCCCTGGGTCTGGGCTAGGGCAAAGGCTGGGCCTGGGCACCTGCCCTGTCCTCAGTGAGGAGACAGGCAGTGGCAGCCTCTCCTGGCGGCTCCAGCCTTCATGCCAGGGCTCCTGTGGCTGGCAGCCTGAGCTGGTCGTCTGGGTCTTCCCCCCCAGACACCCACCCTGTCCTTCTTTCCTATTTCAGGGGCCAGTGTCATCAGCACCCGATGCTCCGAGACCTATGAGACCAAGACAGCCCTCCTCAGCCTCTTCGGCATCCCCCTGTGGTACCACTCCCAGTCACCCCGTGTCATTCTTCAGGTAGGCAACAGGGCTCAGGGCACGTTGGGACGTGGCCCGCTTTTCCAGTCAGCCAAATTAGACTTGGGGCCTCATACTGATTTATCTTCTCTCCACTCCAGCCAGATGTGCACCCCGGTAACTGCTGGGCCTTCCAGGGGCCCCAGGGCTTTGCCGTGGTCCGCCTCTCTGCACGCATCCGCCCCACAGCTGTTACCTTAGAGCATGTACCCAAGGCACTGTCACCCAATAGCACCATCTCCAGTGCCCCCAAGGACTTTGCCATCTTTGTGAGTATCGACCGGTGTGGAGCTGGAAGGGTTGTAGGAGTGTCCTGTGGGTATCTGCCAAGATTCCAGCTGGGGTCACTGGCTGGGAGGCAGGGAGTGGACTTGGAAGAAGTGGAGCCAGGGACGGCACGTCAGTCCCAGTTATCTCAGGCTAGAGGAAGAGACCACGGCATGTGCTATTAAGTGATCATCACTGGTTACAGAGAAGTCCTGTGGTAGCCATTTCCAGTGCCCAGACCCCTTGCAGCTCCTGGGGGATCCTGTCTGACCTGCAGAGTGGGAGGGAGTCACACTCTCACTCCCTGCCTCTCCCCTCCATCCTGTCACCCTCTTGCAGGGGTTTGATGAAGATCTGCAGCAAGAGGGGACGCTTCTGGGCACGTTCACCTATGACCAGGATGGGGAGCCCATTCAGACCTTCTACTTCCAGGTACAGACCCACGAACTAGTGGGTGCAGCAGATGTCTCCCTGGCACTTACTCTGCCAGGCATAGGGTTCAGAGAGAGATGCAGTCCCTGTTCTGCCCTCCTCAGATCAGGCAGAAGTGGAGAAGACCAACTTTGTAGATGGCATAGGGGAGGGTCCCCTCTGGAACGGCACGTCAGGGAAGCTTCCTGAAACGGGGCATTAATGAGGCAAGTTTATGAAAGAAAGATTGGGTTGCCAGGAAAGACAACTGAAGGGCATTCTAGGAGAGAGCAGGGCATGGCCAGCTAGGCTCAGACAGGACCTGTGTCTTAAACTCAAGTGGGCATCAGATCTCCCAGGACCCTTAGGAACAGACTCCAGCCTCCACCCCAGCAGTCTGATTTCTTAGGGCTGATGGGCCCCAGGGACCCGAGTTCAAACACACCATCCAGTGAATTCAAGAAAAGTGAAGAATTAGGTGGGTGAGGGATTGTGAGAGGGGAGAGAGGGGTAAGAGGCAGGAAGAATGGCCTCAGAGAGGCCCTCAGGGCCACGGGGTGGGTGAGGATGGCATTGCTGTGGGTAACAGAATGATGTGCATTTTTGTTAAGGTCTAAATAGTGACTCCAGGGAAGGCCAGCCTGGAGCCAGGGATCTAATTCAGGAAGTGGTGGTGGGGAACATGCCAGAACTGATCAGGTCTGCACAGGGTGTCGGGTGAGGATGAGGCAGTGGGAAGGCCCCCGAGCTCAGGCTGGGGGAGAACAGGGGGCAGAGGCAGAGCAGGGGACAATTTACAGGTTACCAGCATTAAGGGTCTAGGAGCTGGTACCCAGAGGGGCTAATGCAGAGTGGGGAGTGGGTTTGCCTACTGTTTTCCCAGTTGCTGTTGAAGGACTAGATGTGAGATGGTTGTCATCAGTTTGGGGATGATGATGGGGTCTTTGCAGGGGCTGGGTTTCTCAGGGTACGGGAGAGGCCAGGGGAGAGGATGGGCAGAAGGCACCGCACCTGTGGCATCAGGCAGGCAAGATATGCTACAAATGCTGCCTCAAACATTGTGGCTTTGAAGCACAAAGGACAGGCTGATGGGCACTTGAGAAGGCCCACACCATCATGCACCAGGGTCTCCACGAGGGGAGCTCTAGCTCTGATAAAGTGACAAAGCAACTGCAGAAAAACTCGTCCAGCTCTCGACTGAACTGTGCTGTTCCTCAGCACCAAGACCACTTATATGTGGTCTGAGGGCAGGGCTTAGTGCAGCTCACATGGGTCAGTTGATGGCCAGTGTAGAATCTTGGTGTCCCAGAGGGCCCTTGGCCCTTGGGCTGCACTCTGTGCCAGGAGGCTGAAGACAGGCACATAAGAAGCCAGAGACTCAGGGGAGAGGAGGGGTCTCTGGTCCTAAGGGTGATCATGTTCCCCACCTACCCTCTGTCAGTGAGGTCTCAACGGACTCTCTGACACCATCAACCTTTCTTCTCTACCCAGGCTACTAAAATGGCCACATACCAGGTGGTGGAGCTGCGGATCCTTACCAACTGGGGCCATCCCGAGTACACCTGCATCTACCGCTTCCGGGTGCATGGGGAGCCTGCTCACTAGCCCTGTGAAGCTTCTCATGCCTGCTGCCAGCCATCTGGGAGGCTTGCCCTTCCCACATGCACCCCTACTCTAGGAGTGCGTGTGCAGCACCCCACCTCCAACCCCACAAGCTTGATCAGCGCTCTGACTTCCAGGAGCAAGAAAGAAGAGCCCTGGCCCTGGGGAGATGAGAAAGAATGTGCAGGGTTTTGCCAGGCAGCGGGCAGCCCACCGTGGCCAGCAGGTTCCAGTGCTTCCAGCACCCTTCCTTCTCCAGACTGGGCTGGCACCATGGGGTGTACATAGCATACCAGGGGGGTGGGGAGGCAGGGCCACCACCTAGAGAGCTCCTGGTGGGGGTAAAGCAGGTGGGAAGCGGTGGTGGGCCCCGCCTGACGGGGGGAGGGGGGGGAGGAGGTTGCTCAGTATCCAACTGCTGTGCTCTGCCCGCGAGGCTAGTGGCCCGCGGGGATCCCAAGGGGCTCTTCAGAGGCCTGTTTTATCTTAGGTAGAGGTGGGCCACGGGCTTCTTATACCCTGGCGGGGACTGCTCCTGTGCACCTCTTAAGGCTGCTGCCTGTGCCAGCCTGTTGGAGTCCCCTGTGCTGGGGGCAACCACGGCTTTCTCTCTCCTGATGCCAGGGCAAAGCTTGCTCTGCCCCCCATTCCTGCTAGGGCCCGCCTGTGTCCCAGAGCAAGCTTCCCACATTCTCCAGCTGCAGGGGCCTAGGTCTACCTTTGGGGTCATTAGCATTTGGGGTTTCCTAGGAGGGAGGGGACAGGAGACCTCCTTGTCCAGTGGTAATGACCGTGACAGTGCCATATGACCCAACAGTGCCATTCAGGGTGTCAGGTGGGAGGAGGGCTGTCTGCAATGAGGAGAGGGGCTTTAGACCCACGGACGGCCCTGCTGTACAATGTATATATTTTTCAAGGTCTGTTTTTTTAACTTCAAAGCTAAGGGCTTGATTCCTAGCCCCGTTCTGTGGGGCACTGGGTGGTTCTCAGCGGGGCTTGGTCCTGGCCTGTGGGGAGAGGGCAGGACCTGACTTGGCTCTGAGGCTCAGGTGACGATGAAGTAGTGGCCCCTGCACAGCCCTGCCCCTGCCCCGAGACAACCAAGTCTCGTTCTGCGCTCTCCTGTCACAGATGCTGCACTGTTGGTTTTTAATTTTTTATCTTCAGATTCTAATTTATGGCTATGCAAAAATAAATAAATAAAAGGATGCCAGGATCAGCAGAGCGTGGGTTTTCTCTGGCTGCCGCACAGGCAGCTGCTCTTGGGGAAATGGGGCAATGAATTCTTAGTCACATCAGTGTCCCCGAAGGCTTACTCCTGAAATCTGGAAACCCAGGGCATTTGGTCAAAACCCAGTTGTGACGGGGTTGGGACACAAGGCAAGATCCTCTCCAGTGTTTCTGGGCTCAAGGGCTGTCAGGAGAAAAAAAAAATGGCTTCAGGAGCCGTCACTAATACTCCATGCAGAAGAGGCCTTTCCTGTCTGTCCCGCTGGGATAGGCTCCTGCTGCTTTACCTCTAGGGTGTCAGTGAGCAGGTGGACCCATCTACAAAGTGGTCATCTAGCCATCTCCATCCACATGCCATCCTAGGACCTTGCTCCTGGTAAAGATCCCACAAAAACCTGCTCAAGTACAGAAGGGTCAGGCCACTGATTTGAGATCAATGGATCAACAACTTTATTCTTCATCAACTACAAATGGGCTGGTGTTCTGTTCCAAAGGGACACATGGGAAGGCTAAGACCTGAAGAGACCTGTCAATGACAGTAAACACTGAATTCAGTTAACTCCCTGCTGGCAGGTGTGGGACTGGGGACCAGAGCCACCCTCCCAAGTGAAGGCAGGGGCCAGGGTCTTAGCTAGAGCTCCTGAGCACACAGAATGGCTTTGGCATCCACCACTGCTTATAGGGGCAAAGAGGTTAAAAAAAAGAAAGTTTGGCCATGGCTAGAGCCCTGTCCTGCCCGGCCCGCCCCAGAGCCTCATCAAGAAGGCACCAGGCCAGAGCCAGCAAAGCGGATGGGAAACAGCAACACACAGAGATGGCAAGAGCCCAAGGACAAGCCAGGCAGCCAGTGGGGAGAGCCGCAGGGCAGTCGCTGGTGCAGGCCGTGCTCAACATCCACCGTGCCCACCCCCACCAGCTTGTTTCCTCAACTAGGAAACCAGAGCTAACAATGCCTACCTCAGAGACGGTAGCCGTGTATGTCCACGGCCATGTGCATGTGAACCCACCTGGCAGTCCTGGCCACTCAGCAGACACCCAAGTACCATGCTTCTCTCCAGCTGCCCAAGGCGCCGGGCCTCACGCATGCATTCAACCCACACAGCCCCTGATGCAAGATCTGCTGCTTGCAGATGAGGAAACAAAACAAGGGTAGAAACGTCCCGTGTGACAGAGTTGGCTAAGGAGCCTCACCTGCCTGGAGGGAAGCAGGGTTCTTGGTGGCCAGCCCTGCTGGGCTGCTACCAGGCACTGAGGAGCAGGCAGATCCACAGTGTCCCTGTGGCAGCATCTCCACACAAGGGCCAGACAGGGAACAGGACACTGTCAAGTTGGAACAGGACACTGTCAAGTTGGAACAAACTTTTATTGTGAATGCTGGTCTGGTCAGTCCAGGGCCATGGGGCAGTGGTAACTAGAAACAGCTAGGAGGGAGGAAAGGACAGGAGAGGGCTGGGGACAGGAAAGAGGCAAGGCTGAAGGACCTAGCCCACTGGGTGTCTGCCCTGGCTAGAAAAGACCCCTTGTCCCTCTTACCCTAAATGAAAGGCTATAGAACAGCTCAGTCCTGGCAGGATGGGGCCATGTCACTGTCTGGTCTGGGCAGCCTTACTTCCCAATGCTTCGCGAGGGCTAAATGCTCTGTGCTGGGCCTGACAGTCCTTCTCACTGCCCCACATGCCCTCCCTGTGCCCTAACTGGGGTTCAAACCCTGGGGCTCAAGCCCTTCACTGCTGTGCTCCAGGAGCTGCCCTGCTGGGTAGACATGGCGGGACGGGGGAGTTCCAGTCCTAGTCCCACTTACAGCAATGCCCCTTTCCCCAACAACAGGCGGCGCTAGAAAATGGGATCCTGAGCAGGTCCAGACCCAGCCTTGTACCAGTGCCCAAAGGCCAAAGTCCAAGCAGGAGGTGGCTCGTGGGCAAGAGACCCTCCAGACTGGGCAGACTGGCAAAAGCCAGGAACAGCCGGGCCAGCCCAGGCAAGCACAGGATTGTCTCCAAGGGGAAGCCACCAGGTCTTTGGATCCACGGCAAGGGCCAGAGTTAGGGGAGAGTCCTACAGTCCAGTCGCCATTCCTTCCACACGTCACAGGTATGACTGAAGAGTTTTTGTCATTACCTGTTTGAGGGCTTAAGGGGAAAAAAAGGGACAGAAAAGGGAAACCACTACTTTCTCCCTATTAAAATCCCCAGGATTGAGGATGCCCTGCTCTGGCAATGGAAGACACCAAATCCCAGAAGCCCCTGCCCTGAGGTCAGTCTGGTGGAGAGGCTGCCAGTGCCCAGAGGAGCAGTGAGCTGAGGCTGCAGTGGCTCTGTGACTCCTGCCATCCCCTAAAGGCTCTGAGGCTCTCACCAAGACAGACACGTGGATGGAGGGGCAGATGGTTAGTCAGGCAGCCAGCTCCTGGAGGCTGGTGGCCAGCCACGGAGGAGAAAAGGGGAGAGACTGACAGGGCCCTGGTGGGCCCCACTCCTGCAAAACACACACACGCACACTCACACACACACACACAATCACTGAGAGAGAGATATAATAAAAAGAATAAAAACTAAGGGCCAGATGTACAAAAGACGCATGAGTGAGGAAGGAGGCAAGGAGGGGCAGGAGACGGTCAGTCCTCAGGAAGCCTGGCCGCCTTCCTCAGCTTATAAATTACAACCCCCTGGAAAACAGGGGTGGGCAGCGAGGAGGCTCTGGCTGGGGCCTGGGGTGGGCGGGTAGCGATCAGAGCTGCTGTGCCCAGCTGGTGAGCAGTGGCCAGAGAGTGAGAATCCCTGGGTGGTAGGAATGAGCCAGGGAAAATTCAGCAGCCGCTGGCAGGAGTCACACAGGCCCCCTGGGACTTCACCTTGTGGCGCTGGCCCCCTCGTCGCCGACCCCCACTGCCGGGCTTGGGCTGAAAGAGAGAAGAAGAATTTGAGAAGCACTGGTCCCTCAGGAACAGGGCAGCAGAGGGGCAGTGGGCAGGCCACGGAGCCTAGCCCCAGCCTAGCCAGGAGTTTATGAGGTGACCATGCACAGGACCTCCTGTCTGTAAAATGGAGCTATTTAGAGAAACAGTCAAACACGAGTGGACATTTACCACTGCTGAGGTGGTGACAGGTGGACAGGGACAGAAAAGAAGGAATAAGAGAGGCTCAATGAGGAGCTGGGAGTGTGAAAGCATGGGGGGCACAAAGACCCAGGAGAAGCCTCCTCTGCCGGTCAGAGGAGAAAGACACTAGAGAGGTGCACAAGGGTGCCTGTCCTGGCGGCACACACAGCTTCTGAAGAGGCAGCCACAAGCAGGTGCCAGCACCTGCTACACAGAACATCCAAGGCCACCTCCCCTCACTCTGGCAAGGGACAAAGGAGGACCTCCAAGGCAGCATTCCTCAAACTTGCTGGACTGCTGTACACACACATCACCCACACAAGTAATATTCACTCTTACAATGAACCTAAACCCTGCCCTCGGTCCACTCTATTTCATTAAAACCAAATGCTAGTCAGGACCAATTAAATTGGCTTTCTGTGGGCCAGCCATGTCTCTCAGTTTGGAAAACAACTTTGATGTTACCCACATGCCAGGAGCTGTGGAAGTGCTCCTCTCCGTGCATGGGCTCTCCTGTGGTCCCCCTCTACCCAATCAGCCACACCCTTTCCTGCCACCCTGCCCAAGGCCACAAGAGGCCCGCTCACCTGTGGCTGGAGACTGCTGGCTGCGGCTGGCTGCCCTGTGGCTAGAGAGGAAGCCTCATCTCCAGGCAGGGCTGCCCCTACTGCCAGCCCACCAGATGGGCCCCCTTCTTCTCGTTTGGTCAGAGGTCCTTTTTTTGTTGACTGCATTTTAATCTGCTGGGGCTTGGAGTTCATTGGCGAGTTGTTGGTGGTCTGGAGGAGCTGTGAGAGACGTGGGAATGAGGGTGAGGCCAGAGCTGAAGGGCAGCATAAGTTTAGCAGCCTGCCCCATGTCCCTGTCCCTGCTCCATTCTAAGGGACTTCTCATGGCTTGGCTAGCTTGGCTGGTCCCAAACAAGGCAGATGATAGAAGGACCATGCCAGGAGGTGGAGTCGACAGATCTTCCTATCCTTATTCTACTATGGACTACTATGACCTCAGGACTGTCACGTCATCTCCTGCCTCTGTGTACCCAGAAAGCTCCCAGTCCAGCTGTCATTCCTGCAGAGAACTTCCTGAACCTCTTTGCCACCTTGTACTGAATCAGCTCCTTGGCTGGAATCTAGCCTGGTCAGTCTGCTCTGGGCCAAGTTTTAACTTCAAGCCTCCCAAAGAGGCCAAGTGGATTCCTTATCAGCTGGAAATATTTGCAGCGTATCAGAAATCGTAAAAGCTACCACCCTGACCCAGAAGCTTCCCCTGTGGCCAAGTTCAATCTCAAAAATAGCAGGGAAGAAGCCTACTAAGTCCCAGAGAGTACTACATGTATGCTGTAGTCTCTGCCAAACTCTCAGATAGCCCCAGAGGCAAGCAGGCCTTTAAGGAAAAGAAGCCCCAAAGTCCCCATGGAGGGCCTGAGGAACGCCATTTGGGAGGAAGGGCTAGTCTGTGGCTGATTCCAAGATCTTGGATTTGTGGAGACCACTTCTTCCTCTGAATAAACAGGGGTCAAACTCTTCATCAAATGTCCATGGCCATGGGTAAGGTCTGCAGAGGGCAAAAGGTGGGCTCTGAGACACACGAACAGCTCCTGCCCCAAGGGACTGCACACCCATGTACCCTGAGCTGTTCAGCACTCACTCCAATAGGACTTGCTGCCCTCGTCCCTCAGGTATAGCCCCAACCAGGCCAAGAGATACTCTGCCCACTGCTGCCCACAGGAGAACATCATGCCCCAAGGCCAGCTCCTCTTTTCCAATGTCATCACCAAAGCCTGGGATGGGAAGCCAGGGACACCTCCTATGGGAGCGAGAACCCTGGGCACCCCCAGGGTTCTTAAAAGGATCCTGTGGGGGCTGGGGCTGTGAATCAGCTGTAGAGCGCTCACCTAGCGCGTGCGAGGCCCTGGGTTTGATCCTCAGCACCATATAAAAATAAATAAGTAAAAACAAAAGTATTGTGTCCAAAAAAAAAAAAAAGGGATCTTGTGGTGCTCACGATCACTAAGCTGGAGTGGCAGGTCTGCCTCAGGCGTACCTTGGTGATGGTGCCCACGGCCTTGGTACGGCCTTCCCGGAACACCAGCCGCTGGTCTATGTGTAGGTACTCAGGAGTCTTAATGAAGCGGAAGTGGACAGTGGCCTTGTCCCCAGTGCGCAGGCAGTCCTTGTCCATGCTCAGTATGGTGGCTGTCTGCCTGATGCTCCCACAGTGCACTGCCAAGGGAGCCAGGAGGTCAGGACAGGTTGGAGGCACCCTGGGGCCTCAGGACAGGGAGGCAGTAAGCGAAGGCATGAGACACACCTGAGTTCAGCATTCGGGGTGGGGCTGAGTCAAGGGCATCGGGTGCCTGGAAGCTGAGTGCACCAGGGCAGGCTAGAGGTCAGCTCCGCCTCCCTCACCCACACTCTTCTCACCTTCCCTGTGGTTAGACCACCTGCCCCCACCTAGGCCCGCACAGCCAGGGGCCCCAAGCTCCTGGGATTCTACGACTGTGAGCGCCTGGAGGGATGGGCCCTCGCTGGTGCCTCTGTGGTCCTAGCACCTCAGCAACACCACTGGGCACAGCAGCAGCACTCAGCAGTCATGCATTTAGGGAGGAACATAAAATCCTCACAGACAGGTCTGGAAGCCCCCAAGTCCCCATGGAGGGGACTTCAGTGAGCCTCTGAGGACTGAAGTGAGCCTCTGCAGGACCTGATAAATGAGGTAGGTGGCTCAAAGGTAGGATTAAGGGAATGGCTTCTTAGGACAGGATGGAAACCTGTTAGAGATGTAATAATGGGGCCTGGGTCAGCAGAACACCCCTTGTGGGGAGCTGGAGTGGGGCCTCCTAGGCTGGCAGAGCATTAGACACCTACCCATGGCCTGGTAGCGTGGGCTAATCGTAGTAGGATGGTGAAGTACAAGAATCTCGGCCTCAAATTCCCAGGAGGCTTGGGGATTCAAGCGTGGGGAAACCATCACCATGCCCTTCCGGATGGATGAGCGCTTGATCTGAAAGAAAGGAAGAACCGCAGATCTTAGGAATGATGGGGGCTCGGGTTCTAGTCCCCAGTCTTAGAGAATCAGGAGTCTAAGTATAGAATCACCCACCCAGCCCTGCCCATCATCACCTTCTGGGGGGACAGCACATGGCAGGCTTACTGCCATATGGGAAGCTAAGCATCGTTCTGTCGGGTCAAGAAAGGCTCCATGCAGGAGCCGAGATTTCAGTTAGCAGCCTGGGAGGAAGGCAAGGAGAAAGGGCAGGCGAGCACTTAGGTGAAAGGAAGAGAGTGAGCATGACTTGACCACTGGAGAGAAAAGGCAAAGGGCCAATCTTTCTGGTTAATTTGATTGGTGGGAAAAGTAAGTGACCCCAGAGCTGGCAGGCACTCCAAATTCCAGGAGTCAGAACACCAAAGGGGAAGAGGTTCTGGCCTAGGGACTCTCCTGTCTGACTTCATCATTAGCTTGCGGCACCTGCTCAGGCACCAGGAGGACCAAGAGGCAGGCAGACCTGGGATCAAGTCCTGGTTCTGGATTTTACTGGTTTTGTGTCTTGGGCAAGTCATTGGGGTCTGAGCCTCAGTTTCTTCATCTATGAAAATAAGGTTGGTAATCCCCACCTTGCAGAGCAGACAGAGGACCAGAAATGGGAGGTAAGCACCTGGCTTATCTGTGACACAGCCCATGGGGAGATTTTGGAACTACCGACACTCACCTTCTTCAGTGCAAAGGAGGCTGTCTGGCCCCCCCGCACCTCCTTGACAGGCATGCGCTTGCGATGAATCGACTTGACCGCAATGGAGAGGAAGTTGCCCAGGGGATCTGGGCCCAGCAACAGCGTGTCATTCAGCTTAATCAGACCCCTCAGTGTTGTCCCTGACACCACTGTCCCCACACCCTGCCAAGGAAAGACCCAGCTTAGTGAGTTCATCCCCATCACAGAACCATTCCCTGATGCCCCTGGAGGAAATGCCCACCAGCCACCCTCCTGCCCAGTCCACCTGAGGCCGCTCACCGGAACAGAGTATGTGTCATCAATCTGGAACTCAGCAGGCTCCTCCTCCCTGTAGCTGGTGCGAGGGGACAGGAGGTTGAGGAACATCTTCAGGAGATCCAGGTTCTCACCTGTAACGTTGGAGATCTGGAATATCGGGCACATCCTAAGTGGAGGGGGAGGAGAAGGAAGCAAGGGACACAGAGCTCAGGTGGCAGCTCCTGCCTTGCCGACTAATGGCCACCTCTGCCTCATCCGCCTCCAGAGGCTCAACCCTTCTACCCTCAGTCTAGTAACTCCTAGCCCCTGCTGCCCCAAGGCCTTTTCTGATTTATTTTGTCTCCGAAACCTATCCCCTCCTGCCCACTGCTGGCCCATGTTGGAACCTCACACCTGTCTCTTCTTCCTCCAGCATATGTGCTTGCTTAAAATCCCTAACCCTCATCAGGGGACACAGCCAAGCACCTTCTCCCAGCACTCACAGCCCTTCATGCTCAGGCTTGTTGCCACCTCTGCAGATTCACTTCACCCAGGATCCTATATTACAGCCAGACCATAGGACCATCCCTTCTTCTAAAGCTGGCTGCTTCCTGGTCCCACAGATATGCTCACTCTGACCCTCCTTCCCGAGTTCCTGCCCTCTTATCAATTTACCAGACTCTTCACATCCTCCAGAGTTCATTTCAAATAACACTTCCTCCTTGAAACCCTTCCTGGACAGACACTCTTCAACTTCCCGAGGCTCTGAGAGAGCTTTTGGTGTCTGTCATTCATGATGACATCTAATTTCCCATCGTAGTCATCTAAATGGCTGCTATCTCCTATTCAGGGAAAATTAAGCTCCCTGAGATCATGAATTACATATTCCCCAAAGCTCCTGCAATAGTGTCTACACAGACTAGAAAAAACCAAAATGAATGGGGTGGAGCTGGGTTCCCTGAAACGTGCCCCCTCTACTGGCCAACTGGTGACACTGAAGACAGCACCAGGCTGGAGGAAAAGGAAAAAACCCGGGCTGCTCAGGGTCCTTTATATAGACCAAGCCAGGAGACAGAAGGCTCCCAAGAAGGCCCAAGGCTCTGGACTGAGTTAACCAAGTTCACTGTTACCAAGAAAGTATCTCCAACCAAGAAGCTGAATGCCTTGAGGATCACGCTCAACCATCTCTGAATCCTTAATGTCTGGATGAAGAGCCTGAGAACAAACATCTAATAAATAGGGTTTTATTTTTTTGCCCTGTGGCACTGGGGATCAAATCCAAGGGGCCCCGTACCATTGAGCTATGTCCCTAGCCCTTTTTTTATTTTGAGACAGATTCTTACTAAGCTGCTTAAGACCCACCTACCTCAGCTTCCCGAGTAGATGGGATTAAAGGCATGTGTACCACTGTGCCTGGCTCCAATACATATTTATGGAATGAAAGGATACATTAAGGAGGAATTGCCAAAAACCAATCTGTGATTAGAGAGCTTTTGAGAAACAGTATAAAAAAGAAAGCTGGGCATGGTGGGCAGGCGTAATCCCAACTCCTCAGGATGTTGAGGCAGGAGGCTAACAAATTCAAGGCCAGCCTGGGCAACTTAGTGAGAACCTGTCTCAAAATAAAATTTTTTAAAAAAGAGCTGGAACACTGGAGGCAGTGGCGTATGCCTGTAATCCCAGTGGCTCAGGAAGCTGAGATAAGATTACAAGTTCAAAGCCAGCCTCAGCAAAAAGCGAGGCACTAGGCAACTCAGTGAGACCCTGTCTGTAAGTAAATTATAAAATAGGGCTGAGGATGTGGCTCAGTGGTCGAGTGCCCCTTAGTTCAGCCCCTGGTACCCCACATCAAAAGGGGAGGGCTGGAGCTGTAATTCTAGAGACTTGGGAGGCTAAGGCAGGAGGATCACAAGTTTGAGGCTAGCTGTGGCAATCTGATAAGATCCCATCTCAAATAAAAAATAAAAGGGGTAGGATATAGCTCAGAGGTAGAGTAACACTGGGTCTAATCCCCAGTATTGCAAAAATAAATAAATAATCAAAAAATAAAATACAAAACAATCATAAAAATGGTTGTATATCTATCATACACCAAGCCAGACCCAGAGCTAAGTGCCTTACATATACATCACTTCCAACACTCACAAGAGTTCTGTGAGGAAGCTAATATTGTTCCCATTTCACAGCTAAGAACAATGAAGTCTCAGCTGGGATTTCAACCTAATTGAGGCCAACATTTCAGAATCTGAGCCACACTGGCCATGGGAGCTATACAGCAACCTTCTGTTTCCTCCCATCTCTGAATAACAAGTGTCCATGAGACCTTATGCCTGGACAGACTGCCATTTCAGGCCTGCTGCTCCCCATGGCCCCGCAGACACACACACTCCCCACCCATTACCTCTCAGAGCTGAAGTTGGAGGCAGTAACAATCACGTCATCCTTGCTCTGCACCAGCACAGGGATCTTCCGGCAGCCTGGTGACTTCAGCAGGCGCTGCAATAGCTTCAGAGTTTCTTAAAGAGTAAAATGGAACAAAATTAAGGGATATACCCATCTCTTTGGCCAGGCTTTCAGGGCAGAAAGGTCCATCATTACTGATGCAAGGAGACAGAGAGACAGATGAACCAGTGTTAAGTGCCACATGCCTGAAGATGCAAAAAGAAGGATCAAAACTTTGGGTGGGTACATTTTTACTTATGTAGAAAGGGCACAGATGGAGTCTCTTCTAGACTGAGTCTAAAACCTGGCAGATTTCTCCAGTCTCTTAGAAGATCCACATCCCACAGACAAGTGATTCAGGAAACCCCAAGAAAGACAATGTTCTCCCCAGAATGTTCTGCTTCCTAGATAAAAATCTCATCTGACCAAAGGATCTCCTGGTCATTCAGAATTCTGCAGAGACCATTATTAAGAGGCTTTCTAACAAGACAGAGTCTACTTATCTTTCTAAAATTTGTATGTGAGGAAAAGGTGCACAGAGAACTCGTCCTGCAAACCTGGTTGGACACTTTGATGGTAAAAAGCCACCAGGCCCTCTGTTCAGATTCCTCCATATATATTCAGCACTGATGGCAGAGCCCAATACCTGCTGCCAAGGGTCTTATGAAAAAAGGAGCCAGATTAGGGACCTTAAGAATCTGGGGCTGGGGATTTAGCTTAGTTGGTAGAGTGCTGGCCTCGCATGCACAAGGCCATGGGTTCAATCCCCAGCACCACACACACACACACACAAAAAGAATTCTGCAACTGGAACCAAAAGTGACAGAGAGAGGAAAAATCTAGGCTGTGCTCAGATCAAGAGCTAAATAGAGGAGGAATAAACAAAAGGTTCTGGGCTGATAGAAATTCAGGTTAAGGTCTCAGCACAATATAAGGAAACAGAAGATTCTGGGCTGAAGTCCTGGTAGCAGAGTTACAGTTGGTGAGAGGCTACCACCAGCTGGAGGAGACTTCACTTACCTTGTAGGATGTTGGCAGGACACATGTCAATTTTGGTGACTACCACAAAGACAGGTACATTGAGTGCCAATGCCAAGCCCAGATGCTCCTTGGTCATTCCCACAATGCCAGCATTGCTGCCCACCTGCCCCAATGCAGAAAGAAACTGTCAGGACAAGGAAGGCAGAAGATGCCCTGGGTGGGCACGGGGGCTCAAAGAAGGCTATCAGTTCTCAAATTGGATCTGGCTTAACATCTCCAGCCCTCTGTTTTTCTTGGTTACATAACAGTAGATTACCCATACTTTTATAAGTTATATGCTCAAGTTTTTGGGGTAAAGAGTCACTGTCTTCAAGATACTTTCAAATGATTAAGTCAAAAAAGGAAAAAAAATACATGTACCCATATGTATCTATCACATTAATTATTACTGAATCTAAATGGTGGGTTTATAATATTCATTTTACTGCTCTTTCAACTTTGCTCAATGTTTGAAATTAGAGGGAGAGAATATATACATATTTGCTGATATAAATATAAAGTGTCTCTGGCAAGTTCACAAAAGAACTAGAAACACTGGTTGCTTCTGGTAGGAAAGTGGAGAGAGGAGGAAGAGACTCCTCCCATCCCCTCACAGCCTCACACATACTGGGCAAGCACTCTGCCACTGAGCCGCACCTCCAGCCTGGAGACTTGTCACCATAAGCATTTTGGTGCCCTTAACTTTTGTACCACATGAACGTATTACTTACTCACTGAAACAAAATTAGGACAGCAGCTGCCATGATGTGTCTGCTTGGTGCTTTGCACACTCCCAGGTGTCCTCTCTACCAGGCCCTGGTAAAATACCCCTGCTTGAGGGGACGTCGCCACCCACTGCTGCACGGGGCCTGACTGTTCCTTTCCCCTTTATCAAGACACTTCCAAGTCTTCTTCCTGATTGTCCCATCCCCTTTGCAATCCAACTCAGACTTTGTTCTTCTCAAGCTGGATTAGGAAGTATTCTATCACTCTATTATTGATATATTTTAAGTGTTTTTCTTTCCCCTAAGAAACCATTGCCATTGAACCGTTATGAAGTATTTCACTGTTCTCTATAGAAGTTTTAATATTTGAAACATGGCCTAAAAGCCAGACATGAACATTCCATCTGGGGTGAAAATAACTCCATCCACTGTCTTTCTGTAGCTTAGTTAGAAAAGCTTATTTTTATTTTATGAAGAATTAAAAGAGGAAGTTGAAGTCTCCAAACAAAGAAATGATGAGGGCTGGGGATACAGCTCAGGGGTGGAATGTTTGCCTCACCACTGCAAAGCCCTGCATTTAATCCTTAGCACCACAAAAGAGGAGGAGGAAATGGTAAGGAGAAGGAAATGCTAATTACCTGATTTCATGGGTACACATTTTACACATGTATTGAAATACCATACTACGCCAGGCATGGTGGCGTATGCCTATAATCCCAGCAGCTCAGGAGGCTGAGACAGGAGAATCACAAGTTCAAAGCCAGCCTCAGTAACAGCGAGGTACTAAGCAACTCAGTGAGTCCCTGTCTCTAAATAAAAATAGGGCTGGGGATGTGGCTCAGTGGTCAAGTACCCCTGAGTTCAATCTCTGATACCTGCCCCCCTATAAAAAGAAACACCACACTACTATACCTCCATAAATTTGTAGAATTATTACATAGTCATCAAAAATTTTAAAAAGAGGGGCTAGGGGGTTGGGGATGTGGCTTAAGCGGTAGCGCACTCCCCTGGCACGCGTGCAGCCCAGGTTTGATCCTCAGCACCACATACAAACAAAGATGTTGTGTCCACTGAAAACTAAAAAATAAATATTAAAATTCTCTCTCAAAAAAAAAAAAAAAGGGGGGGGGGCTAGGGTTGTGGCTCAGTGGTAAAGCTCTTGCCTAGCATGTGTGAGGCACTGGGTTCAATTCTCAGCACCACATATAAATAAGTAAAGGTCCATCAACAACTAATAGAATTTTTTTAAGAGAGAGACAGAGAATTTTTTAATATTTATTTTTTAGTTTTCGGTGGACACAACATCTTTATTTTTATGTGGTGCTGAGGATCAAACCCAGTGTCCCCTGCAGGCCAGGCGAGCATGCTACCGCTTGAGCCACATCCCCAGCCCCTAATAGAATATATATATATTTTTTTTAAAAAAGCTATTTTAAAAAAATTTTTAAACAAAAACAAAAATGTGGGTTTTTTTGTGGTGCTAGACATCAAACCCAGGGTCTTGCACTTACCTCTGAGTAACATCCCAGTCTTAGTAATTTTTGTGTGTGTGTGTGTGTGTGTGTGTGTGTGTGTGTGAGGGTAGGCATTGAACCTAGGGGTGCTCTATACCCCAAGCCCTTTCTATTTTTTGAGTCAAGGTCTTGCTAAGTGGCCCCGCTGGCCTTGAGAATTTGCAATCCTCCCTCAAACTCCTGTGTAGCTGGGATTACAGGCATTCACCACCATGCCTGGCTCCAGTGCTTATTCTAAACTGGTTTTTATATACGCCTTAATAGCAGCTGCCTCAAATATGCTCTATGGATCTTCCACTGGGATCTCTTCCTCTAGCAGCTTTTCTTACCCAGTCAAGACAGTTGGTGATGGTCCTTTGCAATGTTCAAAGAAATGAGAGATGAAATCACGTTGAGATCCCAAGAACCTCAGGCACAGAGCCAACTAGTGTTCACACAACATGCTCCACCTCTCTACTCCTCTCCAGTTTGTGGAGTTGGCCTGAGAACCTGTGTTTGTGGGACAACTTGAGCAAGCTTGCCAGGAGCAGATGCTTGTGTTTACCACACTTATTAACACACACAGCTGAGGAACTGGGAATGGGGAAGGACTCTGGAAGGACTTGCCAAAGGGAACCTTGCTTGCTCATGTGCTCACACACATTCCTCCCACTCCCTCTGTGAAGACCAAAGCTGTGCACAGGTTGCAGTCCTCAGCACCTCCACCCGATCCAGGGAGGAAGCTCAGGGGTCATACACACAGCACGGTGATAAGATTCAACTTGGGGCCCTCTTCTCCCTCTCCTTTTCAGTGAATCTACATAATGAGTTGCTCAAAAATCAATCATGCCACACTAAGCTCTCTGGGAGCCCAGGAAAGCCTGTCACTGGGCGGTGAGCACAGTGTCAGGCACACACTCCTCCCTTCTAGGCCCTCCCGGCTGCTGCTCTGCCTCCTCATGTGAGCCACTCCCCCCCTACCCTGCCTAAGCCTCCCCTCTCTGAGGGAGCCACCCGGAACACCTACTCAAAGTATCCCATGCTCTGAAGAAAACATTACTGAAGGCAATCAAGAAAGTTCAGGAGACCCCTAGGCCCCTCTAAAAAATAAGAGACATCAAATGACACCATTTCTTAACCAAGAAGACCCCTCCTGATCTAATATAGAGGAGATCAAGGTCCACCCCTTGAGAAGACTATAGAGCTTGCCAAACTTACCAACCTTACCCAGCATCAGAGCCCCAAATCAACAGGCCTTCTAAACTCTTGCACATGACCCCCAGCACCCCAGAAGCCCCTCCTGAGCACATCACACTTACCATGAGCATGCAGAAGTCAGGCAAGTGGCCAGTCATGCCAAACACAGTGGTCTTCAGGTACTTCTCATGGCCAGCCAAGTCAATGAAGGTGATCACCTTAGTGGATTTCTCACAGATCTTTGTCCACTCCAGGCTGCCACCGTGGCTGTCAGGCTTGTTCACCACATTGCCTTCACTGTCAAAACCCAGAATGTCATTGCCCACACTGCTGGTGCGACCAGATTCAATCTCATGTTTGTGGCGGAAAAGCTTCTGGCGGGCAAAGCCACGGCCATTGTCCAGTTCCCCATGTGTCAGGACCCCCAGGAGCGTGCTTTTGCCAGCATCCACGTTGCCCACGACTGCTACCCTGTGTACACAAACCCACACAGCATGCGAGAATCAGTGAAGAGAAAACTCAGAGCCCAGAAACTTGATCCCTGAGACCAGACTTGCCCCATGCCCCTTGGGCTCAGAGCTTTTCCTGTTCCTGGATAGGCATGAGCTATATTCAGGGAGTAGAAAGTTACCAGAAGGTCCTGGGCTCCCTCAACAGCTATTTCCCCAAACTTCTACCACTGGGAAGAGCCCCAAAGCTACCAGAGGCACAAAATGCTCTCCTGCAACTTGGGCTTCTAGCATCTCAGACTGACAGCTACAGGAGGCATGGCTGGGCCCCGCCCACTCTCCCCATATGGAAATATTTAGGGATGGGAAGTACAGAAATCAGGTAGAGCTCTCATGACCCTGGGCATTCTTTCCTTGCCTCAGGAAAGGACAGGAGGGAATAGGCAGAGCCAACACATCAAGTGTCACAGGCTCCATCACTGTTCTCTGCAAAGTCCTAGCCCCCAAGGTCTTGCAGGGTGGACCTCTGCACTGTATTGAGGCCTCCTCACCTGACCTCCAGGAAGTCATTGTCTCCTACTCGTTTTCGGACCAGATAATCACGCACACGGCCACCAGCTTCCTGACGCTCCCGCAGGAGGATGACATCAGCTTCTATCTGTTCCGCCATGCTCTTCACAGTGGCGTAGGAGGCCTCCATGTCAGCTTCACTCAGCCCATACTCAGACCCATCTGGAGACAAGAGCCCAGACATCAGCAGGAGAGGGAGTCCTGACCAAGCAGCCTGCTAACCAGGTAGCCAGTCTAGCACACCTAACAAAGGCCCCGCCAGGCACTGGGAGGACACGTACCCTACCCCAGAGAAAACTCAGGCACACAAAGAGTTAAGGTGTAACAGTGCCCAGGGCTCTCCCACCAAGCAGAGCAGTAGGTAACTCATTCAAGACAATCACTGAGACTCTCCTAGGATTTATGCCAAGCCTCCTGCTGGGTGCTGGGAATACATGTGCCCTTAGTGAGCTCACAGGCCTGCAGGAGAAACAGACAGGAAATTAATTAATGGCGAGATACTTCAGTGTTGTGCTGAAGAGCTGGACAGAGAGAAGTCAAGCCCAGCCTAGGAAGCAGAGGGCAGCTCTGCAGGTGCCAACCCCAAGCTGGGTCTCCAACGCTGGGAAATGAGCCCACACAGAAAAGAGGAAGGATGTTCTGCCAGAGGAGCAAAGCATGGAGTATGGTATGTCATGGCACACTCAGGGACCAGGAAGTTGCTACGTGTTAGGGAACAGGACAGGGACACAGGATGGCAGAACACATGAGAGGAAGAAGCTGATACAGCAGATGTCCACAAAATAACTTTTGTACCAGATCACAGGGAACCTGGGGGTCAGGCAGGGGAGTAACATGATCAGATCAAGGTAGGTTAGAAGATCTCCTGGGCAGCAAGTGAGGGTCCAGAAAGGGGAGCATAGTAAGGAAGAAATTCTAACAATCAAGGCAAGTGATGAGGACAGGAAGATGGGGAAACGGGAGAGATTTGAGGATCGCTGTAGATATAGATTTTTTACTGAGCTAAATGTGTGGCAAACAGCTGGAACAGACAGGGGAGGGGGAGGAAGGGAGGCAGATAGCAGGGATAGGCCAAATCAACCACTTGTCACTGAGCACCTATGTGACAACAGCTGTAGTTGATTTTAATTCCCACCATCACTGCCTCAGTTGGTCAGAAGGGAGGGCAGAGCCAACACATCAAGTGTTGCATGGCTGAGAACCCTCTAGTAGGGCAGCTTCTCTTTCACCACTGAAAAAAACCCTTGCTGCACCAAGCATGCTCCTGTTTCCTTCCCTCCTCCACCCTGTGCCCTTGTCCCCTACAAACTAGCTTCTGACCCCTAAACTAAGAAAAGGAAAATCACCGTTTCCCTTACCCTTGTCCATCTCCTGAGCTACCATCTCCCGTTCTTCCTTTGACCACCAAACAGCTGAAAATAGTAGTCAACCCCTTGCTGACTGTCCCCACTTCCTCTGAATCAACCCTTCCTGAAGAACTGCAGTTTTCAAATGTCTTCAATGGCTTTCCAGCTCTTCAATACCCCATGACCTTCTCTTGACACCTAGAGCACTCACTGCCTGTCCTTCTGGAAGGATGTCCCTCTTTCCCTGCCTGCCAATCCCCTGACCTCTCTTGATGTCCTCCCTACCCTTTCTCCCCTGCTCCCGTCCCCTGAATGTCAGTCTTTTCTCATTCTATGGCTTCAGTTATCACTTTGAAACACTCATTTCTAGCACTGCTGCTTCCCTGAACTCCATACTGCATTTCCAATGGTCTGGAAGATAACTCCTAGAAGTCTGAAGTCCAAACTCAAGCTCCAGCTACCCTCCTCTTTTATTTATTTATTTGCAGGACTGAGGCTTCATCCCAGGATGGCCTACCACTGAACTACATCCACAGCTCTTTCATGTTGAGGATAAAGGTCTCACTAAATTGCCCAGGTTGGCTTCAAACTTGCAATCTTCTTGCATTAGCCTCCCAAGAATTACAGGCATATGCCACTCACTATACCTGGCAAATATCATATTTTATTATTTATTTATTTAATATTTTTAGTTTTAGATGGACACAATATCTTTATTTTAATGTGGTGCTGAGAATTGAACCAAGTGTCTCATACATGCTAGGCCAGTGCTCTATTACTGGCTACAACCCCAGCCCAAATATCACACTTTAAAAAATAACAATAAAATAATCAGCATTCATAAAGCTCGGGGTCTTCATTATAGACCCAGGAAGTAAGTATTTTTGCTCCTTTTTTTTTTTTAAACTAGGACTTTTTTTTTTTTTTTTAAAGAGAGAGTGAGAGAGAAGGGGACAGAGAGAGAGAGAATTTTAACATTTATTTATTCTTAGTTCTCGGCGGACACAACATCTTCGTTTGTATGTGGTACTGAGGATCGAACCCGGGCCGCACGCACGCTAGACGAGCGCGCTACCGCTTGAGCCACATCGCCAGCCCCTGCTCCTTTTTTTTTCTTTTTTTTGCTACTGGGATTGAACCCAAGAATGTTTTAACCAGTAAACTACACTGCCAGTCCTTTTTAAATTTTTGTAAATTTTGAGACATGGTCTCACTAAGTTGCTAAGTGGCTGAGGCTGTCCTTGAACTTGTGATCCTCCTGCCTCAGCCTCCCGAGTTGCTGGGATTATAGGCTGTAACATCACCCTCCCACCCCATCCCCCACCCCCGCTTTCCCTGTTCTAATGATGACAATACCATCCTTCCAGTCAGCCAAGTTTAACACTCATGGGTCCAGGCCAGTTGATCCAAGTTCTTTATCTTGCCTTTCATCCTCTGCTTACCCTTTGGCCAATCCACTGCCACCAGCCTGATTCCAGCCCTTATTTTACCCAAATCACCACAATACACTCCAACTGATCTTAGCAAATTGGGACTCTATTCCTTCCGTCCATCCTGCATAGACCCACACATTTAAGCTAAATAAACCCACAGCTCTGAGATTGTCACTTCCAGATTAAAATCTCTGGCTTTCCAGACCCAGCAGCATTTCATCCTAATTCCCTAAGAGCCTCCCCAACTTATTTTATACCCCCTCCTCTGTCTACCCTGCAAGCTCTGTCCCAGTGCAAGTGGCCCAGTCACCAGTTCTCATGGGTTCCCGTGTGTCCAGCTCTATGTCTTTGCTCGTGGATTTTCTTTCCCAGACAGTTAAATCAGTACACCTCCTTTTGCAAGATTTGAACCAGTCTACTCAGAGGCCCCACAAACAGCTGTCTTCTCTATAGCATTTGCCGTGTACTACCCTGTGCAGTGCTGTCTTAAGACACACCTTCCCCTCCCCATGCATCTTAAGGATGGGGATCACATCTCAACCATTCTCTGATGCCCCACAAGCGGTATTCATTTTACATTTTACAAACATTTGTCAAGTCTTCAAATGTCTGTAAAATGTAAAATGAATAAACCAAGAGAGCACAGCTGTGACAAAGAGTTTCTAAATGCATGGGCAAGTGAGCCCAGAACCCCTTCTGGGTTAGAGAAGGGCTTGGAGCAAGTGTTACTAAGGGGAGGCTGCTGAACTCTGCCATTCTCATTGGACTCCAATTCTATCCAGTTTTCCCTGCCTCCATATAATTAATAGTAGTGCTTTCAGGTCCTGCTTTATACCAGGAACCACCACCAATGTCACCTTGTCCATCAGGGCTTTCAGTAGGTCACATTACTACTCTCCATCATGCATCACATTCCCCACCCTGGAGTGGAGACAAAGGCCAAGGAGAAAAGCCACAGAGGACCAATTACTAAAGGCCACTTACTCAGCCATGCCCGACCCTAATCAGATTTCTGTCCTGCCAGCTTATTGACCTTTCCTATAAGCATTCTTCTGCTCAATGTGCTGCAGTGCTTTCCAGACTTTTGGGAGAGTAACCTCTATGGCATGGCATTCAAGAATCCTCAGGACTGGGCCCTGCCTACCTGTGTGGCCTCCCCTCCTGACCTCACACCATTGACTCCAACCTCACTAGATTATTTCTGGTCCACTGAACAGTGGTCTCTGGTGCCTCCAGGCCTCAGGGCATGTGGTGCCTTTGCCCACTTGTCACTCTTCCCTTTACCTGGACAATTCCTGCTCATTCTCAAGGGGCAGCTCCTCTGTGTGGCCTTTCCAGACTCCCCACGAACACCTACAACACGTCTATATCCCTTGTATTCTCAATACAGCACAAGGCTCTTTTGTCAGACTTAGTATCTGATAAGCAAATAAGTTTTTTTTTGTTTGTTTCTTGCAATGCCAATCGAACCTAGGGCCTTGCACAAGCTAGAAGAGTTCTCTACCACTGAGCTACAAGCCCTGCTCCACAAAGTTGTTTTTGAAAGAAATCTCATAGTCAATCAATAGCATAGGATCTTGAAAATATTACTACTGCAACTACTAATAATTATTCTCATTTAATCCTCACTATTTCACCACGTGATAGGTTTTATTATTATTCATATTTTAAGAGAAGGAAAACTATTCTTCATATTTTAAGAGAACCCAGACTCGATTAGAAATTTTTTCTTTCTTTCTTTTTTTTTTTTTTTTTGGCAGGTATATACTGGATTGAACCCAAGGGAATCTCTACCACTGAGCCACATCCCCAGCCCTATTCTGTATTTTATTTAGAGACAGGGTCTTACTGAGTTACTTAGCGGCTCGTCATTGGTAATGCTGGCTTTGAACTCATAATTCTCCTGTCTCAGCCTCCCAAGTCATTGGGATTACAGGTGTATGCCACCCCACCTAGCCCTTTTTAAATTTTGACACAAGGTCTTGCTAAATTGCCAAGGCTGGCCTTGAACTTGCAATCCTGTGCCTTGGCCTCCTGAGTGGTTAGGATTACAGGCGTCACCTACGCCCAGCTTCATTAGAATTTTTTAATGTCTAATCTATCCATACAAAATTTCTTGGAGGTTGGGTAGGGAAGGTGTCATTACCCCCACTTAACAGATGACGGATGTGATAAACAGGTGAAGCACCTAGGACACCCAAGAAGAAATGATGAAGCCGACCGACGCCTGGAGGCCATGCATCTGGCTTACTCCTCTAATGTTCAACTTGTTTAACTAGTTCTAACTCCTTCTGCCTCTAAAGAATTCCAGGAGGAAGGAGTCACTATGAATCTAATAGCATCCAATTGATCGATGCAAGGATGATGCTCGGGCTGATGATTGTTTGACATCTTCTCACGCTTTGCCATGGGAGGGTTACTTAATTGTGAACTGTCAAGGCCTGGTGAAATTCAGAGTCCACATTAAAGGACAAGAGGAAAGAGGGGGTCTTAAGAATCTAGGTCTTTGAAGACCAATCCCAACACTTGTCAAATTGACCTTTGTGTGGTTTCTGAAATTTCATAAGCATGAAGTGATCTTTTGAGTAGTTCATCTTACTGAAGCAGGTCAGATGTGCATCTGACAAGCTTTCAAAAGGCTATCAATGATTTCTTAGTCACCAAGTTAAATGGCCTTTTCTGAACCTGGCACGATCAGCTGCCTACGTACAATTAGACAACGCTGTCCAACTCCCTCCATCTCTTGATATGCATCCTGTTGGTTGCCTATCTTTCTGACCATGCCTCCTTTCAGGTGATAAGACCCACAACTGGGGAGGTGGCAGTAAAAAATGGAAAGGAAAGATAGGAGAGACGTTTCAAAATAAGGCACAGCAGTATTTGGAGATCAAATTTTTCTTTTAGTCACTCTTGTAGCATTTCAGAACACTGCTTTATACCAAAGGTATTTGTGTACATACCATCTTTGTTCCTTGGGGCAGGAACAAGATTTTTGGTTTTTTTCCTCTGCAGTTCTGGGGATCAAGCCCAGGTACTTGCACAAGCTAAGCAAGCACTCTAGCACTAAGCTACATCCCCAACCCGGGGAACAGATTTTAAGTATCCAAGAGTTTTGTAACAGTATCAAGCCTTAGAAGATATTTGATAGATAAGTCAAATAGTTAAAGAATGATTTTGAGATCTCATCTAGTTCACAGCTCAATAAATGGTCATAACAAAGTTTTCTCCACTTGGTCATTTCTAAAAAAAAAAAAAACTTGCAGGAAACTCAGCCACCACTGTTCACTAATTGTTTCTCCCTTTGTAAACTCTTAGAGCCTATAAAAAAATTATCACCTGCCTTTAAAAGCCTACATTGAGTCAAGGGAACTGTTCCCTTAATAATGTATCCAGGCCCATTCTGGGCATCCTGCAGATTAACAGAGACAAGTGCTGGTACAGGTTGAATTCATAATCCTCAAAAACAGCAGCTGTCATTTCAGGAAAGATGTCATAGTGAAGATGAAGGTAAGAAGGCCTTGTATTGAGGGTATAAACTGGGAGTGACCAGGAAAATAAAAACCCACAATACAATCTGGAATTCTGTAATGGGGGCTGACTTCCTCCAAAACAGAGACCTCGTTTCAATGAATAAGCAGGTTGAAGGACAATAACCAGAATGAATCACAAGTTTACTGTCTGACAGGATCTAGTGGGGAGAGAAGGGACCTCTGTTATTATAGCTATCAAAACTGAATGGTCAGTGTTCTAGGCCAAGGCAGGGAATATTAGGCATTTCCTCACTGACATCAAGAAGAATCACAGAGGTTCTCAGCTTAGCAGGAAATGGATAGCAATGGGATCCACATACAGGGTTTGGAGGGGGAAGATCTGATGCTGCCCCAGACAGGCTTAATTCTAGACCTAACCATGACTTGCTCCACTACCTTAGACCAGAAGTTTCCTTGCTTTGTGTTTTATTTTCTCTTATGCAAGTGGGAGTACTGAGGTACAAAGGAAGCATCTGTAGAACGCTTGGAAAGGGAATCTTTAGAGCCAAGTACGATGTGACCACTAAAGTGGGAATTGCCCTCCTAAAAGTTTTGCAGCTACTAAAGCATCAATGCAACCAAGACACATGAGCAGTTAACAAAGAGGGAAAATGTGCTCTAAATAATTGTTGAAAATAAATGAAAGGAAAACTGCTCACCTGATCCCTGCCCAATGACATATATGGTCTCTCCGCATCCCTCGTCCATCCTCTCCCACATCTGCCGAAGTAGGCTGTCATACTGCTCTGATGTAGGGCTCACTAGAACCAGCTAGAAGAGAAACCAACAGCCTTAGGACCACACTTGCTAGAGAGCACCACAGCCAAAGCCCATCGACAAACAGCCTAACCAAAGACCCTGACTGAACCCCACAGTATCCTAATCGAAAATAGCTACACACTCCCCACATGCCCTGTCTCCTTGGATAGCATTATATGACCCAGATGATGTACTACAATGACTCTGAGCCACAGCTTGGAACCATCAGAAACTGTACAGAAGGCATGGCACCCGCCTCCTGCTGCTCCCCAGGAGTGGCAGGACCCAACCAACTGAGAGTTGGGTCCCTTAATAATGTATCCAGGCCCATCCTGGATACAGTGCTCTACACCTAGATGCCAGCCTCCTACCTGCAGTTTGCATCCGGAAATCAAGGACAGAGATCTCATACTGCCATGCCCTCCACCCAGAGGCCAATGACTCCCAAAATGGCAAAATAATTCTGTCCACCTTGTCGTATCTTAGATATCTTGATTATTTGGGAAACAACAGTGAAAATTGCTTACGATACTCATTTTCATCAACAGAACACCCCTAACACTAAGGTGAGTATCAGCACCACCACTGTGCAAATTTCTGTCAGTAACATTAAAGTATCAACTCTTATTTGGGGAGGCCATTCATCAATAGACATGTCAGACTTGATTCAGAAACCATTCCTGTGTGACCTTGGACAAAGAATTTAACCTCTCTGAATCTCAGTTTTTTCAATCTGTAAAATAGAAATAATACTACCTTGTATCTTAAGACCACTGTAAAGACCAAATATAATAACATGTAAAGCATCTAGTTCACAGCTCAATAAATGGTCATAACAAAGTTTTCTCCACTTGGTCATTTCTATAAAAAAAAAAAAAAAAACTTGCAGGAAACTCAGCCACCACTGTTCACTAATTGTTTCTCCCTTTGTAAACTCTTAGAGCCTTAAATCTTCATAGTCAATTGTAGTAATGAAATAGATGTCTAGTGTCATCTTTTCAGGACTCAAATCTATTCAACCCAACCCTTTTCTCCTCCACATTGTTTTTTTTCTTTTCAATATCATCAATATTTACATACATATAGCTTTTCAACTTCAAAATCATGAGACTTTCCCCAGCTACTTCAGTAATGAAGTGACACTTCCCTAACCATGAACTTTAAATAAGCTGGTCAGGAAATAAGGTAATATCTTCTTGGCAACTTCCTACTGTGTTTTCAGGTTTCTTCAGCACCTTGACTGTCTAATGACACCCAACTTGTCCAGTTTTGAGTCAGGTGCCTATCTTACAACTTCCTGAGTTGACTCATCAGAGGTTGTAATCGGAACCTGAATGGTACCTGGGTCACACTGCCTGATACATTCTCTCTCTCTCTCCCAGAGCTTGGACACCCTCATTATGGCATTAGAGATACCATAGGGGACTACTGTAACAAACAAAAACTAGCTGGTTTCCAAGTGCTCAACTGAGACTAGAAGAAGAAGGAACAGTTGAAAAATTGCTTCTTTGGGCTGAAGGGAAAGTTCTCTCTAGTTTAGGGCCAAGTTTCAAGCACTTTTGCCACTGTAAGCTATGCCAAAGTCACAAACATTTTCAAAGATTGATAAAAATCTCTACTGTAACTATCCTACAACCAGTAGGAAGTGTGTTGGTGTTCTATCTTCCATCAGCTGCTATTTAAGCTGCACAGGGAATTATGGAACACAATCACTGAGTCTCTAGTATGGATCCAACACTATACTAGACATCTTAACATACACTTTAAATTTTTGCAGTGTATCTGTACTTTCTTAAGATGAGGTAGCCACAACACGGAGAGGTTAAGAAACTCTCCCAAGGTCACAGGGCCTTTCCAATGGCAGAGCAGGAAAGGGAAGCCAGCCCCGTTTGATTCCCAAGTTGGCATTCTTTTAGCGATGCTAAGCACCTTAGAAACAACAGTCACATCTAACACTTTATTTTCCACAATGCTAAGCAGATGGTGAGCCCTTAATTCCTGCCTATCTTCTCAACAACTCAGAAAACACTATCTAAAACGCCCTCCATTATTCCACTCATACAAGATGAGGATCCACTCCCAGATGGCGAGATTCTGGGTCATGCCCATCTTTCCATTTTGTTTTGGGTGGACTCGAAAGTGGATATTCCTCTCCCTGCCTGAGCGGCTACTTTCTGTTTCCTCTACCGAGACCAGGAAAGGAGCGAGACCAGGAAGGGAGCAGGGGCCACCCCTGCCTCCCCTCGGGCTACCTGTCTGCGCACCCCGCCCCCTGCCCGAGCCACCTGGACCCTCAACGTCCTGGACGTTCCGGGGAGGGGGCCACCCTGGGTTCGGGGTCCCCTCCCAGGTGCGAGAAGAGGGGTTGGCGGCGCCGCACGGGGACCCGCGTAGCGCAGAGCGCTTCAGGCGTCGGGGCATCGGGGCACCGCGTTCCACGTGGCGGAGCCGGGGGCTGCGATCTCGGCGGGAGCCCCGAGCGCGGGAGGCCAGGTCCGCGCAACCGGGGAACCGAGGCGGCTTCCAGGGACCGGGAATGGCCCCGGCCCGCGCACTTCCCGGGGACCGGCAGGTGGCGGGTTCCGGCCCCTCCCCGCGTCCCTGCCGCCCCGCGACTGGACGGCCGGCTGCCCGTCGTCGCCTCGGAGACGGCTCGGCCCTCCAGGGTCCCCTCAGCGCCCGCCGCCGCCGCCCGGGCCTACCTTGCTGGTGAGGTCCAGCTCCGGCTCACCGTTGAGCGCCTCGCCGTCCTCGCTGCAGTCCGACTCGAAGCCGCCGTGGAGGCGGGCGGCGACCGCCGCGGCCCTGACCGCCCCCGGGGAGCTGGGCTCGGGGGCAAACATAGAGGCCGGCACCGGCGAGTCCATCGGGGAGCGACTCCGCTCCGCCGCCATCTTTAATAACTTAGGCTAATTCGCAGCCGGCTGCCCTCCCTCCCCGGTTCATTTGACTAATCTATGCGTGGCCCCGCCCCCACCTCATCGGGATAATTTATGCGAAGCCTCTCCCGCCGCGCAGAGAGTGACACGTATCTCTAGCTAAGACACAATCGACCAGGCCTTGCAGCCACCAATCGCTGCAGCCCTTTCAAGTACCTAATGAATAGTTAATAAGACCAAAACCCCAACAACAAACGTCTGGGACGTCAGGCGCCCAGGAACAGCACCGGGTCCGCACTACCTGCCTGGAGCCTTCCCGCCAACAGAAGCAGTACAGGGTATGACTGATTCGGCAGCCAACCAATGAGGAGAGAAATTCAAAGAGCATTTCCCGCGCACCGCCCCTTCACTCCTGCTTTCCAGAGGCGGGGCTCAGCTCCCAAATCTTACTGCAAAACAGTCGCCGCAAAGAGCTTTCCAGTGATAGACAGGGACCAGACCCAATCCAGTCCTCCGTAGGTCCCGCGCCTCCGGCTGCCTCTCACAGATAGTAAGCTGCAAAACGAGCCTCCCACTCTATCCAGTGACTGAGGCGGTCCCTGGAACGCGGAGTCTGACGTGCTGGCATGCTCCAGGCAATTTAATAGTAGAATCGATGCTGTATATCCTAAGAGTTGTAATACGTAATACTATAGTAGCCGGAGTAAGGCAATTCATTCAACGCTGACCTTGCTGGGCACCGCGGCGTTCGCTTATCATTTCAGCGATTCGGGAGACTGAAGCAAGTTCGAGGCCAGCCTCAGCAATTTAGCGGGACCCTGTCTCAAAACAAAGATCGGGAAAAAAAAAAAAAAGTCCTGGGATTTGGCTCAGCTGTTGAGCGCCTGTAGGTTCAATTCCTAGTGCCACCCAAAGGGCGGGGTGCGCGGTGGGGGGGGGAGGACACGCAGACCTTCAGGAAAATTCTGCATTCACTGCCTCTGCTTAGAGAGCAGTTTACACGAACAAAAAGGGAAGCAGAAAAATATAGTCAAAACACCTCCCACATTTCATTTCTGGTGAATAATTATGTCAAGATTTAAGGTCTGTTAAAGCAAATTGCAAGTTCGAGGCCAGCCTTGGCAATTAATTTAAGGAGCCCCTGTCTCATTAAAAAATAAATAAATAAAAAAGGACTGGGGATGCAATTTAGTGGCAGAGCGTCCCTGGGTTCAATCCCCAGTACCACTGAAATAAATAAATAAAACGCTGACCTTAGGGAGAATTTTCCATTCATTGCCTCTGCTGAGAGGGCAACTATACAAACAAAAACAAAGGCCAGTAGCGAAAAGATATGCACGCACGCGCGCGCGCGCGCACACACACACACACACACACACACACAAACACACACTCTCTTCTGGTGAACAGCTACGCCAAAATCTAGGGTCTGTTAAGGTAGTTTCCTTCAGATTTTTTTTCCCTACTGTCATCAGCTGTGGAAAGCCCCAATCCAAAATGTCATCCAAAATGCACCAATTTTAATGTCTTAAGTTTCCATTTCAAACATCAGAAAAACCTCAGAATTTTACTGGTAGGTGAAAAGAAGGATTAACCCAGATCTAATGCTGGCTGGCCTTGGCCACTCATCCTAAGCAGTAGGTGAGAAAGGACAATCATTTGAGAAGTTACTCCAGTTTTAGGGTTTGAATTGCAAGATTTAATGAGCAACAGACAGGGTTAAATACATAACTGAGCATAGTGTGCTGGTGCAAGCCTGTAATCCCAGAGGCTGGGGTTGAGACAGGAGGATCACAAGTTCAAAGCCGGCTGTAGCAAAGGCAAGGCACTAAGCAACTTGGTGAGCCCCTGTCTCTAAAACAAAATAGGACTGGGGATGTGACTCAGTGGTCAAGTGCCCCTCAGTTCAATCCCTGGTACCAAAAAAAAAAAAAAAAAAAAAAAGGCCTTGTTAGTCGCAGGGATCTATCTACCTGAAAGAGTCTCATCTTGTTTCTGTTTTAAAGTAGGAAAGTAGGTATCATCAAGTCTTGTTTGTACAAACACAGCTGGGCAGCTGGGAATCTGGAACAAGAAGTCATTAAACTTCAATGGTCGTGATAATAGTTCCTTTGATATGTTTTTTTCTTCTTCCTGGACAAATTGTTCACCAGCATCCTACAACCCTATCTGGTCCCAAAATACTAAAATCTTAGTTAGCAAAGCTAAATACTGTCAGGCATGGTGGTGAATGCCTGTATACCCAGTGATTCAGGAGGTGAGGCAGAAGTATCCCAAGTTTGAGGCTAGCCTGGGTAATTTAAGTTTGACCCTGTGTCAAATTAAAAAATAAAAAGCACTGGTAGTATAGCTCAGTGGCCAATCCCAGCACCACAAGACATACAAAAACTGAATATTAAGACACAATATTCTACAATAATTTGTGCCTATGTTAAATGGCACAATTATTCAGTCTTCATTGCAATTCCTGTTATGAAGTTTCTAAATCATTGGCATCTCCCAAGTGATTGATGCTTTTTGTTTTTTTATCATACTGAGGATTGGACACAGGTGCACTTAATCACTGAGCCACAACCCCAGCCCTCTTTATTTTTGAGTCAGGGTCTCAATAAATTGCCAAGACTGGCCTCAAACTTGCAATCCTCCTGCCTCAGCTTCCTGAGTCTCTGGGATTATAGGTGTGCACCACAGCAACTGGCAGTGACCAATGTTTTCTTGTATACTAGTAAACCAACTGAAAGAGACTGGTTACAGAAAGACAAAAATCAAGGGTTGAGAGTTCAGGCCTATCCCCCAATTACTGGGGATCAAAGAAAAACTGAAGTTTAAGTTGATCATGAATGGCGAATTATTTAATCAAGTCTATATGATTAAGTTTCCATGAAACCAGAAAAGGACCAAGTCTGGGGGTCTTCCAGAGACATGAATGTCTCTGAAGGCTTGTACATGCCCTCTGCATGGCAGCTCCATGCCCTTCCCACACACCTTGGTGCAAGTCTCTTCCATCTAGCTGTTCATCTACATCCTCTGCAGTATCCTCTATAATAAACTGTCAAACTTAAAAGAGTTTGCCAGAGTTCTCTGAGCTGCCCTAGCAGATTAATCAGACCAAAGAGGGACTCATGGGAACCCTGATTAATAGAGTTGGTCTGCCAAAGTTCCAGAGGTCCAGACTTGCATCCAGCATCTGAAAATGAGAGGCAGTCTTGTAGAACCCCGCCCTTAACCTGTGGATCTGATGCTCTCCCTAGGTAGTCAGAGTCCAACTGAATTGCCAGGTACAGTGGCACATGCCCATAATCCCAGTGACTCAGGAGGCTGGGGCAGGAGGATGGAGGATTCAAAGCCAACTTTAGAAACTTGGCAAGGCCCTAAGCAACTCAGCAAGACAATGTCTCTAAATAAAAATAAAAATAAGGGCTGAGGATGTGGCTCAGAAGTTAAATGCCTGGGGGTTCAATTTCCAATACAAAAAAAAAAAAAATCCAACTGAATTAAAGGATATTCACCTGGTGTCTACTGCAGAACTGATTGGTTTCTTGGCAGGGGGTGCAGGGGGGTGCAGTCCACATTTTGGTGACCAGAAGTGCTGTGTTGTATTAACTCCATTGCTCAGACCAACATTTAACACCTTAACAATTGGGTCTTCAGAAAGAGTTCAAGTTTGAAATGTGCTGACACCTGATAGCAGACTAAAAAATATGCTTTTCCCACTATAGGACTTTGCCTAGAAAAGATACTCTTAGAGCAGATGCTTCATGAATTGAATGGGAAAGTCTAAAGTAACATTTTAGAGGGAATTCCCTACCCATCTTATATCCTTTTTCTGAAGACAGGTTAGCCTCCGTTCAAATCCTGAATCCAAGACAGACTTAGGTGACTTCCAGTACTTAATTAACTTCTTTGTGCGGCAGTTTTCTCCTAAGTCAGAGGGATCTAATAGGATAATTGGCAGTAAATATGTTAATATACGTAAAGCACTTAGGACAGTGCCTTGCACAGCAAGCCTTTTAAGTACACCATTATCCTGTAGGCCGCTTTCAAACGACAAAAGTTTAAGATAACTTAAAAGTAGTCTGAATAGAGGACCACACTCAAAATCTTGAGTCGAATTGAAGCATGGTCAAAAAACAAAACAAAACAAACAAACAAACAAAAAAAAAAACTGAATTCGAGGTGTGACTTATTTTTTATTGTTTTACCCATTTTCTTAAAAAAAAAATTCAAAAGGCGAGTAGCCAAGGTGGATAACGACGCCTTTCACAGCCCCAGGAGTAAAGGGAGGAAAAGCTAAGCCCACTTGGGTCTGCAAGTAGTTTGCTTCCGACACACACAATCGCTCAGCTGGACCCTGAGAAAGCACCAAAGAGCCCGTGGACACCGTTAGTGTGGAGAGAACCGAAATACGACACCACGGAGCTGGAAGAGGATCCCACTTTTCACTTGAAATGTGACCCCCGGTGAGGCGCACACCCTCGGTGCTCCTGGTAAGCTCGAGGCGGTCGGGCTCTCTAACCAAGAGATTTGCGCGCGACCGCGTCCGTAAGGTGTGTTAAAAACACCTGGTGAAAGGCGCACTAGGCAAACAAAAACAACGGTCAGCGCAGGAATCGCAGTCCAGGTTCGAGAAAGCACTTTGCCCAGAGACGGGAGGGGTGGGCAGGGCCGCACGCAGCGGCTGGCTGGGTCGCCGCCCCGGAACCGTGGCGCCGCGGCCGCCTGAGGGAGGAACGGGCGTCGAGGCGGGACTCCCCGCCTGGAGCGGGACCGCCGAAGCCAGACGCCCGCCCTACACATCCAGTGCCCTGCATTCCCGCACCCGGCGACACGCGAGCCTCGCAAATCCCCAGACAGCTCCGCGCGGCCGGACTCTCGCCAAGGCGCGGCGGCCGCGGCTCCACAGCTGGCGCCGCTGACGTCAGACTGACGTCAGGCATGACGCCGCGGCGGGGAGGGCGGGGACTGCGCGGGAGGGCGTTTCCGGAGCGCGCGCCGGTTGAGGGGCGCTGACGTCGGGCTCAGGTGCGCGCGCCCGTCCGCGCGCGGCCCAGGTGGCGACTAGCAGCTCTAGGTGGCGACCCGCGGCGGAGAGGGGGCGACTTACGGCGCGAATCCAAGCTGTCCCGGTGCGTCCGGGAGCCGGGGTAGGGGGCGCGGCGGGAGGGCGCCCGGGCTTGCACGTGACGGGCGAGGAGGTCAGGGCCGAGGCGGCGAGCCGGGTGGCCCGGGGCCCCGGAGGGCGAGGCGAGTGTCCGGCCCCACCCCTCCGGGCCTGCCCGGCGCCGCGCAGGACCGTCCCGCGGGCAGGGGCCGGGACGGCGCGCCCCTTCCCCAGCCCGCCCGCCGGGCGGAGCTGACCACAGCTGTCTCCTCCGCAGGGCCGCGGCGGGAGGACGAGAGCCCGCGCTTCCCGAGGAGCTGTGCCCGCCTCGCCACCGCGCTCGGGAGGATGGAGGGCTGCCCCCGAGGCCCCAGCGCGACCAGCGATCCCACGCTGGCCGGCCCTCGCTAGCTGCTCCGGTTGTGCGTTTTATCCACCACCCAGGCCTTGTCTCCTGAATCTGTGGCGTCGTGATTCGAAAGAAATGGAAGAAAAGGAACGATGTGACCGATTGTTTTTGGTCTTCCTGCTTTGAGGCCTGGTGGCATTTTCAGGGAGGAAAGAAAATACTGCAAGGAAATAGTGTCTTTTAGGAGCAGGGAGGGAGGGGAGGGTGGGAAAAGGGCAACAGGATCTTACATTTTATATGAGTTTTTAAAAATTCTGCACTTTGACAGTGATGGTGAAATAAACTAATCCAAAAGCTATTTTTCTATTGAGAAGAGAGAAAAGGTGGCTTTTCCCCTTTTGATTTCAACCTTTTCTCCCAGTGTCAAAGCATAAATCATGGACACCAGAGAATAAAGTGGACCTCAGGAATCCTGAAAAGACTGAGAAGTTTACGTCTTCCTCAGGAGGGAATTGTGGGTGTTTTCAACCCTCTTTGGAACCTTAAACGAAAAACATGAGTTGCATGCCATGGAAAGGAGACAAGGCCAAATCTGAATCCTTGGAGCTGTCCCAGGCAGCACCCCCACAAATCTACCATGAGAAACAACGCAGGGAGCTTTGTGCCCTCCATGCCCTCAATAATGTCTTCCAGGACAGCAACGCCTTCACACGGGAAACGCTGCAAGAGATTTTCCAGAGGTAGGGCACCTCTTCTTTCATCCTGATACTCACTGGTATTTCTGAATTTGAGTGGGTAGGGTGTCTCAGGTGCTTAAGCCTTCAAACCTACAGGTATTAGCTAGATGCTGTCAGTGGGTATAAGAGATGCAGGAATGAGAAAGAGAATCACTATCATGTATGTGCTACCTACTCTGGAATAGCCTTAGTTGTATTATTTCAAGTGATCTGCTCAACAGTGCTGTGGAATCCATGTTATATCTGTTATTTCCATTTTACGGATAAACACAGCTCAGTGAAGTTCAATGATGTGACCATTGTAGCGTAGCAAGCACTGGAGCCAAGGTTGAAGTTAGGTTTCTATCCTGCTGTTAACTACTGGGTTAGAATGCCGCCTCCTCAAGTCCTGCCACCAAGGAGTTTACATTGTAGAAGGGGGACAAGATGTGTCTACATTCATTCAGTTACCTGTCATCAAAGGTGGAATGTGGCAGGTACCACAAGAAAGTTGTGCATACTGTGCTCCAGCTTCTCTTTGAGGCCATGTGCCAGCATTGATGCTTTTCATGCATTGTTTTGTGTGGCTACTTCTGAACAGTTTGTTTTACTGATAGAGAAACAGGAAGAAAGGTCAGGTAATTTGTCCAAGTAGCTTCTAAGTAGCAAAGCTAACATTTGAAGCTGATTCCAGATCCCTCCCCTTTCTACTTTATTCTAGGTGGCTGGCCTTTCTTCCCTCCTTCCTTCCTTCATTCCTTCCTTCCTTCCTTCTTCCCTCCCCTCCCCTCCCCTCCCCTCCCCTCCCCTCCCCTTCCTTCCTTCCTTCCTTCCTTCCTTCCTTCCTTCCTTCCTTCCTTCCTTCCTTCCTTCCTTCCTTCCTTCCTTCCCCAGCTATTGAACCCAGGAGCACTTAACCACTGAGCCACATCCCCAGCCCTTTTATTTTTATTTAGAGACAGGGTTTCGCTAAGTTGCTTAGGGCCTTGCTAAGTTGTTGAGGCTGGCTTTGAACTTGCCATCCTCCTGCCTCAGCCTCCCAAGTCACTGGGATTACTGGTGTGCACCACTACACCGGACCTAGATGGCCTTTCTTACCTACTAAAGCAAATGCCACGAGTGGGTAGAAGTTCAACTTGTTGTTCTTTGCTTTGATTTTCTGAATTATTTTGCCAGAGGGTTTGAGAATTAGTTCTGCAGTGTCTAGGTAGAGATAGCAGCACGTCTGCAGTCCATTGGCGGTGAGCCTATGTGATCACTCAGAGAGGGTTGGTTAGCCTTACTTAATTCTCAGTGCAGGGAAAGCTTAAGAATTCTGTTCTATTTTCTCTCTCTCTCTTTCTCTCTCTCTCTCATCAATCAGAGAAGGTTGGTTAGCCTTACTTAATTCTCAGTGCAGGGAAAGCTTAAGAATTCTGTTCTATTCTATTCTATTCTCTTCTCTCTCTCTCATCACTCAGAGAAGGTTGGTTAGCCTTACTTAATTCTCAGTGCAGGGAAAGCTTAAGAATTCTGTTCTATTCTATTCTATTCTCTTCTCTCTCTCTCATCACTCAGAGAAGGTTGGTTAGCCTTACTTAATTCTCAGTGCAGGGAAAGCTTAAGAATTCTATTCTCTCTCTCTCTCTCTCTCTCTCTCTCTCTTTTTTTTTTTTTTTTTTTGTGCTGGGGATTGAACCCAGGGTCATTGAACCATTAAGCTTTGTCCCAAGTTGTTTTTATTTTTTTTATTTTTATTTTTTTAAAGTTTTATTCTGTATTTTTTTTTTTTTTTAAAGAGAGAGAGGACAGAGAGAGAGAGAGAGAATCTTAATATTTATTTTTTAGTTCTCGGCGGACACAACATCTTTGTTTGTACGTGGTGCTGAGGATCGAACCCGGGCCGCACGCACGCCAGGCGAGCATGCTACCGCTTGAGCCACATCCCCAGCCCCAAGTTGTTTTTATTTTGAGGCAGGGTCTTGCTAAGTTGCTGAGGGTATTGCTGAGTTATTGAGGCTGGCGTCCAACTTGCAGTCCTTCTACCTCAGCTTCCTTAGTTGTTGGAATCACAGGTGTGTACCACCATGCCTGGCAGCTCAAGAATTCTTCCAGCAGTGTATATTCAGCATAGTTCCAGAGGACCCTTTTTTGATTCCCTTCACTTAAATAGGAAATTACTGAGCATTGGAACCTGAATAATAGCTAAAATCAACCAGTTTGCAGTGATTTGTGGATCATTTACTCTGAGAGAACCATAGGCATTCTCTTAAAAGAATGTTAATCCAAGTATACTAACAGAACTATAATGAGAGTAATTGTTTTCCAATTCCAATAATATACAAAGTAGTGCCTTTACCTTAACAGACCAGTTGTGTCTGCATCATGACCATTATCTGGCAGCAAGAAGATTTCACCTGGGAAGTAAGATAATGTGTCTCGTGTCACCAAGTCATGTGACATAAAGGAAGACCCAGTTCACTGAATTGATTTCTTTTGGCCAGCCATTGATATTTCTTATTTTCCTACTTGGATTATCTGCAAATTGTTTTCTAATCCAGAATTAGAAGGAAGATTCACAGTGATTACCTGAATATGCTTGATGCTTTATGATATGTATTGGCAATCCCAAAACGACTGAATAGCAGTGGTCCTAGGAAACTAGAACTCAGTGTAGGAATTTGCCCAGTATTACCCACTAGTAAATATCAGATATAAAATTCTTCGAATGTGGGCTGGGGTTATGGCTCAGTAGTAGAGTGCTTGCCTAGCACATGTGAGGCACTGGGTTTGATCCTCAGTACCACATAAAAATCAATCAATCAATAAATAAAGTTATTGTGTCCATCTACAACTAAAAATTTAAAAAAATTCTATGAATGTAGTCATATTAGGTTAGAAAACAATTTACTTCTGTAAATTTGACTTCTGGTTGGACAAGAGGAGCAATCATGATGAGATCACTAACATGTGAACAGTGCTATTCTGAGGGCTTCCCTGGGGCTAGTTCAGTCCTCACACTGAGCTTGGGAGGTAGACTTTATTTTCCATTTTTCTAGATGAGGAAATTGGCACAGATAGTTTACAAAGATATTAATGGCAGGATTTGGACCCAAGCTTTGTGGCTCCAGGGCTTGCCTCCTAATTGCTTCAGCTGCTTGCTTCATCCTGGCAAGATTTGTCAGAGCTGTCCTAGCACCAGAGCTATTCCCCCTGCTAGTAAGTGGGACTGTAGATCTGGACTGTGATCAACAAGAGTTTGTGGCTATAGCAGTCTTTCAGCTGTGTTTTCCCTGAGTAGAAGAATGCTGGATGCTTGCTAAACACCTTCATGGAACTAGGGTCCTCTTTTTTTTTTGAAGATTTTGCAAATTATATAGTGCTTCTCAGTTCCCTATTAGCACAGTATAAAAATCCACCTTAAAAAAAAAAAAAAAAGTCAACCTAAGATCCACCTCAGTAAAAGCAAATCAGTACATAAAAGAGAAGTCCAGTAGTGGAATTTTGTATGGAGCATTTTAAATGGAAAGATTCTATCAGGATACATAGAAACAAAAGAAGTATGGAAAGAATCCAGAGAAAAAGCAGAGAGAGAAAAGGTGAAGGAGAGTAGATGGAATTTTTAAAACAAACACTAACCAGCTGCTGCAGTGTGCCAGGCACCGCAAGCCTCCTTGGAGAACACAGCTGGACAGGATATCTTGGGGCTGTACCGAGCATGCCTTGAGAACATATTGAAGTGAGAACCATAGAATTCACAGCAATTTGAAAGTGAAAAGGTGATCACCTTATATCTTGAAGCAAAGGAAAGGAATTCTGGCAGGTTTAACTAGGTAACTTTAAGTTCTCAGATCTAAAGTTCTTTGCTGGTTTGAAGATATAACTGATGAGTGGTAGAAATGGGAGAAAAATGTCAGTAAGTGCTATTTGTTGAGAGGGTTTATCCTAACAGTTGAATTTTAGCCAGATAAAAGAGAAGAAATACAAAAATAGCAGGGTGGAGTTTGAATAGAGTTGAGCCACATGCCCACCCCTTTTTATGAAATGACTCATGCTTGGAATACAAATGAATAGGAATGTGGAACTGAGCTAATGGCTGGTCAGCAACAAGGGGCCAAGGAAGAGAAAAGTCGGGTGTAACTGAGGCTTGTGCTTAGAGAGAAGACCAGAGACAGTGGGCAAATGTCCATCAATTTGTATCTATGTAGATGAGGGGTTTGACCTTATATAGTATATCCAGGCTTTGAAAAAGAAGGGTCAGAGAAGTCAAACAGAAAGTGCTCAGACCTCAGACATTTTCATTAGATTCAACCCAATTTTTCAGAGATCAAATGTTCTTGCAGCTAGCAATACATTCCTCTTTCAAATAGAATTGCTGTTCAAGTGTAACTGGATGAAAACTGGCTTGATGGAGGAAAACTAAAGAAAGTTGGAAGGAACAAAGAGAATAGGGATAGTGGTAAACAACCAGCATTCTCTACCACAAAGGATGAGCACTCCAACTTCTCCATTAGAAGATCCCTGAGCAGGTAGAAAGGGCCACATTTAAAATTGAGGCAGTTGCTGGCACTGTGGCCCCACTTGCAATCTCGGTGACTTAAGAGGTAAGGCAGGAGGATTGCAAATTTGAGACCAGCCTCAGCAACTTAGTGAGGCCCTGAGCAATTTAGTGAGACCCTCAGGAACTTAGTGAGACTCTGTCTCAAAAAATAAAAAGGGGTGGGCATGTGGCTCAGTGGTAAAATTTCCCTGGGTTACCTCCCTGCACTCACCACCCCTCCCCTACCCCCCCCCAAAAAAAAAAGGTTCCATGGAAGAGAGGATGTGAACTTGAGCTTGAAGAAGTTATGGGATTTGGGGTTGGGGATGTGGCTCAAGAGGTAGTACGCTCCCCTGGCATGCGTGCGGCCCAGGTTCAATCCTCAGCACCACATACAAACAAAGAAATGTTGTGTCCGCCGATAACTAAAAAAATAAATATTAAATCTCTCTCTCTCTCTCTCTCTCTCTCTCTCTCTCTCTCTCTCTCTCTCTTAAAAAAAAAAAAAGTTATGGGATTTGGCTTAGAACCAGAAGTAGGAGAAAAGAATAGAGGCCACATAGTCATGGTACTGGAAGTGTACTAAGCCTCATGAGAAGGGAACAGCAGGTGGAATAGGGCTGGAGGATTTGGAGGTGGCCGCTCAGGCAGTTGGCTCCACTGTCAGTTCGTATGTAATATTGTGGTTTTTTTTCTTTTTCTTTTTTTTGGTACCAGGGATTGAACTCAGGGACACTTAACCACTGACCCACATCCCCAGTTCTTTTTATTTTTTATTTTGAGACAGAGTCTTGCTAAATTGCTTAGGGACTTGTTAAGTTGCTAAGGCTGGCCTCAAACTTGGGATACTCCTCCCTCAGCCTGAGCCACCAGAGTTGCTGGGATTACAGGTGTGCGTCACCATGCCAGCCTAGTTCATTTGTAAGGGAGGGAAATGACAACTTGGTGAATGTGGCAGGAATATATAAGCTAAATCAGTGGAAGGAGTGTTTATAAGCAAGGAGATGAGTTTGGGGAACCTATTTCAAAAGTCCTGGTTTTAGTCTCTGTAGTGGCTCATACCTGGAGTCCCAGCTGCTTGGAGAATCACAAGTGTGAGGCCAGCCTGGGCAGTTTAGTGAATCCTGTCTTACACAAAAGGAAGGAAGATGTAGCTCGGTGGTAGAGTGCTTGCCTAGCATTATGATTAGCAGGTCATCCTAGTACTGAAGAGGAAAATAATCCAGGTCTATAGTGAAGGGAGAGAGAGAGGAAGTGGACAGGAAAGAAATCTGAGAGAGAGAAGATGAAGGCTGAGGAAGAGAGATCCTTAGAACACGAAATCTGAAAGGTGTACCTTAGAACAAATGTCTGTGGGGGTCAACTCTGGGAACTGAAGCATATTATGTAATCCTCTTCTGGAGGTTCAAGGTGAAGACTGGCATAGGGGGACTCCCAGGAACCCTGTTTACTCCCTTGGTTCATTCATTTACTGTACAGAAGTATCCCATATCTTCAGGATCCTCCAATTATAAGTCTGGAACTAGGGTTACCAGACGCATGCTCAAGAACTCACTGCCCTACTGGGAGCCTGCCAGAAGCAGACAGCAGCATCAGCCCTGGGGGAACCTTCATCCCTGGGTGGAGGGAAGGGAGCCTGCTGGAACTCAATACCTGGGACCTGAGGGTGCTCTGTCCTATTGAGCTGTGTTGCAGCCCCAGGCTTTGGGGACTCAGCTGACCTTTCCTTTCACAGCCCTGCACCACCTCCCACTCTGACTCTTGGGTCACTGCTGTAAGACAGTAAGCACAACTGCAAATTATTCTCTCTCTCTTTTTTTTTTTTTTTGGTACTGGGTATTGAACCCAGGGACGCCAAACTACTGAGCCACATCCTCACCCCTCTTTTTTTATTTTATTAGAGACAGGGTCTTGCTGAGTTGCTTAGGTCCTCACCAAGTTGCTAAAACTGGCTTTGAACTCACAGTCTTCCTGCGTCAGCCTCCCAAGCTGCTGGGATTACAAGGCATGTGCCACCACACCCAGCTACAACTGCAACTTCTAATGAACACATTTTTTAATAATTGTATCACTTGTAAGTGTTCATTGTCAAATCAGTTAAAACTATCAGACTTTGAATTTGTTTTTACAATACCGAGGATTGAATCTGTGGGTGCTCTACTGAGCTACATTCCTTTTTTTTTTTTTTTTTTTTAATACAGCGTCTTGCTAAGTTGCTCAGGACATTGTTCAGTTGCTGAGGCTGGCCTTGAACTTGTGATCCTCCTGCCTCAGCCTAATCCCCCTGATTCTCTGGGATTATAGGCATGTGCCACTACACCTGACCCCAGATCTTTTTAGTTTTTACTGTGAGACACTGTCTTGGCAAGTTGCCCAGAGTAGCCTCAAAATTGCCATCCTCCTACCTCAGTCTTCTGAAATTGTTGGGGCAAGCATATGCCACCATGCCTGCCTTAGACTTCATGCTTTTACTTATAAAATATAAATAATTCATCCCCTCATAGTTTCCTGTGAGGATTGAGACACATATTAAAGCACCTATCTTAGTGCTTAGAGTGGGTGTTGAGTACGTGGGAATTGTTCTACAGGTCAAGTGTTCGGTTACAGAATGGAGTTTGGTGTTCTTGGATTTCCCCATCTTTGCTAGCTCTGGAAGTAAGCAATAAGCCCTTTTATTTTAAAGTCTACTAGTATTTAGAGCAGAAGATAAAGAAATAATAACAGAAATAAGCAGAACATTTCAACAAACTCCTTGAGTGTGTTGCCTGTGCCCTGTAGGTCCTGGGTGTGCCGTGTTGACTGGACGGTCAAGGCTCCCGCTGCACTCTAGAACAGAGGAACAGGCAATGTGTTCCGTACTGATGGAGGGCTAGAAGTGAACCAGAACAGCCAGAAGATGAATGAACTGGGAGAAACTTACAGTGGGGTGGTCAGAAAGGCCTTTCTGTGACAGTTACATTTAAGACCAAGTGATCCTTATCAAAACCAATGAAGAGCTCAGGGAAGAGCATTGCAATCAGCAGGGACATCGAGTGAGTGCCATGTGAGGAAGAGCCTTGAGTCTTTAAGAAACAGAAAAAGGTCTTGTAACAGGAGGTGAGAACAGAGGTCAGCAGGATCCTGAGGGCCTTGCCAGCCAAGGTAGTTCGGGTTGTATTTATGTGCTGTGGGCATGGTTGGAGGGGTTTAAGTTAGTGGCAGCAGTGTGTTTTATGTTTGGACAAAGTATCAGTAAGGGGTTAGTGGTGTAGCTCTGTGAGACTGCTTGTCCAGCATGTTCAGGCCCTGGGTTTGATCCCCGGCAACACAAAAAAATGGGGGTGGGATGGGCGTGGGATTCAGTGTGGTTGCTGTGTATGCAGGAGAGTTGACATTTTTGACTGAAGTCTGGATTCTATTCTGGAGATGGCACTTGGCAACCTCCTGGGTACCTCTTCTCTGCCCCTGTCCTGAGGAATTCACCACATTACCCTCCTTCCCCTTCTCAGGAAAGTTGAGGGAATGCAGACCCTCCTTCAAAATGTCCTTTTCTGAGCCCAGCATGGTGTGCACATGTGTAATACCAGCAATTTGGTAGGCTGAGGCAGGGAGATCGCCAGTTTCAAGCCTCGGCAACTTAGCAAGCAAGACCCTGTTTCAAAATAAAAACTGGGGGTGTGGCTCAATGGTAGAGCACCCATGGGTTCCATCCCCAGCACAGGGAAAAAAAAAAATTTGTTGACGGTCCACAATGCTTTTAGGCCATGCATCCCAGGTTAGCATGCGCCTCACTGCTTTTTATTGCTTCACATCTGGCTCCAGCTCATGCATTTATGCATAGGGACCCCTGTGTGCCTGTGTGTGCTGGTGGTGGGGAGAACTGAGGATTGAACCCAGGGGCACTCTGCCACTGGCTGGGTGATATCCTCAGCCCTTTTTAAAAATTTGAAACAGGGTTTTGCTAAGTTGCTGAGGCTGGCCTCAAACTTGTGATCTTCAGCTTCCTGAGTTGTTGGGGTTACAGGTGTGCATCCCCCTGTCTTGGTCCCTGTATACCTTTAGGTATTTAATGATTGCCAAGAGTGAAAGCCTTAAGTAGAAAGTATTTAAGTTATAAAAAGCAGGAGTGATAATTACTGCCATGCAAATGAAAACATCACCTATTTTTTTTACTGTCTTTAAAAAAAAAAGATTATGGGCTGGGGATGTGGCTCAAGCGGTAGCGCGCTCGCCTGGCATGCGTGCGGCCCGGGTTCGATCCTCAGCACCACATACAAACAAAGATGTTGTGTCCGCCAACTAAAAAAAATAAATAAATAAATATTGAAAATTCTCTCTCTCTCTCTCTCCTCTCTCTCCTCTCTCACTCTCTCTTAAAAAAAAAAGATACTATGTGTTCATCTACAACTAAATAAATAAATATATATATATATTTAAAAAAAAAAAAAAAAAAAAAGATTATATCAGGCTGGGGTTGTGGCTCAGTGGTAGAGCACTTGCCTAGCCTGTGTGAAACCCTGTGTTTGATACCCAGCACTGCACAAGAACATAAAAAAGTTGTGTCAGGGCAGGAAGATAAACAAGAGGAAGACTGTAGAAAGACTGCAGTAGGCTGGGGATTTCATGAATGAGGCTCATTCATGGAATATTCTTTGTATCCATTGACTTCACTAGACACACTTCCCCCACATAGAGCCCAGGGGCCTCTACAACTGAGCTACACCCCCAGCCCTTTTTATTTTGAGACAAGGCCTCACTGGCTGGCCTCAGACTTGTGATCCTCCTGCCTCAGCCTCCTAGGTCACTGCGATCACAGGTGTGCACCACTGTAACAGTCTGTAGACACATTTTCTAAATGGCAGGTAGATAAGTCTCACCTGACTTGTTTTGCAGAAAAAGCAAGATGAGGGCTGGGGTTGTGGCTTAGTGGCAGAGCACTTGCCCAGCATGTGTGAGACACTGGGTTCGATTCTCAGCACCACATATCAATAAATAAAATTAACGTCCATTGACAACTAAAAAAATATTAAAAGAAAAAAGAAAAAAAAGAAAGGTGATCCCTAGAGCAGCAGGATCCCAGGGAACAGAATACTTAAGTAGAAATTGGGGAAATTATACTTGATTGGGTGGGGGAGGGTAACCAGCTTCCAGTGTCCTGGTAGAAATTGCTCCTTTGATATGGCCAGGGGGCATTAGGCAGACCAACAAGTCTCAACATCATCTTTTCACATTCATAGGTTGTCTCCAAACACCATGGTGACACCCCACAAGAAGAGCATGCTGGGAAATGGGAATTATGATGTGAACGTCATTATGGCGGCTCTTCAGACCAAAGGCTATGAAGCTGTTTGGTGGGACAAGCGCAGGTAATGTGATGGGGAACAGCAGGTTGTGGTGCAGGCCTTGGTCGGGGATTCCTGGCATGAGGGGACTGCCTGGGACCTTAAGGCTGGCTGCCTCAGAGCCTGACACGGTTTCTCGGTTTCTCTTCTGCAGGGATGTTGGTGTTATTGCTCTTACGAATGTCATGGGGTTCATCATGAATCTGCCCTCCAGCCTGTGCTGGGGTCCACTCAAGTTGCCTCTCAAAAGGCAGCACTGGATCTGTGTTCGAGAGGTGGGCGGGGCCTACTACAACCTCGACTCCAAGCTCAAGATGCCTGAGTGGATTGGAGGCGAGAGCGAGCTCAGGTGAGTCCCAGTGTGGCTCAGCTGCTGGGCTTCTGGTTTGCTGTGTTGAGGGAAGTCAAGCTCATCTTTGGTTATTTGACAGAGGAAATGAAATTCTTATGTGCTCAGAGCCTCTCCCTGTCTTACTTGGAATCATGGGGTCTCAGACTGGAAAGGCCTTAACAAGGAATTTTGTCCCTTTGGTAAGCAGGGTCCACAGCCTGGGGTATTGGCCTTCTGGTCTGGTGGGGCTGGTGAGGTAACGTTCTTTCCGCCTGCACCACTGGCACAGTGTTGTTACCAGTTCAGAGAAAGGAAGATACACATTCAGCCAGAGGGTTAAATTGCCCTAAGATGAAAGTAGTTGGTTTTTTTAAACAGAAGCACTTCAGAGTACTTTGCGCTTCTGTTCCTCACAGAACCAGTTCCTCTCAGCAGTAACGTGAGGATGAGCAAAGATTCAGATTGGGATTTGAACTGGACAGACTTAGGGGTAACTCTAGAAGAACCTACTAGAACGTGTTAGGATTGCCAAGGGCATAAAGGATCAGGTGTCTGGTGACTTGTGGCCCTGAGACTGGAATTTGCAGTTCACCAGCATTTCGTTTTCTCTCACCTCTTCCTTTTTCCATAGGAAATTTCTAAAACATCATTTGCGAGGAAAGAACTGTGAGCTCCTGCTGGTGGTAGCAGAGGAGGTGGAGGCCCATCAGAGTTGGAGAGCTGACGTGTAGCGCCGCTAGGTCCAACCCGTCCCTGCCTCGGTCCTCGAGCTCTCGTGATGCGCTGTGGCCTCTGCAGTGGGTCCGCCCGGCCACCTCCCCAAACATCTCATCGGGTTTCCCCTTCAGACTTGCCAGTGCAATAGGACGGATGTGTGGACTGTTACAAGAACCCCCGGCATTGTCTGTGCCTGGGGAAGGCAGGCGGGAGCTCTGAGGGCTTAGGGCAAGCCACTGAAGGCCTTCGTTTTATTTTGGAGAAGAGAAGGAAAGGTGGGTCCGAGCTTATTTTCCCCTATGAGGACCTGACACAGGTTTTCTTGGAGTCTTCACTGCTGCTCCAGGCTCACCAGAGATGCTGCCTCCACTTTCATCTCCTGTGGCACCCGTGTCTGAAGACATAGTAGTACACGCAAAGCCCAGTGACTGACTGAAGAACCCAGAGCATAAGCGTCTCTCAGGAAACCATCTCCAGAACCCCAGCAGCAGTGCTGCGTGCTGTCTGCAGTCCTAATGCCACCCCTCCCCCCACTTTTAGGGTGGTTTATGGACAGCCTTGGAGTTTTATAATGAAAACTTCTTGAATATCCCAAGCCAGGTGGTTGAGTCCCCCAAGTCTAGCAAGTCAGTGGTAGGATAGACATCTAAGAGGATGTGGCTAAGCCAAACTGGGAAAAGCATGGGGTGGCTTTCTTCACTCCAGTTTTGTCCCCACCATTTCACTACATTGATTTAGGAAGCTCTGGGGCAAAACATAAGGAAAAGGGGCAGTTTCCCCAGTTGGCCCACTCTGGCAAAATCAGAAGAAACATCTACCCTTGACAGGTTGGGTCAGCCAAAATCACGTGAAGAGTTTAAGAGCAGCTGGAATTGGTAGCTGGCCTGGGCTTGAAGCCTGTCACTGTAGTGACAAGCAACAGCCCTCAAATTAGGTGGTCATGTGCATTTTGTTATAGGACCTAGGTTTGTCATCTTCTTGTAGTTTCCTTTAAAAATCAGAGGATTGACCTGCCTCCTACCTCTTGAAATAGTTGTAGGCTACTTTTCTCTTGTAACTTTGGAAAACAAGAGGGGAAATAAATAATACCACACGTGTCACCAAAGTGGCTGTGGTTGCCTCAAGACAGGAGAGCAGGCAGGGGTAATCTGGCCAGTTCTTACTCATCACTGGTCTTGGCAGGTCTGAGAGCTGCCCCATTGGCCAGACTTCTCTTCACCAGGAGAGCCAGCCTGGGGCTTGCATGTGGATCCTAAGCAAGTGTAATGGGGAGGCTGAGGCGCTCTCCCCACTGTGACTGGAGTGCATGTTTACACCAGCACTTTTCTGCACACGTATCTTCAATCCAACAAGGCCGTTTTTTAAGCCAAGTAAGAGGCCCCAAGCGGCTACTGCACATTATGCCCTCAACAACTGGCCGTGGTCTCTTCTGTACCATTTTCTACACCAGACCTGCTTGGCACCACAGGGAGCTTTCTACCCCTGCACAATGACATTCCAGCTAACACCAGCCAGAAGTTACAGCCAATCTTGCTGATTAATCGTCACAAGCAGGACCTTGGGTCCATTGGCACTGTTGGTGATTGTAAGCCATTTCCTGGGGAGAGGAGAAAACTTCCCACAAATCTGCTTGGGCCTGTGCAAATGGCACTTCAAAGTAGTCCCATGCACACGGAGTCCATGAGCCAATGGGATATGCAAAGACGCTTCGACTTTTCAGGGCTGGTTTCTCTGTTCATATCCAATTCTGGTGCTTAGGAACAGGGACCCATGCTGATGCCCAAGGGCAAAAAGCCCCACTTTTAAAGAAGGGAGCAGGCCTGACCCTGATGCCCCACAAGGGGCAACCCTAGGCTTTTTCTTGCTTTTATCCCCCCCCCTTTTTTCTGTTGGCCTTGTGCTGGGTTTGTTTACAAAAGATGTATTTTGTTTAACCAAATATTAAAAATGGTAAACTCCATACACGAATCTCCTTGTCTGCCTAATATAATTATATGAAGGGAGGAAAAAAAAAAAACCCAAAACTTTAGTATGATGCAGCTTTAAAAGGAATTCCTTACCATCATCTCTCCACTTAGAGAGAATAGTTTGATCAAACTTCACCAAAAAATACAAAATATTCTCTTAAGTGGGATTTATTTCAAAAGTTACCATTGAAGCATTTTTCAGTTTAATGTTAGGATTGCCAATTTGAAGAACCAATATACAAAACACAGCTTGTACCTCACTGACCAGCTTTTGCACTAGTGAAGCAAAATGTGCATCCAAGCCAAGGACATGTCTAGAGTGTGTAGCAGGATTCAGTAGTCAGGAGGCTGGATTTGAATCTAGCACTTATTATGAGACCTGTGGATATTACTTAATCTTTCCATGGCTGCTTCCTCCTTTGCAAAACAGGAATACTACTACCTCCAAAACTGCCTAGTACTGAGAAAAAGATTCACATCAAAGACTCTGTTTTATGCTCAAAAATTTTTTTGTTAAATGGAAAAACTGCAAAGTTCAAATATGGGGCTACAACTGACTTCATCATCAGTTTCTCCAATTACACTAAAGTAGGCACAAAAATGTTCTTTTTCCCAACACTAGAAATCAGTACTTCCTATAAGTTTATAACTATGAAATGTCTATAGACTACAAAAACACTGGCCTGATCCTTTGCTTAGTTTGGTGGAACTGAACTGATTACTTTAATTCAGTGCAAAGTTGTCATTAAGAGATTCTTGGCATGGGCTGGGGATGTGGCTCAAGCGGTAGCGCGCTCGCCTGGCGTGCGTGCGGCCCGGGTTCGATCCTCAGCACCACATACCAACAAAAGATGTTGTGTCCGCCGAGAACTTAAAAAAAAAAAAAAAAAAAGAGGTTCTTGGCAAATAGTGCATTTTCTTTTTTTTTTTAAGGAAGGCCTCTATGAATAAATGATTGTCTTTTTTTTTTTTTTAATATTTATTTTTCAGTTCTCAGCGGATACAACATCTTTGTTTGTATGTGGTGCTGAGGATCGAACCCGGGCCGCATGCATGCCAGGCGAGCACGCTACCGCTTGAGCCACATCCCCAGCCCAGTGCATTTTCTTTTTCAAAATTTAACTTTAGGCCTTGAAATTATCAGTGGAGATGGAGATGCCAGCTTAGATGAGAGGAAATGTGAGGCACTGTATATCTTTGACCTTCAAAAATGGTACAAGTAACTTTTAAGTACTTATTACAGACACATGGATGACACTTTGAGTTGGAATCATTTTTAATATTTAAATACAAAAAGTGAGCACTGACTTTTTTTTACACACAGGTCTAATAGCCAAAATGTGCAGAGGAAACGAGCCTCTGCTCTGTCCTCCATACTCACTGTCCCCATTTTGTGGCTGAAGCTATAAAACAGCCTCCCTTCAGTATACATGGGGCTTCCTGGTGCTTTACAAGACAGCCACAGTGCACTTTGTCAGTTTTAATATTAATATGTGCATGTTCCTTCCCAACATCTCCTTTAAAAAAAAAAAAAAAAAAGAAGAATGAAAAAAAGAAACAAAAGTCATTAATGGTCAGGGATCCTTCCCTCCCATTGTGGGGCATCATTTCTACCCCATAATGAGATAGACAGTGAGGAGATCTTCCAGTTAGGAGCAATGTACTAGAAGGGGTAAGGTGGCCAGAGCTGGAATAACCGTCTGCATAGCTGCATTCTGGTATCAGAGTGAGGCAGAAGAAACATTGAGGACAGCGTGGAGGGTACAGTTGAAAGTTGGGAGTCTCTGTGAGACAATGAGGGGAGAATTCTTCCCACCAGATTTGGATCAGTGTGCCACAGTTAAACCGCCCCCCCCAAATAATCAGCAGTTCAAACATAATTGAATTTCAAATTTCTCCCATTGAGACAGCTCAAATATAGCAGTAACAATCTAGATCTTTCCAGGAAGTGAAGGCAGAGCCCCTGGCATTCCTCCTGACAGCCCTGTGTTAGGCCCTAGAAGTATCTGGAAAAGAAAAGGAGAGATGTAAGGCATTGTACAGGCCTAGATGTCATTTTCATGGTACCTGATGAAGCAGACAAAAACAATGCTGAGCACAGGCATCTAAAAGGGCCTGGGCCTAATCCCAATCGCCACCCACACAGTAACTGCCAATCTGCTGGTGCTGGAGAAATAAATAACTAGCGTCTCCCCCCTGGCAAAAAGTCAAGAGTTTGGGTTCACCTGCCGCTGTTGCAGTTGCTGTTGTTGCTCCATTTGTAATTTCTCAGTCTCAAAGACAACAGGAAGAACCAGTATCATAAAGGAAGTGGTCCCAATCCACAAGGCTGCCCTGGAAAACCTGCAGAGAGAGGGTGGGCAAGCAGAGAGAGATGCAAATAGGCAATAGATTAAGAACAAAGCAGTAACCAAATCTCTTTCACTACATACTCCAGTGCTTTTAATGTGTATTCTACCCACTCCTTCCATCATACTCCTCCCACCAGGGGCAGGAGATTTTTCTGGGAGTTAGCTATAGCTGCTTAACAATCTTCTGAGTTCTTATAAAGCTACTTATACATCAATCATCTCAGATAAACTAACAACCTTGTCAAGTAAGAACCCCGCCTTTACAGAAGAGAAAATTAGAACTCAGAAAGGTTAGGGTACAAGCAGTCCAAGGTCACTGGAACCCAGATCTGCTGCTTCCGAAGTCGGTATCTCTTTTTTCGTAAGTTCAACATCCCATGCACACCCCCCAATGTCTTTGCCCTCTCGTCCCTTACCTGTACATTTTTTGAGCCACGAAGAGGGAGAGATCAAAAGTGGCTCCGGCCGCGGACCGGACCCTCTCCGGGAACATCTCCGTCAGACCCCAGAGTCTCTCAGACAGGGTCTCATCTAGCTGTGGTGAAGGAGGTGCGGGTATTGGCCGAAGTAAGGGCATGCACCTGCGGCCCGCTGCGACGTGGGAAGACGCGGAGGCCGGCAGAGCTGGAGCATTCCCGGCCCAGCAGGGCCCCTAACCCCGCCTCCCGAGAAGCCGCCTTCGCGGGGATCCCGCAGCACGCGGATCCCACACCCCGGGGCGGGCCCGCTCCTTGCCCCGCACCCCGCAGGGCCCTAGTACCTCGTCGTCATCGTCCTCTTCCAACTCTTCCTCAGTTTTCTCCGCGTCGCCTTTCGGGAGCAATTCATCGGGGGACAGCGGCTCCCCAGCGCCGGCAGCAGCAGCGGCGGCGGCAGCCATGGTGTAGGGGACACCGGAAGCGGAAGGGAGCAGTCGAGCTGGGCCCCGGATGGACAGAGCGGCCCTTCCGGGAACGAGCAGCGTGGGGTCGGGAGAGAGCGGCACGGCCTGGCCGGTCGTTTTTCTGACTCGGCTCCGGGTACTGCCGCGGCGGTGTTCCCAAAGCGTCTCTTGCCTTATCCTGGGGGTTCTGACTTCAGAGGGCCGAAAAAAAAACGCTCGGAAACTTTAGAAAAGCAGCTCCGGGTACTTCCGCAGTAATTTTGCGCAGTGATTGGGAGTGGACCCAGAAACCTACGAGTGGACCCAGTTTAGCAAAACTTCCTAGGATCACACTTCGAGAAACACCAGCCCGGTTTCATTTTCCTTGGGGGTATGCTTTTTTTGATATAGGAATAATCAACTTGGAGGTTTGTTGGTCTTTGGGGAAACCATCAATTAAACCGTTTCAAGGTACCAAACAAAGGTAAGAGGGAAGGTAGAGGCGCCAGGTCCTGCGCGCGCATGCGTACTCTAAAATCTTCGCCACACGTTGAGGTAGGCGCTGTAATCTCAGTTTTTAAAACGGAGGAACTCGGGGTTGGGGCAATGTTAGCGTACTTATTAGAGTGTATCCGTAGCATAGATGAGGCCCTGGACTCAACCTCCAACACTGCAAAGAAAATTTTAAAAAAAGAAGGCGGGAGAAGGTGCAGATTGCAGTAGTGGGGTGCTGCAAAGATTTCTAGAGGATGGGTTTCTAGAATTGGGCTTGCTGGCCAGAGCGTATATATATTGAAGTTTTGCTAAGTATTAGTAACTACCCTCCAAAGAACTATATCCTATACATTCAAAACAGTAACAGGAGAGGCTGGTGGGGCTCAAGCCTGTAATCCCAGAGGCTCCAGCTCAGAGGCTGAGGCAGGAGGTAAGAAAGTTCAAAGCCAGTCTTAGCATTTAGCTAGGCTCTAAGCAGTTTAGCGAGACCTGTCTCAAAAAAACAAAACAAAAAATTAAAAAGGGCTGGGGATGTGGATCAGTGGTTAAGCACCCCTGGATTCAATCCCTGGTACAAAACCAAAAAGTAAACGGAAGTGTCCTATTTCCCACACCCTCCCTAGCATTAAATATTATCCATGTTTTCTTTTTGTGTTGGGGGGGGGAGTGGGGGGTGTGGATACTAGGGATGGAACCCAAAGGCACTTTACCACTGAACTACAGGGTCTAATTAAGTTGCTTAGAGCCTGACTTAGTTGCTGAAACTGGCCTTGAATTTATTGTCCTGCCTCAGCTTCCTAAGCAGCAGGGATTACTGGCATACCATATTTTAATTTTTTGCCTCTACCATGAAGGTAAATGCTTCTTTTTATAATGTGCCCCCACAAATTATTAATACAAGGATTATTTATATATATTTAGCCAACTGACCTAAATCACAGACTCTGAAGTTTGGATAGCCCGGATCCTTATCTGATCCATGAAAATGTAGTAATGAGTCTTTGTTGTATGCTTACATACTTTGGTGGGGCTTGGAGGCTGGCAATACCTCCTGATACAGTCCTCAGGCTTTTCATCCTTGGAAGGGTATTTCTGAGTAAGGTTTTTCTTTTCTTTTTTGGTATCGGGATTGAACCCAGAGGGGCTTAACCATCGAGTCACATTCCCAGCCCTTTATATTTTGTTTGGCAACAGGGTCTCTCTAAGTTGCTTAGGGCCTTGCTAAAATGCTGAGTCTGTCTTTGAACTTGCGATCCTCCTGCCTCGGGAAACACCTAAGCCACTAGGATTACAGATATGTGCTGACTATAAGGTATTTGTGTCACACTGGTGAGAAGTCAGAATATTGATTCCTGTTGAGAGGATAATATTTGGGAAAGGCAGGAGTGTAGCTTCTGGCAGTTGGGAAGTTTCCGTTTCTTGAACTAGGTGATTGGTACATTGGTATGTTCATTTTGGGTAATTCATTAAGCTGTACACTTAAGAATTATGCTCTGGTATGTGTGTTAAATTTTTTAAAGTAGGCTAGCTATATAATTTTGAGGGCAGCTTAATAGCTCGGTGCCCGTGGTTTTTTAACTCTTTTATGGGTTCTTTTAAGAAATGCTAGCGCTAGGAGTAGCTCAGCATGCATGAGGCTGTGGGTTTGATCCCCAGTATTTCAAGGAAAAAAAAGAGAAAATGCTAGATCAACACTGTTGAAGGTAAAGCAGGCAGTCTTGTGTGAAAGGCACAAAACATGGACGATTTCAATTACAAAGTTATTCACAAAGCTAACGTGAAGAAGTTTCAGGAAAACCAGTTAATTTTGTTGATATTTACAAAAAGCAGTACATGATTTTTTAAAATATTTGTTTTTTTAGTTGTAAGTGGACACAATAAACTTTATTTTATTTTTATGTGGTGCTGAGGATCCAACCAGTGCCTCACGTGTGCTAGGCTAGCGCTCTACTGCGAGCCACAACCCCAGCCCACAAAACATGATTTTTTTTAGGTGGTACTAGAGATTGGACCTAGCTGTGCTCTACCACTGAATTACATTCTCCATCTCTTTTTATTTTGAGACAACAGTCTTTCCAAATAAGTAGTTTTAAGTCCAAAAGAGCTCTTTCAGTTATAAAATTGCCAAGGGATAAGAAGACATTGGGAATCATGCAGCTCAGTGCTTAGCCCTCTGGGCGGAAATGAGATGATGCATGAAATGAGAGAAAGCAGCATAATACAGAGGACAGAGCGCTGTGGAAGGACTAGTGAAAGGCTGGCATGGGGAGGACATGGGGAATGTGACATTGCTGAAGATCCCCAGGAGAAATGCTCAGCAGCAGATGCCACATTTGGTGAGACTGTTGCCAGTTAGAGGTCACGTCAATGGACAAAGGAACAGTAAGGGTGCTTGCAAGCAATGGGTGATGCCCCATACTGGAGCCAAGGGAATGCAGCCGTGGTGTGGTGTCTTAGAACCCTGGGTTCCCTGGCTCTTCTATCCCCCAACCCTCAAGCCCATGGTTTACACCTTTCCTATTTCTGTCCTGCTGAAATTTGAAACTGGTGATATGATAGTTCTTAGTAAAGGTAAGGGGTGGGTTTACAGTCCTTTTGAAAAATTTTTATTATTATTTTTTTTGGGGGTACTGGGGATTGAACTCAGGGGCACTGGACCACTGAGCCACATCCCCAGCCCTATTTTGTATTTTATTTAGAGACAGGGTCTCACTGAGTTGCTTAGTGCCTCAGTTTTTGTTGAGGCTGGCTTTGAACTTGTGATCCTCCAGCCTCAGTCTCCCCAGCCACTGGAATTATAGGTGTGTGCCATGGTGCCAGGCCCTTTTGAAATTTTTATAAAAGTTGTACGCCCCTCTCATAAATATGCATATTAGGCCTGGGATGTACCTCAATGGTCGTGTGCTTGTCTAGCATGCATGAGGCCCTGGGTTCAATCCCCAGTATCAAAAAAAAGAAAAAGCACATTAGCTTGTATCTCCATAATCATGCATATGGACTGTCTTCTAGGACTCACATTGTAAGATTTCCTCTAATTATTGCCTCTAATACTGCACTCACTGCTCATGACCACAGAACTTTCTATTTTAGCTCTTCTTTTTTTTTTTTTTTTTAAAGAGAGAGTGAGAGAGGAGAGAGAGAGAGAGAATTTTTAATATTTATTTTTTTAGTTCTCGGCGGACACAACATCTTTGTTGGTATGTGGTGCTGAGGATCGAACCCGGGTCGCACGCATGCCTGGCGAGCGCGCTACTGCTTGAGCCACATCCCCAGCCCTATTTTAGCTCTTCAATGACAGTCCTTCCCTAATTCAGTTCACACAAAAATTCACAAAATTGTTACAGTAATTAAAGTGGCAGTGTCAAGGAGCTAGCACTGTTTTACTTGGGTTCCCCATAACTGCTAGATTTGGTTAAGAAAGGCTCTAAAGGGGAAGAATTTTAGCCAGAACCTGAAGGACCTGACTAAAAAGGTAAGATCTTGGACAAATATACTGTCTCAAAAGGGGAAAAAAAAAAATTCTGAAGGAAACAGTTCTGGTTGATGAGATGTGGTTGGTTTTTTTTATTTTAACAGGATCATCCTTGACATCACACTCTAACTCCCATCAGCAAACATTTGGCTTCACTGCAGGTCCTATCTAGAATCTGACTGTGTCACCTCCTTTATGGCCACCTTGCTGGTCCCAACCTGGCCCCCTTCAGCATGCTGTTAGCACACAACAGCCAGAGAGATACCAGTTGGATCACAGCATTCCTCACTCAACCTAAGGCCTTCAATGCCCCACATACCACAGGGAGTTCTGGAGTCCCTGGATTAGCCCCTAAGGTGCTGCAGGTGATGCTGCTAGAAGGAACCACAGTACCATGATGACCAAGTAGGCCCCAGGATTCCGTAACTTCAGTTCTGCTCCATCCCTTCTAGCTGTGTCACTTTGCTAGGCTGGTTTCTTTATCTAAAAAATAAGGAGATGTGCTGGGCAGTGATATTAGCAAAACCATATTGTTTTATTGTGTGCAGGTCCAAATATATAAAAACAAGTCCTGTAATGCACCATTAAAAAATGCAAAAAAAAAAAAAAACTGATAAATTTGAATAATGAATGGTCACAAGAATGAGAAAAAGATGTCTGTGATGGAGGGTGCTCATTGAAAGGCTGCCCAAGATCCAGGACTGGACCCACACAATCTCAATTCCTCCTATAATCTATACTTGAAAACATACACCCTGTGTGTGTGTGGATCCATCTCTAATAAACTTTCTCTCCTGTATCAGGAAGTGAAATTAGGCTAGAGCTAGAAACCATCCTCTTCTGTCCACCCACCGCACTTGCTGGCTAGAGCGTGCCAGCAGTCCTTGCTTCACAGGCTGAGGGGAGATGAGACAGTGTGCTGAACCCAGGGCCAGGAGTGTGACGGTCCAGATCTGCCGACCTCAGCCCCAGGTGTAAGCCCCTGCTCCGCACCCCACCTCTTGCTGACTGCTTCACTTCAGGAGCTGATTCCCCTCCACAAGTCCAGCTCAGGCCGACACACTAATTCTTGTGTTAACCACCAGTCCCTGCCTTGTCCCAGCCAGTCCCATTTCTCCAAGGCAAAATGGCCAAGAGGGCAGTTTGAGCAGAGAGAGACCATTTCTCCAGGTTAGCCTCCACCCGGGCCTAGGAAAGCTGGAACGCTGCCGTTTCCCCACACCCTGAAAATTTCGTCTTTCAGTGGAACAGGCTCATGTACTTCTTGAGGAACAGAGGCTGCTTTTTTCAGTCATTTTGGCCACAGAGACATTATTTAACACTATTTAATAAAAAGTAGTGTAGACAGGAAGATAGCACAAAAAATAGTGTTGCCATGAGGACTAGCTCTTGATGCTGGGAAGCTGAAGCCAGAGGAGACCGCGGGTTGGGGGATGAGCATTCTTTGAAGGCAGGTGGCCTGCAGGCCAGAGAACCAAGTGAGCTGCTCATCCCAGGCCCCTGGATATCGGGCTCATTGGAACTGGTGAGTATAAGGGGATGAGATGTTGAAATCCAGCTGCTGCTCCCCAAAGTGTCTGTCCAACAGAATGACTGGGATGCAGGTAGCTGTACACTCATGTGTGGAGGGCACCCAAAGGCTTGTCCTGCTCTCAGAGCTCCCCGGGTCTGCTTGTGGTGTGGCATCCCTAGGCAGTGTGCATGGTGGGCCTTCCCAGCATCTGCCCTGGCCTGGCATCTTGGCTTCCTCCATGCACCACCTTCCTTCTGCCAGCCCAGGGGTGCCAGTGCCTGCTCATGCTCTCATCCAGCACCAAACCCATTGGTTTGGCTAAAAAAACAAACTACTCAGCCACACCCTCTCCCCTGGTCAGTGTGATTCTCCCCGGTCTCCTGACATATGTCTCTGGGTCTTCATTTCCTCCTTCGGCTGATGCTCTTCAGTTCATCCAATTCTTTCTCCATTAAGTGGGATTCAGCAGTGGTCTCAGAGAGCTGGAAGTCAAGCAGCAGCAGTTACAAACAAGTTTCTGGACCATGTTTGGGGTCTGAAAGGCCACTCTGCACTGAGGAAGGGCTTCCTGGCATTCCTCTAACACTGCTGGCCTCTGTGATGGGAAGCCCTTGGCAACTGGGCAGATATAATCCCAATGACCCAGGACCCACAAGAAGAATATTCACAGTCCACTTTTTTTGGGTAGTGGTGGGTACAGGGGATTGAACTCAGGGCACTCAACCACTGAGCCACATCCCCAGCCCTAGTTTGTAATTTTTTTTTTTTTTAGGTGTTGGATTTTTATTCATTTATTCATATGTGGTGCTGAGAATTGAACCTAGTGCCTAACATATGCTAGGCAGGTGCTCTACCACTGAGCCAAACCCAGCCCCCTACTTTGTATTTGAAACAGGGTTGCATTGAGTTGCTTAGCACCTCATTTTTGCTGAGGCTGGCTTTGAACGTGCCATCCTCCTGCCTCAGCCTCCCTAGCTGCTAGGATTATGGGCATGTGCCACCAAATCCAGTAGTCAGTGGGTTTTAATAGTCACAGGAAACCAATGCTAATGCAATGTGTGTCCCTCAGCAGGTCTGTTTTGGGTGCTGGTTAATGCCTACCTAGTATAGCACACCCTCCAAGCCGTGGGCAGACTGGTCTCTCTTCCTGGCATGCCCTCATCCCAACCTGCATTCCTACCATCACCCTTCAGCATTAAGCTCACATATCCCTTCCTCCATGGAGCTCTCCTGACTTGACAGAATACTTCCTCTCATGTGCTGACAACATCAGACACACAGACTATGTCACCCATACCACAAAGCAGTGTAATCGTGTGTACTGTCTATCCCTGTTACAGACCTTGAAGGTAGGACCGTGTCTCATTTGTGTGTTTGGATGCAAGCAATGTACCTGGGCTCACAGGCACGGTGAGATATAGACTGGATACAACGATGAGGGTGGGGCCTCCCTGATGGGAAAACCTAGGCATCCCTTCCCTGTCACCTTCCTCACCATGTCCAGGAGGATGTCCACTTTCAGCCGCAAGAGATTGTTCTCTTCCTCCAACTGCTGGTTCCGCCTGCGGAGGCGCTGAGCCTCCCTCCGGTCCACACCCGCACTGATCCCTGTCTCTGGCAGAAGGACAGAACCCGCAGTTAAAAGGGAGGTTTCCTGGGGCTGGGGATGTGGCTCAAGCGGTAGCGCGCTCGCCTGGCATGCGTGCGGCCCGGGTTCGATCCTCAGCACCACATACCAACAAAGATGTTGTGTCCGCCGAGAACTAAAAAAATATTAAAAATTCTCTCTCACTCTCTCTTTAAAAAAAATAAATAAATAAAAGCTATTTTTTTTTTTTTAAAGGAAGGTTTCCTTCTACAATCTTGTTTGAGAAAAATGTCAGGAAACACAGCCCACCTGTTATCCAATGGCCATTTTCAAACTTCAGGCTTTGCCCCGTCAGGTTCATAGTGGGGGTTCCATAGTCAAGGCCCAGCTCCACCTCCCGGGTTGAACGATCCAACTGTGGGTGAGAGACCACACATGGGCTTCAGGAAGCCGCAAAACAGCACCTTCATCCCAGTTCTTCCACTAATTCCAGACTAACAATCTGTTTCTATCCTCTAATCATTACCTGCCACCTTTAATAATTTTTTAAAGGCCCCCAAATCAAATGATGTATAACAAAAAATTGAACTATAGAAGAGAAATGTCCTGCTTTAAACATGGGACATTTCCCAAAAAGCTACATATGCTGAAATTTGTAAATTAAATTATTTTACACTTAACAGCTTAAGGAATATACTCTTTTTTCTCCTGCAGGGCTGCAGGTTGACCTCAGGGTCTTGCATATCTCAGGGAAGCACTCTACCACTGAGCTATGTCTGCAGCTACAGAAATGAATTCCACTGTAAATTTTTAATAAAATATTCTTTTCAAAATGTATTATAAATTATCATTGCTTAATATGGAGCTACTTACATCACAGAAAAAGCATAAAATTATAAAACCCAATTAATATTAGCAGAAGCCATGTAAGCAGGCTGCTGCTTTTACCATGTGGCCAGGATGTGGGATGTCCCAGGTGCGCTGCATCTTTGACAAAGAGGACTGGGAAGCTCATGGCTTGTAGGCATCAGGAACAGATCCCAGAATGCCTAGCCCTGGTCACAGCGGGGCTCCCCTAGGAGGCAATGGATTCAAAGACCCAAAAGCTGGGCGAAGCCTCAGCCTTAACAGCCTTGCTGCCCTACCCTACTGGCCTGGGAAGGACTGGCTACCCTGCACGATCAGTTCTGTAGGAAAAAGTCAGAGAAACTAGAATACATCATTCCTGGTGTGTTATATCAGCTATGGCAGACAGAATTTTGATGGGGATGAACCCAGTACCTGGTTGTGGATACCAGAAGACTTCAGGAGAGATGACAATGACTGTATGCGTGGGATCTATGTGTATTTATGTGCTGAGGGCAGAATAGAGACAGTTGGGAATGGAAGTAGATTTCCACATGTTCTGACTTCCTGTTATATAATTCTTTTTAAACTCAGCTTATACATTCAAATGGGTAGTGTGTTACTTCAGAAAGGTATCATTTATTCCAATGACACTGTTATTGACATATTCACAGATATTTTAGAAAATCTCATTTTGACCATCACTAAGGAAATCATCATTCTTGAGATTAAATATGATGATTTCCTTCAGATTAAATTTGATTCTTAAACATGACTGATTCTAGCTGAGCCTTGGGAATAAAGTAGAAGCCAAATTGAATAGTATTGTTTGAAGCATGTCATAATGCGATGGTCTTCTCTAGAGTTGGTTCCAATTTTTTTTTTTTTTTTTTTTTTTTTTTACCAAGGGCACTTAACCACTGAGTCACATCCCCAGCCCTTTTTTTTTTTTTTTTGTATTTTATTTAGAGACAGGGTCTCACTGAGTTGCTTAGGGCCTTGCTAAGTTGCTGAGGCTGGCTTTGAACTTGCAATCCTCCTGCCTCAGTCTCCCAGGCTGCTGGGTCTACAGGCATGCACCACCATACCTGGCTCTTTTTAGGTTCTTGAATAAACTATGACAATAATTCTCAAATAGAAGTTCAAAAATGGTTTTGGCAATAGCAATAATATGAATCAAAAGGATGCCTTCCAATGATGATGCCTCCTCTGGAGGTCCATACTCTCCACTTGGAGACCACACTGGGCACTCCACTTACACTGCACACCAGGCGACCCCAGTCCCCACACTCACGGAACGTAGGTTGGAGAGGGAAGCAGATTTCCGAGGAGGTGTCTTCTTTGGACTGAATATATTCCCAAAGAGAGGCATCTCTGGCCTGATAAAGGAAAGGCCTATTCTCCCTTCTCCTAGGGTCAGAAAAAGTCAGTTGGGTCAGTGATTTTGCGCCACTGCTCTCATATATCATAAAAACATTTTCTCCCACAGCTACTAACAGCCTGGTAATAGTTCCCATGTGTTGAATGTTCTCTATGTGCCATGCAGTATGCTAAGATCTCTGCAAGAAATATTTAACTTACAACCTCCATTTGACAAGCTGCTTATCTGCCCCAATTGACAGCTGACATTTAGAAAGCTAAGGTTTGAGTGGGAGTGAGTGGTGTAAGTGGCTCTACAGTTACATTAACCACAGGCAGGTCCATCACAAGTTGACATCACCAACTATTATGGCTTGGACGGGAGGTGTTCCCCAAAAGCTCATGGATGAGACAACGCAAGAAGGTTCAGAGAAATGATTGGGGGGCTGGGGATGTGGCTCAAGCGGTAGCGCGCTCGCCTGGCATGCGTGCGGCCCGGGTTCGATCCTCAGCACCACATACCAACAAAGATGATGTGTCCGCCGAAAAACCAAAAAATAAATATTAAAATTCTCTCTCTCTCTTTAAAAAAAAAAATGATTGGGTTGTGAGAACCTTGACTCAGTCAGTGGATTAATCAACTGATGGGATTAACTCGGTGGTAAATGAAAACGGGTGGGATATGGCTGGAGGAGGTGGGGCACTGGCCTCATGGCTTTGGGGTATATATCTGTATCTGGCAAGTGGAGAGCACGCTCTATGCTTCCTGATATTTGTGTGAGCCGTGTTCCTCTGCCACACTCTTCTGCCATGATGTTCTGCTTCACCTTGAGCCCCAAGGAATGAAGCTACTATCTATGGATGGAGACCACTAAAACTGTTGGCCCCCAAATAAATTGTTATTCCTCTACAATCGTTCTGGTCGGGTCCTTTACTCACCACAGTGAAAAAGCTGACTAAAACACCAACTTCACAGTTAAGAGCAAAGAATGCCATCTCTGCTGTTCAGGTCACTGTTAAGAACTGTGTTGGGAGTAAAAATATGCTTCATTTTGAAGAAAGAGGTTATACTTATATTTCACCCCCAGGATGATAAGAGAGCCACTTGGTCCACATGGCAAAAGGTCCATGTGCCTTATATAAGGTGAGGACGAAGGAAAGAGGAAAACATAACAGGCAGAGCTGACGTTGCCACCCACCATACATCAGCTTTCAGAAGCCTTTGACCTACCTAGAACAATTCACACAGGCCCAGTGAAGTATATTTACTGTCACCCAAGTTTGGGGGAGGAAGAGAGCAGACGTAAATTTTTTATTTAAGTATAACATATAGATAGGTCTAAAATCATAGTGTAAAGTTTCATGAGTTTTTACTACACACACATGACCATCTTGCAGATCAGGGTACACAGCTTTCAGCACCCAGGACATATCCATCAACTTCATATCCACAAATTGCTATAGAAAGTTTCCTTTTGCACCTGGCTTTTTTTTTTTTTTTGGGGGGGGGGTCTTTTTTCTTTTTTGTACCAAGGACTGAACCCAAGGGTGCTTAACCACCAGGACACATTCCCAGCCCTTTTTATATTTTATTTTGAGACATGGTCTCATTAGGTTGCTTACACCCTTACTAAGTTGCTGCGACTGGCTTCTAACCTGCAATCCTCCTGCCTCAGCCTCCTGAGCTGCTGAGACGGGGTGTCCCACCATGCCCAGCAGCACCTGGCTTCTTACACTCAACATCATGTTTATGAGATTTATCCACATTGTTGTACGTGTTAGTTTGTTCACTTGCATGGGTGTATATATTCTACTGCAAGAGCATATCAAAAGTTATTTGTCCATTTTATAGATGGTGGACATTTCCCATTATTTGGCTATCAAAAATAGTGCTGCTAAGAACACACTTGGGGAGCTGGGGTTGTGGCTCAGTGGTAGGGCGCTTGCTTAGCATGTGTGAGGCACTGGGGTCGATCCTCAGTACCACATAAAAATAAATAAAGGTATTGTGTCCATCTACAACTAAGAAAAATATTTTTTTGAAAAAGAACTCACTTAGACATGTACCTCCATACACCTATGAACACTTTTCTGTTTCTTTACTTCGGGGTAATATTGTTGAATATAGATATTGGGGATTGAACCCAGAGCCCTGTGCACTGAGCTACATCCAGTCTTTTTTTTTTTTTTTTTGGTGGTACTGGGGATTGAACCCAGGGCCTCATGAATCCTAGGCCAGCACTCTACCACTGAGCTATAACCCCAGCCCCACCCCCAATCCTTTTTAAATTCTATTTTGAGACAGGGTCTCACTAAGTTTCCTAGGCTGGTCTTGAACTTGTGATCTTCTGCCTCAGCCTCCTAAGTAGATGGAATTACAGATGTATGCCATCACACCCTGCTATATCTGTAGGGTTTTGTTTGTGGGGGTTTTGTTGTTTTTCAGTGCTGGGGATCAAACTCAGGGTCTCATGCATGCTAGGCAAGTGCATGCATGACTGAGCAGCAACCCTAGTCATATATCTTTAGTTTTAATAGGTACCGCCAAATAGTTTTCCAAAGATACTGTACCAATCTATACTCCTAACTGCGGTGTTATGAGGGACCCTTATGAACATTTTCTGTCTTTCATTTTAACCATTTTGCTAAGTATGGAGGGATGCTGCATTGTTTAATTTGTTTTTCCACAATAATTAAGTTGAGTATCTTTTTTGGACATATGGATACACTCTCTTGTGATATGCCTGTTGGAATCTTCTGCAATCTTTCTATTGGGTTGTCTGTCATCTTCTTGTTGAGTTACAAAGGTGCTTTATATATGCTAGATACTGGTCCTTTGTTATATATCTGTATAATACTGAAAATATCTTTTCTCAATTTGTGACTTGCCTTTTTGCTTTCTTATTGATTTCTTTTGATTAAAAATGTTCTTAATTTTAATTATTATTCAATGATAATAAATTTTTTATTCAGTTTAAGAAATTTTTGTTATCCTAAGGTCAAGATAAACTTTATGTCTTGGGCTGGGATTGTGGCTCAGTGGCTGAACACTTGCCTCACACATGTGATGCACTGGGTTTGATCCTCAGCACCACAAAAAAAAATAAGTAAACAAAATAAAGATATTGTGTCCATCCATAACTAAAAAAATTTTTAAAAAACTTTGTCTTGCTTTTTCTTTTTTGTTATTTTTTATGATAATTTTTAAAAATTTTTTTTGAATTTTAATATTTATTTATTTTTTTAGTTTTCGGTGGACACAACATCTTTGTTTGTATGTGGTGCTGAGGATCGAACCCGGGCCGCACACATGCCAGGCGAGTGCGCTACCGCTTCAGCCACATCCCCAGCCTTTTATGATAATTTTTAAACTTCTAAGATTTTATTCTTTTACTTTTTATATTTGGAATTATAGTTCATTAAATGGGAATTAATGGTCTATGCCCACTGGAGACATTTAAAGAAGGAAAAGCAAGCCAGGTTGTTCTTGCCAAACCCCTCAATTAAGCTAAGGGCACTACATCTGAGTGCAAGAGAACCAGCTACAGGCCTAACTGTGCTCCTCAGTTGATTGGTAAACCACAACATGTTGCTTAATTTCTCAGGTTTTAACTAAGACACCTCAGTCATTCTCAAAGCCTTTAACCTATTATCTGTCAACCATACAGTCATGCACAACATAACAATGTTTCAGTCAACAATGCACCACATATACAACATTGGTCCCGTAATACAATGGAAATGAAAAATCCCTACGACTTAATGACATCATGGCCAGTCATATAAGAGTACAGCACATACATTTACGTATGGCATATAATAATAAACAACTACTGGTTTGTGTATTTGCTATAATTTTATCATTAGAGTACAGTGCTTCTATTTATAAAATATAGTGTAAAATAGCATGCCATGTTATGCCAATAGTAGCCTCAGACATTTCATTTCCCTGCCTCTTGACTGCATCATTTTCTCTTCTGCTTGGTTTAATGCCCTGTTTTGTTCATTATGGCCCTAGGAGTAATAGGTTGTAATGTAAATATGCCATCTATATGCTAGGTATATAATACAATACCTAGCACATAGCCTAGGTGTATGCTAGGCTATACCACACAGGTTCATGAAAGAACACTTTCTCATGTCTGCACAACAATGACCCCCCCACACCACCAATGACACATTTCTCAGAATGTGTCTCTGTCATTAAGCAACCTGATGACTGTATTGCTGATGAGGGAAAGGAAGGGTCTTTCTTTTAAGTCAGCTCTAATAATCTATAAACAACTCTGGAAAGTTTCTGGGATTCTGGGCCAGTGGAGTAGCCCTGGGATATAAGCTGTCCCTTGGCCCAGGGCAGCCTTCCTTCCTTCTAGTGAAACTCCTTGGGGGAGAGGGCGCTTAGCTTCCAACATCCCCCTGCTGCTAACCCTCAGCGGGGACCCTCATCCCCCTTGGGCCTGGCTTCTTTATTTGTAATCAGGAATAATAACAGAATCTAGATCACACACTGTTAAGAGTGTATTATTTGTAAGACATTGTAGCATTTGATCCTACAATGACCTTGGAATAGGATGAAGTGTGTTCCCATCTATAGATAATAATACTGTTAATCAAAATGCAAAGCTTAATTTCCAACAGCTCATAAAATCTATTATCTTATTTTAATTCTAATAAGAAGGCAATGGAGAAATTTTCGGCTTTCATTGGCTTCTCAAAGGGAAACGTGTCCCCCAAAGACTTAAAGCCAGGTACTGGTCTCGCAGACACCCGGGCCTCCAGGGCTGTTGGACTCCAGTAACGGTTGTGAACAAACCTTCAGACGCACGATTTATCTGACCACCTCCAGGCCGAGTTACGGGGAGGAACCCCCGTCCCGGTCGGTTCCCCGTTTGGGAAACCCTGGGGCCCGGCGGAGACGTCCCAGCGCACCGCCTCCCGGCCCGACGCCCTCTCAGGGGCGGCCCGCGTATCCCGCCCGCCTCGGGCGAACTAGACCTCGCTGCCCGCGGGGCTCAGAGACGTACCTGATGCGTCCCCAAAGCGGCGTTCAAACCAGAAGCCTCGCGCGGCGACCCGTCTCCGGCCCCTGTCACAAGCGGCCGCGGCTGGGGCTGGTCGCCCCACTCTCAGCCGTGCGCATGCGCATCTCTGTCCCGGACTCTACCACAGCGGAAAGAGGGGGCAACGGCGCGGGGCAGACCCGACGCGTGCCTACGCGAGGCACCGGAAACTTTTGGTGGTCTCCCTTTGGTTTATCAAGTGGATGATAGAAAGGAAATGTCTTACGGAGCTGTAAGGCGCCTGTGTCATACGACAAAGAGGAACAGCACTCACCCTCCCCACAAACACATTGGTCTGGTCGTCCGCGGGCGTCGCCTTGGTAACGGCGTCTCGCCGACTCCCGGGAGGCTCCAGGCGGTTCCATTGTTGTGGAAAAGGTGAAAGTAAGGACCGCGCCCGGTGTTGCCTGGAGAACGCCGAGACTCACAGTAGCAAAATGGGCCTCTCCCCGACTCCCTTCCAGCCACTGCTCCCCACGGCCACAAAGCAAAGAGCGCCCCTTCTTGGTGGATGTAGGGCCGCGGTGCTGGTGCCAGGCACAACTTTGCTGGGTCCTTTGAGGGACCCGCGGGGAAACCCGCCCCAAGTTCCTTGGATTCCGCGGAAGCTTTTAGGTAAGACAATGGACAGGTGCATGATGACCCCACTGCGGCAGCGTCTCCCTGCTCCCTGACTCTCCTGGGCGGCCTCAGGTAAAGGGCACTGAGGCGCAGGGACCGCCGCGGAGTCTCCCAGTGAGCAAGGGGCAGAGAATTCGACAACTCCTCATCTCCAGGAGTCCTAACAGCATTTATTTATTGGCGCCATTTGGTAAATGAAAAAACTCGGGTCATTCAAGGAATATTTATTGGCTGCTTAGTGGATGTACCAGGTCATCCATGCAACTAGGGACAGGATCCAGAGGTGCAGTTCTCCTCCAATTGTGCCACGCTGCATTACAGAGCGGAGAGTTCTATGCCCTGGCACCAAAATCTGCACTGTTCAGACCAGAACTGTTCATTAAAAACATAGCAGGCCACATATGTAATTTTAAAATTTTAGTAATTACATTTTATAAAGTCAAAACAAGACCCCCCCCAAAAAAAAACAAGTAAAATTAATGTGAATATTTCAACCCCTTATGTCCATGATATTCTCATTGCAAATATAATCAATATTTTAAACTTTACACTGCTTTATTTTTGTTTTCATTTTGGTCCAGGGATGGAACCCTGGGTCACTCAACCACTGAGCCACACTCCCTGCCCTTTTTTGTATTTTATTTAGAGACATGGTCTCACTGAGTTGCTTAGGGCCTCGCTTTTGCTGAAGCTGGCTATGAACTCGCAATCCTCTTGTCTCAGCCTTTCAAGCCACTGGAGTTACAGGTGTTTGCCACTGTACCCAACTAGTTTTTTAATTTAAATTAATTAAAATTAAAATTTAGGGGCTGGGGATGTGGCTCAAGCGGTAGCGCGCTCGCCTGGCATGCGTGCGGCCCGGGTTGGATCCTCAGCACCACGTACAAAAACAAAAGATGTTATGTCCGCCGAGAACTGGAAAATAAATATTAAAAAACTCTCTCTCTCTCTCTCTCTCTCTCTCTCTCTCTCTCTCTCTCTCTCTGTCTCAAAAAAAAATTTAACTAGGCATGATGGTGCATGCCTGTAATTTTAATGGTTTGGAAGGCTGAGGCAGGAGGATGGCAAGTTGCAGGCCAGCCTTGGAAATTTTGTGAGACTCTGTCTCAAAAATAAATAAATAAATAAAAGGGCTGGAGATGTAACTCAGTGGTACCAAAAAATTAATTAATTAAATTAAACAAATTTTTTTGAATTTTTTTTAATATTTATTTTTTTTAGTTCTCAATGGACACAACATCTTTCTTTGTATGTGGTGCTGAGGATTGAACCCGGGCCACACGCATGCCAGGCGAGCGCGCTACCACTTGAGCCACATCCCCAGCCCAATTAAATTAAAATTTAACTTTTTAGTCACACCAACCAAATTAAGGGCTCAATTGTCACATGTGACTAGAGGCTACTGTATGAGTAGCCTTTCCAACCTTACTGCCCTATGTTTGGATGACAATTTCCTCTCCCTGTTATCTAATTAACTCCAGTTTCTTCTTTTGACAACTTGACTTCCTTGATTAGGTCAAAACACTATTTAAGTCCTCTAGCACTGTGCAGTGCCCTTCTAAGCAATAGTGACAGTAGTAATTCATTTTAATTCATAATTATTTTTCATACATTATAATTAATTATGTAATCATTTGATTTTTACAAGTCTTCCCCAGTAGATATAACCCCCATTAGGATAGGGTTCAAGTCTGCTTTAGTTTCACCATTCTCTCCCCAGTAGGAGCACTCTGCTGGCTTTTGGCAGAATCGAGTAATTGAATGACTAAAAGTTAAAGTGAACAGGTCCAAGGTCAGCATTGTTTTTACATGCTAGAACATGTTAACTTTAATTTGGGATATTCGCGTCTCAGTGGCCAAGACGCACTGCTGCCTGGGGATAGAGCCCTTGACAGTGCTGGCCCTAGGACAGCTACTAAATGAATCTAGATTTGTTCCTCCTTCTCCTCCCCAAGTAGCAGGAAGCAAGAAAAGCTGGGAAAAGAGTGTGTATCTTAAACATTTCTCTAAGCAGCATGCTCTTCAATCCTCCCATTAAGCATGAGTGATAAGGTTAAGCTAAAGCAAGAGGCCTGTGTATGTACGTACTGTGTATGTGTGTATTGTGTATGTATGTATTGTGTGTGTGTGTGTGTGTGTGTGTGTGTGTATTGTCTGGAGATAGAACCCAGAACCTTAAAAAGGCTAGGCAAGCACTGTACCACTGGGCCACATCCCCAGCCCCAAAGCAGAAGGCTTTTTGACAGTGTCACCTAAGTCTGGCTTCTCTGAGAAGATGTTGCCATTTTCCAGTCCTGCTGGGGAATGGGTGGGAGGCAACTGAGAAACCCCACAATGTGGGTATCTCCTCTCACCCCTCTCCTCTTGGCCTGTATAGCTAAAGGCTGGGACCAGGAGGGAGCAACTAAATTGTCCAGGGCCTGAGCTGGCCTTTCCAGCAGTCCTAGTGACTTGGGGCAGCCAAGATGGGTAGCCTTTTTGCACCAGAAAGAAGTGTGGGCATGAGTCTAAAAGAAATCAAATACTGCATGAACTGAACCACTAAGGCGTAGTTGGCCTGACGGAGAAAGATGTAGAAGCAAATCATTCCCATCCAATGTTCTAAGTGCTGTCATAAAGGATGAAAGTAGAAACCTGAGGGTCTCAAAGGAGATATGGTACTATGTCACCTGGGATGAGTCCAGTATGGAACAGCATATGCAGAAGCAGAGAGGGACAGAGGGTGCAGCATGCATGGCCAGGGACCAGAAAGGTGGCTAGTGGGCTGGGCGTATGGGATGCATCACAGCTGGGGAGAAGCAGATGGCCTGAACCAGGAGAGAGGGAAGGAGAGTGTGGAAGGGCATCCAGGTTTATTTTCCCAACATACTTGACCTTTTCTCCCTAGTTCCATCTGTATGTTCTGCTTGAGGACAGGGTCTAAGTCTTGGGCTTCATTATAACCAGGTCTGTAACACTAGGCTCTGGATATGGAGGGCCCACAAATGGTGGTGATGGCCCCTTGGCCAAGAAACAAGGACTCAGGAGAGCAGGCAGCCTGGAAGAGTAGTGAGGAGACTAGTTTTCTGAGAGGGAGCAGAAAGCCCCAGGTAGATGGAGAGTCTGGTGCTGAGGAAATGGACCCAGTATCCTAGAATCACAGCATCTGAGATCTGGAAAGGGTGTTAGAGCCACTTAATCCAAATCTCCTCCTTTTTCAGTTGAGTCTCAGAGAGGCAAAGAGATTCAATTTCATTTCTAGTTTGGAAACCAACTTGCCTGGTGATCTGGAGCGCTAAACTTTTTAGTGTTCTAGGCTTTTTATTTTAAGTGGAGAGAAGCACGGGCCTCAGCAGGTTGAAAGAACAATTGGGTGTACCTGGAGGTCCTCAGTGAAGAGGGGCTTCCCGGACAGGCCTCCCCCGCCCCCACCCCGTACACTTGTGTGGCGAGCCTGGCCAGCCGCCCTGCTGAGCAGGTGAGTGGGTCCATCTCCTCCTCCTGTGTTTTCTAAGATGGTTCTATGCTATTTGCCATTTGTGATTTCCAGGAGGATGACTGAACCAACAGCAAGATTGGAGTGGGAAATGACAAGCTTTTAAAACGTGAAAACTCTTTGATAGCCAATTTACAAGAAATTGGACAATGGATTGTTCCAAGAAGATGGAGGTCATCAATGTCATCGCCTTACCCATGATACCAGTGGATGAGAAACTGGTGGTTTCGCTCAGTGCACAGAGTGCAAGGGCGAGGGCTGGGAGGAAGGACATTCAGGAGCATCGCCCCTGTATCCTCTGGTGGATAACCAGCAATCAGACCAGATGCACCCGAGTGCCACCACTGAGGAACAGTGTTACAGTCTTGGCATTCATCACTCGCTAGTCCACACTAGTCACATCCGTTAGGTCATTAATTCTTTTTCTTTTTCTTTTCTTTTTTTCGGGGGGTGGGGTACTGGGAATTGAACCCAGGGGTGCTTTACCACTGAGCCTCGTCCCCAGCCCCTTTAGTTTTTATTTAGAGCAAGGGTTTCGCTAAATTGTTTAGGGCCTCACTAAGATGCTGAGGGTGGCTTTAAATTTGCAATCCTCTGCCTCAGCCTCCCAAGCTGCTGGGATTACAGGGGTGGGGCACCACACCCAGCAATTCATTAATTCTTAAGCCCTACCTAGCCTCTAAAAGAAGGTGAGACTGTGAAGGGTTGTTTGATCTGTGAGGTTGTTGTTGTTGTTGTTGTTGTTTTGTTTTTGTTCTTTTGTGGTAGTGGGGATTGAACCCAGGGGTGCTCTAGATATCTCCCTAGCCTTTTTTATCTTTCATTTTGAGACATAGTTTTGCTAAATTGCTGAGGCTGGCCTTGAACTTGCAATCTTCCTACCTTAGCCTCTCAAATAGCTGGGATTACAGGTGTGCACCACTGCACCTGTCTTGACTTGAAATGTTTAAAAAACTAATCAGAAAAAGCCCAGAAGGAAGGGTCCTGGATGTATTTGTTGAAAGAATAAGGAAGAAGAGGGAAAAGTCTAATTTTTCCCAGGGTCTCCTTTCCCTCTGTCTTCTAAGAAATAGTAGGCCAACCCTCCATCCTCAGACAAGTGACCTGTGGCCCAGCTTTCTGCCTCAGGTTGCCTTCACCTCTCCTCACCCACCAGCCCTTCTGCCTTGGCTCCACATCTGCCCCTCTGGCATCCTCCAGGGTCTGCCAGCACCCATCTTCCCTGGTCCTGTCTTCCTTGATCCTCATCTCACTCCTGAACTGAGGCATCGCAGAACCCCCACTTCTGGAGGACCACAGAGCCCATCCAGCAACTAGACCCTTCAGAGATTATAAATAACCCCCAGACTTTCCCACTCATACCTTCGAGTGCTGCGCGTGTCATCCCGCACCCCTCCCCTTCCAGCCCTCTCCAAAGTTCCTCAAGATGCAGCAGCAAGGTGGGAGCCCATGTGAATCTGCCTGGGGTCTTGCTTTGCTGGGCCTCTTTCGAATTCCCCTTCTTTCTTCTTATCCCACACTCATCTCAACCTGAGCAATCCATTTCACTTATGGTTTGTCCTCTCCCTTCTTGGCATCTGCATTTTTCAATTGTTCTCCGATTGGTAAGAGCACTTGAGGGTAAAGGAGGTAAGAGAGCTTTATATGAGAGGAGAGAGAGGAGTGTGGCACTTGTCCAAAGGCTATCTCCTACACCAGCAGAGGCTCAAACAGGAAGAAATGCAAGAGTTAAGAGCGTAAGGAGGGGGCCGTAGAACTGAGCATATTTTAACTGTGATAAACAAGGTCAAGATACTCTGACCCAGTCATCCCTCATGTGAAAAATCCCTCTTAAATATTCCAAGATATAGAAACTGCTCTCTGCATGGCCCTGTGGCCTCGCAGCATTAGTTACTGATGTGGGAAAGAAGAGGCTGGACCCCTGAGGAATTTTCAGGAAGCAGGTTTATTGACTGCAGAGTCCAGAGAGGCTAAAACATTCTCTGGACCAAGGATTTGGAAAGTCTTTGAACTTTATACCCAGTGGGAGGAGGGGCTCGAAGATTTACATTTTTGTAGGAGTCTACATGACTGTATTATATTTTTTTTTCTTGAGTTCACAGAAAGTGCTTTTGTCCCACTTTTTAGATTAGTCAGAGGTTTTACAACAAAAGTAGAAGTGATATCATCGAGTCTGTGGCCAAACTTAGTTTTTGCAAGCAGAATAACTTAGTCCTCACAAGAAATAGGAAGTCCTGTCCCACACTGAATTTTTTTTGGTAGAAATTTTTGCTAATGTTCTATTATAAAGCTTTCCAACAAGAAGAGGAATTTATATGTTACAAATATCATGGGGGTTTCTGCTTAATTACGGTAAGGTTCTTCTGGGTGAGTGGGGTCTCTGGTCTGCTTCATTGTAACTGTAATAAGTTGTAAATAGCTTAAATATTCAATAGCTTAAATGTATTAAGGTGCAACCTTTAAGAGGATTAGTATATTATTGAACACAATTAGTATGAAGATTACCGTACAGAAAATGCCCCTAATAATAGCCGGAAAAGTCAGAGCAGTAAAACAGGCATCCACTGAGATTGTAATTATGTATGTAAAAAATAATGGAAGGAAATCTCCCTGAGTCTAACAGAATCGTTAGCCTGGTGGCATTACAAATGGTTCTTTGCTCTTTTTTTGTATTTCCCAAGGTGTCTGCAATATGGTCAGCTTTCATTTATACTCAGAAAGCAATTCCCTTAAGATGAAAAGGTATGATGGGGCTTGGGGTATAGCTCATACTTACCTAGCATGTGCAAAATCTAGATTCTGTCCCCCAGGAAAAGTGTGCATATTTGCAGAGAAAATAACTGGAGTGACAGGGCTGCCCTCTTTGCCAGGCAAGCCCCACCTTCTTGTGGGTGATTACTGCCTGGAGACTTTCCTTAGCTGCCTCACCTCCCAGCCTGCCTAATTGGCTCCATGCTCCAGGTGCATCAGAAGATTGGGAATATGGACCTAGAGCACAGCCCGATGACTGACAGTCTGGTGAGTTTTAGGTCCTAGAGCTGAGGCAAGGATTCGGGGGGCGGGGGGTCATCAAGATGTTGCAGTGCCCTGCATGCTCCTCCACATTTTTGAAAATATGTGAATATTTGAAAGTTTGTTTTGCACAAATTTTTAAATTTAATAGAGCCAGACATGGGGTGGCATACTCCTGTAATCCCAGCAGCTCAGGAGGCTGAGGCAGAGGAGGATCAAGAGTTCAAAGCCAGCCTCAGCAATTTAGTGAGGTTGTACATAACCTAATGAGACCATGTCTCGAAATAAAAAAAATAAAAAGGTCTGAGGATGTGGCTCAGTGGTTAAGTGCCCCTGGGTTCAATCCCTGGTATAATAATAATAATAATAATAATAGACTTTCTAAACAAAGTTTGACATTCACAGAAAATTTGAATGGAAAGTAGTTTCTCCATATACCTCCAATCCCCAGCACACAACCTCCCTGAGGATTCCACACCTCAGTTGTTACAATCCATGAACCTGCATTGACACACTGTTACCACTCAGCATCCCTGGTTGACACGGGGTTCATTCTGGGGTTGCACATTCTGTGGGTTTGGACACATATGACCTGCATCTCCCATTGTACCTGTAGAATAGTTTCACTGGCCTAAAACTCCTCTGGGCTCTGTGTGTTCATGTCTCCCTACCCTTAACCTCTGGCTACCACTGACTTTTTTACTGTCTTTGTAGTTGTACTTTTTCTTTTTTTAATTTTAATTTTAATTTTTGGGGGTTTTAAATTTTTTTAATTTGTTCTAATTAGTTATTATGACAGAAGAATGCATTTTTGACACATTGACACAACGGAGCACAACTTCTCATTTTTCTGGCTGTACATGGTACAGAGTCACTCCAGAAGTATAATCATACATGTATATAGGGTAATAATGCCTGTCTCATTCTACCGTCCTTCATGTATCCATAGCCCTTCCTTTCCCCTCACTCCCCTCTACACAATCCATTGGTTCCTTCATTCTTCCCTACACTCTCCCCTCCATGGATCAGCATCCGCTTATCAGAGAAAACATTTGGGCTTTGTTTTTTTGGGATTAGCTTATTTCACTTACCATGATATTCTCTAGTTCCATCCATTTTCCTGCAAATGCCATAATTTGATTCTTCTTTAAGGCTGAGTAATATTCCATTGTGTATATGTACCACATTTTCTTTATCCATTCATCTGTTGACAGACATCTAGGTTGGTTCCATAGTTTAGCTATTGTGAATTAAGCTGCCAAAAACGTTGATGTGGCTGTGTCACTGTAGTATGTTGTCTTTAAATCCTTTAGCTATAAACCGGTGAGTGGGATGACTGGGTCAAATGGTGGTCCCATTCCAAGTTTTCTGAGTAATCTCCATATTGCTTTCCATAGTGATTGCACAAGTTTTTTAATCCCACTAGCAATGTATGAGTGTACCCTTTCCCCCCACATCCTCACCAACACTTATTATTACTTATAATTTTGATAATTGCCATTCTAACTGGAGTGAGGTGAAATCTCAGTGTAGTTTTGATTTGCTTTTCTCTAATTGCTAGAGATAATAAACATTTTTTCATGTTGGTTGATTGATTGCATTTCTTCTTCTGTGAAATGTCTGTTCAGTTCCTCAGCCCATTTAATGATTTGTAGTTTTACTTTTTCCAGAATGTCATAGAATTGGGATCATACAATATATAGCTTTTTCAGATGGGCTTTCCTCACTTAGTAACATGAATTTGAATTTCTCTTCTTGTCTTTTCATGGTTTGGTAGCTTATTTCTTTAGTGTTCAGTAATATTCAATTGGTTGGGTATACCATAGTTTATTTATCCACTCACTTACTTGGGGCATCTTAATTGCTTCAAAGCTTTGGCAATTATGAATAAAGCTATTAAAAACAGCCCTGTGTAGGGTTTTATGGAGGTGGATATCAGTTTTCAGCTTCTTTGGTAAATACCAAGGAGCAGAATAGCTGGATCTTGTGGTAAGAGAATGTTTAGTTTTGTTAGAAACTACCAAACTCTCTTCCAAAGTGATTGTACTATTTTGTCCTCCCACCACTGATGAGTGAGAGTTCTTGTTGCTCCGTCTACTCACCAACATTTGATGGTGTCAGTGTCCTGGATTTTGGCCATTCAAATTGGTATGTTTTAATTTGCATTTCTTTGATGACATGTGATGTGGATCATATGCTTGTTAACCTTCTGTTTATCTTCTTTGATGAGGCATCTATTAAGGTCTTAGGTCCAATTTTTAATGGAGTTATTTGTTTTCTTAACCACTGAGTTTTAAGAGCTTTTTGTGTATTTTGATCAACAGTTCTTTATTAGACATGTCTTTTGCAAATATTTTCTTCCAGTCTGTGACTTGTCACTTCATTGTCTTAACAGTGTCTTTGGCAGAGCAGAAATTTTTGATTTTAATGAAGTCCAGCTTTCCTCCTTTCATGGATTGTGCCTTTGGTATCATATCTAAAAAGTCATCACCAGGACCAAGGTCAGGTTTTCTCCTGTGTTATTCTTTAAGGGCTTTACAGATTTGCATTTTACATTTAGGATTGTGATTCACTTGGAGTTAATTTTTGTGACATCTGGAGTTCTTAACTCAAGAGTTGTGTACACTGAATCTTCAGCCATTCATCAATGGTAGGCTAGGTTTTTCAGCTGGTTCATGTGGAAGTTTCTGCTCCTGGGTTATGATTATCTGCATCTGCTTGTCACCCTCCCAACTGAGGAGGGTGCCCTGTGACTTTGATTTTCTGACAGGTCTAAGAAAAGTCGACCTTTCAGCTTTTTACTTATGAGGATATAGTGGTAGTTTCTGAGCTCCTTAAGTGTTGGACCATAAACTGGAAGTCTGAGGGTTAATTTTGATGCATTTTTATCAAAAAAAAAAAAGTAAAACAAGCCCTCCAATAATTCCCTATCTCTGTGTGTCTGTCTGTCTGTCTCTTTCATTCTCTCTCTCTCACACAGCTTGTGGGAGGCAGGCATTTGAAGGTTCGCTGAGCAGCCGGGTGTGGCTGAGCCGCTGTGAGAGGAAGAACACAGGCTTGAGTCCCCTCCCGTGCCTTTTGGCTGTCTTTCGATTTGGTACCAGTATGTGTTTGATTTTTATTTTCAACTGAACTTAAGAACTCTGGGGCTTATGAAGAATATTTGAAAATGAGGGTAACAAAGCAGTGTCACCTGTCGGAGTTGTACCAAGGACCTGCCCCTCCGCGGAGTGGGGTGTGTCATTCAGAGTGGGCTCCAGGGCTGCCCGATTGTTCATGGGCCTCCCTGGGCACCTGCGGCGACGAGGAGGGGGACGGGAACGATGAAGACTTACTCTGGGGGCGCCGGATGCTGCGGGCAAGTCCTCGCTCTAACTGCAGGATTCCCGTCCACACGGAGGTCGCTCACCTGCAGTCTGGGGCCCCGCTCTGGGCTTCCCTGTTTTCATTGTTCTGCACCAGGGGCCGAGCGAGCGGCCTCAAGGTCAGTCCTGCGCTGGCCCAGCAGAGTGCGCCCTCTCTGGTGGCCTGTGTCCCGCTGCTCCCTATTCTTCGCACAGGTCTATTTGGCCTGCTTTCCAGTGTCTCCGGGCTCAGTGAGAGGGACTCCACTTGAAAGCCCAGGCCATCTGTTGGTAGTGCCCTTCTGTAGTTCAAGAGGAGAAGCTCTGTGTGTCCTGGTCCTCACTGGGGCCCCGTTGCTGTCCCTGGCCTTCCTCCTCCTCCTCCCCTCCTCCTCCCCCTGGCCTTCTTCCTCCTCCTCCTCCCCTCCTCCTCCCCCTGGCCTTCTTCCTCCTCCTCTCCATCACCCCCCTCTGCTGCTCTGGCCCGTCTTAACCCTACTCCTTCATTTCCTGCCAGTTCTCCACCTTAACTTTCTCACCCCTCCCACCCTGCATCTTGCTTCCCACCAAGTTCTCTGCCCGGTATCCTGGACTCACGATTCATCCACCATTTTAGTTTCCTCCTCACCCAACTTGTCCAGTACTGATTTGGGGGGTCAGTTAAACTCTTGGGTCAATCTTTTTGTCACACTTTTAACAATTTAAATAGCAATGTGAAGCATACTATTTCTAAATTTTCAAACCAACTACAAGTATACAAGAATTAAAGTCACAGGGCAAGTCACAGCCCCCATTTCCCTCATTCACCCTAAGGATTGCTAATCCCAGCGGCGTGTATCCTTTTGGAACTTTTATTTTCCATCCTGGAGATTGAACCCAGGGGCACTTTTCCCCTGAGCTATATCTTCTAGTCCTTTTAATTTTTTAAAATTTTGAGGCAGAGTCTCACTACACTGCCCAGGATGGCCTCGAATTTGTGATCCTTCCACCTCAGCTCCTGAGATGCTGGAATTACAGGCGGGCACCACCCCATCTGGCCCTTTCAGATCTTCTTTAGGTTATTATTTTCATAGGTATTACATAATTTTGGGTTATTGTTTTCTATTTTTAACAAAGCCATGACTGTTACTTTGTAACCTGTGTTTGTTTTCTCTTATTCCTTTTCGCATTTATTTTTGGCATAAATACTTCTTAGAGATTTTATAAGTCAGTACTACTGACCTGCCCTATCTTTCAGTGGCTGTGTAATATTCTGTAGGTTGAAAATGGCATAATTTATTTAATTCATCCTTAATGCTAAATGTTTCAGTGGCACTTTGATGATACACATTTGAATATTTTTGTGCACGTACCTTAGTGATCATTTGCAAGTATTTCTACAGAATAGAGCCTTATAAATAAATTTATAAAGTCAAATTGTTTTTCATACTGGTGAAGCCATTGACAGGAGAGAGACCAATAGCACTAGTCTCTCTACCCCATTCTTGAGTAAAGCTTCAAATTAAATTGTGGGTAAAAGCAAAGCAAAGTGCACACATACACACACACACACACACTGTTTGGAATGATTCCCCGTAAGGTGAAAAGCACACTCTCTGTGTTTCTATGTAGTCATCTGTGGGAGAAAGCGTATGCTTTTGAGGAGAACTGTCAAAGTTTAAATTTCTGCTTTACTGTTCTCTCAAATCCTGACATTGGGGAAATGGGTCTCAATTTCCTGTAAAACATGGCAATAACGTATCTACCTTATAGGGTGCTACAGTACTTAGCTCAGGACACAGAAGTTCACCTGACTCTCAGCAGAAGTGTTTTATGTGTATAAATGCGTAGGAAATAAATCTGGAGGAATCTACACCAAATGGTTACACAGGGTTAGCTCTGGAAAGAGGAGGGGATCCAAAGGATATGAACTCTTTTACTATTACATTAGATTCTTCTGTAATGTTAGGATATTTTAAAACAATAAGCATATGTCACTTCTATGATTTTTTTAATAATAATTTTTGAAACCAGGAAGAAGAATGAAGTTACCTTCCCAGAAGCAGGCTCTGGTGGGGGACTAGGGAGCATGGACATAGCTCCTGGGTGTTCTTTTTTTTTAATATTTATTTTTTAGTTTTCGGTGGACACAACATCTTTGTTTGTATGTGGTGCTGAGGATCGAACCTGGGCCGCACGCATGGAGCTACATCCCCAGCCCTCCTGGGTGTTCTTGATTGCAGGCAGAACCTACAGGTGGGGTAGTGGGACTGCAGGAGCAACTTTGAGTGCCCATGTGACCTGGAAGAAGGAAGGGACCCCTTGCCTCTCCTCCTTGCCGCTCTGCCCAGGCAGCTCACAACTGCTGCTGAATCAGAACCATCCCTGGCCACCCTGGCCACCTTTTTGGGTCATGGTTTGCCATGCCCTTTATGCACTAGGCAGTGGCTGACTCAGCTCCTGCTGCCAGATGGCTTCCCCAGCCTCTGTTCCATCTGGTAGACGGCAAGCACCTGGCACGGGATGACTGCTGTCCTAACGCAGTGCTGGGCTTTTGGTTGATGATCAGTGCAACTTGTGCGTCACTGACGTTCATTTTTCTTTCTTTCCTTTCCTAAGGGGCAGGAGTGGAGAGTCAGAGTGATCAAGAGACGACTCTTGTGAGGTCAAGGGTATCATGATTAATAATAATAGTAGTTTCCCCTTAGTGAGCAGCCCTATCTGCTAGCCTTTGTGAGAGTGTTTTAAAGTGCATAAGATACTTTATCTCTGATCCTTGTAAGGACCTGAAGGTGGGTATTGTTATCCCTTTTTACAGAGAAATTCAACTGGAGCTTATAACCTGTGAGGCTGTGATTGGAACCCTGTTCCAAATCCTGTCCTCAGAGGGGCAGTGTGAGAGGACTGTGGTGTGGAAGACAGATTGATGACACTTGGGGAGGTTTCAGTGACACTGAGGGGCACAGATGGTGCCGCCTGGGGGAAGACAGGAAGTGTTGGCCACAGACTTCTCCAGGCCTTTTGGGTACCAACAAGGAAGAAGCGTTGGTCCCCAGGATTTGCATTAATCCCTAATGCCCCATTTTTTTCTTCCTGTTTTTTTTAAGGCAATTGAGAAATTTGAATTGGAGAAGAAGGCTTTAAGAGAGAAAAGCCACAGTCACGTCAGCGCAGGAGACAGAGGCAAAAAACCCTTCTCATAGCCTTGATGGGGTTGTCGTGGATTTGATTTTTTTAGTTGGATATTTTAAGCTTTGGTTTGCTTTTCTGCATGCTGGGGACTGAACCCAAGGCCTTGCTAGAAGCAAGCACTGCACCATCCTGCCCCAGCCTCACCCCTGAGTTTTCAGTTTTGGAAACATAATTGGGTAGGAAGTCAGAGTTGCAGGTGAGGAGACTCAAATCTGACTTCCTCATATTGGGCAAGGACAGAGGGAAGAGGGTACCATTTAGGGACCAGCTAACTATGTGACACAGGACTCTAGGTGCTTTCACTCTGGGTCCTTTTAAAAACATTTTGTGGAAGAGGAAACAGGACTAGGGAGAGAGGAGCAACTTGCCTAAGGCCACATAGTTGTCCCCTCTTGGTCTAATCTGATAGGGAGGGGGATCTTGGTCGTCAGACCCAAGGGACCTAGTGAGATCAGCAGGATGAGCGTCATTGGGCAGCGCAGGTTGAGTGACGAGTCCCAGTTATGTTGAGCACCCAGCAGTGCACACCACCTGTGGCTTCTCATTTCTGATCTCTTTTCCTCCGTTCTGCAGTCAAGAAACAGCAAAGAACACCGAATATATGCCAAGGCTCCGAATTCAAGAGTGCCAAGTCTTCCTTTGTGAAAAAGGTAAGGGACTGATTGCTGTGTCTGTTTTGGATTGGTTTCTATTAGGCAAGAAATAGGTTTTACTCCGGGAGAGGGGAATTTGGTGACTGGGTGGAGATTGAATGGAAAACACAGAGTTCTCTTTTTCAAAGAAGATCTTAAAATACTTTGACAACTTTGGAATTTCTCATGACACCCTCAAAAGGGCAGAGATGACCCCAACCCCCGAGGAGGGGCATTGCAGAGCCGTGTGTGCTATTTTTAGAACTGAGAATGTATTTCTCCTTAGAAACAAGGCCTTTGGGTCTTGCTGAGGTGCCACAGGGCCTTCCTGGACTGTCCACACAGCAGGTTTCTGAGGGGCTGCTCCGATTCTCAGGAGAGGCTAGTTATGGAAATCATTGCTGAGGCCCCTGGAAATGGGATTCAGGATTAAAGTTAGGTGATGTGTCCAGGGTCCTGCAGCTCATCCATGGAAGGGCTCTGTTTCCCGTTTAGTCCTCTGACCTGCAGTCAGGCCCCCTCTACTGGCCCTCGGCGGCAATCTGGCTCCGTCTCACAGCCACCCACTTAAGAATCTCCCTGGGGACTAGAGGTTCCATCCCCAGCACCAAAAAAAAAAAAAAAAAAAAAAAAAAAGATTTTTCTCTGCTTGTTCTTTAAACTACCCAAGAGATAAGCATTCAAAGCTTTAAGTGCTTTGGCTGGAATAAAAGAGAATAAAATCATAGCATTTGCAGGTAAATGGATGGCGCTAGGGAAGATAATGCTAAGTGAAGTCAGCCAATCTCTAAAAAGCAAATGCCAAATGTTTTCTCTGATATAAGGAGGCTGATTTATAGTGGGGTATGAAGAGGGAGCACAGGAGGAATAGACAAACTCTAAGTAGGGCAGAGGGGTGGGAGGGGAAGGGAGAGGGCGGGGGTTAGCAAGAATGGTGGAATGTGATGGACATCATTATCCAAAGTACATGTATGAAGACATGAATTAGTATGAACATACTTTATATACAACCAGAGATATGAAAAATTGTGCTGTATATGTGTAATAAGAATTGTAATGCATTCTGCTGTCATTTGTTTTTAAAAGATCAATTAAAAAAGAACCCCTAACTTGAAATTACTTTTTTCCACATATAAATTGTATTTAAATACTTAGCTGTGTTATGTGATCACTGTGATCTGTCCATTGCTTTTATTTTTGCTATTTCATCTCATATCACAATTTCCTTCCTCCGATCACACTAATACCCTTGAAGATGCTCTGTATGTGGGAACCAGAATGTTACCTAAGTCTAACCATAGGTGTGTATCTTGCATTTGACTTAATTAAATTTAATTGCATTTATACAGAAAATTGGTATGATGCATAGTTCAAACATGAAGAAAAAAGATCATTTTGGAATTCTCTCAAGTGTTGCTGTGGTAGAAGAAGAGTCAGGCAGATGCTCTTTTTATACCACTATTTAGGTTTAATCTAAGAAAGTGAATTTACCTTTATTATGAATGTTAAAGCTTAATGTAAAGTCTTTGTTGATCTATTTGTATGCACATGTAATTTTTTTCTTATAATCTTTGGCTATTCTATGTTTTTTGCTGTTTTGTATTAAAGTAATCACATTTCAAAAAATATATAAATAAATAAATGCTTGGGCTGGGGTTATGGCTCAGTGGTAGAACACTTGCCGTGCATGTGTGAGGCACTGGTTTTGATTCTCAGCTCTGCATATGAATAAAATAAAGATCCATCAACAACTAAAAAAAATAAGCTTTAAATGACGGACAGTGTGAAACACTATGCTATTTTTTTAGTTGTCAATGGTCCATTATTATTATTATTATTATTATTATTATTATTTTAATTTATAGGTGGTGCTTAGAATTGAACCCAGTGCCTCACACATGCTAGGCAAGTGCTCTACCATTGAGCCACAGCCTCAGCCCACTATTTTTATATATTTTAGACCAGAAAATTCCAAAACAGCAAGAAGACTCATGGTTGAGGCTGCATTGAAATTGTGTTACTCACCATTGGTGGTGGCTGAGCAGGTATAAGTGTCCTGCCCAAGGTGGCCCAGCTAGTAAATGGCAGAGCTGTCATCTGACTCAGGGTTGATGCAGCAGATCACCAAGCTGCTCTCCCACTGCCAGTACCACAGCTCAGTTAGAAAGTAGTTCCATTACTGGGCACAGTGGCACAGGCCTGTGATCCCAGCAGCTCGGCAGGCTGAGGGTAGGCAGAAGGATCACAAGTTTGAGGCCAGCTACAGAAAATTAGTGAGGCCCTAACCAACTTAGTGAGACTGAGACCCTGTCTCAAAATAAAAAATCAAAAAAATGTCTGGGGATGTGGCTCAGTGGAAAAGTGTCCCTGGGTTCAATCCCCAGTACCAAAAAGGGGGAAAAATATGTAGTTCAGTCTTACAGAAAGTTTCCAGTGGGTGCCTTTGGGTGAGGAGAATCAACTCCCTCTTTCTACTTTTCTATGTTTTTATATTTTTATAATCATCACGTTTTCATTTTGTTAAAAAATGGTAGTGGTAGTACAGCACCTGCCTAGCATGTGTGAGACACTGGGTTCAATTCTAAGCACCACATATAAATAAATACAATAAAGGTCCATCAACAACTAAAAAAAATATTTTAAAAAATCAATTGAATGGTATATATTAAATACTATAAAGATGATCACAGCCTTTGATTTAATATTACCATTTTAAGGAATTTATGCAAAATAAGTGACCCAAGGGGGAGTAGAACCACATGCTCCAAGATATTAATGACAGCAGTGTTTATTGGAAGTAGTTGGTGAGTAAATTAAATTGTAGTGTTTTATTTGTTGTTGTTGTCATTTTGTGTATGTGAATTGAACCTTTACTGGTTTACTTTACTGCTTTACTGATGAGCCACATCCCCATCTCTTTTAATTTTTTTTGAGACAGGGTCTCACTAAATTACTGAGGCTAGCCTTGAACTTGTGACACTCCTGATTCAATCTCCTGAATTGCTGGGATCACAGGCATGAACCACTGTGCCTGGTTAAATTATAGCATTTAAAAAATTTTTTTTAGTTGTAGATGAACACAATACCTTTATTTTATTTTTAGGTGGTGCTGAGGATTGAATCCAGTGCCTTCCACATGTGAGGCGAGCACTCCACCAAGGAGCTACAGCCCCAGCCCTAAATTATAGCATTTTAACTAATAATTTCGGGGACAATGCAACTAGATTAAAAAAAAAAACTCAAGTAGATAAAGCAGGATGTAAAAGTGTGTGTGTGATGATTAAAGGTACATATATATATTTGGATACATTTGCTCAAAGCCTTAAAGGAGAATAGAAATCATATGAATAGGTAAGGGGTTTGGTAAAGGGTACTGGGTCTTGAACACCCTCTCATTTTCTGTGTCTATACTGTCTTCATAATAAAAAGAGGAAGGTATTCTATTATTTTAAACTGTCAAAACAGTGGTCCCCATTTTCACATTCCGTTCTTTTGCTTCAGAAAACAGCAGAAAAGAATCTTCTGGCCGAGCTATACCAGCCTCCCAAATTTAATGACTCTGGGCCCAACAAGCTTCCCAATGGAGTAGACTTCTGCAACATGGTGGGCAACGTGATTCGGGCAGAGAAAAACACCTTGAGTGGCAAGGTAAGGAAAGAGAGCTGGCAGCCCACCCAGCCAAGGGCCAACTCTGGCCTATGGGAGGGGTGGCAGGGGGTGGGCAGGCACAGTTGTCCCCCTTTCACAGCCTAGGAGGGACTGAGGATTCTGCTCAGGGCCACATGCTCCAGGGGACTAAGCTGAGTGAGTAACCATAACCCAAGTTCACTCCAAAACCTAGATGCCTGGTCTCCAGGGGGTCTTGATGATCCTCCGATTGCCAAAAACATCTGGAGTACGCGCCTTCATAGGTACATGTCTTTTTTATAATTCTGTACATGTTCCTCTGACAGCTACTCCATTGCATATTGGTGAGGTGAACTTTTTTCCTTAATCACACATTAGCTGTAATATTTTCTTCCTGCCCCTCCTGGTGAGTACAGTACCCTGAGAACTTGCTCTAGAGCCTGCTGGTACCTCAGGAGGGGAGGATGCCAAGCCCAGGGGACCCACGTGCTCATGCTGATGGGAGAGAACTGGAAAGAGGCCAGCAGAGGAGGACACCAGGAAGTAGCCCCAGTAGCTATTCAGCTGGGCCTCTTCCTCCATCACAATTGCTTAACTCCTGTGTCCCCAGAGCAGCTC